>NC_053432.1:31202400-31880892 GCF_007990345.1 Gossypium hirsutum
GGTCGAACACGAGGTCTGACCGACTTAGTTCATTTACTTGCACAGTTCATTTTAAAAATTTCCAGACAGCTGGCTACTGTGTCGCTGTCACTTAAAAATCATATCTGAGTTCCACAACTCGAAAATCAGTTTCGTGATTTTTCCCTAAACTAGACTCATATATGCACCTACAATTTTTTTTCTATAATTTTTGGGCCAATTAGTACAGTTTATTAGTTAAAGTCTCCCATGTTACAGGGATCGACTACACTGACCTTCGCGCATAACAACTTGGATATCTCCCTGTACAGGGCTTCAATGCTGATTCCGTTTGTTTCTATAGAAACTAGACTCAAAGAGGAATCTATACATATATGGCATGACTCCTAATTATCTCTGGTTAATTTATAATGAATTTCTAAAGTCGGAACAGGGAATCCAGAACCGTTCTGGCCCTATTTCACGAAATCCTAAATATCTCTTAACATACAACTCATATACCGTTCGTTTCCATGAAGGATAATCAGGTTATTACTAATTTATTCTATTATTCATTCTACTATTTAGTGATTCACATCCAATCGCTGCGCTATCAGACTGCCTTTAAGACTTACCTATCATAGTCATATCAATAGCCTCCATAATACAAAGTAATCATGATAATCAAGGCTAATCGTTTCAACATTTCTACTCTTAGACAAATACAAAAGATAAATATGCTAAAACTATAAGCCATTTCGCATGCTATCAAATTTACACAAAATCTATGGGTACATGACCAACAACAAGAAGGTAGTCTATACATGCCATTTCAAAGTTCAACCAAAATTGTACCAAAAGGGGCTTGATAGTGTGGGAGACTTCGACTTCCAAAAATCCCGAGTCCGATAGCTGACGAGCCAAAATCTATAAAACAGAGAAACAAAGAAACGGAGTAAGCAATTTATGCTTAGTAAGTTTGAGCAGGGATTCCAGCACAACAAAAGTATAGCATTCATATAGCTAAACGGATAATTTCATATGCACAATTCTCAATATCATACTTATTCACATTACCACCTTATGTCATACACAAAGATCAACTTAGCCAAAGGCGGTAGCTCATTTATCGACTGAGCGAATACAGATTTGTAAGGGATCAACTAATTCAAAGCAACACGAAACATACCTCATCGCTGGGATTTTACGAGCGTATTAATTTAAATTTTACAGCAAGATCGTCGTTCCCAATCAAGCATCTTCGGGTTAGCCAGATATAACACTCGCACAAGGCCTTCGGATCTTAACCCGGATATGGTCACTAGCATAAATGCTTCGGGACTTAGCCCGGATATAGTCGCTAGCACAAATGCCTTCGGATCTTAGTCCGGATGTAGTCGCTTAGCACAAAAGCCTTCAGGACTTAGCCCGGATATAGTCGCTTAGCACAAAAGCCTCGGGACTTAGCCGGATATCATTCGAGTAACCATGCACATATATCAATAATCATGACACATTCATATTTCATTTTCATTACCAAAGCTCAAACACAAGACACTTATCACATTTACAATTCGGCTCAATAGCCACATACAAGAGCATGATTTGATTTACTTAAGACATAGTCTAATCGAATCATAATTTAAGTCCCATTACTCGAAACTTACCTGGATGTTGTCGAACGATTCCGATGGCTATTCGACCACTTTTCCTTCCCTTTATCGGATTTAGTTCCCCTTTGCTCTTGAGCTTAATTTAACAAATAAATTGATTTAATCATTGAGCATCGAAAAGAGGAACTCAAGGCACTTGGCCCACATATATCCATTAGACATTAAAGTCACATATGTACGGAATCATGAATCAAACTCAACACATTAGTTAATACTCTCCTTAGCCGAATTTCTAAGTCAAGATAAAGCCTTCAATATGCTTACCTATGACCGAACAACACATCAACCTATGTACTCATTCATGTGGCCGATTATGCATGTCTATGTTGAGGCCAATTATATACTCAATACCACACACAAATGGCATACCTTTTACTAACTAATGCATTACATATTATAACTCAATACGCATCCATCATGTACTCCATAACCGAAACACCATCATATGTAAATATATACCTTGAGATATTGTATATGTCATACCAATACGTCATGTGCAAACATATATATATATGTGCAAGAGCCGAATCTCAAAGTTGATTATAACTAAACATGAACATAAATCCAAAACACAAATCTTACCTACCATGCAATAAGCATAAATTATACTTATGGATATACCATGGCCGAATACATCACAACACCATACCATTTCAATTTTGGTCATGGTTAAACAAAGAACTTAATGTCTCACTCAAAAATGCTAAAAGAAAATCCAAGAGTCATCAATCCACCATCACATGTATCATTAACAAGCTTCATATTTAGCATGCAATGGCATTAACACAAATCCACCTAGGCCGAATATCATCCCCATGACATAGCAAGATTTGAACCATGGGCTAATTAGAACTCAAGCTAGCAACTAAAAACATGCATGAATCTCATGGCACAACCTCAAACATACCTTAATCTAGATACAAGTATGGCCAAACCTCCTCCTAATCCTCTTCCAAACCAAACATGAAGCAAGAACTCCTTCCTTCTTCCTTAGAATTTTCGGCCAAAAGAAATGAAAAAGGATGAACAAATTTTTTTTCTTTTCTCCAACTCACGGCAATGGGGGGGAACACTCACACACATTCCTTTTTTTGTTTTCTTCCTTCCATTTCTTATTAGTTTATTGCCCATGCTTCTTATTTTATTTTCCATTAACACAACATGTTTCATGACATGTTTTGCCCATCATCCCTTGTCATGGCCGGCCACTAGTACTTAAATGGGGGGAAATTGACATGCAAGTCCACCCCTTTGATTACATGCACTATTAGGCCACTTGCATTTGCCTAGCACATTTCTAAATTTTCTCACATAAGTCCTATCAACTAAATTCACATGCAATTAACTAAATCGAAGCTTAAAACTTTCACACATTTATATTCACATATTTTAGGCAATAATTATCACATTCAAATAATTTGGTGACTCGGTCTAGCGGTCCCGAGACCGCTTTCCGACTAGGGTCACTTTAGGGCTGTCACAACTCTCCCCCACTTAAGAAATTTTCGTCCCCGAAAATCTTACCAGTAAATAGGTTTGGGTATCGTTCTTTCATCGAGCTCTCGGTTTCCCAAGTAGCTTCCTCGATCCCGTGTTTGAGCCATAACACCTTTACTAACGGAACCCTTTTGTTTCGCAACTCCTTCACTTCACGAGCTAGGATACGCATCGGTTATTCTTCATAACTCATATCGGCTTGAATTTGAACCTCTGATGGGCTAATTATGTGCGATGGATCAGATCTATAGCGTCGAACCATCGAAACATGAAAGACGTCCTGAATCTTTTCCAGTTCAGGGGGCAAAATCAATCAATACGCAATTGGACCGACTCGTTCGGATATTTCGTATGGCCCGATGAACCTCGGACTCAATTTGCCCTTACGCCCAAATCTGAGTATCTTTTTCCAAGGTGAAACTTTAAGAAACACCTTATCTCCCACCTGATACTCAATGTCTTTTCGTTTCAGATCCGCGTACAACTTCTGGCGATCTGAGGCTATCTTTAGATTTTCACGGATTACTTTTACTTTCTGTTCAGCATCTTTAATCAAATCCACTCTGAAAATTTTACTTTCACCGAGCTCGGTCCAAAACAATGGTGTACGGTATTTACGCCCGTACAAAGCCTCGTAAGGTGCCATCTTAATACTTGATTGAAAACTATTGTTGTAAGCGAATTCAATCAATGGTAAATACCGTTCCCATGAACCACTAAACTCAAGGATGCAACATCTCAACATATCCTCAAGTATCTGAATTACCCGCTCGGATTGACCATCGGTTTGTGGATGAAAGCGGTGCTAAAATGCAGCTTGGTACCCAAAGCTTCTTGCAATTTCTTCCAAAATCGCGAGCTGAATCTCGGATCTCTATCCGACACAACAGAAATCGGTACCCGTGTAATCTCACAATCTGAGAAACGTACAATTCAGCTAGTTTATCCAATGAAAAATTCGTACGCACGGGATAAAGTGAGCCGACTTAGTCAGTCTATCAACAACAACCAAATCGCATCCTTCTTACTTGCTGACAATGGCAGTCGGACACAAAGTCCATTGTGACTCGATCCATTTCCACTCGGGTATCATGATCGGCTGAAGTAATCCTGAAGGCACTTGATGTTCTGCTTTCACTTGTTGACATATTAAACATCTCGAAACAAAGTCGGAGATGTTTCGTTTCATACCATGCCACCAAAACTGACATTTCAAATCGTTGTACATTTTCGTACTCCCCGGGTGAATTGATATTCGGCTACAATGGGCTTCGTTCAGAATCATCGAAATGAGTTCCGAATTCCTTGGAACACACAAACGACTTCTGAACCTCAAACAATCATCATCATCAATTTGAAACTCTGATTCCTTGTTCGGAACACACTCAGCCCGTTTTGCAACCAATTCATCATCGACTTTCTGAGCTTCACGAATTTGATGAATCAATAATGGTTTGGCTTTTAATTCAGCTAGTAACACATTGTCGGGTAGAACAGACAAGTGTACATTCATCGCTCGCAAAGCAAACAGTGATTTCCGGCTTAAGGCGTCCGCAACCACATTAGCCTTTCCCGGGTGATAATTAATGACAAGCTCATAATCTTTCAACAACTCAAGCCAACGCCTTTGTCGCAGATTCAAGTCTCGCTGGGTCATCAAATATTTGAGACTTTTGTGATCCGAAAATACATGGCACTTCTCACCAAACAAATAATGTCGCCATATTTTCAAAGCAAATACGATGGCAGCTAGTTCGAGATCATGGGTCGGATAATTTCTCTCGTATGGCTTCAATTGTCTCAACGCATAGGCCACAACTCGACCTTCTTGCATCCATACGCAACCCAACCCAAGTAGGGATGCGTCACTATAAATGACAAACTCTTTGCCTGATTCGGGTTGCACTAAAATTGGAGCTTCAGTCAAATAAGTTTTCAGTTGATCGAAACTTTTCTGACATTTCTCCGTCCATTCGAACTTAAAATCCTTCTGAAGTAGCTTCGTCATTGGTGTGGCTATCATCGAGAAACCTTCTACAAATCGTCGGTAATAACCGGCGAGCCCCAGGAAGCTCCGAACTTCGGTAATATTTCTTGGAGGCTTCCAGTTAAGTATGGCTAAAATTTTGCTCGGGTCAACTCGAATACCCGATGCGGATACCACATGACCCAAGAAGCTAACCTCTCTTAACCAGAACTCACACTTACTGAACTTAGCATATAACTGCTTATCCCGCAAAATTTGCAACACTAATCTCAGTTGCTCAGCATGTTCGGTCTCATCTCTTGAATAGACCAAGATGTCATCAATGAACAAAACTACGAACCGGTCCAAATACTGTTTGAAGATCCGATTCATCAAATCCATAAATACCGCAGGGGTATTAGTGAGCCCAAACGGCATCACTAAGAACTCGTAGTGACCGTACCTCGTTCTGAAAGCAGTTTTGGGTACGTCCGAATCTCGAATCCGCAACTGATAATAACCCGATCTCAAATCTATCTTTGAAAACACTGAGGCTCCATTTAGTTGATCAAACAAATCATCAATACGCGGTAACGAATATTTATTCTTTATCGTCACTTTATTCAGTTGACGATAGTCAATGCACAACCTCATGGTTCCGTCCTTCTTTTTCACAAACAATACTGGTGCACCCCAAGGTGAGAAACTTGGTCGAGCGAAACCTCTATCCGTCAATTCTTGCAACTGAGCTTTCCACTCTTTTAACTCGGTTGGTGCCATACGATACGGAGCTATCGAAATCGGCGTAGTCCCAGGTACAAGCTCAATACCAAACTCTATCTCCCGAACAGGTGGCAAACTCGGTAATTCTTCGGGAAAAACATCCGGGTATTCACAAATTACTGGTACCGACTCAAGTTTCTTTTCTAATTCCTTGTTATCAAGTACATACGCAAGGTATGCTTCATACCCCTTTCTTACATATTTCTGAGCCAACATTGAGGATATTACAGCTGGCAACCCATCCAAGTCCGTAGACTCAACTCAGATTACTTCGTTATTTGCGCACCTCAAATCAATAGTCTTGCTTTTGCAATTCACAACGGCATCATGCACGGTCAACCAATCCTACCCGAGAATAACATCAAATTCATCAAACGGCAGAAGCATCAAGTCCGCCGGAAAACAGGAACCTCGAATTACTAGGGGACATTTCTTACACACTTTGTCGACAAGCACGTAACGACCCAAGGGATTTGACACCCGAATTACGAACTCAGTAGACTCAATAGGTAAAGTCTTACTGGATGCTAAGGTTTCACATATGTAAGAATGAGTAGAACCGGGGTCAATCAAAGCAATTACATTAGTATTAAAGAGAGTAAAAGTACCGGTAATAACATCAGGCGAAGAAGCATCCTCGCGGGCACGTATAGCATAAGCTCTAGCAGGCGCACGAGCCTCAGATCTGGTTGTAGCATCTCTAGATCCTCTCTGACCGCCACTAGCATTGCCTGTGTCTCTAGACGGTCTACCCCGAGCAGTAGTAGCACCTGGTTTCCCACTCTGACTTACATTTTGTTCAGGCAACCTCGGGAAATCCTTGATAAAGTGGTCAGCTGATCCACACTTATAGCAGGAGCGGTCATGGAACCTACAGCTCCCCGAATGCCATTTACCACAATGCTGACACTCCGTTCTGTCTCGACGTTCATTCCCAACAATGGCGACCGAAGTGCCTCGTGTACCCACAGAGGGTCGATCACGATCTCGTCTAAAAAGGCCCGAAGTGCCTCTAGACCGGCCCACATCATCTCAAAATTTCTTCGATGCCTGTTGAAGAGACTTTCCCGAGGATCTTTTACGAAACTCTCCAGTTCCCACATCAACTTTTTGTTTTTCTTTTTTAAGCTCTTCGGCTTTACAAGCTCGCTCGACAAGTACTACGAACTCTCGTATTTCAAGAATGCCAACGAACATTTTTATATCTTCATTCAGCCCATCCTCGAAGCGTTTACACATGATAGCCTCGGACGAAACACATTCCCGAGCGTATCTGGTAAGTCTAACAAATTTTCGCTCGTAATCAGTAACTGACATAGAACCTTGCTTAAGCTCAAGAAATTCCTTCCGTTTTTGATCAACAAATCCCTGACTGATATACTTTTTCCGAAACTCAGTTTGGAAAAACTCCCAAGTTACTTGCTCTCGGGGCACAACAGAAGTCAGAGTACTCCACCAATAGTAGGCAGAATCGCGTAGCAAGGAGATAGTACACTTTAGGCATTCATCGGGTGTACAAGATAGCTCATCGAGTACCCGGATAGTGTTGTCTAACCAAAATTCAGCTTGCTCGGCATCGTCGCTATCCGTAGCTTTAAATTCAGTAGCCCCATGTTTTCGGATTCTGTCAACTAGGGGCTTATTTGACCTTATTTGGTCAGTTACCGGAGGTATTGTAGGTGTGGGGGTTGTATTAGTCGGGAATGGAGGTTGTGGAACAGCCGTATTAGTTCGAATGTATTGGTTGAACCAATCATTCATCACGCTATAAAAAGCTTGCCTAGCTTCATCATTCGGATTGCTAGCAATCGGTTGAGAGTCCGCCGGAGCTGTCCCTTGTGCGGGAGCAGGCGCCACACTCTCAAGATCATCAGCTACCGCTCGGTCGGGATCGGGATCCATTACTATAAATAAACACATTTTCAATTGTCAGAAATCACCACACTATCAAATAATCACAAAATGGCATGTATAGCTAGACCCAAACGTATTACGGTAGTCCTAGAATCGACTAAACCTTGCTCTGATACCAATAAAATTGTAACACCCCGTGCCCGAGACTGTTGCCGGAGTCGAACACGGGGTGCTGACCGACTTAGTTCATTTACTTGCATAGTTCATTTTAAAAATTTCCAGACAGCTGGCTAACTGTGTCGCTGTCACCTTAAAAATCATATCTTGAGTTCCACAACTCGAAAATCAGTTTCGTGATTTTTCCCTGAAACTAGACTCATATATGCATCTACAATTTTTTTCTATAATTTTTGGTCGGGCCAATTAGTACAGTTTATTAGTTAAAGTCTCCCATGTTACAGGGATCGACTACACTGACCTTCGCGCATAACGACTTGGATATCTCCCTGTACAGGGCTTCAATGCTGATGCCGTTTGTTTCTATAGAAACTAGACTCAAAGAGGAATCTATAAATATATGGAATGACTCCTAATTATCTCTGGTTAATTTATAATGAATTTCCAAATTCGGAACAGGGAATCCAGAAACCGTTCTGGCCCTGTTTCACGAAAACCTAAATATCTCTTAACATACAACTCATATGACCGTTTCGTTTCTTCCATATGAAAGTAGATTCATCAAGGTTCATTTACATAATTTATTCACTATTTAATTCCATTTCTACTATTTTTAGTGTTTTTTCACATACACATCGCTGCTACTGTCAGCATCTGCCTTTAAGGTAGACTTTACCTATTTCATAGTTTCCATGATTCAATTAGCCCTTTTTTTTTGCATACATAGCACAAAGTATAATCATGATTAACCATTCCAATGGCTAATCGTTTCCAAACATTTCCATACCTCTTAGTGATCAACATACAAAACGATTATAGTACTATGCTAAAAACGTATATAAGCCATTTTCGCATGGTTATCCAAATTTACACAAAATCTATGGGTACATGACCAACAACAAGAAGGGTAGTCCTATACATGCCATTTCAAAGTTCAACCAAAATTGTACCAAAAGGGGGCTTTGATAGTGTGGGAGACTTCGACTTCCAAAAATCCCGAGTCCGATAGCTGACGAGCCAAAATCTATAAAACAGAGAAACAAAGAAACGGAGTAAGCAATTTATGCTTAGTAAGTTTTGAGCAAGGGATTCCAGCACAACAAAAGTATAGCATTCATATAGCTAAACGGATAATTTCATATGCACAAATTCTCAATATCATACTTACTTCACATTACCAACCCTTATGTTCATACACAAAAGATCAACTTAGCCAAAGGCCGGTAGCTCATTTATCGACTGAGCGAATACAGATTTGTAAGGGATCAACTAATGCAAAGCACACACGAAACATACCTCATCGCTGGGATTTTACGAGCGTATTAATTTAAATTTTTACAGCAAGATCGCTCGTTCCCAAATCAAGCATCTTCGGGGTTTAGCCGGATATAACCACTCGCACAAGGCCTTCGGGTCTTAACCCGGATATGGTCACTAGCATAAATGCCTTCGGGACTTAGCCCGAATTTAGTCGCTAGCACAAATGCCTTCGGATCTTAGTCCGGATGTAGTCGCTTAGCACAAAAGCCTTCGGGACTTAGCCCGGATATAGTCGCTTAGCACAAAAGCCTTCGGGACTTAGCCCGAATATCATTCGAGTAACCATGCACATATATCAATAAATCATGACACATTCATATTTCATTTTCATTACCAAAGCTCAAACACAAGACACTTATCACATTTACAATTTCGGCTCAATAGCCACATACAAGAGCATGATTTTGATTTACTTAAGACATAGTCTAATCGAATCATAATTTAAGTCCCATTACTCGAAAACTTACTTGGGATGTTGTCGAACGATTCCGATGGCTATTCGACCACTTTTTCCTTCCCTTTATCGGATTTAGTTCCCCTTTGCTCTTGAGCTTAATTTAACAAATAAATTGATTTAATCATTTGAGCATCGAAAAGAGGAACTCAAGGCACTTGGCCCACATATATCCATTAGACATTAAAGTCACATATGTACGGAATCATGAATCAAACTCAACACATTAGTTAATACTCTCCTTAGCCAAATTTTCTAAGTCAAGATAAAGCCTTCAATATGCTTACCTATGGCCGAACAACACATCAACCTATGTACTCATTCATGTGGCCGATTATGCATGTCTATGTTGAGGCCAATTATATACTCAATACCACACACAAATGGCATACCTTTTACTAACTAATGCATTACATATTATAACTCAATACGCATCCATCATGTACTTCATAACCGAAACACCATCATATGTAAATATATACCTTGAGATATTTTATATGTCATACCAATACGTCATGTGCAAACATATATGTATATGTGCAAGAGCCGAATCTCAAAGTTGATTATAACTAAACATGAACATAAATCCAAAACACAAATCTTACCTACCATGCAATAAGCATAAATCATACTTATGGATATACCATGGCCGAATACATCACAACACCATACCATTTCAATTTTGGTCATGGTTAAACAAAGAACTTAATGTCTCACTCAAAAATGCTAAAAAGAAAATCCAAGAGTCATCAATCCACCATCACATGTATCATTAACAAGCTTCATATTTAGCATGCAATGGCATTAACACAAAATCCACCTAGGCCGAATATCATCCCCATGACATAGCAAAGATTTGAACCATGGGCTAATTAGAACTCAAGCTAGCAACTAAAAACATGCATGAATCTCATGGCACAACCTCAAACATACCTTAATCTAGATACAAGTATGGCCAAACCTCCTCCTAATCCTCTTCCAAACCAAACATGAAGGAAGAACTCCTTCCTTCTTCCTTAGAATTTTCGGCCAAAAGAAATGAAAAAGAATGAACAAATTTTTTTTTCTTTTCTCTAACTCACGGCAATGGGGGGGGGAACACTCACACACATTCCTGTTTTTTTGTTTTCTTCCTTCCATTTCTTATTAGTTTATTGCCCATGCTTCTTATTTTATTTTTCCATTAACACAACATGTTTCATGACATGTTTTGCCCATCATCCCTTGTCATGGCCGGCCACTAGTACTTAAATGGGGGAAATTGACATGCAAGTCCACCCCTTTGATTACATGCACTATTAGGCCACTTGCATTTGCCTAGAACATTTCTAAATTTTCTCACATAAGTCCTATCAACTAAATTCACATGCAATTAACTAAATCGAAGCTTAAAACTTTCACACATTTATATTCACATATTTTAGGCAATAATTATCACATTCAAATAATTTGGTGACTCGGTCTAGCGGTCCCGAGACCGCTTTCCGACTAGGGTCACTTTAGGGCTGTCACAGAAGACTTAGTGTACCACATACTTTCTCAAAATTACTTAAAGCATTTGAAAATCAGTTCTTTTTAAAAAAAATTAGAACCTAAAATTTCACAACCCGAGCTTTGTAACTTGGTTCCCATGCCATTAAATGTAACACCCCAAACCCGGCCTAGACGTTAATGTCGAATCCGGAGATGTCACAAGGTAAGATTTTGAAAATAGAGTCGTTTCTTCAAATCATTCAAGTTTTATAGTTTATATTCGTTTATAACTATTTTCGAAAGTGTTATTTAATTCATTTACTTATTAAAACATAATTTACAGTAGAATTCTTAAAACTGTAATATTTTAAAAATCCAGTTTGTGTTTTCAAAAAACCCTTTGTTTTCGTAAACCGTGTTTCCAACGTGCATCACAAAGAAAATGTTAAAAATCGCATCCAAAACCAAAATAAAAACCAACAGTCCGGAGAGTCCTAAAAATTAGTAACTCTCATATTAAACCAGGATTATAAATAAAAAATGTAATTTACTAAGCTAGACAATTCTCGATCAAGTGGACACCACTGAGCCACCGTTGTACCGACTTGTCTAAGTCTGTGGATTACTTGAACAGAACAGACAAACAGATATGAGTTTTCGTAAACTCAAGGTGTAACCCAATAGAAATAGACATGCAATACATACAGTAAACTCATACACAATCAGATATAGATTCAGATTCAGACCTAAGCCCTTTACAGATTCAGATAATACAATAGATATGCAGATTAGAAATTCAAAATCCTACCCCCATCCTCTATACACCAACTACGACCATCCCAGCACACCATGTGGGGTTAAAAACACCCACCCATCCCTACACACCATATCGTGCCATTACGGCACATGTCAGATAAAGTGCAGCCAAGCTACTAGAATATAGACGATGATCGCCATACAGAACACTTCCTCCACATATACCAATCCTACCCTAACATAATTACAGATTACAGATACAGAAATATCATGCTTAACATGCTCATATACGGATATCAAATATATAAATCTAACATAATAAATTGACATGCATAATAGTGTCATACTCAGAGTAGAATATCAACTATCAGATCACATAGTTTTAGGGTTTGGTTAGCCCTTATCGACCCTAGGTAGGCCCATAGTCGATCAGAATGACTCGTGCGACCTTAGTGAAAATTTCAAAAATATGGGCCCATATGCCCGTGTGGGCCCACACGCTTAATCAGCCTTACCGTGTGGCTCACATGGCCTGGCCCAAAACCCACATGCTCGTGTGGCCCACTCGCCTAATTTGGCGTAGCCCGTGTGGCCTATACGGCCACACTCACATCACTACATGGCCGTGTCTTGTGCACGACAATACCTTCATCGACCACACGGTCGTGTCTCGCACACGACCTCCCACACGGCCGGCCATATGCCAGTGTGGCGTCGACTGTAGGAAATTTTAGCTTTTATCGAAACATCATTTTTCGTGATTTGGGAACACACCTGTTACGCTTTTGATGCAAAACCAGGCCCGAGACCACCAGCACCTAAAACCAACAAACCAAAGTCCAAAATCAATCGTAATTCATGATTAAACTAAAACCATTAAAACCTACAATAGTCCAATTCAAACATTCATCACTTACCCCAACACTCCTAATGATTTTGATTACTATTTCGCTAGAGGAGAGCCCCTTTCTTCCTGATTCACTACTGCCAAAACTCAAAATCAACAATGAAAAGAAAAGAATAGCATTGATCTGAACAGTTAAAACGATTTCCCCAACCCACATGAAAACACCCTTTGCACTTACCAAACCGCGCAAGGACACCGAAGAACTGAAAACCGGAATTGAATGGCAGAATTGTGATGGAATTTCAAAAGTAAAGAAATAAAAAGAATTTTACCAGAACACAAAAAAAAATGAATGTCCAAAAATTTTGGGAGTTTTTAGGAGAGAAAAAATATATCAAAAAGAAAAAATATTATGATTATACCCAAATCCCTTGAATTTCTCCCTAATAACCCACTAATAATCCACTTACTAAGAATCCCAACTCCACTAAAACTCTAACACATAACTGAGCAAAAATTAACACCATCACTCGCGCAAGAATTCGAACACAGGACCTCCAACAAAACAACTCCTTAACACTCACACCAGTAGGGTCATTCTGATATAAAATAGCAGAAAACCTTCTATAAGCCCATTCAACAAAGATAAGGCTAGGATTAGAAAAATAACAACATTTGGCAAAGGTGAGACTTGAACCCAAGACCTCATACACACACCCAGAACACTTAACCACTGAAGCAGATACATATTTGTGTCAGATATTTACAGAAATAGAAATAAATTATTCAGGGCATTATAGATTGTGATAAAATGATTATATTTCAGTTAATGATTTTGTTAAATTACAAATGTGATCATAAGATATCAATATATCAAACCAGGAGATTGGATCAGTTTGAGGATCATACTATCCGGCCATTTTTGGTAGATTTTGAAATGTTATATTATGGTTTTGCGGCATGTACTAGGTGAAATTGATATACACATATATTTATATGGTAAAATGTTATATATATATGTCTTGTGAGTGTGCGTAGTTGAAGTATTTTTAAAAGTTAATTAGCGATATTGTTCATGGTTTATTATAGAAATCTTGAATGTGAGTGTGTATGGTATATGATAGAATGAAATGAAACGTTGATAAGTTGTAACTTGTGTTCGAAGAATTATTAGGTGATATTTTGGTTGGTTTTCATCTTGTTGTGGTTGGAATCTATATTGGATATTTTGATAGTTGAAATGTGTATTCATTTTGGATGACAAATGTATTGATGAGTATACCTTGGTTTGTGACTTAGCTATTTGATAATGAAAGTTACGACACTTTGGTATTTTATAGGGCATTGTTTAGCTAATCATGAATTAGATAGGAAATGAAGTTAAAGGTTAGCTTTGGATGTTGTTTGTGAAGATGCCTTATGGCATGTTGGTTAGAACTAGGCAAATGGCATGTGTTGATATGTTTTTGGTGTGTTTTGAATAGGTTGATTGAATGATTCATGGCATGCTTGAGGCTCAAGAAAGCAAAGATAGGCATGACTTGTTTTTTAAGGTACTATATGGCACATACAACCTACCACACAGTTTGACACACGACCATGTACCTCACTTGAGCAAGTGGCACAATTGTGTGTTCTGTTCTATTTTTGTGACTTTAGGTATTGATCGACTATTTAACGTCATAGCAATAATGTTCAAGAGTACACTATCAATACAAGGATAGTAGACAGATGTGAGTATGTCAGATATCAATCCCACAAGGATGGTAGTCTTTTGTCTATTTATATCAGTGCAATAACTAGATTAAAACAAGATAAATTGTAAGGATAGTTGTTGATGCAATAACTGGAAAACAATAAAATAAAATATGATAATGATAAATTGGGATCCCCAACATGTATCTTTAGCAAAATACTAAGTGCTCTTAAGGTATAAAAAGTTAGGTGATTGTCGAGGCAATAAAATTCAATGTATATCTTACCAAGCGTCACTCCTCTATTTAATTTGAGACTTAAACATGCATATGGCACTATTAAGAACAAGTGGGCTAAATTTCTCTAATCCTCACTCAACTTTCACTGTAATGCTTGTTGGCTCAAACTGTCATTGTACTTTCCAGTGTCAGTAACTGCAATATGAAGCCCCAAGATTAAATAATAAAAGCAAGACTGAATAAGATAACATTTAACCAAGAATTCATGTGTACTTCCATACAAATAGAAAATAGAGAATAATCACTAGCAATTAGAAAGAAATAAGAAAGAATCGAGTGGAGAAGACTATCCCTAAATAACTTGACTAAATCTCTCTATTCCCTCTTGTCTCGTACTTAGGTCTCCTAGTCTGGAGCTAGTTTGCATCTGGCTTTCACGTTAGCTCACTTGTGAGAGGCTTAAGCTGCTATGACCACAAGCTTCAAGGTAGGATGATGAAGACAATGATCCAAAAAAAAAACTTCCTTTTTCTTCTCACGTGCACCTTTTATGTTCTCTTCCAACAGTAAAAGTGTCCTTTCCCCAAAATGATTCTATCCTTGTACGTACAGGTTGGTTATACCAGACTGGATAGCTCACGCAATTTTAGTTCTTATCTGGAATTCAATTTGGAATTAACTCATGCAGTGACATTAATGCAATAAGATAGCAAAATTAAGGATAAAATAGGCTAGGATTCACTGAGTTATAAAATGTAATTTACTAAACTGAATATGCTAAAATGTATGCTATGGATAACTAAATGGGAACAATTTAATCAATAAGTAAGGGGGAAAGCCTATGTTCTTTCTAGTGCCATTACACTCTTAAACTTGAGTTTTTACTTGTCTTCATGTAAAATAGAAATTAGCAATGCTACAAATTTTTTACTAAACCAAATGATCATTATAGCAAATTGAACCCTCTAAATTCTCAATGGATGAATCACATTTAGATGAAAGAATATTGCATCGACATTTCATAAGCATGAATGAATAAGGTTGCAACTTCATCAATGCTAGCATCATGCTTCAAACCCTAAGGTCTATCTACTATTACAGCATCTATTGTACAATACTAAGTGTTTATATATACATTATTTTTGGAATAAGGGATATCGTTGCATTACTGTACCCTTGTTCCTGAGAAGTAAAGATGGGGTGTAAGAAACCCCCAGAAAGTACATAATTGCATCAACACACTCATGCAGCGATAGCCTTTGGCCGGGTTGATTTTTCGAACGATTGTATTGGAGTGTTCCCTCTTTAACATTCCATATTACACCTACTTTGGAGTGTCTCTAAATTATAACTATATTTACATATACAAGAAATTGTAAAAAACAGATGCATTCAACATTTAAGGAATAATAGCAGTCATCCATTACTAATGCAACCTAATTCTTTCATCAAAGAATTTAAGCTGCAACCTTCTGTCAAATTTACCCAACTCATTCATTGATAATTTACAATATTTAAGAATTAAGCATCGAATGTAACAAAAATTTTCAAACAATTTTCATTAACTATAATTAAACCTTGCATGCTTCATTTTCGAAAAAATATTTTGAAATGTGGGTGCATTTCCAAGCCCCATGTGCATTCTCCCAAACTTAAAGTTTGCATTCCCCCTAATGTACTAACATAAAAATGTAATGACAATAAAAAAATGCAATGACAATGTACACTTACAAAAAAAAACCTACAGCTACATGCAATGCATGAATACTATAACTAAAGCTTAGAATAAACTAACTCAGTTATCCGCAGCTGTCAATGTGGCTGCATGATGTTTCTTACTCCTTCTTTTCTTTTTCTTTTTTTATCTTTGGAGCAATTCCTTTTCTTTTCTTTGGGCTTTGCATGATTTTCGGTTGCTCCTTAGTTCCCGACTCTGCCCTGGCATCACCGGCTGCTGTTTGTGTAGGAGAGGCCACTTAGAGTGGTCCAGTGTAGACCACTATTGCCAATGAATTGCATTTCTCCTCACTGGTTACCTCAACAAATTTCGCCGGTCTCGCTCCAGTTCACTCCAAATTATCAATATTTGCACCCACAGACTCGAGTGCGATGACAATCTTCTTCTTCTTCTTTTTCTATAACACCCTCACCCGTATTCGACACCAAAATAGGGTTACGAGGCACTACTGAATTTATATCGCAAACAATCACACAATTTTAAGTCATAAATTTCAACCAAATTTAAAATCATCTACATTTAGTCATAAAGTCCTTAATACGAGCCCACGAGGCCCTAAACATGCGTTGGAAGTGGCCCGGGATTTAACTGAGAACTTAGGAGATTCTTACAAAACTTAGAAAAATTTTACCATGTATAGGAGTCACAGGCCCGTATAGCTTGGGACACGGCAGGCCGTGTGGTCACACGCCCATGTCCCTAACCCATGTAAGTCTCTATTTTGCAAGGCATGAACAAATTGAAGTCACACGATCAAGTCACAAACCCGTGTGCTAGGTCGTGTGGTTAATTAATTTTCATAAAATAGGTGCAGACTTCACACGGCTAGGACACATGCCCATGTCCGGGGCCGTGTCCCTCACACGGCTGAGACACACGCCCGTGTCTCTGCCTGTATGCTCAATTCTGATCATTTTGTTTCTCAAAATTAAGGTGCAGGGGACACACGGCTGAAACACATGCCCATGGGTTAGACCGTGTGTCACACACGGCCTAGACACACGCCCCTATGGACAAAATAAAGGCTATTTACCAAGCCATTTGTCACCCTTATTTGCACTCACACATCCATAATTTTAATGGCATAAATCATGACATACTTAAGCAACCAAGACATCCACAATCAAGGCTACAACATGTCATTTCAGTACCTTCATCCAACATGACCATAACTTTTCATGCTTTGTCAAAACTCAATCACACCAAATCACTTTCACAAGTATTAACACAAATACTTTCATTAGGCATAATTTTACTTAGATTTCCTAGCATACCAATGAGTCAATATTAACCATTCAACAACAAAAACCATTAAGCCACATTCAACCATTCACCAAGCATTTATAAACTACATCACAAAAGAGATATTTGCACATGTATGAATATACATAGGCTTACAACCAATTTGACCAAAATAAGCCCAATTACATGGCTAAATACCTAATCAACCTTAAACAAACATAAGCCAACACATTTGGCCAAATCATATTGACACATATATCAAAATGACCAAGTCCCTATACATGCCATATACTCAAAATGTTTAAAAATCATCGATACCCAAAATGATAGTTTGATAGTGTGATACAATCTCCGATGATCTCCAATTCGAGCTAGCTTGGTAGCACTATAAAACATGGAAAAATAAAACAGAGTAAGTTATATAGCTTAGTAAGTTTGTATGAAAGAAATAAACAAATCTTACCATACATTTATCATTCAAGTAATATAATATAAGACGATGTAATTTACCATAAATTCATGACCATAATTAATTCCATCGCAAACTTACCTTGAAATCATCAATTCATGAATTTAATAATCATAAGCTTTATGTAATACCTGTACCTTCTCTTAATAATTTTATACTTATTCTCATCGTTGATGTAACATCCCGAAATAGGGCCTAAACAGAACAGTGGTTGTGACATCACAAATCTGAGGTAGAAAAATATATTTTATTATCATTTTAAGGTCTATTGCATGATTGCATGATTGTGTGAAAATTTCGTTTAGAAATTTTATCGATAGAGGGTCTAATTTAATATTTAGGACTAAATTGCAAAAGTTGTAAAATGTGTGTTCTAGTTCACAAAGGTACTAAGTACTTGTGAGTAATGGGTTTTTAAAGTGGAGGTCCTTGGATAGTAATTAGACCATTATACTAGTTTGGACAAAAATACCTAAAGGAAGATAAAACACCATAGTTTTTAATTAAGGGCATTTTGGCCATTTAGTTATTAAAATGAATTAAAAGCAAAATTAAAAGCCAATTTTTGTCCATCTTCAACCCCTTGGCCTAATTTCACATGAGGAAGACATATCTAGGGTTTTTCAATCTTCCAAGCTCGATTGTAAGTCCGTTTTAGCCCCTTTTTTAATGTTCTTTACTTTTTTGGAGTCTCGGTAACTTGGTTAAGCTTATTCTAGCAATAATTTAACCTAGGGTTTATATTTGGAAAAATCCCATAAGTGAAATGTGTTTATTTTGATGTTTTATTGTAGAATATGAAGTTTAAAATTGTATTAAACAACTTTTCCTAAGCGATTTTACGTGAAAACGAGTAAAACGACATAATCGGTAAAAATACCTAATGTTCCTAAGTACATGTTAGAGTTAGAATTTGATGTTTCCATAGAAGGGAAAAATGATCAGAATGTCATAAAACATATGAAAATAGGATGAAGTTTAATTTTCGAGCCTTGGGGCAAAAGTGTAAATATGTAAAAGTTTAGGGGCAAAAATGTAATTTTTCCAAACTTTGAGTCAAGGAATTTTTTAATAAATGTGAGTATTAAATAAGCTAAAATTTTTTATTATAGATCAAGAAGAACGAAATTCGGAGTTAGACCGGGGAAAGAAAAAGATAGTGGACTAAATCAATATAGTTGATCGTTTTTTGTTTCGAGGTAAGTTTGCGGTAAATAAATGCAATGTTCTATTATTTTATGTTAATGCTGTTACTTTATGAAATTATTCAAAGAAGACTCAGGCATGAATTGACAGAGAAGTAATTTCAGAAAGTTCCGATTGAACCTTAGGAATGTGTAGGATACAAATGTCATGACATTAGGGCTTAAGGATACCATGTAAGACCATGCCAAGGCATGGAAATTAGTAAGGTTTCTAAGGTAAGGATATCATGTAAGACCATGTCAAGACATGGCATTGATAAGTTTCTATAATGCAAAGGTTCTATGGAAGACCATGCCAAGGCATGGTATTGGTGAGTTCATAAGGCAATGATACCATGTAAGACCATGTCGAGACATGACAATGGTAAGTTTCAAAAGGAGACCACGTAAGACCATGACAAGTCATGGAAATGGTAAGGTACCCGCGTATCCTTAGTATTCTAAGTGGTTCAATGGGAAAATTTAAAAAGAATATCAAGGTAAGGTAAGGTAAGACGAGTTATACTAAAAAGAGTAAGACAAGTTCATGCTAGAAGAGCAAAGATAAGAATATAATGTTCATGTATACTTGATAAGGAAAAAGGTAAGTAAAATGTATTAATAAATTTGATTAAGTAAGTAAGTATTTAAGTAAGTGAGTAAGTGAAGAAGTTTAAAATATGTCTATGACAATTAATGAAGTTACATTAAGTAGTATCATGCCAAGTAGTAAGATGATTCTTATGAATGTTGTTATTTATTTGCATGCAAACTTACTAAGCTTAATGCTTACCCCCTTTATTTTCTTTCTTTTTATAGTTTTGTCAAGCTAACTCGGGGATTGTAAAGTACGTCGAAGGTCCAGGCACACTATCACAAGGATTATTTTGGTATAGCTAGACGTTTCATTTTGAGTATGGCATGTATAGTATCGTAGCCATTTTGTGTGTATGATCTTATGATATGGCTAATGAATAAAATATGCCACTACTCACATATTTGAAATTTAGTCTATGTATTTTTATTTCCATGAATTTTGTTTATTGACTTTTCAATTTTCAAAATTTAGGTCCTATTGTTAATATTGTTAATTTTTTGTTAAATTTGTTTGTTTGACATTTTGAAATAAAAAAAAACTCATTTGGTAATATTATAATTAAAAAAATGATATTGTAATGAATTTGAATTTAATAAAATAACTTTAATGATATTAAAAATTAGACCTGAATTCAAAATTTTAAAATGTATAAAAAAATTTAAATTCTTAAAATAAAAGTAAATCAACTAAATTCTAAATTTACGATATATGGCATATTTAAAAAAAAGGCTTAATGATAAATTTGGCCACTACGTTTGCATATTTTGTTAAAATGACCTTAATTGTATTTTTGAGCTTTTTTTGTCATCAACATTTGCTCCTTTTTCAATATGCTTTTTCTAAGAGATTTAATGAAAGTACCATTACAAAAGTTAATAGTGATGATGTATAATTTCATATATGGAATAATTTTAATGAGATGTAATTTATTACTTAAATAACCCAATAATAAAATTATATGTGAAAAATAATAAAATAAATAAATAATACATTAAATTAAAAAAAAACTCTTAATTTAAAGAAAATAAATATAATTATCTAAAAAAATTAACTCAATAGAACAACTTTCCAGTAAAAAATGTATGAAATATTGAAACTTTTTGAAAGAAAAGAAAATTTGAAACTTAGAATTTATTTATAAAATCTGTTAGAAAAAATATGTTGAAAAAAGAAACAAAATTAATGGCAACAAAAATTTAAAAATACAATTAACACTATTTTAACAAAACATACAAAAATTAATGGCAAAAAAAATTAAAAAATACAATTAACACTATTTTAACAAAATATACAAATATTAGTGGCTAAATTTATAATTAATAATAATAAAAAACTCTCCCAATATTAAGGGTAATTTGGGGACTAAAAATACAATTAATTTAAAATACAGCGTAGTACCATAAATCCAAGTCTAAAGCCCTGCCCTGCTGCAATACACTGCACTTTTCGTCTCCTCAAAGACCAAAGCAAAGCATATACACACTTTGCAGTACCTCACGCGTACGGTTCCACAAAAGCCTCCAATTCCTGTAGTTAACCTCACCAAAATCCTCTGCAAAGCAAACAGCCCCAATTTCAAACTAAACCCTAATCGCCAAATAATAGAGGTTTCCCCCCCCCAAATTCCCTCTCCATGACCACCGGTATCCACCAACTTACTTGATTTCTCGCCTGCCTCACTAGCATTCGCTTTTTACTGGTTCTCTTCCCTCTCTCTCTCTCTCTCTCTCTCTCCTTGTTCTCCTCCATTATCTATTATTTTCTAGGGTTTTCTTTATTTAATTATTTTATGGCGCCTCGAAGTTTAGCTGCCATTAATTTGTTTCGTAACTAATTTTTGCTTTAAGTTCGTTTGCATTGTGTTCCTTGAGGTTTAACTTTACTGGTTGTTTACAATAGTTTGTTTTGTAGCTTAAGGACTTCAGTTTAAATTCCCAATTTTTTTTTAAATATAGGAGACTCACATTCAAATTTTTGTTTCATATTTTTCTTTTTTAAGTTGCAGCAAGCTTCTTTGATGGGGAACTTTGTTTCGTTGAATTATCATTGTCCCATTATAGTCCCTGACTTGTGGGCAGTACAAAGATAAATTTTGATTAAAATCTACGGAAAAAAATAGGAAGAAAAGGGGGAAGTTTTGAATAATTCCAGGAATCAAGACCTATTTAGTTGGGGAGCTTTATCTGAGGTTATTGTTTTAGAAGCTTCACTCTTGTAGGAGGAAACTTTCAAAGAATATATATGGAACTTGCAATTTGAATATAGTTGTGCTTAGTTAGATAGTCCCATATTTATAATTTGTCCAGCTGAATGCAAATGATTGTTGTGCACTTGTCCTTTATCTTTCAGCAGCTCCTTTCTGAAGGTTGCATTTTGAAGGTCTGCCCTGTTTGTTATTGTTACTCAGCCATCAATAGCAGCAATGGGCAGTTCATTTAATCCCCAAATCTTAGTAGAAAAGCTGGCCAAGCTCAATAACTCCCAAGCAAGCATAGAGAGTATCCTTTCTAAGAAATAATTGTGTATTACCTGCTTCATTGCCTATTTATGACTGTTCTTTTCTGGTTGATTTCATTTTCATTGTGGAAGGTCCTTTCTCGGATTGTCATGTGTAGTACTTGAGCATATACATACTTTATTATTTCTGAAGGGTAACTTACTGCTGATGCCAGTTTGATTTGCTGTCTAGTTGCCATGTAAGTTAAGAACAAATGAACTTCTGAAGTTTATCTTTTGCACCCTTAACTTGATAAGCTTTATCACATTGGTGTATTTTCCATATGAATAAGGCAAAACAAGTTGTTGAAACTTGGGACAGACAATTTCATTGCTCTCCACGTGAGCAGAGATTGGCCTTTCTGTATCTTGCCAATGACATTTTGCAGAATAGCAGGCGTAAGGGTTCAGAATTTGTTGGTGAATTTTGGAAGGTTCTTCCTGATGCACTTCGTGATGTGATTGAAAGCGGGGATGAGTTTGGGAGGAATGCTGCATTACGTCTGGTATGGTCACCTTACATACTGGTTTTGTTTCTTCTGTGCTGTCATTAAAATATCTATGAAGAATTGAATGTGTCTCACAGCCACTCTTCTTGACATAAAGTAACAGAAACGAAATGCTTTTAACTTTCCCTTTAAATGGAAGACCTGATTGGTTGCATTAGGCTCCTTAGGAGTGTGATGTTATCTACAGAGGCAAGTTAATTTGATGATGCTAAGTAAATAGTGATAACTGGATAATATATGCATGTCTTGCCAGTTTTATATTTTGTGGATCCTCACTTATCTTGCATCGATCATTCTAATAAATTTGTCTATAGCTAGGCATAGGTTAGTTTTCCGACATTGCCTGTTTTAATGGTCATTGGATTGGTTCAAAATACTCGGTACTTTTCCCATGACTGAGTTAAATATCAAGGATCTGCAGTTGAACTGTTATTTTATTACATCTATTTTTCTAGATCTAGTTAACTGGCTTGGTGTTTATTTTGGCGTGACAATTTGAATTGCTGTTAATAGCACAGTAATTAGTCAATGCCTATTATTCTATTTTCGTATTATTGCTATCTTTTGGCTAATTGTTATGTTCTTTTATTTCAAAACATATGTGTGCGTTAAATTATTCCTATCATGCTGTTTTAGAATGGTTGCTCTCAAAATTAGCATGACATATCACATTTCTTTTTGATGTTTGAAATACAGATCAGTATATGGGAAGAGAGAAAAGTGTTTGGTTCTCGAGGACAAATTCTTAAGGAAGAGCTTTTTGGCAGACAACCAGAAAGTAATAATAGAAATGGCAGGCATATAAATCCCAAACTGGTGAGATAAATTCCATGCTGTCTGCATTTATTCTGTTGTTTTGCAGCATTTATATGTTTGTGTCATGGAATAATTTTGTTTCTGCTTTGTATTCGTGCTAGCTGAAGCAGCCTGTCGGAGATACTGTGGATAAAATAGTTTCAGGTTATCAATTTCTATATTGTAGTCAGATGGATGAAGATGTTATATTCAGCAAATGTAGGAATGCTATTAGTTGTATGGAGAAAGTAGATAAGGAAATTAGTACTGATGTCAATTCAGGTATGACTTGCATTAACTACAGCTATTGTTCGTAATCCTTTTTCTATATTTTCTTTCTTTAAGAGAAAAAATGTATATCAATCAACATTGGGAACATCTTATGACCAAATAGTTCTCATTTGAATAATTGTTTCTTATGGAGACTTTGAATATGTATTTTGATACATTCTTTCCAAAAATGTCAAATTTCTTTGAACAGGGCAGTTCTGTGGATCGGCACTTGTGGGGGAGGTGCAGGGTCAGCATGCTGCACTGAGGGACTGTATTGAGCAGTTAACAGCTGTTGCATCG
Source organism: Gossypium hirsutum (assembly GCF_007990345.1). NCBI lineage: Eukaryota > Viridiplantae > Streptophyta > Magnoliopsida > Malvales > Malvaceae > Gossypium > Gossypium hirsutum. The sequence goes on from NC_053432.1 coordinate 31,226,697, forward strand.
TCAAGAGTTAATCTCATCTCACATTTGAGAGAGGCTCTTAAGGAGCAGGTTACTTAGACTAATCCCTTTAAAGTAACTCTGTGGTATTGTGTTGTTACCATAAGGCTGATTTACTCTTGCTTTCAGGAATTCAAGCTGGAGCAAGTTCGTTCTCAGCTTCAGGTTTGACACTATACTAATCTTATCTTTTAAGTATAGTTGTTGGATTTATGAGCTATTTGCATCTATCTCTCAGCTTAAATACAGTTAACCATATTATGAACTTCTGGACATACGTGTGTTCTGATAATTTTCATGTTGTTTTACAGGCTGCACAGTCTCGAGCAGAACAGGCTGGTAATATCTGCAGACAGTTGTTGAATTGTGACAATCCTGAGTTAGCATCTGAGCAAAGCTCGAAGGAAAGTTTTATTCCGGAAGCTACAGAACAATCTGCTCCTCTTATGTATGCCCGACAAGTATCCTTTCCCAGGAATTCTGGCCAAACTGAGGAAGATCCTAGGAAATCTGCTGCAGCTGCAGTGGCAGCAAAGCTAACTGCATCGACATCCTCAGCCCAGATGCTTTCGTATGTCCTCTCTTCTCTTGCTTCTGAGGGTGTCCTTGGAAATCCCATGAAAGAATCTTCCGGTGATTATTCATCTGAGAAGAGGCCTAAGCTTGAGAATGACCAGCCATACATACCATCTCAGAATCTGCAGCAAGCTTTAGTTCCACCATGCTCGCATCCTGAATCTCACCTGCGCAATGTAGCAACCACCACCCGGCAGTTAACTCCTAATGAAGTGCCACCTCCTACATCGTCATCTTCTTCTCCTTTAAGACCAGTGTCAGCAATGGCACCATATGCTGTGTCCCAATACATGCCAACTACTGGATTGATAAATGGTGCAGCATATAGCTATGGGATGACAACCGCATCACAGCAGCATTCCTTGCCTGGTTATTCAGTGGTTGGAGGTGCAATTACTGGTCTCTTCCCATTTCCGACACCATTAACCAATATTTCTTACCAGAGTTTTCAAGGTTCCGAAGTTTTCTACAACCAGCCCTCATCCGTGCCAGCAGCACCGAATTCTAGGCATTAGAAATTCATTTTACGTTAAGATGCTTTAGACTGAAATATTGTTGCTCAGAAACTTTGTTTGGGTGCCACGCCACGTAGTATAACATCATGTGCACATTGTAAATGTATTATTATCCTCATTGCTTTTCGTCATTCGGAGAAAATGATAGTTTTTATACGTAATTATTATTGATATGAAAAGATGTTGCATCGTTTGGATGATTGAAATAGTTGAATTTATAATTAGATTAAATTTTCTTGAAAGTATAATAATAGCATTCGAAGAATATAAGTTAGTTGTAAACTTGTAATATGTTAACAAATTGTATAATCACATTATGCTATTTATTAATGCGACGAATTTGATGACATAACAGGAGTTTATGAACAAAGTATTAATATAAAATAATGGTTTAATGTCAAAAATCTTTAAATATTTGTAAAATTTAGAATTTAGTTAATACATTTTAATTTTAGGATAAATTATTTAAATAGTTATCAAACTATAAATTTTTTTGTCTTAATCATTAATGTTTTTGAATTTTTTTTCACTTAACCGTTAAATTATTATGGTTCAATTAAAAATTCTTAATTACTAATTGGTGAAATGATGTAAAACTTCAATAAGGTGGGTGTTGTAAAGTGTATATTGTCTCAAAAATAGAATAAAACGCATACAAAGATTTAGCCATGAAGAACTTAAGTCAATGTACGAGGAAAAGAATGTAAGAATATAAAGTCATCTTGTATTTTCACTTGATTTGATGATTGAATATTTGATTTTTTTTACTTTTTCCTTTTTAGTATTCTTGAGGTATATTTATACATTAGTTGTTGGTAATATAAAGAAATTGAAATTTTTTTTAAACGGTTACGATTTGATAAAATTAGAATCTGGCTATTGAGAATTTTTAGGAAATTAATTCTGCAAATTTATCTTTTTACCCCTTCAGAAAATAGTATATATAGGTCATTCTCCTTATTTTTCATAGAACACAACGAGAGAAAAATAGAGAGAACAACTTCTCTCATCCTTCTGTTCTCTAAATTTTGGTATTCTACAAAATTACACGAGAGAGAAATTCTTCCTAGAAATTTTTTTTAAGCGAGACCGTCTGTGGCCCCTTCAATCTTTCCTGGGAATTGAACCTAGGGTGGTTTCGCCAGTTTCTTCTAGTTTATTGTTCAATTAGATTTCTGATAAACTGCTTTTGTTTTTCGGTTTCTATTCCTTTTTAAAAGAGCAATGCCAATTGTGTTCCACCTTTTTTATTCAGGTGTACGAATATTGAAGTATTGTGTTAACCTTGGGGAGCAACATTGTAACGCCTCGAATTTTGGGCCTAGAAGTTTTAAGCCTTAAGTAGGTGCAGTTAGGAGACTGCACATAAATATTTGGTTGTGTAAGAATGTGACACAATTGTATATTTGTTTCAGTGGTTAAGTGTTCTGAGTGTTTTGAGAGTGTCTGAGAAGTCTTGGGTTCAAGCTTGAGCAAGTGCAAAAAAGGTTTTGTTTTTTAAGGAATAGGCACTGTCTCTAGGCTATGGCATTTTAAATAAATATGGATAAAACATGATAGAAAAGAGCCTGTTGTCCCAGGGGATAAGTGGCATGTTGCTAGTGTCTGAGGTCTAAGGTTCGAATTCCTGTTTGTGCGAATGGAGATTATTTTTGCTGGTGGCTATGGGAGGAAGTTGTGTTTGACCGAAACACCAAGAGTTTGAATAAGTTTGAAAAAATTTGTTGTTAGCCGAATCTGAGGAGAGGGTTATGGGGAATTTCGATTGTTTGAATTGGTGGACAGGAGGAAATTGAGTAAGTTCGAATTTGAAGGAGACTTGTTCTGTTTGTTAACTTCTGCTTCCCAAGAATTCAGCTAGGCAACTGTTTCTCTCCATTTTCAGTTTTGTCATCGCTTTTGGTTCTTTTCTACACTTCTTGATTTCCGAATTCTGCTAGGGGATGTTTCGAGTACTTATCATTTTTCCCATTTCGGTTTTGTCCTTCATTTTCAATACCCTACTGACCGATTTCGCTTTTCTCCCTCTACTCCTTTAGCAACCGTTTTCCTTGTTGCTATTAAGCCGAATTCTGTCTTTAGTTTTACTGCTTCTCTACCTTTCATTTTTCTCTCTTTTTGGGGTTGATATTTGCTTAGAGACCATTCGGGTATTTCTCGTTTTGTTGTTTCAACTTTATTTTTCCATACAGCCTTACTCTGCTTCGATTTTCTTTCTTCCTCTACTCCTCATTCTTTTCATTTTCTCTTTGGCCGAATGTCCTATTCTCCTTCTCTCTCAATTCTTTTAGTTTAACATATCCCACTCTTTTCATCTTATTATGATAGCCGAATACTCCTTTCTCCCTCTCTCTATTTTTGCTTTCGGTTTGGCAATTGTTCTCTGGCAATCGGTAAGTGCTCTTGAATATCCTTTTTTGTTTCTCTTTATCATTATGATCTTTATTTTAATATCTCCTCTTCTCTACCAATTGCTGCTAGGGGTACGATTGTACCACTTTGTCCCTATCACTCCGTGTACCTTTTTACTTTGTGTGGATGTAGGTCGATTATTCTTTCCTCCTAATATGGGCATGGCGGTTCTGGTATGTGATTGTTCATCTAGTTCAGACTGTTCATTTGTTTGATGGTTGATAAGGGTTAGTTGGAGTGCAGGAAGCCCCTAAGGCCTATTGTTTAGGGCTCTTGCAAACGAACTTAGTGAGCATGCCATAATCAACTGATGTACTCAAGTAAGAGGTAAATTTTTGGATAAGTAGTTTGGTGGAGGTTTTGATAAGTCAAGTGGGATGCGATTAACCGAAACTTGTGATTGAATGTAGGTTGGAGTGCTAGTGGTCTAGTATCACATTTTCGCAATCAGGTGTGTAACCACATTACTATAAACGTAGATCCGCAAAAGCTAGAAAAGTATGACTATTGACACTACACGAGTGTGTGCTCGCTCATGTGGTAATCCGAACTCATGAAATGTGGGCGTTTGATTGTAAAGGCCACCATGAGTGTTCTCATGGGCTTAGGCCGTTTTGGGCCATCTTGGGCCAGAATGGGCCTTGTGGGCCCCATAGGCTCGTGGGTAAAGCACACGGACGTGTGGATATTTTTGGGCCAGACTGTGTAGTTCGCATAGCCAAGGCCATTTTTGGGCTTATTGGGCCACACAGGCATGTGGGCCCATATGGGCCGTGTTATGGGCTTTGGGCCCATTTTCACTATTTGACTGTTAAGGTTGCACGGGTCGCCCTAGATGACTGTGGACCTACTGTTGGGTCAGTAAGTATACCTAGACCCCAATTTGATGAAGTGAGCATTATACCCTTATGAGGTAAATGACTGATATGCCCCTATGTGATGTATGACTATTTGAGCATGCCATTTTTACTGTATATACATTTATATTATGTTGCATTGCATGGGGTGGGATATATGATACTGGAGGAAGTTACTGAAAGGCTATAAGCCTATTAATGGTAGCTCTGCTGCCAATACTGTTTTAGTGCCGCAACTTGTGCTACTTGGTGTGTAGGGATGGGTGGGTCGATTTTATCCCCACATGGTGTGTAGGTTGGTATGGAGATAGTGTGTAGAGGCTGGATTGGGTAGGATTTTTTGATTGCATACTGTACTGATTCTGTAATGGGCTTAGGCCCCACTGATACTATTACTGGAATGGGCTCAGGCCCACAATGTTTTTGATTTTGAAATGGGCTAAGACCCTAACTGAAATAGAAAGGGCTTAGGCTCAAATTGTGTTTACTCTGATTGTTTGCTTATATGGGATTACACACTGAGTTTTCGTAAACTTACTCATCTGTTTTAACTGTACAAGTAATCCCCAGTTTTAAGCGGATCGGTGCTGTGAGGGACTCAAAGGTGGCCACACAGCCGCTCTTGCTTCCTTATTGGATTTTTAATTTATAAGTAGTTTTATTTGGGTATTTTTATGTAACAAGGCCTCTATAATTTTTAAATTTAGGGTTTTATTTATTTTGATTTATATCTTTTAGTAGTAGGATGTAAATTTTCAAAAGATTTGCATGATTTACAAAAATACCATGAATACACAAAACCGTGTCAAAAGCTTCCGTGATAAACAAGATTTTGAAATTAATAGCGTTTTAAAGTAAATACTTTTGTTTGTGACGCAAGTTTTAAAATTATTTTCTAGATCACACAAAGAGGCTAAATAAACATTGGGCTTTTCAAACGATAGTACGCTTTACGAAAAACACTTCAATATGACATCGCCAGGTTCGGCCATAACGTCCAGGCCGGGTTTAGAGTGTTACAAATATCCACTACACGATTACACCGATCAGGGTGAATTTCTTCTAAGGTAGTGGTTCTTCCATGACATAGTCATTGCTATTTTATTTAAACTCAGTTTGGTTTCCTGTCAGCACTAACGATTTTTTTTGTAGTAGTATATTTACAACAATTTAGAAGAAAATTATACTACTGTTTAAACATGAAAATCATTTCTGATTCCCACTACTAGAACCAATGAAGGCTTCTGTAGGCAATGAGCTAGAGTACACTTGAGGATTGTTGGAGCAAGTGAAGTGTCCTATTGAGGCATTCAATTTGAGGGCACTTGAGTGGTGCAAGAGTGTGCCTAAGTATCATTGGAGCAGTTGCAAGCTCCATCTGTGTTGGCTTGTAGGCCATTGTGATTAGGATGGGTTGAGATTGAATGGGTCTGAGGACCCTTGAGTTTGAGTTGGTTGGAGGTCCCTTGAGTTTGAGTTGGTTAGAGGGCCCTTGAGTTTAAGTTGGTCAGAGAACCATGAGTAGTTTGCTAGATCCTTATGTTTCGGATAGGGCTACGATACCTTTATCCATGATAAATTACTAATACATGAGATTTATGGAGCTAGTCCAAGCGTAATTGAATTTCTAACCAAAGTAGACTAGAAGATTATCAAGCCTGAGAGCTAAGAAAACTAGTGTGGGATGACTTGTTCAGGCAACCTATGAGATTGTGCAGAGAAAGGAGCGGCATGCCAGACTTTGTGTGAATGAGCATTAAAGTCCGAAATTGAGATTGAGATCGACCTAGTTTGGTGGTGTCGTATGTGTTGTGGTTGGCTAATATGACTATACCCCATGGGGTGACCATGGAGGGGCTGAGACGGCTTAAGTTGGGGACGGTCAATGTGTTTGAATTTCCCCTGTTGAGAACTTATGGTGTCACAAGGGACAGTTGGCATAAACCACGTCTAAAAGGACGCATCCAACGGGATGCCACAAGAGTGCAGCTAGTGCCACTTCCAGAGGGATGCCTTTTGAGTATCAAAGACATGGTAATATTTAGTCGATAAAGGGTCATACCATTAAGGGCTCCTCAAGGTTGTAACCTGAAGATTATGTGTTGTGGTATTGAGTTCGAGTGTTCGATGGAGGAATGGGCATAGACAAGACTACACCAACGATTAAGGTGAGACCAAGTTCGAGTCTATGTTCAATGCGTGTTGAATGGATCATAACCTTAGGCCTTGAAGACTCAAGATGGACTTGAGATTGAAATGTCAACTCGATGCAACAAGGTTACTAAAAGTGTGGCTTCATATCGATGAGGGAATCAACATAATAAGTGGGGAAGTGTCATGGTCTACAGTTTACTATCCTAGTTATCAAGGTTAAGCTTTCCCCAAATGGTCTTGAGTGAGATTAAAGTACACATAACTTGGAAATTGGACTTTTTCGGATACCCTGCAATCTTAGAAGGATGTTGTGATGCAAATTGGGTAACTGATAAAGTTAATTTTACAAGTGAGTATGTCTTTACTTTGGGTGGAGTAGCTATTTCTTGTAAGTCTACTAAATAGACGTGTATTTCTCTCTCCATGATGAAATAAGAGTTTATAACTCTTAACTAAGTTGAGCAAGAGGACGAGTGGCTTAGGAATCTACTTGTAGAAATTTCTTTATGGGAGAATGGAGTACTTGCTTTGGAGTACGTGAGGCCTGAAAGGAACCTAGCTAATTCACTAACCAAAGGGTTAAGTAGGAAAATGGTTCTTGATTTGTCGAGGGGGATATGTCTTAAAGCCCAGTGGTTGAAGAGTTCATGGTGGATACCCATCTTAGTTCTCTAAGTTCAACGTGGTCAAACAAAACCATGGAAAGACTCATAGTGTACATTTTACTTATCCCGATGGTAAACGATAAATATGCATAAGGTTAAGTTCTCTCTCTTAATAAATTCATATCTCAGGATTTGGGTGGTCCTATTGAGACGGACTTGATGAATTCACTGACATGTGAGGTTAAGTTTATTACTCTAAATGAGTTCATATCCTAGAGTTTGGGTGGTCCTATTGAGGCGAACTTGATGAATTCATCGAATTTAAATTTGAGAGGATGAGCTTAATGAATGTTCTTAATGACTTCATAGTCTTGATTCTAGTGGTCTATATTGAGATATACTTGAAATCTCTTACGTAAGTGTAAAGGACTAGCCACCTTCAATGAAAGACATTGGGTAGTCTTTCAAGAGCACTTACCAGCATCCCCAAGTGTTGCGAATTATGCAAGTATACACGTTGAACAAGTAATAAAGTGATGAGTGAGATTGTCACCACAGGGATTAAAAAGATGTAATTTGGTCGAGTTATTAGAGGTAGGATGGATTAATGCTAAAGCAAAATAACAGTGAGAATGTAATGGAAAGATGAGAGAATGCTGATGTATAAAATGTGCAACACAAAACAAGTGAATGAAATAAGAATGTCACGACCAAGTAAATATAGTAAAGAAGATTAAGTAATTGCAATGCTGATTTAGACGACTAAGATTACTGATACATCTACCTTCTCTAACTATTAGTGCCACAGCAAAGTCTTGAACTTTCTACTGCTCGATAAGTTTCACAGCAGTCTGTTTCTCTCGAGAGCAAACCTTGGGCTACTATAACGACCCGATAGCCAAGGGTGTCAGGAAGTGTATTCTCAGGACTCCATTCCCATAAAGCGAACTTGTAAATATTTATTAAAAATATTTACAAAGTTAGTTGTGTAGTTAATTAGATTTTAGTTAAGTGAAATTGCATGAATTAAGAATTATTATAGTATAAGGACTAAATCACGTATAAAGTAAAAGTTGAATTATAGATCAAAAATTAATTAAAGGGACTAAAGAAGCGATTACACCTTTGTTTCTTTAAGTGGAAAACATTAATGATGATTTTATATTTTATATATGTTAACTTATTATATATTATATGTTATATTACATAATTAGAAATGTATATATGTTATAATATTAATAAAATAAAGTATAATAAAATAAAAGAATTAAGAAATAAAGTGGATGCATGTAAAAAATTATCAAAGAAAAGAAAGAAAAAGAAAGAGAGAAAAAGCAAAGAAGAACACACGGCTATAGGGACCTTAGGGTTCAAATTCAAAATTGGTTAGTAAATTTAGTCATTTTTCTTGTAATTTTTATATTTTTGGAATCTCGGTATTTAGTACTACCCGACGCATGTTGAAATTTTAGGATTGATTAAGATTTTAGATGTTGTTATCATTGAATAACTTTAGTTTTAAAGATTAAATTGATAAATTTTTAAGTTAGAAATGGAAAAAGATTAAATTGTAGAACAAATTGCAAATTTTGAGTAATAAAGACTAAATTATGAAAAAATTAAAATTTAGGGGTTTAATTGAAAATAGAAAGCTAAATTTAGCTCAAAGTGAAATTAGTATAAAAATATGGGATTAAATGTGAAGAATAAAAATTAGTCTCGATTTAGGGACTAAATTAGGTTTTAAGAAAATATTGAGTAAAAATTGAAATATTCAATGTGGAATTGAATTGTGTAGTATGAATGCATTTTAATTGTCTTAATTTCATAGCTAACGTTGTACCGGAATCCTCGACTAAAATGGGGAAGGATAAAATCGACATTGAATAGCTTGGAATCCACGGTTTGTATTTCTATAATCCAAACCTAATTGTTAATTGTTGTATTTTGATTTAATGCATATGGTAAGTGGTTGAGGTGAGTATTTTGGCACTTTGATAGTGAATTGAAATTATAGTTGATTGAAATGGATTGAATTGGTATATACATTATGAATGTATTGATTATTTGAATTGAAATGAATATAGTGTAAATGTGATAATGTTCAAATATGAGAATTGGATATTAGTTTTATTTGAAAAGTGAAATGAAATCCTATTAACTGTATTGGGCTGAGTTGGATATAGATGGCATGCCCTAGGATAGGAAGAGTTCATGGATTTCTTTGACTTCGAGTCAATGAGGCACTGGGTGCCAATTTGCTTCGGTTTAATCGATGAGACATTGGGTGCCAATTTATATAGCGCTGGTCGTAGTTATTACTTCGAATTTATTCGATGAGGCATTGGGTGCCAAACTGGCGTGTTGGTTGGATCTGTGTATCCGTCCGAGTCCGAGTCCGAGTCGTGATAGTAAGGGTAAATAAATAATAAAGTTTTATAATTGATATTGAAATGGCATGGTATATGAAATGGAAATGAGATAATGGATTGAAAATGAAATGTGAAATATGTTGTGAACAAATGGAATATATGAGTTATGTACTCATGAATTAATTATGGAATGGATATTGCCATTGTTTAAATAAAATGTGGATTGATATGTGAAAAGTTATTTATATAGTGATCGACTGTTTAACGTCACAGTAATAATATTCAAGTGTACACTGTTGATGCAAGTATAGCAGACAGATATGAGTCTATCAGATATCAATCCCACGAGCATGGTTGTCTTTTGTCTATCAATGTCAGTGCAATAAATAGATAGAAATGAGATAAATTGTGAGAGTAGTTGTCAAAGCAATAACTTGAAAATAATAAGATAAAATATGATAATGATAAACTAGGATCCCTGTAACATCCCGAATTAGGGCCAAGTCGAAACAGTAGTTTCGAGACCGCAAATTTGAAGTAGAAATAATTATTTTATGATTATTAGGAGGTCTATGATATCATTGCATGCTTGTGTAAAAATTTCATGAAGAAATTTCATTGATTAAGTGTTCAATTTGACATTTAGAATTAAATTGCAAAAGTTGCAAAATGTGAGTTCTAGAAGCCTTAAGCATGAAATTGCCATGGATTATTAATTAGAGGTCCTTAAATAGAAATTTACCAATTTCTATTTTTATGGACAAAAATGGGCATGAAGAGGAAAATTTTAAAAGAAACGCCTTAAGGGCATTCTTGTCATTTGGTTAATAAAAGAATAAAAAGGGAAAATAAAGCCAAAATTTGTCCATCTTCTCTAACTCTTGGTCAAAGTTCTCAAGTTCTCCATAGCTAGGGTTTTGTCATCTTTCAAGTTTGATTGTAAGTACATCCTAGCTCCGTTTTTAATGCTCTTTACATTTTTAAAGTCCTCGTAACCCGATTTACCTATTTCTACCATTATTCTAAAGTAGGGTTCATGATTGAAATTTGACCCATGTATGATATGCATGTGTTTTGATGTTTAATGGAGGAATATGAATGTTTCATGTGTGATAAACATCTTTTACAAAGTAATTTCTAGTGAAAATGGCTAAAAAGGACTTATTTGTAAAGTTTGTAAAATAGGAAGTAAGATGTATGATTTAATGAGAAATGTGGGCTTCTATGAGTATGTTATAAGTTTGGCTAGGCTTGGGTAACAAAGAAAATGAACACATTTCATTCTATGAGCTTAGGGACTAATTTGCAAATATGTGAAATTTTAGGGGCAAAACTATAATTTTTCCTAAATATAGTTCTTGGATTGATTTGAATAATGTGATGATTAAATGAGCTGAATTTGCTATTATAGATCAAGAAAAAAGGAGTCCGGACCTAGACCGTGGAAAGAACAAGGTTTTGGAGTAAATCGAATTAATTGTCCATATTTTGCACTGAGGTAAGTTCATGTGTAAATAATGCAATATTATATCATGTTTTAATGCTTTATTAATGTATGAATTTCTATGTTTGATTTTTTATAATGAGTGTATGAACGATATTATAGTCAATGAGAATGACATTGTGAACAAGTTCGACGAATATGTGATATCGAGAAAAAATCCCGTTTGAACCTTATGAATAATCTAGGATAGAATGTGACATGTCACTAGGATCTATATGAGTTGAGCTCATGAGATATACAATATGTGTTTATGTGAATCCAGGTGCTAGTCTTGTACGTTCTACCGGTGGCTGGGTAGCTGGCATGTGTTGCGGGACCTGTCAACTTGTGTGAGCAGCCCGTGTAGTTACGTCCTGACTGTCAGCTTGTGTGATTAGGCTGGTGATTAGCTTGAGAGCAAGCAATCTGTGATTGTGATATGAGGTAGCAGGTGGCTACGTTTGAAGCACTATGTGCAAGTCTTCCATTTATCCGATAGTATTCTGAGTGTTCAACGGGTAAATTAGTAAACTGTTCGACAAGTAAGTCATTGATGAGGAAATATGAGAATTTATTATGAATTAGTATACGTATGTACGAAAAACTCTTATAAACGAACCCCGTATGTGATGATCTTTCAGTAATGTTAAAAATGTGTAAGTTATGCATATAAATTTAAGTTATGCCTATGAATTTATGATGGCACATATGTAAACTATGTTATGTCAATGGTATCTATATATATATATTTATGATCATGCTTCTATTTATTTGCATGTGAACTTACTAAGCTATATGCTTACTCCCCTCTTTTTTCCATTTTCTTATAGTATCGCCAAGCTAGCTCGAGGATCGAAGGACGTCGAAGACTCGATCACACAATCAATTGGAAAATTTGGGTATAGTTAGTCTCAACATTTTGAGCATGGCATGTATAGGGACTTGGTCTTTTTGTTATATGTCATATTGATTTAGCCAAATGTGTTTGCTTATGGTAATATTTGATTCATTTTGTATATGACCATGTGATGTGGTTTATATTTATTATTTAGGTTGTAACCCTAATTAATTATGCATGCATGAAATGTGTTATGTTTGATGTGGTTGCCTGTGGATGATATGCGAGATGGATGACACCTTGTGCTTAATGAATAAATTATGGATAACGAGTATGACCAAAGCTATGGTATAATTGAGTAAATTGAACGTAGGTTATCACGATGAATAAATATGAAATTGGTGTGGAATGCTATATGAAAGCATGATGGTTTGGTTAGATGATATGTTGACATTACAAAGTCATGGATTAATCATGTTTATAAGTATTTTAGTGACTAAATATACTATGTTGCATGCCATAAAAAATGTATGAGTGAGTGAGCATATAAGGGTGACAAATGGCTTAGAAAATAGCCTCAAAGTTGTCCACACGAGTAGACACACGGACGTGTGTCTACACACCTGCCCCATGGGCATGTGATTCGACCGTGTGTCCCCTGCACCCTAATTAGGTGAAATAGAATGCCCAGTAGTAAACACACGGGTAGAGACGCGGCCGTGTGTCTCAGCTGTGTGAAAGGCACGACCTTAGGACATGGGCATGTGCCCAGGCCGTGTGAAGTCTGCACCTGATTTTGGAATTTAATTCGCCATACGGCCTAAGCACACAGGCGTGTGACTTGGCCGTGTGAACCTAGTTGTGTTGATAACGTCATAAACAAAGAGTTACATGGGCTTAGGACAAGGGCGTGTCCCAACCCACACGGACGTGTGTGACCACACGGCCTACCCACACGGGTGTGTGACCTTGTTTCATGAAAATTTTTCTAAGTTTTTCTAAAGTCCTCAGATTAGTCTCGAACTAATCTTGATGTATGTTTTAGGCCTCGTGGGCCCATATATGGGGTAATTTGCTTATGTATGAATGAATTCATTTTGAACGAAGTTTTATGGTTGGCTGTGTGTGTGTTTGCTAGTATTTAAGTTTGATAATCCAGGTGTCAGACTCGGGTAAGGGGTGTTACAGTTAGTGGTATCAAAGCGACGGTTGAGTTGATTGTAGCGTGTGTATGAGTCTAGCTATACATACCATACATATATTATGATAGTGTGATGACTCCTGACGATTTTGACATGTGTTTTCATATAGTAAATGGATCTCGATAGAGCAGTAGCGGATTATGTTGAAAGTAACGCGCCTGCACCCGCTGAAGGGGCAGCGCCGTCTGATAGTATACCCCCTGTAGTTAATCGAAAAGGAGGCGGTAGGGAAGCCTTTCTCTATATGATGGACGTCTGGTATATGTAGTTCGTTTGAATGAACTCAAACGCTCAACCCCCTCCAGCCCTGCCTATTCCTCAACCTATTCCTGTAGCACCCTTAGGTATAGGTTTTATGAGACTGAATAGACCTCCAGCGGATAAAATTCGAAAGCAAGGTATAGGGTGTTTGATGAGTTATCATACAAACCTAAGGAATGCATGAAGTGCGTTGTGTCCCTCCTGAGAGACTCAGCTTATTAGTGGGTGGAATGCCCTTGTGTCAGTGGTACCAAGGGAGAGAATTAACTGAGAATTTCTCCAAGAAGAATTCTATAAGAAGTACATTAGCCAGATATTTATTGATCAAAAAAGAAAGGAATTCCTCGACTTAAAACAGTGTCGAATGACGGTAACAGAATATGAGAGTGAATTTGTGAGACTAAGCAAATACACTTGAGAATGTGTATCGACTGAGGCCATCATGTGCAAAAGTTTTGAAGATTGATTAAACGAAGACATTCGATTGTTGGTGGGTGTCCTTGAACTGAGAGAATTTATTGTGCTCGTAGAAAGAGCTTGTAAGCCGAGGAATTGGCTAAAGAGAAGAGAAAAGATGAGTTAGAGTCTTGAGATTCGAAGAAGAGACAGATGGTTAAATCACTTTAGTCCTCAACTAAGAAACCGAGAGAGTTTAATACTAGGTCGAGTGTTTCAGCTGGGTTTTCGAACAAAAACCCTGGAAAATAGTATTCAGGTCATAAGGCTCAAACTACTTCGATATCTAGTGTAGGTAACGCTCGACCTAATAGACCTGAGTGTCAGTATTGTGGCAGACGTCACCCCGGTGAATGCTAGATGAATAGCCGGGCATGTTTCAAGTGTGGACCACATGATCATTTTATCAAGGATTGTCCTGAGACGATTGAAAAGGAAAAATTTCAGAGTGCAAGGTCGGGCAATTCTACTTCTAGAGGGAGACCACAGAAGAATCTGGGAAATGGAATGAGTAGTAAGAGTGCACCTAGGGAACCAGTTGTGAGACCTGAGGGTAGAGCACCTGCAAGGACTTACACCATTTGAGCTCGTGAAGAGGCTTCATCCCCTGATGTGATTACGGGTACTTTTTCTCTCTATGATACTTCTGTTGTTGCTTTGATTGATCCGGGATCTACCCATTTGTATGTATCTGTGAAATTGGTGTCTAGCATGAATATGCCCGTTGAGTCTACAGAATTTGTGATAAAAATGTCAAACCCTCTAGGCAAGCATGTGATCGTTGACAAAGTATGTAAGAACTACCCTTTAATGATTAGAGGTCATTGTTTTCCTACTAATCTCATGCTTTTGCCGTTTGATGAATTTGATGTAATACTTGGTATGGATTGGTTGACCATGCATGATGCAGTAGTAAACTGTGGAAGGAAAATCATTGAATTGAAATGTGAAAGTGGTGATATTCTTTGGGTTGAATAAGATGAATCAGATAGCTTTCCTGTAGTGATTTCTTCTATGACTGCTTAGATATGTATGAGAAAGGGTTATGAAACTTATCTTGCCTTTGTGTTGAATACGAAGGAGTCTGAGATGAAAACTGAGTCAGTTTCGGTAGTATGCAAATATCCAGATGTGTTCCCGGAAGATTTGCCCGGACTGCCTCCAATTAGAGAAGTTGAGTTTGGCGTTGAATTAGCTCCTGGTATTGCACTTATTTCGATTACTTCGTGTCGATGGCTCCGACGGAGTTAAATGAGTTAAAAATCCAGTTACAAGAGTTAACGGATAAAGGTTTCGCGAGACCTAGTTATTCTCTGTGGGGTGTACTAGTGCTATTTGTGAAAAAGAAAGATGGTTCAATGAGATTATGCATTGACTACCGACAGCTCAATAAGGTAACTATAAAGAACAAGTACCCTTTACCAAGAACCAATGACTTGTTTGACCAATTGAAGGGAGCCACAATATTTTCGAAGATAGACTTGAGGTCCAGTTACTACCAGTTGAGAGTTAAAGATTCGGACGTACCAAATATTGCATTTCGGATGAGGTATGGTCACTATGAGTTTTTTGTTATGCCTTTTGGTTTAATGAATGCTCCCGTGGTATTTATGGATTTAATGAACCGTATTTTCCGACCATACTTAGATAAATTTATGGTTGTTTTTATTGATGATATACTGATTTATTCTCGTAATGAGACCGAGCATGCCGAACATTTGAGAACGGTTTTACAAACCTTGAGAGACAAGCAGTTGTATGCTAAGTTTAGTAAAAGTGAGTTTTGGCTTCGAGAAGTCGGATTCTTGGAGCACATTGTTTCAGGTGATGGCATTCAAGTAGACCCAAGTAAGATTTCAGCTTTTGTTGAATAGAAACAGCCAAGGAATGTGTCGAAGGTTAGAAGCTTCCTAGGCTTAGCAGGTTATTATAGACAGTTTGTTAAAGGATTTTTCATGATTGCTACTCCAATGACGAGATTGTTACAAAAGGATGTCAAGTTCGAGTGGACAGAAAAATGCCAACAGAGTTTTGAGAAACTAAAGGCATTATTTACTGAGGCTCCAATTTTAGTACAACCTGAACCGGGAAAAGAATTTGTGGTTTATATTGATGCATCCTTAAATGGATTGGGTTGTGTACTTATGCAAGAAGGTAAGTGATAGCTTATTCCTCGAGGCGGCTAAAACCGCATGAGAAGAATTATTCGACACACGATTTGGAATTGGCTGCCATTGTGTTTGCATTGAAGATTTAGTGGCATCATTTGTATGGTGAGAAATGTCCTGTGTATACTGATCATAAAAGTCTAAAGTACCTGATAACTCAAAAGGATTTGAACTTATGACAACGAAGATGGCTAAAGTTGATAAAAGATTATAAGCTAGTGATTGATTATCACCTGGGGAAGGTGAACGTGGTCGTTGATGCCTTGAGTAGGAAATCCTTGTTTTCATTGAGGGCTATGAACACTCAATTGGCCTTATCCGATGATGACTCTATTCTAGCTGAGTCAAGAGCTAGACCAATGTTTCTCCAAGAGATTTATGAAGCTCAGCAAAGTGACAGTGATTTGCAAACCAAAAGAATCCAATGTGAATCAGGTATGGAATCAGATTTTCGGATTAGTTCCGATGGTTGCTTGATGTTCCGAGATAGGATTTGTATTCCTAAGAATACCAAGTTGATTTAGAAGATTTTGCTTGAGGCCCATAGTGGTTGTTTGTCTATGCATCAGGATAGTACAAAAATGTACAATGACTTGAAAAAATTGTAATGGTAGCCGAGTATGAAAAGAGATATTTTCGAGTTCGGTCCAAGATGCCTAATTTGTCAACAAGTGAAAGCTAAACACCAAGTACCTGTAAGCTTACTTCATCCTATGATGATTCCCGAGTGGAAATGTGACTGTATTACTATGGATTTCGTGACGGGTTTGCCTTTGACGCCGAGAAAGAAAAATGCTGTATGGGTTGTTGTAGATCGATTGACAAGGTTGACTCATTTTATCCCGGTACGCACTGACTATTCACTTGATAAGTTAGCCGAGTTGTATATTTATGAAATAGTGAGGTTGTAAGGAATGCCTTTATCGATTATATTGGATAGAGATTCGAGGTTCACTTTGCGATTTTGGAAGAAGTTGCAGGAGGCTTTAGGTACAAAGTTAAATTGAGTACCGTTTTCCATCCGCAGATTGACGGTCAGTCTGAGCAAGTAATTCAAATTCTTGAAGATATGCTGCAGTGTTGTGTCATTGAGTTCCAAGGTAATTGAGAAAAGTATTTAGGCGTAAGTGCCGAACGCCTATGTATTGGACCAAACCCAGAGAGAAACAGATTCACAGAGTTGATTTAGTCAGAGAAACCGAAGAAAAAGTAAGGGTGATCCGTGATTGTGTGAAGACTGCTTCAGATAGAAAAAAGTCGTATGCGGATTTGTAATGGAAAGAGATTAAGTTTTAGATCGGTGATAAGGTATTTTTGAAAGTGTCTCCATAGAAAAAGGTTTTGAGATTTGGTAGAAAAGGCAAATTAATTCCACGATTTATTGGACCGTATGAGATCACTGAAAAAGTAGGGCCAATTGCCTATCGATTAGCTTTGCCATCTGAATTGGAAACTATTCATGATGTGTTCTATATGTCTATGTTGTGCCGATACCGATCTAATCCTTCGCATGTGATTTCACCGACAGAGGTAGAGATCTGACTGGATATCACTTATGTTGAAGAGTCGGATAAGATATTAGTCTGGGAATTAAAACAATTGAGAAACAAAATTACTGCCCTTTTGTGAAAGTTTTATGGCAAAGACATGGGGTTGAAGAGGCCACATAGGAGACCGAGGAAAACATGAGAAACCAATACCCAAACCTTTTCACCGGTAAGATTTTCGGGGACTAAAATCCCTAAGGGGGAGAATTGTAACATCTCGAATTAGGGCATAGTCAGAATAGTGTATTCAAGATCACAAATCCAAAGTATAAATAATTATTTTATGATTTTTAGGAGATCTATGATGTGATTGCATGCTTGTGTAAAAATTTCATGAGGAAATTTCATTGATTAAGTGTTCAATTTGACATTTAGGGCTAAATTGCAAAAGTTGCAAAATGTGAGTTCTAGAAACCTTAAGCATGAAATTGCCATGGATTATTAATTAAAGGTCCTTAAATAGAAATTTTCCCAATTTCTATTTTTATGGACAAAAAGGGCATGAATAGGAAAAATTTGAAAGAAAGGCCTTAAAGGCATTTTTGTCATTTGGTTAATAAAAGAATAAAAAGGGAAAATAAAGCCAAAATTTGTCCATCTTCTCCAACCCTTGGCTGAAATTCTCAAGCTTTCCATAGCTAAGGTTTTGTCATCTTTCAAGCTTGATTGTAAGTACATCCTATCCCCGTTTTTAATGCTCTTTACATTTTTAAAGTCCTCGTAACTCGATTTACCTATTTCTACCACTATTTTGAAGTAGGGTACATGTTTGAAATTTGACCCATGTATGAGATGCATGTGTTTTGATGTTTAATGGACGAATATGAATGTTTGATGTGTAATAAACATCTTTTACCAAGTGATTTCTAGTGAAAATGGCTAAAAAGGACTTAATTGTAAAGTTTGTAAAATGAGAAGTAAGATGTATGATTTAATGAGAAATGTAGGCTTCTATGAGTATATTATAAGTTTGGCTAGGCTTGGGTAACAAAGAAAATGAACACATTTCATTCTATGAGCTTAATGATTAATTTGCAAATATGTGAAAGTTTAGGGGCAAAATTTCAATTTTGCCTAAATATGGTTCTTGGACTGATTTGAATAATGTGATGATTAAATGACATGTATTTGCTATTATAGATCAAGAAAAACAGAGTCCGGACCTAGACTGGGGAAAGAACAAGGTTTTGGAGTAAATTGAATTAATTATCCATATTTTGCACCAAGGTAAGTTCACGTGTAAATAATTCAATATTGTTTCATGTTTTAATGCTTTATTAATGTATGAATTTCTATGTTTGATTTTTTATAATGAGTGTATGAACGATATTATGGTTAATGAGAATGAAATTGTGAACAAGTTCGACAAATATGTGATATCGAGAAAAAATCCCATTTGAACCTTAGGAAGAATTTAGGATAGAATGTGACATGTCACTAGGATCTATATGAGTTGAGCTCATGAGATATACGATATGTGTTTATGTGAATCCGGGTGCTGGTCTTGTATGTTCTACCGGTGGCTGGGTCGCCTGGCATGTGTTACGGGTACCTGTTAGCTTGTGTGAGCAGCCCGTGTAGTTACGTTCTGACTGTCAGCTTGTGTGAGCTGGCCCGTGATTAGCTCGAGAGTGAGCAATGTGTGATTGTGATATGAGGTAGCAAGTGGCTACTTTTGAAGCACTATGTGCAAGTCTTCCATGTATCCGATAGTATTCTGAGTGTTCAACAGGTAAATCAGTGAATTGTTCGACAAGTCATTGATGAGGAAATATGAGAATGTATTACAAATTAGTACATGCATGTACGAAAAACTCTTATGAACGTACCCCGTATGTGATGATCTTTGAAAATGTGTAAGTTATGCATATAAATTTAAGTTATGCCAATGAATTTATGATGGCACATATGTAAAGTATGTTATGTCAATGGTATATATATATATTAATGATTATGTTGCTATTTATTTTCATGTGAACTTACTAAGCTATATGCTTACTCCCCTTTCTTTTCCATTTTCTTATAGTATCGCCAAGCTAGCTCGAGGATCAAAGGACGTCGGAGACTCGATGACACTATCAATTGGAAAATTTGGGTATAGTTAGTCTCAACATTTTGAGCATGGCATGTTTAGGGACTTGATCTTTTTGTTATATGTCATATTGGTTTAGCCAAATGTGTTGGCTTATGGTAATATTTGATTCATTTTGTATATGGCCATGTGATATGGTTCATATTGATTATTTGGGTTGTAAGCCTAATTAATTATGCATGCATGCAATGTGTTATGTTTGATGTGGTTTCCTGTGGGTGATATGCGAGATGAATGGCATCTGTGCTTAATGAATGAATTGTGGCTAATGAGTATGACCAAAGCTATGGTATAATTAAGTAAATTGAAAGTAGGTTATCATGATGAATGAATATGAAATTGGTGTGGAATGCCATATGAAAGCATGATGGTTGTAACGCCTCCACGCCTGAAACCGTCGCCGGAGTCGAGCTTGAGGGGTTACCGAACATAATTTATCAAATTAAGAACTTCAAATTATTTGTTTCTACATTCACAGCTTTCTAGCTACCCGCGTCACAGTTACAAGAAAAATCATATCTTGAGTTACGAAACTCAAAATCAAGATCCGTAAATTTTCCCTAAATCTAGACTCATATATATATTTATTAATTTTTTTCTAGAATTTTTGGTTGGGCCAATTAGTACAGTTTATTAGTTAAAATCTCCCCCGTTTCAGGGTTCGACTGCTCTGACCTCTGTGTATTACGAATCAGATATCTCTCTATAAAGAATTTCAATGAATACAAGGTTTGTTTATATTAAAACTAGACTCAACAAGGAATCTGTAAATATAAATAATTACTTATAATTATTTTTTTTTACTATTTCTTATGAATTTTTAAAGTCATAACAGAGGATCCAGAAATCACTCTGGCTCTGTTTCACAAGGTTTCAAATATCTCATAAAGTATAATTTATATGCCTGTTTTTTTTAATCCATATGAAAATAGACTCATTAAGCTTAAATTTCATAACTTTCTCATCATTTAATTCCATTTATACTATTTTTAGTGATTTTTCAAATTCATCTCATTGCTGCAGCAATATTCTGTTTTAAGGCAAATTTCATATTTTCATGAGTTGTTATGAACTAGATAACCTATTAAACTTCCATGATATCAAACATGATCTAAATTTAACCATCACCATGGCTTATCAATATCAAACATTTTCTCAACCAATCATGGCCATATCATAAAATTATTTACACTAAATAAGTATATTGCTATACATGCCATACTTAAGTTTTACAAGCCATTTACCCAGATGAAAGTCCTTTGGATAGTGTGATCGAACCTTCGACCCGTCCCGATTCCCGAGCTGGCTTGTTCAAAAATACAGTAAATAAAGAGGAGGGAGTAAGCATAAATGCTTAGTAAGTTCATATGTAAATAACAAGTAACATAACAATACAAATATACCAAACAACTTTAGCATGGTATCACCAAAACATATATCACATTTCTAAACATCATTCATCATCTTACCACCTTATCGTTGTTGTATCTATTTTCAACCCGAGGGTTAAGAACATACCTGTCCAAAGTGTCCATTTCACAACACTTACCAAAACGTCGCTTGCATCTTAAGTGTTCTTCCATTTCACTAGAAATTTCACCCGTTGAACACATCGGAATACAACTCGGATACACGGATAATTTGCACATAAGTGCCTCATATGTAATCAAGAAATCATGTAACCCGCCCCTAAGTGAACTCGGACTCAACTCAAAGAGCTCGGGCGCTCGCATCCATAAGTGAACTCGGACTCAACTCAACGAGTTCAGATGCCTAGTTACATTTCACGAACTCGGACTCAACTCAACGAGTTCGGACATTCGCATCCATAAGTGAACTTGGACTCAACTCAACGAGTTCGGATGCTCAACCATCCTAGTGACATGTCACTTGTATCCTAATCTATTCCTAAGGTTCAAACGGGCTTTTTCCCTCGATCTCACATTTGCCGTCTTCCATGGAATATCGGAACCGATACTCGGTAGCAATTCATATTTATCAAGTAGTAAACATAATTTGCATATTACTCAATATTAACCACAAAGCATAATATTTCACGATTAAAAATCAGCATATCATATAATTAACATTAATAACTTAAAAATAACATTTATGCTACATTATTTACACATGAACTTACCTTGGTACCAAAATATAAAGATTTTGCAATTTAGTCCACAATCTTTTCTTTTCCTCGATCGCGACTTGAATCTCGTTTCTCTTGATCTATAATGCCAAATTAATCTTATTCAATACATACATTCATCAAAACAACATTTAATACGAACTTTGGAAAAATTACACTTTTGCCCCTAAACTTTTGCATAATTACACGTTTTCCCCTAGGCTCGGGAATTAAACTTTATTCCTTATTCTTATGTTTTATAACATGCTGATCATTTTTCCCTTCTATGGAAACATCAAATTCTTACTCTAACATATACTTGTGACTATTAGGTATTTTTACCGATTAAGCCCTTTTACTCGTTTTCACTCAAAACCGAGTAGCACAAGTTGTCTAACATAACTTAAAACCCCATATTTTATCATAAAGCATCAAAATAAACAAATTTCACCTATGGGTATTTTTCAAAATATAAACCCTAGGTTGAATTATTGCTAACATAAGCTTAATCGAGCTACCAGGATTCCAAAAATGTAAAGAACATTAAAAATGGGGCTTGGAATCACTTACTATGGAGCTTGGAAGCTTGAAACAAACCCTAACTATGGAGAACCCTTGAAATTTTGGCCTAATGAAGAAGATGGACAAAAATTGGCTTTTAATTTTGTTTTTAATTCATTTTAATAACTAAATGACCAAAATGCCCTTACTACTAAACTTTCCAAAAATTCCATCCATGTCCAATTTTTGTCCATAGACTTAGAAATTGGTAAAATTGCTATTTAAGACCTCCTAATTAATATTTCAATGCAATTTCATACTAAAAACTTCTAGAATGCAAATTTTGCAACTTATTCGATTTAGTCCCTATTTTCAATTTAAACACTTTAGGCATAGAATTTCATCACGAAATTTTCACACAATCATGCAATCATATTATATTCATCAAAATAATTATAAAATAATTATTTCTATCTCAGATTTGTGGTTACGAAACCACTATTCCGATTAAGCCCTAATTCAGGATATTACAATGGTTTGGTTAGATGATATGTTGACATTACAAAGTCTTGGATTAATCATGTTTATGAGTATTTGAGTGACTAAATATACAATGTTGCATGCCATAAAAAATGTATGAGTGAGTGAGCATATAAGGGTGACAAATGGCTTAGAAAATAGCCTCAAAGTTGTCCACACGAGTAGATCCACGGGCATGTGTCTAGGCAGTGTCTGACACACTGTCTGCCCCATGGGTGTGTGATTCGACCGTGTGTCCCCTACACCCTAATTAGGTGAAACAGAATGCCCAGTAGTAAACACACGAGTAGAGACACGACTGTGTGTCTCAGCCGTGTGATGGGCACGACCTTAGGACACGGGCATGTGCCCAGGCCATGTGAAGTTTGCACCTAATTTTGGAATTTAATTCACCATACGGCCTAAGCACACGGGCATGTGACTTGGCTGTGTGCCCCTAGTTGTGTTGATGACGTAATAAATCGAGAGTTACACGGGTTTAGGACACGGGTATCTCCCAAGCCACATAGATGTGTGTGACCAGACGGCCTACCAACGCAAGCGTGTGACTTGTTTCATGAAAATTTTTCTAAGTTTTTCTAAAGTCCTCGGATTAGTCCCGAACTACTCCCGATGTATGTTTTGGGCTTCATAGGCCTATATAACGGGCAATTTGTATATGTATGAATGAATTCATTTTGAACAAAGTTTTATGGTTGGCTGTGTGTGTGTTTGCTGGTAATTAAGTTCAGTATTGCCTCGTATCCTATCTCGATGTCGGACTTTGGTAAGGGGTGTTACAATCCCCAACGTTAATATTAAACAGAATACTAAGTGCTCAAAAGGTATAAAAGGATAGGTGATTGTCGGAGCATTAAATTCCAATAATTATTTTACCAAGCTTAAATTCTATATTTAATCTAAGACTTAAACATGCACACTAGCCACACCTTCTGGTGATGGTAATGGAACTGTAACACCACTCACCCATACCCAACGCCGAGACAGGGTTTGAGGCGTTACCAGGCTTACACATTCACAAACACACTAAATTGGGTCAACTAATTTCACCCAAAAATAAAACTTTTCAAACACACTCATATCGTCCCTTATACAGGCCTTTGAGACCTAAAACATACATTGGGGCGGTTCGGGACTAAACCGAGAACATTCTATAAACTTTGGGTAACTTGATAAATTTCCTCGCTTTAGTGAGTCACAAGCCCGTGTAGGTGGGGTCGTGTGGTCGCACATGCCCGTGTGACTTGGGACACGCTCATGCCCTCAGTCGGTGTAACTCTTTGTTTATGACGACAACATACATTTAAGGGCACATGGGTAAGACACATGCCCGTGTGTCTTGCCCATGCTTGACACTGACTTAAAATTTTAGGTACAGGGGATGCACGACCATACCACATGCCTCTGGGGGCAATCCGTGTGTCACACATGGCCTAGACACACACTCGTGTGTCTACTCGTATGGACCTTGTTAGGCTATTTTCTAAGCCTTTGGTCACCCTCTATCAACCAATCACACTTATAGGTTACCTTAATACATAATAAAACTAGATTATATACTTACATATATCCTTGATAAACCTCATTGCATGTAAACCTCATATCATTGGTTTTTTACATGCTAGGTTATTTCCTTTGTATTAAGGATTTTTCATGCCTCATTAACACCTTTAAGATTGTCTCATTATTGTAACTCATTGCCAATCATGGGCAAGCCACTTCATGTAAACATAAACATGCATAGATTTGTAGGTTATAGCCTACTTCAAAATAAGCCAATTTCCATGGCCAAATACAAGAAGATATGTAAACTTTTACAAGCTTTCATATGGGCAATTTAAATGACACATATCACAAAATGAACCAAAGTGTAACATCCCTCACCCGTATCCAGCGCCGGAACAGAGTTCGAGGTGATACCAAACTTAAACTCAACCAATCTTAGGAAATCAGGCCATAAAACTTTGATCAATTTAAAACTTTTTGTTTTATAAGCAACCTGTCCTTTACTTGTGCTTAAAATGCCCAAAACATACATCCGAGATGGTTCGGGGTCAAACTGAGGGCTCAAGAAAAACTTAGAAAATTCATGCTTTAAGGCTCCACATGCCCGTGTGGGTATAGACCATGTGGTCACGCACGTCCGTGTGGCTTGGGACACACCCGTATGGCTTGGGACACGCCCGTGCCCTTATCCCTTGTGCAACTGACTTTAAAACACGGCCATGGCACACGCCCGTGTGGCCTGCCCATGTACTATACTGACTTAAAATTTTAAGTGCAGGGGACGCACGGCCATAACACACACCCATGGGAGTGAGCCGTCACACCCATGTGTCTTGCCCATGTGGACAAAAGGAGGCCATTTCCCAGCTATTTTGTCACCCATTTTACACAACCTACACAAGATCATTTCAATATACTAATTTCACCACAATGGACACCAATTCATACATAGAAAGAATATTATAAGTATTTACCAAAATGAATAATAGCCATTATTCTAGGCTTGATACAAAATGAAGAGCTTTTGACTTAAGCCAAAACACATAATCAATTTCTCAATAAATCAAACATCCTAGTCTAGCCCTATACATGCCATACACAAAAGAAGATTCGTACCATACCAAGTGCTTCGATTAATAGTGTGATCGATATCTCCGACTTCAAAGACTCCTTGAGCTAATTAAACGGTACTGAAAGAAAAGGGGAAAGGAAGAAGAGTAAGCATAAAGCTTAGTAAGTTGCATATAAATAAATATACAACAACAATTTCACCATTAGTCATCATACTCATAGCTCAAAGGTAAACATAAACTTGACTTACTCATTACTGTCCACTCAAATCACATTTTCTAATTTGAGCTCATTACTTATGCATACTAAATAGGTACCTGTACCACTCACAACATTATTATACTTTTCTTATTAAATCACTTTCGTAATCTTTAAAGTCGAACCTTTCGGAATACTACCGGATATTCTATAAGCCTCAAACATGGGATAAGTTGCCGATGCCATGTCCCAGACATGGTCTTATGTTTGCTATCCTCATCGAGGACGATGCCATGTCCCAGTCATGGTATTATACTAGCTCTCGTATATACGTACTGATGCATGTCCCGGACATGTCTTACACTAGCACAACTCTTAGTCGATGCATGTCCTAGACACGTCTTACACTAGCTATCATCGTCGAGGCCGATGCATGTCCCAGACATGTCTTACACTGGCACTCATCTCTATGCCGATGCCGTGTCCCAGACATGGTCTTACACTGGCACTCATAATGTGGCCGATGCATGTCCCAGACATGTCTTACACTGGCACACAAGAAATCCGAATGTTATGGCATGAATATCCAGTTTGTTTCCTAGGGTCCCAACTAGATCTTTCTACTATCTCAACCATTAATATGCAACCTCAGTTCACAATCTAGCAATTCATACTATATCAATTCAATGACAATTTGAATACATACATTAACATTGTAGTCGTATTATTTACACACAACTTACCTCGATTTACAAAATGTACTCGACTAGTCAGTTTTAGTCGGATTGCTTGGCTTTGCCCCGATCTAGGTTCGATTTTGGAAAATCTTGATCTATAATAACAAAATGCACTCATTTAGTCAGTAATTACAATTAGGGAATCATAAATTCACATCTTTGGTAAAATGACCATTTTGCCCCTAGACTTTGGCAAAATGACCATTTTACCCTTATGCTTGAAAATTGATTTTTATCGAATTTCTTCGTATTTCAAGCCTAGCCAAAATATTTTTAGTCTTATAGAAAACTCCAAAATTTCACTATTTCACACACTTATTACTTATTTTGCAACTTATGCAAAATAGTCCCTTTAGGTGTTTTCATGCTAACACCTTTCACAAAAGTTGTTTATGACACAACTAGGACTCCTATTCTTCCATAAAAACTCAGAAACTATCACAAATACATTCATGTAAAAACCCTAAACTCTTAAACCATTTTGCAAAATAGACCCCTCATTTGAAAGCTTATGCTTCAAGGGTCTCAAAAGTGCAAAAATTATTAACTTGGGACATGGGAATCACTTACTTGTTGAGGTATTAAGTTGCTGAAATTTCAAAGCTTCAAAAATCCCTCTTTTTCTGATATTTTTAGTGGGGAGAAGACATGGAGAAGAAGAAAAATAATAGCTAGGCTTTTAGGCATTATTTTATCACCAACTCATGACATCATTCACCTAAACTTTGACTATTTGACCAACTTTGCTTCCTATTGCCGACCACCTTACTTCTAGGAGTCAAATTACTCTTTAAAATCCCCTAATTTTAGTCCTCTAGCTATTTAACACATTTGGGTACTAAAAAGTAACTTTGACCTTTTATGCAAGTTAGTCCTTTTTTGCAATTGGGCTCACAAACGTTAAAATTGACTCACCAAATTTTTTCATGCACTAATATAATCATGTTATAACCTCATAATTATAATAAAATAAATTTTATAACTTCAGATTTGTGATTCCGAGACCACTGTTCCGACTAGGCCCTAAATCGGGCTATTACAGAAAGCCCTATATGTAACAGTCCAGTTTTAACCCTAGTCGAGATAGTTGTTTTGGGACCACAAATCTGAGTCTAAAAAAATATTTTGATATTATTTTCTGTATCTGTGATATGTGAATTTACATCTGCGAAATTTCTGTGATTAAATTTGTCTGTTTCTGTGCTTAATTATGAAAAAGGATTAAATCGCATAAAGTGTAAAAGTTGAGTGCTAAATGTTAAAGCACCTAATTGGCTTGAATTTTAAAATATGGGTCCTTGCATGTCAAATTTACCATTTATGTTAATGGTGGACAATTATGGACATGTTAGGTAAGCTTTAATGAATTATAACTAAAGGGTATTTTGGTCAATTGTAAATTAAACATATGTTAAATAATTATAACATAAAATGGTATTCATTTTTACCATTCTCTAGGCCGATTGAAGCAAGAAAAAGAATCAAATTGGGTTTTTGATATTCGGCTGGCTTAATCCTTGATTAAGGTATGAATTTTTGTTTGTTTTTTATAATTTCTACGTTTCTGTGATCGTTGCTTTGTGTTCTTCAAAGCCGATGTCTGAATTTCTATTTCTATTAAAGATTTCATGAAATTCAATTTTTGATATCATGAGTGTTGTGATGTTTTTGAATGAGTTATGAAGGCTTGGTAGATGGTTCATAAGTTTTGTCTTTGAGCTTTTGATGAAATTAAGCTATTTGGGATAAATTTTGAAAATGAGGTTTTGAAGGACTAAATTGTGAATTGAACATGTTGTAGGGGCTAATATAGAAGCCATGAAAATTCAGCTAGCCCTTGTTGTAAAGAAGTTTTGCATATTGGTGATTTTGTGAAAAATGGACTAAATTGTCAAAGTGTGAAAATGTAGGGGCTAAAATGTAAAGTGCCCTAAATATGTGTATATGGATTAAATTGAATGAAATGAATGATTGAATGGTTGAATTTGTATTGTATTAGATCAAGAACAAATAAAATTGGACTTAGATCGAGGGAAGTCCAAAATAATTGAATAGACGACTTGTTTTATCCGAAATTCGTCCGAGGTAAGTCAAATTACAATTACGTGTTAATTGAAATAAATTCTGCACATATAACCTGTAAGCTGTATTGGATGGCCTTAAGTGCCTTATGTATATCTTTGGAGTAAAGTATGATAATATGTTAATATCTGAAAAACTCTGTATGTTCCTAAGCAAAGTTGACATCTGTCTGTGACATCGTGTAAGACCATGTCTGGGACACAGGCCTCGATTGAGATTTACGTATAAGATCATGTTTGGGACATCGACATCATATCTGATTTTGTGTAAGACCCTGTTTGGGACAGAGGCATCGATATTGAATTACATGTAAGACCACGTCTGGGACGTCGGCATTGTACTTGATTATGAGCATCTATATCGTTTCTGACCCGTCTGATTATAGCATACGAAATCTGAGATTGAGTATATGAATTGTATAACCTATGCAGGTATGTTTGTATCGTACTAAATTTTCTGAATATGAAAAACTCTGCCTCTATGAAATATGCATGGAAATGAAGCATGACATATATGCAAACAAAAGAGCATGGTTAAGTTTATGAATTATTCTATGAAATGGTTATGAATCTATATGGTTGAATGGTACATATATGATTTAGTAATTATACCAATTTTATTTGGCTTACTAAGCTATTTGTAGCTTACTCTGTGTGTTTACTAAGCTCTTTGTAGCTTACTCTATGTGTTTATTGTCTGTTTTACAGTTATCGTAGCTACTGAAGGCTCGGGGATAGTCGAGGATCGTCACCACACTATCGATCTCATTTTGGTAATTTTGAAAGTGTAAATATTTTAAAGTATGGCATGTATAGGCTAGAAGGTCTATGTATATAAGTTTTGATGTGTATATATTATGCCATGGGAGTTGGCTAACAATGATGAGTTGTGTATAGTTTTGGTGTATGTTTGTAATGTGCTAACTTCTAATGTGTTTTGGTCATTCTTAAGCATGGAATTGGTTGGAAATTTTGGTATGAATGTTGTATATTATTGCTTGTAGGATTGGACCCAAAAAGGGGTGGCAAATTGGCTTTAACCAAGCCTGCTTGGTGCCACACGGTCAGGGTACACGGGCGTGCGTTGTGTCCGTGTAAGAAAAGCAGTATTCTTCTAAGAATCACACAATCTCGACACACGGGCGTGTCATATGGCCGTGGGCTAAAGTCAGTAGCTAGCTAAGTATCACACGGCCATAGTACACGGGCGTGCCTATTGGCCGTGTGAAAAAGTCAGTATAGGACCTATTTTTGGCACGGTTGGTTCACATGGGCGTGTCTAGTGCCCGTGTGTACCACATGGCTTAGTCACACGGGCGTGAGACTTTAACAGTTTGAAAGAATTGGTTAAGTTCTAAAAATTCTGAATAAGTTTGGTTTAGTTCCGACCTTTCTTTAAATGTATATT
This sequence comes from Gossypium hirsutum, assembly GCF_007990345.1. Lineage (NCBI taxonomy): Eukaryota > Viridiplantae > Streptophyta > Magnoliopsida > Malvales > Malvaceae > Gossypium > Gossypium hirsutum. Next base: position 31,256,399 of record NC_053432.1, read on the forward strand.
TTAGGTCTCGTAGACCATAATTAGAGATGATTATTTATGAAATGATGTTAAATAGTATCTGTGATTCTGAATTGGTCCGAAATGTTCTGTCTATCTGATAATGCCTCGTAACCCTAATTCGATGTCGGTTATGGGTTACGGGTGTTACACTATACATGCCATTGAACAAAATAAGAGTATCTATATACCAAAGCTGGACTAATTGATAGTGTGTTGTTTCTCCAACCGTCTTCTAATCTTTACGAGTCCTCGAGCTTTGTAAGACAGGGTAAAGAGAGGGGTAAGCATTTATATGCTTAGTAAGCCTTTAACTGGAAAGTAAGCTTACCAAGTAATTAACATACAACCATATTTAGCAAATATACCAACAAGAATGAAATGGTTTCCTTATCACATGCAGTCAATCAACAAGTTAGTCACAATAATAATACACCATGTAATTTGTCTTAGATGAGCTGATCATCCAATATTTTCATTTTTATATCTCATGTTAATCCCGTTGAGTTTCTTGGAAATCTCGATGGATTATCCATTTATCGTCAAGTTATAAGAGCGATCATCTCTTGTACGCACTCCCGCGAACCTCACATCTTACGGTGGGATTGCCAGTCCAGGCTAAATACCCCGTATTTAAACTCATAAGGTGATGTTGGGATTACCAGTCCAGGCTAAATATCTTATAGCGACAAACACCCTTAATGAGCTAGGATCTGAAATACCAATCCAGGCTAAATTCAGACCCTAATCGGATTACCCGTCTGGGCAAAATCCAAAATGCACACATATTCTTTGGAGGCTTGATCACTCAAGGAACACCTGTCCGGGTTAGATCCTTTTTATATTTGAGATCAACGGATTACCCGTCCGGGCTAAATCCTTTCTGCAACACATGCAGGATCTCAATTCATGTAAGCCATGGTTTATCTATCAGATTTCCTTTTCAACCTCAACCTGGACATTTATCAACATGTCATTATTAAGGATGTATTTCATAGATTTTCATTCCATCATCAAATGCAATTACCATACATTCATAGATCATTCAATTAAGCATACTATGAGTTTACTTTAAGTTATCCGAACTTACCTGGTATTCGTCTCGGAATCGTGTTTCGATTATTCTGAAACTTTTTGTTTTCCTCGATTGACCTCTGAAATTTGTTCCTCGTGGTTTATAATAATAAAATTAAATTATTAACACCTCACATTATACCTTTTCAAGTCTAAATTTCACCCCCGGTCCAAATAATCATTTTGCCCCTAACCTTTCACATTTTTACGTTTTAGTCCCTAGGCTCATATAATGAAATGCATGCTATTTCTACCTTACCCAAGCCTAGTCGAACACTTTTCCCTCTTATGGAAGCCCACATTTTTCCATTATGTCACATTTCTACCTCATACTTTACACCTTTTGCAAAAAGGTCCTTTTAGGGTTTTTTCATGAAAAACACCTAGGAAAAGACGTTTAACACATCTAACTTTCATATTCCTCCATAAAACATCAAAATAAAAGTAACTCATGCATGGGTAAATTTCTAAACATGAACCGTAGCATGAAATATGGGTAGAAGTAGAGAGAGTAAGCTACCAGGATTTAAAAAATACGAAGAATATTAAAAACAAGGCTTGGGAGTACTTACTATTGAGCTTGAAAAGCTTGAAAACCCTAGCTATGGAGAACCCCAAATTTTCAGCATCAACATGAAAGAAATGAGATGATTTTTGGCTTATTTTTCCCATTTTATTTCAGTAAAATGCCAAATGACCAAAATGCCCTTAAGCCCTTTCTTTAAAATTTCATCGATACAAGCCCATTTTTGTCCAAAAACTTAGAAAATGGGTAAATTACTCTCTAAGGGCCTATAATTAATAATCTAAATCAATTTCATACAAATTGCTTCTAGAATCCAAGTTTTACAATTTATTCAATTTAGTCCCTAATTTCCAATTGGACACTTTACTCAAAGAATTTCTTCAGGAAACTTTAACACATGCATATTCTCATATTCTAGATCTCATAATAATCATAAAATAAATATTTTAATATCAGATTTGTGGTCCCAAAACCACTATTCCGACTAGGCTCTATTTTAGGATGTTATAGGAACACTATTAAGAACAAATGGATTAAATTCCTCTAATCCTCAAGAAACTTTGGTTGTCATGCTTGTTAGCTTGAACTGTCATTGCACTCCCCAGTGTCAATGACCACAATAACACTCCAATGCTAGAAAACATTCAAACCCAAAGATTAAACAGTAGAAGCAAGATTGAATAAATAACATTTAACCCAGAAATCATGTGTACTTCCGTACAAACATGAAATAGAAAGTAATTACCATCATTTAGAATAGAAATATAAAAGTAACAAGTGGAGAATACTAAGAGAATCTCGACTTGAATCTCTCAATTTCCTCTTGTGTCACACTCAGGGCTCCTCGTCAAGAGTTAATCTGCAACCCTTTCACATCGGTTCACCCGTAAGAGACTTAAGCCACCATAGTTGAAAAGATTTAAAAGATAGGTTGTAGAAGATAATCCCCCGCACAAATACCTCTGCCTTTTTTTTTCATGTGAATAATAATATTTTTCCAAATAGCACAAGTATCCTTTCATCAGAATCATGCTGCCTCTGTACGTATAAGTTGGTTGTACCAGACTGGATAGCTCACATCTTTTTATTTTTACCGGATAGCTGTCAGGTGAGGAGACAATTCTGGGTGCAATCTGGAAATACTTATGCAGCGACATCAGTACCAAAACATTACAAAATTAAGGATAAATATGTAATATCCTGATTTTGGGCCTAGTCAGAATAGTGGTTTCGTGACCACAAAATCCGAGATAGAAATAATTATTTTATGATTATTTTAAGGTCTATGATATTATTTCATGATTGTGTGAAAATTTCGTGAAGAAATTTTATGCATAAAGTGCTTAAATTGAAATTAGGGACTAAATCGAATAATTTGCAAAACTCGTATTCTAGAAGTTTCTAGTATGAAATTGTTTTGAAATATTAATTAGGAGGTCTTAAATAGCAATTTTACCAATTTCTAAGTCTATGGACAAAAATTGGACATGGATGGAATTTTTGGAAAGTTTAGTAGTAAGGGCATTTTGGTCATTTAGGGGTAAAATGAATTAAAATACAAAATTAAAAGCCAATTTTGCTCATCTTCAACCCCATGGCTGAATATAGCAAGGAGAAACCATGTCTAGGGTTTTTCAAGCTTCCAAGCTCGATTGTAAGTCCGTTCTAGCCTCGTTTTTAATGATTTTTACGTTTTTGGAGTCTCGGTAGCTCGATTTAGCTTATGCTTGCAATAATTTAACCTAAGGTTTATATTTGGAAAAATAACCATAGGTGAAATTTGTGTATTTTGGTGTTTTATGATAGAATATGAGGTTTTAAATTATGTTAGACAACTTGTGCTACTCGGTTTTAAGTGAAAACGAGTAAAAGGGCTTAATCGGTAAAAATACCTAATAGTCATAAGTACATGTTAGAGTGAGAATTTGATGTTGTCATAGAAGGGAAAAATGATCAGCATGTCATAAAACATAAGAAAATAGGCTGAAGTTTAATTTACGAGCTTTGGGGCAAAAGTGTAAATATGCAAAAGTTTAGGGGCAAAATTGTAATTTTTCCAAAATATGATTTTGGGTCAATTTAAATAATGTGAGTCCTAATTAGACTATATTTTAAATGATAGAGCAATGAAAACTAAAATTCGGGCTAAAATGGGGAAAATACCAAGTTGTGGATGAAATGGTAAAAGTAGCCATTTTCGCATACGAGGTAAGTTCATATGTAAATGTTGGTAACATAGTTATTGTTTTAAATGTTTTAATGTTATTTAAATGATATGATAATTATTATGAAATATCATACTTGTGACAATTGTTTGATAATATGTCAAATTATGTGATATACTTGGAAAATGTGAAATACTACCGAGTATCGGTATCGACATTCCATAGAAGATGGTTGAGACATATGATTGGGAAAAATGTCCCGTTGAGCCTTAGGAATGGATTAGGATACGAGTGACATGTCACTGTGATATTTGGGCATCCGAACTCGTTGAGTTGAGTCCGAGTTCACTTATAGATGCAAATGTCCGAACTCGTTGAGTTGAGTCCGAGTTCGTTAGATGTAACTAGGCATCCGAACTCGTTGAGTTGAGTCCGAGTTCACTCATGGATGCGAACGCCCGAGCTCGTTGAGTTGAGTCCGAGTTCACTTATGGGCGGGTTACATGGTAGCTTGGCTACATATGTGGCACTTATGTGCAAACTTTCCATGTATCCGAATTATATTCCGATGTGTTCAACGGGTAAAGTTCTACTGAAATAGAGGAATACTCAAGATGAAAGGGACGTATTGGTAAGTGTTGTGAAATGGGTACTTTAAACAGGTATGTACTTAACCCTCGGGTTGAAAAATCGATATAACAACAATATGGTAAGATGATAAATGAAAATGTGATATGAATGTCTTGGTGATGATTATGCAAATGATGTTTTATGTTTGCTTATATGGTTATGTTACTTGCTATTTGCATGTGAACTTATTAAGCATTTATGCTTACTCCCTCCTTTTCATTCCTTGTAGTTTTGACAAGCCAACTCGGAAATCGGGAACGGTCGGAGGCTCGCTCACACTATCCGTATACCATATTGGCATAATGGCTTGTATATTTTGAGTATGGCATGTATAGCATTATAATCATTTTGTATATATGGTCTTATGATATGGTTATTGAGTGGTATGGAAATGCTTGGTAATGATTAGCCGTTGGAATGGCTAATCATGATCATATTTGGTGTTATGTATGTCAAATTGCTAGCTAATCCATGGAAACCATGAAATAGGTAAAATTTACCATAAAATAGATTCAGACAGCAGTACTGATGTGAATTTGAAAAATCACTAAAAATAGTAGAAATGGAATTAAATAATGAATAAGTTATGGAATCGAATCTTGATGAGTCTATTTTCATATGAAAGAAGCGAAACAGGTATATGAGCTATATTTTATGAGATGTTTAAATTTTTGTGAAACAGGGCCAGAGTGATTTCTGGATCTCCTGTTCTAACTTTGGAAATTCACCATAAATTTTACAAAGATAATTAGAAGTCGTGCTTTATATTTACAGATTCCTTATTGAGTATAGTTTTATTAGAGACAAACGGCATAGTCATTGAAGCTCTGTAAAGGGAGATATCTGATTCGTAATACACAGATGTCAGAGTAGTTGAACCCTGAAACAGGGGAGACTTTAACTAATAAACTGTACTAATTGGACCAACCAAAAATTCTAGAAAAAAATTAGTAGATAGATATGTGAGTCTAGTTTCAGGAAAAATTTACGGAATTGGATTTTGAGTTTTGTAACTCGAGATATGATTTTTAAAGCGACTGTGATGCAGTTAGCCAGCTTGTCTGGAAATTTTAAAATGAATTGTATGAGCTGTTTAATTAATGAATTAAGTCCGTTAACACCTCGTGTTCGACTCCGGCAACGGTCTCGGTTACGGGGTGTTACAAAATAAGTCAAGATCCATTGAGTTATAAAATGCAATTTACTGAACTGGAAATGCAAAATATGTGCTAACGATAACTGAATGGGGACAAATTAACCAATAAGTAGGGAGAAAACATATGTTCTTTCTAGTACTATCACACCCCCAAACTTGAGCTTTTACTTGTCCTTAAGTAAAATAAAAACTAGCAAGGTACACAAGAATTCACTAAGGCAAATGATCATTCTTGCAACTTGAATCAGTTAAAATCCCAATGAATGAGTCATATTCAGATGACAGAATATTGCATTGACAATACATAAGTATGAATGAATAAGATTGCAACTTCATCAGAACCAGCATCATGCTTTAAATCCTAAATTCTATCTACCAATACAACATTTATTGTACAATATATGTCTCTTTTTTTTGTGAATAAGGGATATCGTTGCATTACTGTACCGTTGTTCCTGAGAAGTAACGATGAAGTGCAACAAACCCCTAGGGAGTTCATAATTGTGTCGACACACACTCATGTAGTGACAGCCTTTGGCCAGATTCATTTTTCTAACGCTTGCATTAGAGTTTTCCCTCTTTAGCATTTTACAATGCACCCACTTCGGAGTTTCTCTTATTCATAACTATATATATACATAAGCAGCTGTAAAAGATAGATTCATTTAAGATTCAAGGAATGCTACTAGTCATCCAATACTGATGGAACCTAAATCATTCATCAAAGAATTAAAGATACAACATTTAGTCAAATTTTTCCAACTCATTCATTGATAATTTGCATGATTCAAGAATTAAGCATCGAATGTAACAAAAATTTTCAAACACATTTGCATTAACAGCAAATAAACCTTGCATGCTTCATTAAACTCAATTTTTTTTTTGAAATGTGGGTGTATTTCCAAACCCATATGCATTCCCCAAACTTAAAGTTTTCATTGTTCCCAATACACTAAGATTAAAATGAAATGACAATAAAAATGTAACGACAATGTGCACTAACAAAATGAAAATTACAGCTACATATAATGCATGAATATTACAACTAAAACTTAAAATAAACTAAATCAGTTTTCCTTGGGCATCAATGTGGCTGCACGATATTTCTTCTTCCTCCTTCTTACGCTTTTTGTCTTAGAGTGTCTTCTCTTCTTTTCTTTGGGCTTCATACGGTTCTCGAATCGTTTAGTTTTTGACACTACCCCTGCATCATTGACTGCTTTTTGTGTAGTAGGGGTCACCTTGAGTGGTCCAGTATAGATCACTATTGCTAATGAGTTGTAGTGCTTCTCACTGGTTACCTCTGCAGCTTCCGCCGGTCTAGCTCCATCTCACTCTAGATTATTAGTAGTTGCACCCACAAACTCGGGTGTATTGACAATGTTCCCAGCAGATTCTTTCTTAGTATTTTCTTCCTCGGCCTTCTCATTCACAACTGCCACATGAATTTTCTCCTCTCCCACATCAACTTCATCCTCAACAGTAGGCACCTCTTGAAAAGTAATGAAGTCACCCTCGACCATGCTATCAATCCTTTGCATGCACTCCTCAATGTCCCTTGAGTCCTCTTCTTTCTTATCATCAGAGACGTGGATAATGGGAGGGGATTCCACCGACCTGTCTCAGTCCCTTAAGTCATCCTCCTTGAATGAGGGTTGATGATCTGTGGGAACACTAAAAATTCTGGGAGTAGGGCCGGACTTAACTGACTTAATACGGCTACAATAGAGTTGTTATAGGCCTTAGTATAAGCGTAGAACAAATTTTGTGATATGTTCATATCCTCTATTGTAGCAACAAGCCTGATCTGCTTACTGCTGATGGAATTGGCCAACTTCTCGATATCATGTATTTTGTGGAACAATGATGTCTCTATAGTCAGGTTTGTCCCCTTCCTTTCTGCCTTGGTTTTGCCCTTCCTTGTCTTGTTGGTCTCTGTCTCTTTCATTGTCAGTGTATCTTTGCCATGAGTCATTCTTTCAATAGAGGCTTCATTTATCGGGCCCTTATTCTCCAAGACCTTTTCATCATCACGAGGCACGATCCCTTTTTGCTAGTACAGTAGCATCACCAACAATGGGAAATCCAAAATTCCAGTTTGCCTTACGGCACAGTCAGCAATTTCCTGGTGGATTATTACACCGAAATCAATCTTTCTACCATTGATAATTGAATGTATTAGCCACATTCTATCAAGGTTGAGTGTAGTGCTGTGAATAAAGGGTAGTAGCCTGCAGTTGACAAAATGAAACCAGATTTTGCTTTGTAGTGTCAGGAAGTGGCGGTGTCCACAATGTAACAACCTATTTTTTAGTGAAATCAAAATAGTGGTTTCGGGACCACAAATTCGACCCAAAAATAAATTTTTATTTTATTTTATTAGATGATCCGTATTATGATAGACATTTCGTGTGAAAATTTTGATACGAAAATTTTATCGGTTAAATGTTTAATTACGAGAAGGACTAGATCACATAAAATGCGAAGGTTGAATTCTAGTACCTATAAGGATTAAATAGCTATGGCTAGTAGCTATAAGGATTAAATAGCTATGGAATTCAAAACTAGAGGTCCTTATATGGTAATTAGACCATTAAAGAAAAGAATGTAGATTTTTGGTGGCTCATCCATGGAAATTTAGAAAAAGGGCAATGACTAAATTGGAATTTGAAAAATAAGTAATTAATTAAAAGATGAAAAGAAAATATCATCTTATTTTCTCATCTTCTTCAACCTAAAATACATGGAAACCCTAAGTGGGAGAGAAGAAACTTTCATGGCCTAATTGGGTAAGTTCCCTTGTCCCCATTTTAGTAATTTTGATATTTTTGAAACAGGGATAGCTTAATCAATCTATTTGGGGGATTAATTTGAAAAATTATCAAGGAATTAAATTTGGGTCATGGATGAATATGCTTAAAATTAGAAATTTATGGTAGAAAATGAAAGGTTCTTGATAGATAAACAACTTTTACAAAGTGATTTTTTGATGAAAACATGATTTAGGGACTAAAATGTAAAGTTGTGAAATTTGATGAAAAATTATGGATTTTTGTGAATACATGTACTATAAAATTTGTAATGGGATTTTGGTTAGGCTTGGAATATGGAGTAAATTGCACAATGTTCATTTTCCGAGCCTAGGGACGAAATTGGAATTTATGGAAAAGTTAGGGGTAAAATAGTAATTTTGCCTAGGATGTAATTGACTCCAAATAAATATGAAATATGTGAATTGATAATTAAAGATATTTATATAGATCTCGACAATAGAAATTAGAGGTTAGACAGAGGAAAAGAAAAGGTTTCAGATTAGTAGATTTTATATGCGAACAAGTGTCGAGGTAAATTCGTGTAACTTAATCGAGCTTGTAAATATGTTTAATTGAATGTTGTGTTTGTATGAAATGTGACTTTTATTGATGTACATTATTTGAATGCTATAAGAAAAAATTTAATACATGCTTAAAATGGTGAAAAAGGGTTAAGTCCACATTGAATATTAGATTCCAATGATTATATGTGCTTTCCCGAAATGAATAAGGTCCTGCATTTATTGTAGACGGGATTTACCTTGGATGAGTAATCCTATTGACCTTGTTATAGAAAGGATTTAGCCCGAACAAGTAATCTTGATATAATATTTCTCGAGTATACGTTATGATTAGGGTTTAGCTTGGACTGGTAATCCTAATTGAGCTCTTCTGAGCATACGTTATACAAAAGATTTAGCCTAGATTGGTAATCCTGTTATATGATACGTGGCTCGAGAGTGTGTTCCTTGACTAAGTGCCCTAATGGTTACCCTCGAATAAGAATTGACGGATTATGGAACCGTACACCTCAGGTGTACTACTTAAGCATCCATCAGAATTTCGATGATTCAACGAACACAACTCTTGACATGGTATGAGAATTTTGAGAAGAAATGGTAATGACTTGAAAGAATATTGCATGATGAGCTCATCTATGTTTATTTGATTGTTATGAGGATTTTGGTGACTAACATGTTTGATTGAATGCACGTGTTTAGGAAATATTGGTAATGGATGGTAAACATGATATTATATGCTTAGATTTAATAAATGGGATTAATAAGTTTAGTTTTCGTTATACGAACTTACTAAGCATGTAATGCTTACTCTATTTTTTTTCCCTATTTTATAGTGCTCGGAAGCTTGTGAAGGTTGGAAGATCATTGGAGCATCGTCACACTATTGACTAGCTTATTTTGGGTATACATAGTAAAATCATGTCGGTATAATGGCATGTATAGGACAACTTGGCTATTAGTGGCATGTTAATGATGCTTGTAATCTAGCCATTGGAGTGGCTAGTAGCGGTTGTTTTGGTATGATTAAGTAGGTTATTATGATATAATCATATGTGATATGTTAAGTATATGTGATCAAATGATTTTAATGTCTAAGTTAATCCAAGGTAAGTTTATAAACACATATGCATGTAATGGTATGCTATGATGAATGATTTAATTGTTTAATTTGAATGCTTGGAATGGTTGGTATTGGATGTGTGTTTAGATTGCAGGTCTTGGGTGAAGTTTTGGGTGAGAAATGTAGCTAGAAATGGCTTTATTTTGTCTACATGGGCAGACACACGAGCGTGCGTCTAGACTGTTTGTGACACACGGCCGAGTACATGGGTGTGTAGTTAGGCCGTGTGTCCCCTGCACCTTAATTTTGAGAAACAAAATGCTTAGAATTGAGCACACGGGCAGAGACATGGGCGTGTGTCTCAACCGTGTGTGCTACACAGTCTAGAACATGGGCATGTGTCTTGGCCATGCAAAACTTAAACCTAATTTCGAAATGAATTAATTGACCACATGGCCTAGCACACGGGCGTGTGGTATGGCTGTGTACACAAGTCAGAGAGTTACAGGGGGTCGAACACGGCTTACGGCACAGGTGTGTCCCAGGGTCACACAGGTGTGTCCTTTGGACCACACGGGCGTGTGAGCCTTTCACTTTGGAAAATTTTTGAAAATGTCGTAAAAAATTCTTAGAGCTCCCGATTAAGTTCCGACTCGACTCTAATGCTCGTATTGGGCCTCAAGGGTCCAATTAAGGGCCATTTTGAATGATCTCAATTAGTGAATAGTGATTTACATAAATTATTTGTAAAATGTTCTGAAAGTTCAGGTAATGCTCAGAAACCCTATTCCGGTGACGGATACAGGTTAGGGGTGTTACACACAATGCTCATTCAACACATAAATCCTTCACCAATAGGTCCCTTTTGTCATCTGTGAGATCTTCAATAAACTTGGAGTGTTCATTTACATCCACTTTAGTGTTGTATAACTCATTGATTTTTTTGAGCATCCCATGGGATTATGCATTCTCGAACAAAGATAAACTCTAACTTATGGTCATAAAGGTTAGTGTAATCACGTACCAATGAAGGAGAATAGCTTCCAAGATAAGTCCAGAAAGTCTCCCACTTTAGCTTAAAGATGGTTTTGTAGACTTGCTTGCCCAAGTCTTGTTGTTACGAAAGGAGAATGCCCTGTTCTGGGTGGAAGTTTCAGTCAAAATGTTATCTTGAAATCGGTCCTTAGCCTCTTTCGTTAAAAAGATCACCAACTCTTTTTTCTCCGTTGGCATGGAGGATTTCGATTCACGAACTGCAGTTGCAGAGGATGAGTGTTCTTCAACAGTCTTGGTGGCTTTCTTGACTGATCCTCTCGTTCTTTCCATATTTTGTTTGTTTTGTAAAGTGAAGATGGTTTAAATTTGTAAAAGTATGAGCTTGGGGAAAAGAAAGTGAATAAAAATTGTTGCTTTGTACGTGTTACAGTCAGCACAGTGAAGGGGGGTTTATAGTGAGTGAAAGAAGAAGATGAAAATGTGTGATTTTTTTATGTGAAGAGAAATAAAGCTAGCGGGAATAAATGTGTCCAATGGGAATTGCGCTTGTTCAGACAAATTAGACGGCTAGGTCACTTTTGATCAAATAGTGGGATCTGAAAATTTTGATCTGTCCTTCATTCATGGTGAGTCATATGTGAGAGTACAATAGTACGAACTGCGTTGACAATAAAGCCCAAGTACGTCGACAATGGTACCTAACTATTCTACAAAAAAAAAACTAAAACAAACTTGAATAGAAACAAAAATAAAATAAAATTACATAAAAATAAATTCCATAAAAATTAAAAATTTTCGACCAATTTAATGGTCTCTGTCTGGTTTTGATCAACATTCCCAAAATAACGTTTCAATCGCTGGCTATTTACTTTGTACTGGTGTCCATCATGAAAATCTCTAATTGTGTCCGCACAATGTGGAAATACTTCAACAACTTCGAAAGGTCCAGACCAACGAGAGCACAATTTACCCAAGTGCAGTTTCAGTCTAGAATTGAATAATAAAACTTGTTGACCGACGATAAAATATCATTGTAAAATAATTCTGTCATGCCATCGTTTAGTCTTTTCCTTGTAAATTGCAACATTTTCATAGGCATTTCGCCTAATCTCCTCTAGTTCAGTGATAACCAACAGTCTTTTCTTTCCAGTAGCTTCATAGTCCATGTTCACTTGCTTAATTGCCCATATTGCTTTGTGCTCTAGTTCAACTGGCAAGTGACATGCTTTCCCAAAAACCAATTGATAGGTGACATCCCTAATGGAGTTTTTTCTGTTGTCCATAATGCCCAAAAAGCGTTATCCAGTCTGGAAGACCAATCTTTCTTCAAAGGGTTCACAACGTTCTCAAGAATGTTTTTAATTTGTCGATTCGATACTTCGAATTGTCCATTAGTTTGCGAATGATAAGTAGTATCCATCCTATGATTAACTCCATATCTCTTCAATGTATCTGCCACTTGGTTGCAATGAAGGTGTGTACCCTGATCACTAATCAATGCCTTTGGTGTGCCAAAGCAAGTGAGTATATGCATGTGAAAAAATTTAAGCATTGTCTTTGCATTATCCTTTGTGACTGCAATAGCTTCAACCCACTTCAAGATGTAGTCAACAGCTACTAATATATAAAGATTTCCAAATAAACTTGGAAATGGTCTCATAAAATCCATACCCCAAACATCAAACAATTCAACATCCATAATTGGCTGCTACAACATTTCATTATGTCGGGATATAGAAATAGAGCGTTGACACCTATCGCATTAATTCAAAAAATTGTGAGCGTCTTTGAATAATGAAGGCCAGTAGAATCCTGATTGGAGAACCTTAGCAATAGTTCCCATACCATCGAAATGACCTCCATAAGGAGCATCATGATAGTGCTTCAGGATTGAAAGCTTCTCCTCTTCTGAAGCACAATGCTGAATAATGTTTTCATTGCATGCTTTAAATAAATACATCTCATTCCAATGATACTTCACTACTTCAATAAGAAATCTTTCTTTTTTAAGGCTTGTGACACCTAATGGGAGTTTTTCATACACTAGGTAATTAACCAAATCCGCTGTAACAGCCCGGTTTTAGCTAAATCAAAACAGTGGTTTCAAAATAACAAATTTGAGGTCTAAAATTATTTTAATATTATTTTTGGTGTTTACAGTATGTGAATATATATGTGTGAAAGTTTCGTGAGCTAATTTTATCGTTTAAGTGATTAATTTGAGAAAAATGACCTAATCGCATAAAATGCAAAAATTGCATTCTATTTGATAAAAGTGTATAATTGCTATGGATTATTAAATGTAAGGTCTTTATTATGTTATTAAACCATTGATAATGGGAATTGTCATAAATGGGCATCCATTAAGTTGTTTTTAAATGGTTTAATTAAGGTTAAATTTGTAAATGGTTATTAATGATAATAAAACAAAACAAAAGCCATTTCATCTTTAATTTCTCTTCATCTTAACTGAAATAATAAAGAAGAAGAAGCTAAAATAGGGCTTTGAATTTTGGCACTTCTCTAGCTTGATTGAGGTATGTTTTGAGCTTGGTTTTTGATGATTTCTATGTTCTTGTGATCGTTGCTTCGTGTTCTAGCTAGCCCGTGCCCTAATTTTTGAGCTTGTTGATGATTTTGTAAAGTGCCATTGATGAATGCTTGAGCTCTTGAATTTTTGATGATAGAAAATGAATATTTGTTGATAGATTATCATGTTTTCTAAAGTGATTTTTAGTGAAATTGCATAAAAGGGATTAATTTGTGAAAAGATGAAAATGTGTGGTTAAATGTGTGAAATATTGATAAATATGGGCTGATATAAGTACTAGGAAAATTCGGCTAGCATGTATTTGAAGGAAATTGTGAAATTTTGTATATTTTTGAAATAGGGATTAAATTATAAGAAATGTGAAAGTTTAGGGCAAAGTGTAAAGTGGCTTAAATATGTATTTGTTGATGAAATTGATTGAGTTGGTGATTAAATGGATTGATTTTGAATATATATAGATCAAGAACGAAAGAAATCGGACTTAGATCGAGGCAAGAACAAAGTACTCAATTAATCGGCTAGTTTCGTTGTTTTTACGTCCGTGGTAAGTTTGTACGTGATAAACATTGTTATAATTATGTTTTAAATGCTTTAATATTGCATAAATTATATATATGAGATGATGGTCGTGAACGACGATGAATCGATTATGTTTGGAACTTAGTGTGCGTATCGAGATAACTTCAGCTATATAAACCACTTAGTGTGCGTATCGAGATAACTTCAGCTATATAAACCACTTAGTGTGCGTATCGAGATAGCTTCGGCTATATAAAGCACTTAGTGTGCGTATTGAGATAGCTTCAGCTATATAAACTACTTACTGTGTGAATCAGAATAGCTTCGACTATATATGGTACTTAGTGTGCGAGATTGAGATAGCTTTCGCTATGAAAGGTACTTAGTGTGCGAGATTATAATAGCTTCAGCTATGCTTTGGCACTTAGTGTGCTAGATATCGAGTATTCGACAGTATCACGTAAAGGTATGAGTTCGGTATTAATTTTTACAGGTATATACATATAAAGCATGAAATCCAAATAGAAGAAGTTATAAGCTTATTCATAAAAAATTGAGTAAGTATGAGGAAAGTTTGTTCGTCATCATGATTTATATATTAATTAGTACGAATTGATGATTTGTATATTATGAACTGTTGAGTATATTTAGTACAAAGTTACTAAGCTATGAAGCTTACTGTGTGTTATTTGTTTATGTTTTTATAGAGAATCAAAGCTAACTTGGACTCGGGGATCGTCAGGAAATGTCATCATACTATCGATGTAACACCCCTTACCCGTACCCAAGGCCGGGATAAGGTACGAGGCATTACCGGACAAACATACAAACATTAAACTAAAATACGGGCCATAAAATTTCATTCATATTTCAAAACGTTCATTTACTTACACATAGTCCCTTATTTGAGTCTACGAAGCCCAAAACATACTTTAGAAAGGGTTCGAGACTAAACCGAGAACTTACGAAAATCTTGGAAATTTCATGCTTTAAGGCTTCACACGCCTGTGTCCCAAAGTCGTGTTCCGTACACAGCTGAGACACATGGTCGTGTCTCTGCCTGTGTGGAATATACCTAGGCTATTTTCCAAGCTTTGGTCAACCTTAATCTCTTACACCCTTATACAAAATCAAAAGCATATAACATGGTATTCATTTAATGATTAAATATGCTCAATTAAACCACAAACATAGCATTTGTATGTCATCATACATGTGTCTCTCATACTCATTTTACCTTGTTTATTATAGTACCACTTATACATTTATACCAAGATTATCATCTTACCAAATATCTTCAGCTTAATCATCAAGCATTCATATTTAAAACTAGATCATATCTTTATAAAATACCACAATTCAGATGCGCAAAATAACATGTTTGCCTGAAACATTTCAATTCAACTCCATACCCAACAAGCATTACATTGAGACTAGTCATATATATATATATACATGTCATGATACATATCATTCTCTTTCTGTTTTCTTATAAACACATATCATTTATTTCATTATATCAATATTTCATATACCATAGTTTCCATGTATACCACATATATTTATTTTCCTCCTCCTCTCCATTCCACATCCTTAATGTATATAGCATTCTTGTAAGTACGATTTCACAATTTACTAATAAATGCTCACATCAAACTATCCACACGACTCATAGTCACTTATTTATAATTCGAGCTACAGAGCTCCAAATTAAGATCCGTAAATTTACTCTGAAACTAGAATCACATATATTTCCACGATAAAATTTTCATAATTTTTGGTTTAGCCAATTAGTACAGTTTATTCATTAAAATTTCCCCTGTTTCACTTTCTGACAGTTCTGACCTCTCTTCACTAAAAATTAATTATCTCATAGTACAGAACTTTGATAATGTTCTTGTTGATTTATATTGAAAATAGACTCATTAGGTATTTCAAAAATATAAGTTTGAGCCTCTAATTATTTTTCTCCAAATTTTTGTGATTTTCCAAAATCAGAACAGGGGATCACGTAATCATTCTGAACCAGTCTAACAAAACATAAATATCTCAATATATAGAACTCCTTTTCTTGTTCTGTTTCTTTTATATGAAAGTAGACTTATTACGATTTAATTTGATATCTCATTAAATCTCTGATTCAATTTCTACTATTTTTGGTGATTTTTCAAAATCACGTCACTGCTACTGTCCAAAACAGTTTTATTGCTAATTCACTCTTTCACACTTTCTTTGTAATAACCTCATTTTAACATACATATCACAAATCATTTTCACCGCATTTCATACATCACAAGTATAGGCCCATGATTACAAGATCACCATAAAATCATCCTCATGTATAACTTACTTGTTTAGAACCTTACCACATCCTGGTCACTTAATGAACACATCATTCACATAACCAAGTTTCTGCACTTATTCATCACAAAACTCACAAAGCAATACATAGAGAGTCTCCCGTTGAACACTTCGGATCAATCCTCGATACTTGGTGGTTTCAGCACATAGCTCCACCCATCATATAGTTCGGCTCTCTTGCACACATGGTGAACACTCAGTACCACCCATGTGACCTAGCCAATTTATCTCGTAGCTCTCTTGACTGCATGGTGTCCTTCACCTGGAACCACGCATGCGACCTAGCTACATATATCCCGTAGCTCTCTTGTCTACATGGTGTACACATAGTATCACCCATGCGACCTAGCTACATCATAATGTCTTGTAGCTCTCTTGTACACATGCTGTGCACTTAGCACCATACATGTGACCTAGCTACATACTATCTGTATCATCCAATCTTTCCAAAGGTTCAACCGGGATTTCTCTCTCTTTTCCAACAATTTCACCAATCAAGTAATTATCCACAAACATATTTCCAATATTATTATAAAATAACATAATACAAGTAATATTGATGTATTACTTACATATAAACTTACATCTCATTTAATATCAAGGCAATAACATTAAATTACACATTGCCTTATTAAAAATCATATGAACTTACAATTTCCCATAATATCCATAATCATAGAAATCACATTTATGTATGATAATTCAATGCACTTCATGTACCATAGACATATTTTTAAATCAATTCATAAACTTGGCACCATAATCATTTAATCTAACATAATTCAATTAATTCACTAAATTTAACTTTCAAATATAAATTACAGCATTATTGCTGTATTATTATCATAACAACTTACATACTTTCAACACCTCAGAAATCATAATAAATATATCAATTTTACATTGAAACACGCATAAATTAATGCTTATTATACATATGAACTTACCTTGATATTAAAACGGCCATTTTACCAACTTTCCAATTTTCGATTTTTCTCTCATTCTAAGTTCAAATCTCGTTTTCCAGGATCTAAAACATCATATTTTACTTATTTAATTAATTTACTATTCAAAAAAGTTCTTAATTCAAACTTTGGAAAAATTACAATTTTTCCCCTAAACTTTTGCATATTTACACTTTTGCCCCTAGGCTCGGGAATTAAACTTCATCCCTTATTCTTATGTTTTATGACATGCTGATCACTTTTCTCTTCTATGGCAACATCAAATTCTCACTCTAACATATACTTATGACTAGTAGGTATTTTTACCGATTAAGCCCTTGTACTCGTTTTCACTCAAAACCGAGTAGCACAAGTTGTCTAACATAATTTAAAACCTCATATTCTATCATAAGACATCAAAATAAACACATTTCACCTATGGGTATTTTTTCAAATATGAACCCTAACTTAAATTATTGCTAGAATAAGCTTAATCAAATTACCGGGATTCCAAAAACGTAAAGAACTTGAAAAACGGGTTAGAATGGACTTACTATTGAGCTTGGAAAGCTTGAAAACCCTAGCCATGGCTTCCCCCATGCTAATTTCAGCCTCCATGGAAAAGATGATTCAATTTTGGCTTTATTTTCCCTTTTTATTTCTTTTAATTACCAAATGACCAAAATGCCCTTCCTTACTAAACTTTCAAAATTCCATCCATGTCCAATTTTTGTCCATCACTTAGAAATTGGTAAAATTGCTATTTAAGACCTCCTAATTAATATTTCAAAGCAATTTCATACTAGAAACTTCTAGAATGCAAGTTTTGCAACTTATTCAATTTAGTCCCTAACTTCAAATTGAACACTTTATGCATAGAATTTCTTCACGAAATTTTCACATAATCATGCAATCATATCATAGACCTCAAAATAATCATAAAATAATTATTTCTATCTCAGATTTTGTGGTCCCGAAACCTCTATTCCAACTAGTCC
Source organism: Gossypium hirsutum (assembly GCF_007990345.1). Taxonomy (NCBI): domain Eukaryota; kingdom Viridiplantae; phylum Streptophyta; class Magnoliopsida; order Malvales; family Malvaceae; genus Gossypium; species Gossypium hirsutum. The sequence continues at coordinate 31,274,710 of NC_053432.1, forward strand.
TAATTTTGGGCTATTACAATCGATCATTTTGTTGGTACTTCTGAAGCTTTGTATATATGGTATATGACATGTATAGGCTAGTTTCATTTTGGTATATTTTGAGTTATGATATTAGCCACGAGATTTGGATTGTAAGTGTTGGTGTATATGGCCATATAAGTTGGCTTGAATTATGTGTTTGATAAGTGATATATGTGATGTATATAATGCCTTATATGTTGGCTTGTTTTGGTATATTTGCCATAGTTGTTGATATAGCCAGTTGGTTGTTCATTTGGTTAATTAGTAGTTGATGTATAAATGCTTGGAAGATACACATATTATGGTTTGATTTTGAGATGAAGAAATGGTGAAATTTGTGTCATGATATAGATGATAATTTGATGTGTAAATGTATTTAGTAGTTATGGGAGATTGATGATTGTGGCATATTGATTTGGTATGTTTTTGAATATGGAATTAAGTAGTTGAAATGGTTGAATATAGATGAAAGGATATGTGTATGAATTGGCATGTTTTGGCTGCCTATATATGTATTGAATTAGTACCAATTTGGTTACTCTGTGTGCATGAGAAAAGGGTGACAAATTGGCTTTTCAAATGGCCTATTTTTGTCCACATGGGCAGAGACACGGGATTGTGTCTCAACCGTGTGTAACACACAGTCATGCTATATGGTCGTGTGTCCCCTAGGGTACCCTTTCGAATTAAGTCAGTATACCCTACAGGTTTGACACGGCCTAGACACACTGGTGTGTCTATTGGCCGTGTGTGAGACACGGTGTAACACCCCACACCCGTGCCTATACCGAGATATAATAAGAGGTGTTACTAAACTTAAACACATGTATTCAAACATTTACGAGTCACCAAGACCTGATTAAATTCAAAACTTTTTCAAACTTTTCCAAAACTTCTATTCAGGGGCCTATAAGGCCCAAAGCATATTTTGGAAATCACTTGGGACCAATTTGGGTCCTTTAATCAACACTAAGAAAATAACCTTTGAGACAGGGCACACGCCCGTGTGGATGGGCAACACGCCCGTGTGGAACTTGAGCATGGTCGTGCTGATGGTCCGTGTGGCACACACGACCTAAGCACCTAGGGACACGCCCGTGTCCCATGTCTGTGTGAATTAAATTCTAAATTTGAACCTACAGGGGTTTTCACAAGGCCTGGCACATGCCCGTGTCTATGGCCCGTGTCCCTCACACAGCCATGACACGTTCGTGTCCTAGCCCGTGTCTAAAAACCTTGACATTTTGTTTTTGATGTCAGCATCCAATTTAGGGCACACGCCCGTGTGCTAGAATGTGCCCTTCACACGGCTGAGGCACACGGCTGTGTCTCTACTCGTGTGTTTACTACCATGCATACTGACTTGTAAAATTTACGTGCAGGGGACACACGGCCGGGCAACACGCCCATGGGGCTGGCCGTGTGTGCTCGTGTTTCTACCCCTGTGGACAATATAAGGCTATTTACCAAGCCTTATGCTACACTGAAACGAAATTTAATACTAATCAGCATATCAAGGTCTAATTTATTTTGAGTTCTCAACCAACAACCATAGCTAAGGCTTATATACATTTTACAAATTTAACCATGTCAATAATTTTACATTCGCAATATAATGACTTACAATATTAGCTATTTTCATGGCCTTATACAAAATAAGTAAAATGCTAAAACAAGCCAACACCTTTGGCCCCAAAAAATGTGACAAAAAAATAAAATCAAAGATTCCTATACATGCCATAATCAAAATGATGAAACTAGTTATACCAAGAGCTTTAAGGATAGTGTGACTGGCTTCTTCGACATAGGCGATGATCCTTGAACTACTTTGGCGGCACTAAAAGGAAATGGAAAGGAAAAGGGTAAGCATGGGAGCTTAGTAAGTACATATATGCAAATAAGTGTAATTAAAAACACATTCGTCAAACAATGGCTTATCATACTTAAATGATATATCATTTTAACCTCACTATCTTGCTCTTCCTTCTTTTACGTATACTTACTACATCTCATTACATACTAAGGTCTTCGTTTAAGAGTTTAGTATACATACCTGTAGTTACCCATAAAATAACTCAAGTTCATTCTCTTTATTGACATACCTCATTGCAAGTATCACCAATCCATTCATCGAGTTACCCCTTTGAACACTCGGAAATACCAATGAATACAAGGATAGTTTACTCCTAAGTACTATACAAGTAGCCAAAGCTACCTTGTACTTTGTAATACTTGCATATTTGAGCTACTCACGGGCCTTTTCACCAAGTCAGTACCTGGACCCCATAGCTCTATCAAGTAATGCCCGCTCATTAAGCTACTCACAGGTCTGCACATAAAGTTAGTACCTAGACCCACATTACATATTTCACTTGTCTCATGAACTCAGAATCAACTCATGAGTTTAGACCACTCAGTTTCTCATGACTTACCTTTTGTATCCTATACTATTTCTAAGGTTCGACGGGATCTCGTATCTAACCTGATGCTGTCGTACTTGTTCATAACGTAGGTTACTCTTATATCACATTATTTATACTTTCATGGTATCAAGTAGATTATGATACATGGTAAAAATAAAACATTTAAAAGTAAGCTACAATGACACATTATTTACATATGTACTTACCTCGGCACAAAATGATGGGAACAAGCTTAATCCTCATAAATTTTGTTCTTCCTTCGATCAAAACCCGAATCACGTTTCTCTTGATCTAAAATGTCAAAAATTAGCTTATTTAATACAAAAAGCATTCAATTCAACTTAAGACTCATACTTTGGTAAAATGACCGTTTTGCCTTTAAACTTTGCAAAAATTACAATTTTACCCCTAGGCCCAAAAATTAATTTTTATCAAATTTCTTTATTAGCCAAGCCTAACCGACCATTATTTCTCTAATGACCACCCCAAATTCTCAATATTTCACAACATTACTATCTATTTTATAAACTTTACAAAATGGTCCTATTAGGGTTTTCATGAGAAGTCCTTTCACAAAAGTTATTCTCTCAACAACCAAGACTCATTTTCTTCATAAAAACTCAGCAAACATACAAATCCTTTCATGGTAAGTCCCTATACTATCAATCATTTCACAAAATAGTCCCCTCAATAGCTAGATTAAGCTTTAGGGATCCCAAAAGTACAAAAATTATCAAGAATAACCCTCAAATTGACTTACTTGCAAGAGGCAAGCTTGGCTGAAATTTCAAGACTTCAAAACCCTTATTTTTGCTGAGAATTTTGGTGAAGAATAAGAGGTGAAATGGGTGATATCATCTTTGGTTTATTTTATTTCTTTTTAGTCAAACAAGTCACAAAATTTTTCCTTAACATTGACTAGCCTAATTCTTTGTCACTATGGGACCTTAAATTTTGGCTTTCTAGCTATTTGGTATGTCTATCAAGTGAAATTGAACTTTTAACCTTTATGCGATTTAGTCCTTTTTCACAATTAAGCTCTCAAACGCTAAAATTTATTCACCAAATTTTTCATGCACCTTTATAATCATGCCGTCACACATAAAATAATATTAAAATAATTTCTCTAGCTTCAGAATAGTGTTTCCAAAACCACTGTTATGACTAGGCCCAAAATTGGGCTGTTACACACGGGCTGGCACATGGGCGTGTGACTGGCCGTGTAACCCAAGTCAGTAACCTCTCCAGTTTTCCCACGGCCATGGCACATCGGCATGTCCTTAGTAGTGTGGTACAAGCCAATATGTGTGTCCTGTTTTCACACGGCCTATGACATAGACGTGTCTGGTGACCTTGTGAGGCACACGGCCTATTCACACGGGCTTGTGACCGTTATATGTTTTAAAATTTTCTAAGTTTCCCAAAGTTTGCAATGTTATCGGTTTAGTCTTAACCTCTTTTAAGCATGTTTAAAGTCTTGTAAAGCCTTATAAGGGACAATGTGAATGTTTTGAATGGGTATTTTATATGAATGCATAAATGTATATATTATGTAAGTGAACGATGTGTATTGATCGATAATGCCTCGTAACGCTATTTTAGCCACAGATAAGGGTTAGGGGTGTTACATCCGCATACCAAGGGGTTGCATCTATAGCAAATAACTTCCCGTATGGGAATGCGTTGACAATTTGAATTATGTTTCCATCTTCACTGCCAACTTCCAATCGAGGCAGATGGTCTGCAACTTGATTCTCTAAACCCTTGTAGTCGTTTATCTCGATGTCAAATTCTTGCAACAGTAAGATCCAACGTATCAGTCTTGGTTTTGTATCCTTCTTCGCAAAAAAGATATCTCAACACCGAGTGATCAGTAAATACGGTAACCTTTACACTAATAAGATAAGAACGAAACTTGTCGAAAGCAAAGACTACAGCCAACAATTCTTTCTCTGTAGTGCTATAATTGATTAGAGCCTCTATAAGAGTTATGCTAGCATAATTGATGGCGTGAAATATTTTTCCCTTGCATTGTCCTCGAACAGCACCCATAGCAAAGTTGCTTGCATCGCACATAACTTTAAAAGGTTGAGACCAATCTGATGCAACAATAATGGGTGTATTTACTAGCTGTGTCCTTAATTGAATGAATGCATCTAGACATGCATCACCAAAGAGGACTTTTCAATTTTGTTCCAGTAATGAGCATAAGGGCTTTGTAATTTTTGAGAAATCTCAAATAAATCTTTGGTAAAACCCCGTATGCCCAAGAAAACTGCGAATACCTTTCACATTTGTTGGTGAAGGTAATTTCTCAATGATTTCCACTTTAGCTTTGTCTACTTCAATGCCTTGACTAGAGATGCGATGGCCTAACATAATGCCTTAAGTTGCCATGAAATGACATTTTTCCCAATTTAGAACAAGATGTGTGTCTTCATATCGCTGCAATACTTTATCCAAATTGTCAACATAATGATCAAAATCATTCCCATAAATTGAGAAATCATCCATAAAAACCTCTAAAGAATATTCAATCATATCCAAGAATATTGCCATCATGCAACTTTGAAATGTGGCTAGTGCATTGCAAAGATTGAAAGGCATACAGGGAAAAGAAAAAGTACCAAAAGGATAGGTGAAAGTTGTTTTCTATTCATCCTCCAGTGCAATAGCAATTTGATTGTACCGAGAATAGCCGTATAAGAAGCAGTAATAGGCTCTTTCAGCAAGTCTATCCAACATTTGGTCAATGAAAGGAAGTGGGAAGTGGTCCTTCCTTGTGGCAGCATTAAGTTTGCGATAATCCATACTAACTCGCCATCCCGTAGGAATGCGTGTAGGAATTAATTCATCTTTGTCATTGCTAACACAGTGATGCCACTCCTTTTAGGAACACATTGCACTGGACTTACCCAAATACTATCAGAAATAAGGTAAATGATTTCAGCATCAAGCCATTTTAAAATTTTTTCTTAATAACTTCCTTCATCTTCTCATTTAATCTTTTTTGTTGTTCGATCGATTGCTTGTCTTCAAGTTCCAACTTGATCTTGTGCATGCAAAAAGATGGACTAATGGCTCAAATATCAGCAATACTCCAAGCAATAGCTCGTTTATGTTGCTTAAGAATATGGACGAATTTCTCTTACATCCAGTGTTGCGGAGACAATAACTAGGAGAGTATTGTTATCACCAAGAAAGACGTATTTAAGATGAGTAGGTAGTGGTTTGAATTCCAGAGTAGGAGCTTCGTCAATAGATGGCTTGAAAATTGGAGCTATTCTGTTGGCTAGGTCTAAGGATTCAATCTACCATCCATGCCTGAGTTGAATATTATTAACTTCAACCATGCTATCATAATCATCTAAGAATTCATCATTAGATGTCACTGCAAACTGCTCAAAAAGTATTTTGTTTTGGTCATTAAATTCTTTCTCAATTAGATCAACTAGCACATCGATAGTATGGCATTCTACTTTATCCTTGCATTGAATAGATTCGAAAACACTGAAGATAACGTGATTATCATTAAGTCACATGGTCAGTTCACCTTTGTAAACATCAATAAGAGTTCATCTAGTGGCTAAAAATGGTTGTCCTAAGATTATGGGAACATCTTTGACTACCTCACAAGCAAGTATGATAAAATTAGCCGGAAAAAATGAATTTATCCATACAAACTTAGATATCTTTGATTTTCCCTTCAAATTGAGCTAAGGATCGATTAGCTAGTTGTAATGTCACTGCAGTAGGTTTCATATGACCAATTCCTAACTTTCTGAAAGTAGATAGTGGCATTAGGTTAATACTAGCTCCCAGGTTGCATAAAGCCTTGCCTAAATAATGATTGTCAATTGAACATGGGATAGTAAAGCTCCCATGATCTTTCATTTTGGGGGCAATATATTTGTCAAAACAACACTACAGCCTTCTGTGAGTGCTATAGTTTCCATATCACTAAGCTTCTTCTTCCTGGACAAGAGCTCCTTCATAAATTTCCCATAATTCAGAATTTACATAAGAGCGTCTACCAAAGGAATATTGACCTGAAGTTGCTTTAGTGTGTTCAGGAACTATTGGTACTACTTATCCTACTCATTCTCCCTAAATCTTTGTGGAAAAGGTAAAGGTGGAAATACATTTGATTGAGCTGACACTTTTGATTGTGTCAACAGTTTCGAGGGTCGGACATTAGGCACATGAGTGACAATTCTTGGAACTTCTTTGTCTGGTACATCGACAAGCTTTTCAAATTCAACCTTTCCACGAGGGATCACTTTACTAGTATCTTGAGGTGCTATAGTAGAGTCTGTAGTCGGCTCGCCAACTCCTAAGAGTGATAGCGTTGCAGTGTTCTTTCCCTCCTAGAGTAAGATTTTTCGTGTCACTAGAGAGTGTGCCCAGTGGTCGAGTATTCAGATTTGAAGCAAGTTGTCCTAATTGTGCCTGCAATGCCCAAATTGAAGATGAATTCCCTTGCATAATAGCTTCTATGGGAGTCATATGCTCCCGAATTAAAGCCTCAATTGCTACTAACGGGTCAGAAGGAGAAGCTTGTGTGTATTGTTGTTGTTGATGTTCTTGAACATGTTGATTCGACATTGAAGAGTTTTGTGGCAGTGTTTGATTTTGATGTGGATACATCTGGCTTTATTATGGATGCATTTGAGTGTGCTGATTGTAGTTCATTGTTGTTAATTGTAATTCCCTTGTCTTGAATTATAATTGCCTTGAGTAGATATATTCCCATATCGGAATGTCATAGCATTTTGTCCAGCATTTTGAGTTCCCCAAGACTATTGATTCTGTGCAGAATTATTACAAGTGGTTCCATAAGAATTGTTGCAGATGTTACTAACATAAAAGGCATTCTCTGCATTTTGTGGAAAATCTTCATAGTTGTGGTTGTCACTACAAATCTTACAACAAAAGGTAGGAACATCAAATTGTTAAGCGACTTGTATAGATGCAATGTCACTAGTCCCTTACATATTTTTTTATCATATTTGTAAGAAAAGAAACTTGAGCACTAAGTGCAGATATTATGTTCAATTCAATAACTCCTGGGGTAGCTTTTGCTTGTACAACTCTAGAGATTGGATATTGATAATCATTCTGAGCAATTCTCTCAAGAATTCCAATAGCATTATTATAAGTACAATCCAACAAAGGACCATTGGCTGATGCATCGACAAGATTCCTCGTGTGTGAATTCAGCCCATTAGAGAAAATCTCAATTTGTGTTTCCTGTTGAATGTCACGCATGGGACAACATTGAAACAAATATTTATAATGTTCCCATGTGGTGTGAAGATTCTCATCATCTAGCTGATGATAAGCTGTGATATCATTTCAGAGATGAGCATTCATTGTCAGCTGGTTAAATCACAAAACAAACTATGTTGCTAGTGCATTCCAAGAAGTAATTGATCGAATAGGTAGCCAAAGGAACCAAGTACAAGCTTTTCCCTGCAAGGAATAAGGAAATAATGTCATTGTCAAAGCATCATCCGGAATGCCTTATTGACTAAAGGAAGCACAAATCAATAAAAATGATTTAGATGTTCTCGTGCATCTTCATATGGTAGTCCAACATATTGCTCATTAGAATTCAACATTTGAAACATTACTGGTTTGAGTTCAAAATTTCCAACTTGGATTGTTGGCCTAACAACTCCCGGTTGTAAGTCATCCAAGACAGGTACTACAAAATCTCATATAGTCCTGTTTTGTATTTGATCGTCTTGCGACAACGGTGAGTCATTAGCATTTTGGTGCTACATCAGGGGTATGACCTCAGAGTTTCTTAGTAAAGCCATATTCCTTTGTCCTCGAAGTCTCCTTCGAATGGTCCTTTCAATTTCTGGATCAAAATCAGTAATAAACTCTTAATTGCTTTGGGTCATACAACACCTAAAATAAAATGTGAAAATAGCAACAAAAAGAAAACAAGTTAATAAAAACTAAATATTATGAAATAAAAACAAACAAAAATAAACACCAAACAAACGTCATCCCCGGAAATGGTGTCAAAACTTGATCGGCTATTTAATGTTACAGTAATAATGTGCAAGCAAACACTGTTGATGCAAGTATAGTAGACAGACATGAGTCTGTTGGATATCGATCCCACGAGGGTTGTCTTTTTTCTATCAATGTCAATGCAATAAATATATAGAAACGAGATAAATTGTGAGAGTAATTGTTGAAGAAATAACTTGAAAAAAATAAGATAAAATATGATAATGATAAATTGGGATCCCCAACGTGAATATTCAATAGAATACTAAGTGCTCACAAGGTATAAAAGGATAGGTGATTGTCGAAGTATTAAATTGCAATGAATATCTTACCAAGCTTAACTTCTATATTTAATCTAAAACTTAAACATGCACATTAGCCACGCCTTTCGATGATGGCAATGGAACACTATTAAGAACAAGTGAATTAAAGTCTTCTAATCCTCAAGCAACTTCTGTTGTCATGCTTGTTAGCTTGAACATTTGCTGCACTTTCCAATGCCAGTGACCTCAATAACACTTCCATGCTATAAAAAATTCAAACCCAAAGATTAAACAGTAGAAGCAAGATTGAATAAAATAAAATTTAACCCAGAAATCATGTGTACTTTCATACAAACATGAAATAGAAAGTAATCACTATCGTTTAGAAAAGAAATATAAAAGAAAAAAGTGGAGAATATTATTCCTAAACAATCTCGACTTGAATCTCTCCATTCCCTCTTGAGTCGCACTCAGGGCTCCTTGTCATGAGCTAATCTGCATCCCTTTCACATCGGTTCACCCGTAGGAGACTTAAGCTGCCATAGCCGAAAAGCTTCAAAAGATAGGTTGAAGAAGATAATCCCCCCACAAAAACCTCTCTCCTTTTTTTTTCACGTGAATATTAATATTTATCCAAATAGCACAATGTCCTTTCATAATAATCATGTTGCCTCTATACATACAAGTTAGTTGTACCAAACTTGACAGCTCACACCTTTTTGTTCTTATTCGGACAGCTGTCAGGTGTGACAATAATTCTGAGCGCAATCTACAAGTCCTCATATAGCGACATTAGTAACAAAACATGACGAAATTAAGGATAAAAAGGTTACGATCCACTGAGTTATAAAATGCAATTTACTGAACTAAAAATGCTAAAATATGTGCTAAAGATAACTAATAGGGAAAAAATAACCAATAAGTTGGGAGAAAGCATATGTTCTTTCTAGTACTATCATATAACAAGATGTGAATTGAGATATTTATGAAACAAATCAAATGTGATATCATGTGAAAATTGAACATGGTATGAAATGATATGGTAATATATGGAAATTGAAATGATGGTTTATGACAATTGTAAGCTTAAATAATAGGATGTACGTATAGTTCAAATTATACATTCTTGTATCATTATTTCTTTAATTGTTTAGATTATAGAAATATCACTGAGTTTTACTCAGCATACGGTTTTGTTTTTTGTGCGCAGGTTAGGAACTTCTCTTTTTATTATTGACTCAGCATCAAACAACGATCCCGATCTCAAATGTGGTTGTGTTTACCTTTTTTGATGGCATATACCTAGGATGTATTAGTTGCTAGTTATTTTTATGAATGGATTGTAAATGGAGTTATAAGTATAATGTTGGTTTGAGTATATACATATATGTTTGTTTATGAAGCCATAAATGGCATGTTATTTTGGAACCATTGCTTGTGAATTGTATGTGAACTTAAGCTTGATATTTTAGGTAGTTATAAGTTGGGTTGAAGTGAATGAATTGGTATGCTTAAAATATTGATTTGAGTGATGCATTGATGATATGTTTTGATAATATAAATATGGTACCAATGACGGTACATTGGTTAAGCACCTAGGGTAATTGTTTTGACGTGTTTTGAATAGGTTAAACGAATGGTTTTTGAGTTGCTTAATGCCCAAGTAAGTTGGAAATGGTAAAGTTGTTGTGTAAGGTACAATTTAGATCCATACGGCCAGACACACGGACGTGTGGCTTGGCTGTGTAACCCAAGTCAGATAGTTACGTGGGCACCGACACGGGTTGGAACACGGCCATATGTCCCTATTTTGAAAGTTACACAACCTGAGACACGGCCGTGTGACCCTTGCAGTTGAATTTTTCTAAATTTTTCCTCAGATTTTCAAATGTTTCCACTTTAGTCTTGAATCGTTTCTAAAATGATTCTAAGGCCTCGAGGGCTTGAATAAGGGAAAATATGTATGCTTAATGATGGATTATGTTTTGATTATTGAAATGTTTTAAAATGAATTATTTAGGTAATGTTTATTCAGTAATGCTCTAAAACCCTATTTACGGCTACCTTCCCTAAGGTACTAGATGACTATAGACTTAAGTTAGGCTACCAATAATATTTTCTATCCTCTTTCGAATGAGGCAAGACTCTATGTCTAAAGGTTGCTACGAATAAATAATTTTTCATTCACCCATATTATCCAATGTCTATCCAAATAACCTAACCCTATCAGCATGAAGTTATTTTAATAATTTGCTACATATTCGTCAATACACAACCTATAATAAACATGAAATGCCATTGAGTAAAACAACAAAATAATTCCAACTTAAATTGTGAACATTAATAAAAATTAAAGGGTTTAGCAAAGTAACCCAAGCCTATGTGATTTAGCTCATAGCTTGGTAAATCGAGTTCAGGTTTAATGCAGTAATCGACATCATATTTTACAATTAATTTCTAAAGGAAATGAGATAAGAATCAAAAGAGAAATTCTGAGATGTTGGCTTTTGCCTATTTAGCTCTCAACACTGGCAACACAATGTCTTGCAACTGCCAAAGATGACACAGTAGTCTTCTCCTTCTTCAGTCGCCTTCCTTCTTGGTCCTTCCCTCCTTTCCTGCCAAAAGCTCCTCCTTTCTTTCTATCAAAAGCTGATCTCTTTTCTAGGGTTCCCCCTTTGGCTTTTATAAGTTTGATCTTCCAGGGTAGGTCTACCAGCCCATAATCCTTTCTCCTTTTTTTCAAGTGGATTTTTCTGGTACAAGTACAACTGGGACTAAGAACGGTACACATTAAGTGCTGACTAGGAATCTTCCAAGTATTTCCATAGTATTTGTGTTGGCAAACTACCCAAAATTTGTCACGTCAAACCTTCAACCCTCTACTCTTTTTACAATTTGCACATGCCAATCAACCACCAAACAAGTCCTTCTAATAGGAAATTAAAAGCAACATGTAATAGCACTTAAACACAATACAAGCTCTTTAATGCAATGCTCTAAAAATACTAATGCAATATCCAACTAAAATCACTTAAGTACAGAAAATTAACTAAGTCTAAAGGCATGAAATATAACTCTTTTCAAGAGTTATCTTACCCGCAAACATGAGTTATTGTTCATCCTCAAGCAAAGTATTCATGAATGTGTGAATGTAAGAATTGCCATGACCACATAACCACTTTTATATTGCCAAACCATATAGAGAGCATTTTATACTTTAGTTCTCAACAATATTCTATGTTTAAAAAGTCTGTTAAAGTTTCATAAGTTTATTTAGCAAAGGCAGGGCATAAAATATTGCCCTAAGAACAAAAACCCTACATACTCCTGTATGCAATTTGACTATATCAAATATCTCCTGATTTACTTAGTTCATCTTTCATCTAAACTCAGTTTGATTATTTATTTATTTTATTTGTATTAGAACAAGGGGCTCAACTCATCACATAATTCTTTGACCTGACAATCACAATAAAGCATACACTGAATTGTCGAATACTTAATCAAGTTACAATTTGAATAAAACTAACTCATGAAGCTAAAGCTTTTGAATTAGAATGTGGATGGAGCAAACGACTACCTCCTTAGCTACTCAGCCAATTACTACAATTAAGTGCCTCTAAACTTCTTTTTCTTTATTACACACTCTTACCTAAGCTCGCTTTTTATAATCAACAACACAATAGAGCAAACAAAGTGTTGTCGACCTATTTGACAATTTTAAGCATTAGAGTGTTTTATGGCATTTCCTTGATTTTTCTTAAACTTTTCCATTTTATTCATTATTAAGTATTGCCATTTTTCTGAGCTTATCTTCAAAATTCTTTAAGTTTATTAAAAGAACTTACTATAGACCAATTGTATAGAAGTTAGGATATCTCATGTTTTAGGGGTCGATTCTCAGGCAAACTATCCTAAACTAAATTCGCCTAATCCACTGCTACATTTTTCTACATTTATTGAAGAATTAATCGCCTCATCGAACATCATAAGTAAAGATTGTACTCCACATAGGCAAAATAGTACTTAGTAGTTACATGGCAGTGGCAAAACAAATTTAATGAAACTAGAATGAACGTACGTACTAGATATATATTGTAGCCTAAATGCACAATACACCCCCAAACCTAAGGGATGCATTGTCCTCAATGCATGTACAGATATGTAACAGAAAAACAAAAATATAGATATGTACAGAAAATGTCATGGAAAAAGAAATAAAATGCATGAGGTAAGGAAAAAATATTCCCTGGCTTGGATTGGAGTATAGTTACTTCATTCAACCCTGTGAGTGGATTTACGGGCATTGGCTTTATACCACAGTTTCCTCTTCATGGGGTTCATTTCATCCCCCTCCTTATCAATTTCCATGAGCTCATCAATAAGATGATCGATGTCACAATCTTACTCCTCCCATTTTTCATTCAATTTTTTTTTGTTTCACCACCCTCATTCCCATTTCTCCTTCATTTCTCCACCACCAAAGGCCATCGCACCACTACCTTACCTCTACCACTGTCGTCACTGTCGCACCATCGACGACCACCTCCCAAAATTTTGATTTCTCTTCTTTTCTTCCCTTCTTCTCGTGATCAATTTATTCTTCATCTCAAATATGACTTTTCTTATTTTTTTAAGGGATTATTTTCCAACCAAATTTTTTGACTTCTTATTTTATTCATCATAGTGTCGAATCCTCCTCGCTAGTCAATTTTTCAGGAAAAGTTATTGAGCCTCTTTCGTCTGTTATTATGGAAGTATGGAAGAAACCCAGCTCATTTATTCTCTCTCGTGCTATTATTTTTGTTTGGTTGAAACTAACAATCAGGTTTATCGTGCTTTCGTGAAGTGCTATTCAAAACCCGAATTCGTGTCCCACTTGTAGGAAGGTACGTTTAGACGAACATTTACGTAAGTAATTCGCTAAATCATTTGATTAAAGGATACTTATTTCTTAACTCATACTAGCTCCTGTGTATGATCGAAACTGTAGAGACTCGAGAATCGAACTCTCCCATTTGAAGTTGGAATCAAGATTTGTACAATCAAATTGCAAGGTAGGGGATTTATTTTAATAATAATAGTTGGTATTAGTTTTTATAAAAAATAATAAAATGAGTAATATAATATTATCATTGATATGATTCACTGAATAATGATATATTAAGTGAATACAATAGTATTCATAAAGGATTGGTAAAATATGATAAAAGAAGATACCAAGTAAGTGTTCCCAAACTTCATATCTGTGATGATGATTGTGATTTGGTGATTTTTTGTAAAATATGTGTTAACTGGTAAGGATCAACTCGAGATCACCAATAAGGAAGTTGAATAGGCCTTTGAGATGTTGTAGTGGAAGCAATGAAAATTGCGTAACAAAGAACACAATGATTTATCCCCAATTGCCTACTCCACTACCTTAGCTTACCACAAGTAAGGATTTTCCCAAATTGACTAATTTGACAACCTTTGAGGACAAGATTTAACCTTACAATCTCCCTTATGATTTATACCCCAAAATCTTAATATACAACTCCCTTAATATTTCTACCCAAACCTTAAGAATTAACCCTCTCTCAAAGAGAAACAATAAGCAAACAAAGAAACAATCCTTACAAGATTAGGATGTTTGCCAATTAATCTCAAATAAAAAGAAGAACACTTGAGCTAAATGAATACAATGAAAGCTCACAAGTGTTTATAAGAAAATGTATGAAAGAGTTAAGCTCTAGGTTGTTTTGGTTTATCTTTAAGCTTTGCACATTGCTCTTATTGTTGCTAAACCTTTGGAAGATGGTATTTATACCTTCTAATTGATTTCCAACCGTTGTGGTTGTTGTAGAAGTGAATATAGTCGTTGGGGATGAAATGTTAGGTCATTAACTTCATTTGCAGCATTGCGTATCGATACTTACTAAAAGGGTATCAATATTTTTTGTAATTAATGTCGATTTCAGTGATCGTTGGAGCAAGAATATGGATATCTAAGGGATTTATCCGTACTTTTATGAAAATTATTGATGCCTAGCAAAGGTTACAAATTCCAGAATGTCAATTTGGTATCGGTTAACAGAGGGGTATCGATATCTTGTAGAATATCGATACTTAGACAAAAAAGTATCGATACTTTTTGTCTTGGAGCAATTCTAACTTGTTTGAAAATGATTAAAACATATTTGAAAATGTTTGACTCAATTGAAACCATTTCAACTAGATTTTATGAAATTGCTCAACTTTACTTTTATTCAAAAACACTTTAATTTGTTATATCAAATATATTATCCAATAAGGCTTAGTTTAACAATATGTTATTATGTGATTCTTATTACTCATGACATGTGATACATGGTGATTTGAATGTGTATGTGCAGATGATGTGAAAATTGAATTGCTGATGTTTTAATTCGCATATAAATATGTTACTATTCTGATATTCTGATTTGCATGTTAAGTGTAACACCCCGTTTTTAGGTCAAATCAGAATAGCAATTTCAGGACCACAAATCCAAAGTTAAAATATTTAATTTAATTATTTTAATAAGGTTTACAGCATGATAGAATTATTATGTGAAAATTTCGTAAAGAAATTTTATTGTTTGAATGCTTAATTTGGTAAAAAGGACTAAATTGCGTAACGCGTAAAAGTTGAATTCTATTGTGTAAAGGTATTAAATAGCTATAGTTTATTAATATGGGAGTCCTTATTATGAAATTAGTCCATTTATAATGTAAGTGGACAATCTCAGACATATTATAAGTGGTTTACTAATGTTTTATTAAAGGTTAATATAGTAAATTAGTAAATAAGTTTAATTTTAATTAAGTAAATTGTATCATCTTCTTTCATTATCTCTTCATTACTGAAATTAGGGAAAGAAAATAGCCATTAAAGAGTTTAAGGTTCGGCAAAGCTATTTGTGATCATCTAGGTATGGTTTTTACTTGATTTTTAATGATTTTTACGTTTCTGAGCTCGTTGCAGCTTAATCTAGATAGCCCATACCTTAGATTTTGAAATGTCTAAAGATTTTGAGATATGCAATTGTTGAATACTTGGGTATTTTGAAGTTTCTTATTAGATTATTGATGGTTATTAATAGATATACAAATTTTATAAAGTGATTTTTGATAAAAATGAGAATTAGGGATTAAATTGTGAAAGATAGAAATGTTGTGGTTGAAAATGTGAATAAAATGAAAATATTGGCTGCTATGAGGTTATGTGAAATTTGACTATACATGGGTTAAGGGTAAATTGCAAAAAATTGTCATTTTGTGTAAAAATGACTAAATTGCAAAGTAATCAAAATTCTAAGGGTAAATTTGTAATTTAGCTAAAATGAATGTTCAGGCTAAATTGAATTGAATGAAAATTTGAGTGATTTAATTTGATATCATATAGATCAAGATAAGCCGAGATCGAGTTTAGATCGAGGAAAACAAAAAGTGGACGAATAGACGATAGTTTTATCCGAGGTTACGAGGTAAGTTTGTATAATTAGAATCGAACTTTTCTATACTTGCAATTGTTGAATTGAATGTATATAATTGAAATACTTGAAATATAAATGTCTTAATGATATATTGTATTCGTTACTGAGCCCTGTTTGAACTATATGAATTCATTGGATACGAGTGACGTGTTACTGAGATTACCGTATTGGTTGAGCTCCTGCATTTGTTGCAGACTCACCACAGCTCGTAAGAGCTTACTATTTCAACTCATTGGAGCTTACTGATTTAGCTTGAAAGAGCTTACTGTTCAGCTTAATAGAGCTTACTGTTACCAGCTCAATAGAGCTTACTATTACCAGCTCAATAGAGCTACTGTTTATCAGCTCAGGAGGAGCTTACCGACCATGACTCAATAGAGCATGTATGATGATGAATCGACAGATTATTGTCATTGTTCACTTAACTATCCTTTGAAGTTCTAATAGGTTCAACGGGCCTAAATAATGTTATATTGACGAGTTACGGTTTATAAATTTTATTAATGTTATACATGATTTATGAATCTAGAATGATGAGAAGCATTATATTAATGGATGATTTCATCTATGTTTACAATGACTAACATTTGATAAATACTTGTGATTATGTGTTAGTTAATTGAATTGGTTGCATATTTGTATTGCTTTGATTATGTATAAATGGTAAGTTTAATTTTAAATTATACGGGCTTACTAAGCTATAAGCTTACTCTGTTTCTTTTTCTATGTTTTATAAAGGTTCGTTAGCTCACTCGTTTCGGACAAGTCAGAATTGCATATCACACTATCCAATTTTTCGATTGGTATTTTTGAACTTGTGTATTTATGTAAATATGGCATGTATAGGCTAGTTTGATTGAAGTAGATATGTTTTGGTATCATGATTTGAGAATGATTTTGTATATAAGTTAAGCCATGTGATGTGGCTTATTTTGGTATCATGTTATGATTACATATATGTGTTTAAGGAGGGTATGGTAATGTTTGAATGAAAATAGGCAAGTAAGGTATTTGGGCATGAATTTGTTATGTTTTGATATGGCAAATAATGTGTAATGAAATGGTTATTTTGGTTGTCAATTGGGTTGCATATATGTGGTCAATTATGTTTGTAATTGTTGTGTTTATAGGGTGGCAAAAGGCTTTGCAAATCTATTTTCGTCCACAAGGGCGTGTGTCTCAGCCATGTGCGGCACACGGTTAAGTTACACTGTCGTGCATTCCCTGGATACCCTACCACTTAAGTCAGTATACCCTATAGGTATGACACGGCTTAGACACACTGGTGTGTTTATTGGCTGTGTGTGTCACACGGATTCACACACGGGCATGTGATTGACTGTGTGACATAAGTCAGTATACCCCCTAAATGACACACGGCCTAGCACACGGGCTTTTGGATGGCCATGTGACCCAAGTCAGTTTTGACCATGGTTAAGGCATACGGGGGTGTCTCTGGCCATGTGGTGCAAGTCAGTATGTATGCCCTATTTTCACACGGGCGTGTGACACTTGAAAGATTGGAAATTTTATAAGTTTCTAAAATTTTTATATGTTACGATTTAGTCCCGAATGTATGATTAAAGATTAATATGTTTGTTTAAGTATATAATGGAAATGAATGAATGATATTTATTGTATTATGATGTTTTTGGTTAAATAATTGTTCTGAATTGAGTTACAAGTCTGGTAATGCCTCTTAACCTATTTTGGCGACAGTTATGGGTTAGGGGTGTTACATTTGTTAATGTCAAATCTACGGTTTAGTTGATTCTAGGACTAACATAGCGTATGTGAGTCTAGCTATACATGCCATATATATAAAAATGTGATAGTGTGATGACTCCTGACATTTTTAGATGTGTTTTTATATAGTAATAGCTCCCGAACAAGCTGTAGCGGACGACATAGAAAGTAATGTGCTAGCTTCTGCTCAAAGGATAGCGCCTTCTAAATCTAGACCTCTGATGAGTAGTCATGGGGGTGAGGCTAAAGAAGCCTTCTTTCAAATATTGAATCAGTGGTTCACACAGTACATTCGTACGAACCTGACCATTTCGCAAACTCCACCCCCACCTGTTCCACAACCGATCCCTGTAGTTCCTTAAGGTATCAGTTCTTTACGATTAAATAATCCACCTGTTGATAGAATATGAAAACACAGAGCTGAGGAATTTAGAGCCACTGCTAATGATGACCCAGAGAGAGCCGAATTTTGGCTTGAGAACACGATTCGAGTATTCGATAAATTGTCTTGCACACTCGAAGGATGTATGAAGTGTGTTGTTTCACTATTGAGAGATACTGCGTATCAGTGGTGGAATACCTTGATATCCGTAGTTCCGCCAGAACGAGTCACTTTGGATTTCTTTCAAGTTGAATTTAGAAAGAAATACATCAATCAAAGGCGATCAAAAGAGAAAATAATTTCTTGAATTGAAGTAGGGACGTATATCGTCACCGAATATGAAAGAGAGTTTGTTCGATTGAGAAAATATGCTTATGAATGCATTTCTTCTGAAGCTATTATCTGTAAAAGATTTGAGGATGGATTGAGTGAAGAAATCAGAGTGTTAGTTGGAATTCTAGAGCTGAAAGAGTTTGTTGTTCTGTTTGATAGAGCTTATAAAGTCGAAGAACTTTGCAAAGAGAAAAGAAAAGCAGATTCTGAGGCTAAAGAGACTAGAAAAAGATTTACGGGCAAATCACATCAGTCAGCATCAAAAAAATTTAGAAAATATCATCCTCGTTCTACAGCCTCTACGGGAATTTCTATTAGAGATAGAAATGTGAGACAATCAAGTTCTAAACCTCAGGCGACATCTGTGGCCAGTGTGGGAAGTGTTAGAAACTTTGGATTTGAACATAAATATTGCAATAAGTGACATTACAGTGAATGCAAATTAGTGAGCGGAGCTTGTTTTAAATGTGGATATTTTGATCATTTTCTCCGTGATTGCCCAAAAAGGTTCACAGCTGAAAGAGAACAACCAGTGAAAACAAGTAAAACGGCTACTAGAAGGAGAATGCCCCAAAACACTGGAAATATGGGTGGTAATCGAGGTGCTACGAGAGATTCGACTATGAGATCAGAGGCTCGAGCACCTGCCAGGGCTTATGCGATACGTGCACGAGAAGAGGCATCATCACTAAACATTATTATCGGTATTTTTTCTCTTTTTGATACTGAAATAGTTGCGTTGATAGATCCTGGATCAACCCATTCATATATCTATATAGATTTAGTATTTAAAAATAGTTTACATATCGAGTCTATAGAGTTTGAAATTAAAGTATCGAATCCTTTAGGCAAGTTTGTTTTAGTTGATAAAATTTGTAAGAATTGTCCTCTAATGATCAAGGGCTACTGTTTTTGGGCTGACTTGATGCTTCTACCGTTCGATGAGTTTGATATGATTCTGGGTATGGACTGGCTGACTATGCATGATGCAGTTGTGAATTGTAGACAGAAGACTATCAAATTGAAATGTCAAAATGGTGAGATTCTTTGGATTGAGTCTAATGATTCGAGAGAATTACCTACTGTAATATCGTCTATGTTAGCTCAGAAATATTTGAGAAAGGGCTATGATGCATATCTTGCATACGTATTGGATACGAAAGTGTTAGAATCAAAGATTGAATCCGTACCTATTGTTTGTGAGTTTTCAGATGTGTTTCCAGAAGAATTACCAGGATTGCCTCCGATCAGAGAAGTTGAATTTGGAATTGAGTTAGCACCGGGAACAACACCAATATCGATAGCTCCATACAGAATGGTACCAATAGAACTAAAAGAGTTGAAAGCTCAGTTGCAAGAATTGACAGACAGAGGTTTTGTACAACCGAGTTATTCTCCCTAGGGTTCACTGGTATTGTTCGTGAAAAAGAAAAATGGCACAATGAGAATGTGTATCGACTACAGACAGTTGAATAGAGTGGCTATAAAGAAAAAATACCCTCTACCGCAGATTGGTGACTTATTTGATCAGTTAAAAGGGGCTACAGTATTTTTAAAGATTGATTTGGGATCAGGTTGTTATCAGTTGCAAGTCAAAGAGTCGGATGTGCCAAAAACCGCGTTCAGAACAAGGTATGGACATTATGAATTCCTTGTCATGCCTTTTGGTTTAACTAATGCTCCTGCCATTTTATGGACTTGATGAATCGAATATTCAGACCATATTTAGATAGATTTGTTGTTGTATTTATTGACGACATTTTGATCCATTCACGAGATGAATCTGAGCATATCGAACATTTGAGAGTTGTGTTACAAACTCTATGTGATAAGTAGTTATTTGTAAAGTTCAGTAAATGTGAGTTCTAGCTCAAAGAGGTTGGATTTTTAGGACATATTGTTTCAGCCGACAGTATTAGAGTTGATCCGGGCAAGATTTCTGCTATTATTGATTGGAAACCTCCGAGAAACGTATCTAAAGTCTGTAGTTTTTTGGGCTTAGCGAGTTATTATAGAAGATTTATGAAAGGATTCTCAATGATTGTGACACCAATGACTTGACTGCTACAAAAAGATGTGAAGTTTGAATGGTCAGAAAGTGTCCATAGAGTTTCGAACAATTGAAAGAACTATTAACAGAGGCAACAATTTTGGTACAACCTGAATCGGATAAAGAATTTGTGATCTATAGTGATGCGTCATTAAATGGACTAAGGTGTGTTTTGATGCAAGATGGAAAATTTATTGCTTATGCTTCCCAACATTTGAAACTGTATGAAAAGAACTATCCAACGTATGATTTAGAACTGGCTACGATTGTTTTTACATTAAAGATTTGGCGACTCTACTTATAAGGTGAAAAATGCCACATTTATACAGATCATAAGAATTTGAAATATCTGATGTCACAGAAGGATTTAATTTGCGACAACGAAGATGGCTTGAGTTATTGAAAGATTATGACTTTGTGATTTATTATCACTCGTGTAAAGCTAATGTTGTTGCTGATACCCTGAGCCGAAAATCTTTGTTTGTGTTACGAGCAATGAACACTTAGTTGATGATTTGTAATGACGGGTCTATTTTAGTTGAATTAAGCTAAACTGGTATTTCTTCAACAAATTTATGAAGCTCAGAAAAATGACAGTAACTTTCAAGCTAAACAAATTCAATGTGAGTCTAATTCTGATTCAGAATTTCATATTGGAACTGATGATTGTTTAATGTTCTGAAATAGGATTTGTGTACCGAAAAATACATAACTTATTCATAATATTCTGCATGAAGCACACAGCAGTTGCTTTTTTTGTTCATTCGGGTAGTACCAAGATGTATAATGATTTAAAACAGTAGTATTGGTGGTCAAGAATGAAATAGGATATATCGGAGTTTGTATTGAAATGTCTAATTTATCAGCAAGTAAAATCTGAACATCAAGTACCATCTAGTTTACTACAGCCTGTATTGATTCCTAAGTGGAAATGGGATAAAGTCACTATGGACTTTGTAACGGGACTACCCCTAACTCCGAAAAAGAAAGATGCTATCTGGGTTGTTGTTGATCGACTAACAAAATCTACTCATTTCATACCGGTACGTGCAGATTACTCACTTGATAGATTAGCAGAATTGTATATTTCAGAGATCGTTAGATTACACGGTGTGCCATTATCTATTATTTCTGATAGAGACCCGAGATTTACGCCGCGACTTTGGAAGCAATTGCAAGAGGCTCTGGGAATGAAATTGAATATCAGTATAGCTTTTCATCCCCAGACTAATGGTCAGTCTAAAAAAATTATACATATACTTGAGGATATGTTGTGTTGTTGCATTCTCGAGTTTGAAGGTAGCTGGGAGAAATACTTGCCTTTGATTGAATTTGCTTATAACAATAGTTTCCAAACAAGTTTAAAGATGGCACCATACGAAGCTTTATATGGTCGCAAGTGTTGACCTCCACTATACTGGACTGAACTGAGTGAGAACAAGATTCATGGGGTTGAATTGATTAGAGAAACTAAAGAAAAGGTGAAAATGATTCATGACAGTCTAAAAGTAGCTTCAGATTGACAAAAATCCTACATGGATTTGAAACGTAGAGAGATTGAATTTCAAGTCGGGGATCAAGTATTTTTAAAAGTGTCACCGTGGAAAAAGGTTCTTCGATTCAGCCGTAAATGAAAGTTAAGTCTACAATTCATCGGGCCGTATAAGATTACTAAAAGAATAGGGCCTGTAGCATATCGATTAGCTTTACCGTCAGAACTTGAAAAGATTCAAAATGTTTTTCATGTTTCTATGCTACACCGTTATAGATCTAATCCGTCACATATGATTTCTCCAATTGATGTTGAAATTCAAACCGATATGTCAAACGATGAAAAACCGATCCAGATTTTAGCTCGTGAAGTCAAAGAATGGAGAAATAAGCGTATAGCTCTAGTGAAGGTTCTCTGGCATAAACATGGAATTGACGAAGCTACATGGCAACCCGAGGAAGCTATGCGAAAAATAGTACCCTAACCTTTTCACTGGTAAGAATTTCGGGGACGAAAATCCCTAAGGGGGAGAGTTGTAACAGCCCGTTTTTAGGTCAAATCAGAATAGTGGTTTTGGGACCACAAATCCAAAGTTAAAATATTTCTTTTATTATTTTAATAATATTTACATCATGATAGAATTATTATAGTTAGAATAGTGGTTTTGAATGCTTAATTTGGTAAAAATGACTAAATCGCGTAACGCGTAAAAGTTGAATTCTATTGTGTAAAGGTATTAAATAATTATAGTTTATTAATATGGGAGTCCTTATTATGAAATTATTCCATTTATAATGTAAGTGGACAATCTTGGACATATTATAAGTGGTTTAATAATGTTTTATTAAAGGTTAATATAGTAAATTAGTAAATAAGGTTAATTTTAATTAAGTAAATTATATCATCTTCTTTCATTATCTCTTCATCACTAAAAAATTAGGGAAATAAAATAACCATTGAAGAGTTTAAGGTTCGGCCAAGCTATTTGTGATCATCTAGGCACTGTTTTTGCTTCATTTTTAATGATTTCTACGTTTTTGAGTTCGTTGTAGCTTAATCTAGATAACCCGTACCTTAGATTTTGAAATGTCTAAAGATTTTGAGATATGCCATTGTTGAATACTTGGGTATTTTGAAGTTTCTTGTTAGATTATTGATGGTTATTAATAGAAATACAAATTTTATAAAGTGATTTTTGATAAAAATGAGAATTAGAGATTAAATTGTGAAAGATAGAAATGTTGTGGTTGAAAATGTGAATAAAATGAAAATATGGGCTGCTATGAGGTTATGTGAAATTCGGCGATACATGGGTTAAGGGTAAATTGCATAAATTTGTCATTTCGTGTAAAAAGGACTAAATTGCAAAGTAGTCAAAATTTTAGGGGTAAATTTGTCATTTAGCCAAAATGAATGTTTAGGCTAAATTGAATTGAATGACAATTTGAATGATTTAATTTGATATCATATAGATCAAGATAAGCTGAGATCGAGTTTAGGTTGGGGAAAACAAAAGGTATAACAGCCCTAATTTGACCCTAGTCGAAAAGTGGTTTCGGGACCACAAAACCGAGTCACAAAAATAATTGATTGTTATATTCTATGCTTATTGTATGTGTACATGCATGTGTGAAAGTTTCATGCTTTAATTTTGTCATTTGTATGTGAAATTTATTAAATAGGACTTATGTGTGACATTTTTGAAATGTGATAGGTTAATTTTAAAATGGTCTATTAATGCATGTAATCAAAAAGGTGGACTTGCATGTCAATTTCCCCACTTTGATAGTAGTGGCCGGCCATGGTAATGATGATAAGCAATATGTGTTATGTAATAATATTATAATATGGTATGGCTTAATTTATGTAATAAAAAAATGTGTTAAATTAATTAAATGAATAAAACAAAGAAAAGAAATAAAATGTTCATCTTTTGATATCTTTGGCCGAAAATTATAAGAAGAGAAGGGAGGGGGAAACAAGCATTCGGCTTTTCCTTTCTAGTCTTGATTAAGGTATGAAATCCATGTTAGTTTTTGAATTCTTTTGCATATATTAAGCTAGTTACTAAGTCCCTTACTTGCCCATGTCAAAATTTTGAGTTTGGTAGTAAAATGAGTATTCGGTTATGGAAGAGGTTTAAGGGGATGTTTGTTGCCTTTATGAATTAAGGAATAATTAGGAATAGGTGATGTTGGAACTAATTTAATGTTCATATAGATAATTTTGAATGATAGAAAAAAATCAGCTTGTGCATTGGTGAAAATGCCGAATGTGAGCATTTATAATAGTTGAGTTATGCTTGTGTTTAAAGTGATGGATTGGAGTGGATGCCTATATGTGTTGTGAATAATTACTAGTAAATTAAGGTTTTCTGGATTACCTATGTCATTGCCGAATGTGTAGATAGTTGAAGAAAAATTTGTTAAAATGCTTAGTAGATGGATATTCGGTTAATGTTGTGTTTAAATGAGCACGATGTGTTGTATTGATATTATGCTTAAGTGAAATTATAGAAATATATATGATGAAATTGATTTGGTGATATACATGTTTAAATAATATGTATACAAAACAAAGAATGTGTGAAAGAGTGAATTGGTAATAATCTCTTTGGGACAGCAGCAGTAAAGTGATTTTCGAAAATCACTATAAATTATGGGAGTTGAGTTAGAAGCTGAATAAATTATGTAATTAAAATTTCTTATAAAAGAAACTATAAAATCAAAAGAATTTCCGATAATGAGATAATTGAAGTAATGTGGGACAGAGTCAAAATGACTTCTAGATCCCCTGTTCTGTTTTTATAAACTCACTATAAAAAGTATAAAAATAGTCAAATGATGAAATTTATATGCTTAGACTCCTTAATGAGTCTAGTTTCAAATGAAAGAAACAAGGACATGTTTTCAATTCTGTACAATGAGAAATTTATTTCGTAGTGAAGAGTGGTCAGATTAGTCAAACAGTGAAACAAGGGAAACTTTAGGAAAAATCTGGTATTGATTGGCTAAACTAAAAATTATGAAAAGTTTATGGATAAAAGATAAATGAGTCTATTTTCAAGGAAAATTTATGTCAATTTATTTGGATTTTCGTAGCTCTAGTTATAAATAATTTAGTGACTATTGCTCAGGAAGTCAACTTATAGTGAAATTGTGATTATACTGTAAACATTGATAAAAATTTGCTAATGAATTGCTTATTGATTTCTTATAAGCTTACTGTAATCTGTATGTGTGAAAGTCGAATATATATGTATTATATTTTGAAAATAATATTTGAATAGTCGATTAATGATTAGTTTAAAATTTGTTGAATTAAAGCTCAAGAGCATAGGGACGCAATTTCGAATAAGGGAAAAGAGAAAGTAACCGAGTAGCCATTTCGCAACCGTTCAAATATATCCGAGGTAAGTTTTAAGTAGTTTCCTTTAGTATATAATTGACGATGCCACTATAATAGTATAGTAGGTAAATTGTGATCTTTGGCTTGCACTTGAATTAAGATGTATAATAGATAATGCATGTATATGACTTATAGTTTGATGGCCACTTTGAATTTAAGATTAAATGATGAATAGAATGAGTGATATGAGATATAACCATTGAGCTGAAATGTGAATGATGATGTGCGTATTGAGTTTAGATTCGAATGTAATATACGACTATTAAGTGATAAGGTGGCTGTCATGTGTTATGATCAAATGTGTATGAGATTGAAAATATCCGGACATGAGGTCCGCAGGCTATATGCTGGAAATATATCCAGACATGAGATCCGCAGGCTATATGCTAGAAATATATCCGGACTTGAGGTCCGCAGGCTACGTGCTGGAAAAATATCCGGGTTAAAGACCCGCAGGCTTACGCTAGTAATGTATTCCGAGCTTTAAGATTTGACAGAACCGATACCAGTAAGTTAAATAAGATTTCAACTTCGAATATCAGTGGTAAACATCGTTGCGTAAGTATTATATGTTTTACATGTTAAGGTTCGTGTTATGTGCTTATATTTTGAATTGATTTTTTTTAAGTGATTTAATAGCATCAAGGCACGAAATATATATATACATATATGTGTGTGAATGAATTCGGTATTTGAGGATAAGACAATAATATAATTGGTTAATGTAAGTCACCATATGAAAGAATGTGATTAAAGGTATTAGTATAATCTATGTAAATAATGAAATATGTGCAAGAAGTCTTGTGTATACATACATACATATTCGGCCAAGGGGTTTTGTAACTAATGTACTGGTGTATATTTGGTCAAGTGAATTACAATTAGAATACAAGTTTTGTGATACTCAATGTTCAATTTTAATGATAAGCCTTAATAGTATGAATTGCTTAAAACTTACTAAGCCTCGAAAGCTTACTCTGTTTCTTATTTCTTTGTTTTATAGTTTGTTGATTTTGGCTATCGACTCGGGGATCGTCAGCAGTTCTTCATGCTATCGATCTTTTTGGTATAGTTATATTTTGGACTCGATATGGCATATATAAGTTGGACTGTTGACAAAAATATGTTTTGAAATTGTAAATATCTTGGCCGTATGAAAATGGTACTTATGAATTATAAATCTGTATGTATTCAGTTCGATTTATACTTGTGTTGGTAGATTATGTGATTGAAATTAAATATTTAGCTTGGTAATACCTCATAGCCTATACCGGCGATCGGACACGGGCTAGGGGTGTTACATTTTATTGGTATCAGAGCTACGGTTTAGTCGATTCTAGGACTAACATGAAGTGTTTGAGTCTAGCTATACATGCCATATATATTAATACAGTAGTATGATGAATTCTGACAGTTAAAAAATGTGTTTTCGTATAGTAATAGATCCCGATCCCAATCGAGCGGTAGCCGATGATGTTGAGAGTGTAACGCTTGCTCCCGCACATGGGACAGCGCCGATGGACTCTCAACCTATTGCAAGTAATCAAAACGACTAGGCTAGACAGGCTTTTTATAGTGTGATGAATGATTGGTTCAACCAATACATTCGAACTAATACGGCTGTCCCACAACCCCCACTCTCGAATAATACGCCCCCTGCACCTACAATACCTCTGGTAATTGATCAAACAAGGTTAAATAAGCCTCCGGTTGACAGAATCAGAAAGCACGGGGCTACTGAATTTAAAGCTACAGATAGTGATGATGCCGAGCAAGCTGAATTTTGGTTAGACAACACTATTCGAGTACTTGATGAACTATCTTGCACACCCGATGAATGCCTAAAATGTGCTATATCCTTGCTACGTGATTCTGCTTACTATTGGTGGAACACATTGGTTTCCGTTGTACCTAGAGAACGGGTGACGTGGGAGTTCTTCCAAACTGAATTCTGAAAAAAATATATCAGTCAGAGGTTCATTGATCAAAAATGAAAAGAATTTCTTGAGCTTAAACAGGGTTCCATGTCAGTTACTGATTATGAACGGAAGTTTGTCAGACTCAGTAAATATGCTCGGGAATGTGTATTGTCTAAGGCTATTATGTGTAAATGTTTTGAAGATGGGCTGAATGAAGATATAAAGATGTTTGTTGGCATTCTTGAAATACGAGAGTTCGTAGTACTTGTCGAACGAGCTTGCAAAGCCAAAGAACTTAGTAAAGAAAAAAGGAAAGCTGATGTCGAAGCTGGAGAATTTCGTAAAAGATCTTCAGGAAAGTCTTTTTAGCAATCATCGAAGAAATTTTGAGATGATTCAGGCTGATCAAAGAATACTTTAGGTTTTTCCAGACGAGACCACGATCGACCCCCTGTGAGTACACGAGCCACTTCAATTGCCAGTGTTGCAAATGATCTTCGGGACAGAACAGAGTGCAAGTATTGTGGTAAACGGCATTCGAGGAGTTGTAGATTTCATGACCGCTCCTGTTATAAATGCGAATCAGCCGACCACTTTATTAAAGACTGCCCAAGATTGTCTGAATAGAATATGAATCAGAGTGGGAAACCGAGTACTACAGCACGAGGTAGACCACCTAGGAATATGGGGAATGCTAGTAGCGGTCAGATAGTGTCTAGAGATGCTACAACCAGATCCGAGACTCGTGCTCCTGCTAGAGCTTATGCTATACGCGCACGCGAGGATACTTCTTCGCCTTATGTTATTACCGGTACTTTCACTCTCTTTGATACTGATGTGATTGCTTTGATTGACCCTGGTTCTATCATTCATATGTATGTGAGACTTTAGCATCCAGTAAGACTCTACCTGTTGAGTCTACTGAGTTCGTAATCCAAGTGTCAAATCCCTTGGGTCGATATGTGTTAGTCGATAAAGTGTGCAGGAAATGTCCCCTCATAATCCGAGGTTCCTGTTTTCCGGCCGATTTGATGCTTTTACCGTTTAATAAATTTGATGTTATTCTCGGTATGGATTGGTTGACCGTTCATGATGCAGTTGTGAATTGCAAAAGAAAGACTATTGACTTGAGATGTGCAAACGATGAGATAATCTGAGTTGAGTCCCTTGATATGAACGGGTTACCAGCAGTTATATCCTCGATGTTGGCTCAGAAATATGTCAAAAAGGGGTGTGAAGCGTATCTGGCATACGTACTTGATAGTAAAGAATCAGAAAAGAAGTTTGAATCAGTATCAGTGGTTTGTGAGTATCCAGATGTTTTTCCTGAGGAATTGTCAGGGTTACCACCTGTTCGGGAGGTAGAGTTTGGCATTGAACTTGTACCTGGGACTATACCGATTTCGATAGCATCGTATCGTATGGCACCAACCGAATTAAAGGAATTGAAAGCTCAGTTGCAAGAGTTGACGGATAGAGGTTTCACTCGACCGAGTTTCTCACATTGGGGTGCACCAGTATTGTTCGTGAAAAAGAAGGACGGAACCATGAGATTGTGCATCGACTATCGTCAGTTGAATAAAGTGACGATAAAGAATAAATATCCATTACCGCGTATTGATGATTTGTTTGATCAGCTGAAGGGAGCTTCAGTGTTTTCAAAGATAGATTTGAGATCGGGTTATTATGAGTTGCGAGTTCGAGATTCAGATATACCTAAAACTGCTTTCAGAACGAGATACGGTCACTACGAGTTCTTAGTGATGCAGTTTAGGCTCACTAATGCCCCTGCAGTATTTATGGATTTGATGAACCAAATTTTTAGGCAGTATTTGGATCGGTTTGTAGTTGTGTTTATAGATGACATCTTGATTTATTCACACGATGAAACTGAACACGCCGAGCACCTAAGATTAGTGTTACAGATTTTACGGGATAATCAGTTATATGCTAAGTTCAGTAAATGCGAGTTCTGGTTGAGAGAAGTTAGCTTTTTGGGACATGTAGTATCCGCATCGGGAATTCGAGTCGATTCGAGCAAAATTTCAGCCATACTTAATTGGAAGCCCCCAAGAAATATTACTGAAGTTCGGAGCTTTTTGGGACTTGCTGGTTACTACAGACGGTTTGTAAAAGGTTTCTCGATGATAGCCACACCAATGACGAAGCTACTTCAGAAAGATATTAAGTTTGAATGGTCAGAAAAGTGCCAGAAAAGTTTCGACCAATTGAAAACACTTTTGACAGAAGCCCCAGTGTTAGTGCAGCCTGAATCCGGTAAAGAGTTTGTCATATACAGTGATGCGTCCTTACTTGGGCTGGGTTGTGTGTTGATGCAAGAAGGTCGAGTTGTAGCTTACACGTCGAGGCAATTGAAGCCGCATGAGAAAAACTATTCGACCCATGATCTCGAATTAGCTGCCATTGTATTCGCTTTGAAAATATGGCGACATTACTTGTTTGGAGAGAGGTGTCATGTGTATTCGGATCACAAAAGTCTCAAATATTTGATGACTCAAAGAAATTTGAATCTGCGACAAAGACGTTGGCTTGAGTTGTTGAAAGATTATGAGCTTGTCATTGACTATCACCCGGGAAAGGCTAACGTGGTTGCCGATGCTTTAAGTCGTAAATCACTGTTTGCCTTACGAGTGATGAATGTACACCTGTCCGTTTCATCCGATAATGTGTTGGTAGCAGAAGTAAAGGCCAAACCATTAATGATTCATCAAATACGGGAATCCCAGAAAGTTGATGATGAATTGGTGGCTAAACGAGCTGAATGTTTTTTGAATGCGGATTCAGAGTTTCAAATTTACAACAATGATTGTTTGAGGTTCAGAAGTCGATTATGTGTTCCAAGAAATTCAGAACTTATTTCGATGATTTTGACCGAAGCTCATAATAGCCGAATGTCGATCCATCCTGGTAGCACTAAAATGTACAACGATCTGAAACGTCAGTTTTGGTGGCCTGGTATGAAACGAGACATTTCTGACTTTGTTTCGAAGTGTTTGGTGTGTCAACAAGTGAAAGCGGAACATCAAGTGCCTTCGGGATTACTTCAGCCGATCATGATACCCAAATGGAAATGGGATCGAATTACGATGGATTTTGTATCTGGGTTGCCATTGTCGTCAAGTAAGAAAGATGCGATTTGGGTTGTTGTTGATAGATTGACAAAGTCAGCTCATTTTATTCCTGTACGTACGGATTATTCACTTGACAAACTAGCCGAGTTGTATGTTTCTTAGATTGTGAGGTTACACGGGGTACCTATTTCTATTGTGTCGGATAGAGATTTGAGATTCACATCGCGATTCTGGAAGAAATTGCAAGAAGCTTTGGGTACCAAGTTGCATTTTAGCACCGCTTTTCATCCCTAGACTGATGGTCAATCCGAGCGGATCAATCAGATACTCGAGGATATGTTGAGATGTTGCATCCTTAAGTTTAGTGGTTCATGGGAACGATATTTGCCTTTGATTGAATTCGCTTACAAGAATAGTTTTCAACCAAGCATTAAGATGGCACCTTATGAGGCTTTATACGGTCGTAAATGCCGTACACTGTTGTTTTGGACCGAGCTTAGTAAAAGTAAAATCTTCGGGGTTGATTTGATCAAAGATGCTAAGCAGAAAGTAAAAGTAATCCATGAAAGTCTGAAAGCAGCTTCAGATCGTCAGAAGTCGTATGCGG
Source organism: Gossypium hirsutum (assembly GCF_007990345.1). NCBI lineage: Eukaryota > Viridiplantae > Streptophyta > Magnoliopsida > Malvales > Malvaceae > Gossypium > Gossypium hirsutum. The sequence continues at coordinate 31,305,969 of NC_053432.1, forward strand.
ATTTAAAATGAAAACACATTGAATATCAGGTCGGAGACAAAGTGTTTCTTAAAGTTTCACCTTGGAAAAAGGTGCTCAGATTTGGTCGTAAAGGCAAATTGAGTCCGAGGTTCATCGGGCCGTATGAAATATCCGAACGAATTGGACCAGTCGCATACAGATTGATTTTACCCCCTGAACTTGAAAAGATTCACAACTTTTTTCATGTCTCGATGCTTCGACGTTATAGATCCGATCCATCGCACATAATTAATCCATCTGAGATTGAGATTCACTCTGATTTGAGTTACGAAGAAGAACCAGTTCGTATTTTGGCTCGCGAAGTAAAAGAACTACGAAATAAGAAAATCTCTTTAGTGAAGGTACTATGGATTAAGCATGGGGTTGAAGAAGCTACTTGGGAACTTGAAGACGCTATGAAGGATCGATATCCTAACTTTTTTACTGGTAAGATTTTCGGGGACGAAAATTCCTTGTGTGGGGGAGAGTTGTGACAGCCCTAATTTGACCCTAGTCGGAAAGTGGTTTCGGGACCACAAAACCGAGTCACAAAAATAATTGATTGTTATATTCTATGCTTATTGTATGTGTACATGCATGTGTGAAAGTTTCATGCTTTAATTTTGTCATTTGTATGTGAAATTTATTAAATAGGACTTATGTGTGACATTTTTGAAATGTGATAGGTTAATTTTAAAATGGTCTATTAATGCATGTAATCAAAAAGGTGGACTTGCATGTCAATTTCCCCACTTTGATAGTAGTGGCCGGCCATGGTAATGATGATAAGCAATATGTGTTATGTAATAATATTATAATATGGTATGGCTTAATTTATGTAATAAAAAATGTGTTAAATTAATTAAATGAATAAAACAAAGAAAAGAAATAAAATGTTCATCTTTTGATATCTTTGGCCGAAAATTATAAGAAGAGAAGGGAGGGGGAAACAAGCATTCGGCTACTCCTTTCTAGTCTTGATTAAGGTATGAAATCCATGTTAGTTTTTGAATTCTTTTGCATATATTAAGCTAGTTACTAAGTCCCTTACTTGCCTATGTCAAAATTTTGAGTTTGGTAGTAAAATGAGTATTCGGTTATGGAAGAGCTTTAAAGGGATGTTTGTTGCCTTTATGAATTAAGGAATAATTAGGAATAGGTGATGTTGGAACTAATTTAATGTTCATATAGATAATTTTGAATGATAGAAAAAATCGGCTTGTGCATTGGTGAAAATGCCGAATGTGAGCATTTATAATAGTTGAGTTATGCTTGTGTTTAAAGTGATGGATTGGAGTGGATGCCTATGTGTTGTGAATAATTACTAGTAAATTAAGGTTTTCTAGATTACCTATGTCATTGTCGAATGTGTGGATAGTTGAAGAAAAAATTGTTAAAATGCTTAGTAGATGGATATTCGGTTAATGTTGTGTTTAAATGAGCACGATGTGTTGTATTGATATTATGCTTAAGTGAAATTATAGAAATATATATGATGAAATTGATTTGGTGATATACATCTTTAAATAATATGTATACAAAACAAAGAATGTGTGAAAGAGTGAATTGGTAATAATCTCTTTGAGACAGCAGCAGTAAAGTGATTTTGGAAAATCACTATAAATTGTGGCAGTTGAGTTAGAAGCTGAATATGTAATTAAAGCTTGATGAGTCTAGTTTCTTATAAAAGAAACTATAAAATCAAAAGAATTGCCGATAATGAGATAATTGAAGTAATGTGGGACAGAGTCAAAATGACTTCTAGATCCCCTATTTTGTTTTTATAAAATCACTATAAAACGTATAAAAATAGTCAAATGATGAAATTTATATGCTTAGACTCCTTAATGAGTCTAGTTTCAAATGAAATAAACAAGGACATGTTTTGAATTCTGTACAATGAGTAATTTATTTCGTAGTGAAGAGTGGTCAGATTAGTCAAATAGTGAAACAAGGGAAACTTTAGGAAAAATCTGGTATTGATTTGCTAAACTAAAAATTATGAAAATTTTATGGATAAAATATAAATGAGTCTATTTTCAAGGAAAACTTACGGAAATTGATTTGGAGTTTCGTAGCTCTAGTTATAAATAATTTAGTGACTGTTGCTCAGGAAGTCAGCTTATAGTGAAATTGTGATTATATTGTAAACATTGATAAAAATTTGCTAATGAATTGCTTATTGATTTCTTATAAGCTTACTATAATCCGTATGTGTGAAAGTCGAATATATATGTATTATATTCTGAAATTAATATTTGAATAGTCGATTAATGATTAGTTTAAAATTTGTTGAATTAAAGCTCAAGAGCATAGGGACGCAATTTCGAATAAGGGAAAAGAGAAAGTAACCGAGTAGCCATTTCGCAACCGTTCAAATATATCTGAGGTAAGTTTTAAGTAGTTTCCTTTAGTATATAATTGACGATGCCACTATAAGAGTATAGTAGGTAAATTGTGATCTTTGGCTTGCACTTGAATTAAGATGTATAATAGATAATGCATGTATATGACTTATAGTTTGATGGCCACTTTGAATTTAAGATTAAATGATGAATAGAATGAGTGATATGAGATATAACCATTGAGCTGAAATGTGAATGATGATGTGCGTATTGAGTTTAGATTCGAATGTAATATACGAATATTAAGTGATAAGGTGACTGTCATGTGTTATGATCAAATGTGTATGAGATTGAAAATATCCAGACATGAGGTCCGCAGGCTATATGCTGGAAATATATCCAGACATGAGATCCGCAGGCTATATGCTAGAAATATATCTGGACTTGAGGTCCGCAGGCTACGTGCTGGAAAAATATCCGGGTTAAAGACCCGCAGGCTTACGCTAGTAATGTATTCCGAGCTCTAAGATTTGACAGAACCGATGCCAGTAAGTTAAATAAGATTTCAACTTCGAATATCAGTGGTAAACATCGTTGCGTAAGTATTATATGTTTTACATGTTAAGGTTCGTGTTATGTGCTTATATTTGAATTGATTTTTTTAAGTGATTTAATAGCATCAAGGCACGAAATATATATATATGTGTGTGTGTGAATGAATTCGGTATTTGAGGATAAGACAATAATATAATTGGTTAATGTAAGTCACCATATGAAAGAATGTGATTAAAGGTATTAGTATAATCTATGTAAATAATGAAATATGTGCAAGAAGTCTTGTGTATACATACATACATATTCGGCCAAGGGGTTTTGTAACTAATGTACTGGTGTATATTTGGTCAAGTGAATTACAATTAGAATACAAGTTTTGTGATACTCAATGTTCAATTTTAATGATAAGCCTTAATAGTATGAATTGCTTAAAACTTACTAAGCCTCGAAAGCTTACTCTGTTTCTTATTTCTTTGTTTTATAGATTGTTGATTTTGGCTATCGACTCGGGGATCGTCAGCAGTTCTTCATACTATCGATCTTTTTGGTATAGTTATATTTTGGACTCGATATGACATGTATAGGTTGGACTGTTGACAAAAATATGTTTTGAAATTGTAAATATCTTGGCCGTATGAAAATGGTACTTTATGAATTATAAATCTGTATGTATTCAGTTCGATTTATACTTGTGTTGGTAGATTATGTGATTGAAATTAAATATTTAGCTTGGTAATACCTCATAGCCTATACCGGCGATAGGACACGGCTGGGGGTGTTACAAAAAGTGGACGAATAGACGAAAATTTTATCTGAGGTTACGATGTAAGTTCGTATAATTAGAATAGAACTTTTCTATACTTGTAATTGTTGAATTGAATGTATATAATTGAAATACTTGAAATATAAATGTCTTAATGATATATTGTATTCGTTACCGAGTCCCATTTGAACTATCTGAATTCATTGGATACGAGTGACATGTTACTGAGATTACCGTACTGTTTGAGCTCCTGCATCTGTTGTGGACTCTATAACAGCCCGATTTTTGGGTTTAGTCAAAATTTTGGTTTTGAGACCACCAATCTAGAGTTAGAGAAATTATTTTATTACTATTTTGGTGTTATAGCCTAATTATAATAGTGCATGAAAATTTTGGTGGAGTAATTTTTACATTTGAGAGCTTAATTTCGAAAAATGACTAAATCGCATAAAGGGAAAAAGTTGTGATTTGCTAGAAAATAGTGTTAAAAGGCCATGGATTATAAAATAGGGGTATTTAATGTGCAAATAGGCCAATTATTATGGTATAGCCGGCTATTGAGACAAAGAAAGTAAAAAAAATCAAAGGTTGTTGGCATTAGGTGGAGTATTTGACTAATAAATAAAATAAAGAGAAAATGTTGTCATCTTTTTCCTACTCTTCCTTCTTCCACCAATGTTTCCTCCAAGAAATGGCCATGGGAGCTTGAAACTTTCAACCACTTATTCCTCTCTCAAGTAAGTTTTTTAGATGGTTATTTTTGGTGATTTTTGTGTTTTTGGAACCCCTAAAGCTTAATCTAGCTATGGAGGGGACCATTTTGCAAAATGGTAGAGAGTCTAGGGTTTTGCCATGAAATAATATGTGATGTTACCTGAACTTTTATGGAAGAATATAAGTTATAGTTGTGAAATAAACAACTTTTGTAAAATGATTTTCATGGAAAACACCTAAAAAGACCATTTTGTAAAGTTTGTGAAATAGAGAGTAATGTTGTGAAATATTGGGAATTTGGGGTTTTCATAAGATAGATAAATGGTCGATTAGGCTTGATTAACAAGGAAATTAGATAAAAATCAATTTCTAGGCATAGGGGTAAAATGGTTATTTTGTGAAAGTCTAGGGGCAAAATGGTTAATTTGCCAAAAATGTGAATTGTTGATTGAGTAAACTTATCTAGTGATTAAATGGATGAATTTTTATTATTTTAGATCAAGAAATACAACATTCGAACCTAGACCGAGGGAAAGCCAAGCAAGTAGACTAAAATCGACTAGTCACCTACATTTTGTGATCCGAGGTAAGTTGTATGTTAATAATGCAACTATATATTTGTTATCTGTAATTGAGTTGTTATGACATAAATTGTCTGGATTTTGAATATGAGAATACATGCTGAGAAATTTACGTAGTAAAGACTTTCGTTGAACATTCAGAATAAACTTGGATATTTGTACCGTGATAATGGGTGATATGTGTGCTAGTGTAAGACATGTCTGGGACATGCATCAGCCATAGTATGAGAGCCAGTGTAAGACATGTCTGGGACATGCATCGGCCTCGAGATATTTAAGCCAGTGTAATACATGTTTGGGACATGCATCGGCATTGAGACGAGAGCTAGTGTAAGACATGTTTGGGACATGCATTGGCCTTGCGATATACAAGCTAGTGTAAGACCTATCTGGGACATGGTGTCAGCTTGTTGTGTGTCAGTGTAAGACTTGTCTGGGACATGTTATCGACACCGATAGATGAGAGCCAGTGTAAGACCTGTCTAGGACATGCCATTAGCCTCGCTATATGAAAGCCAGTGTAAGAACATGCCTAGGACATGGCGTTGACATCTTAACCCATGTTAGGCTATTAAATATCCTGTAGAATTCCAAATGGTTCAATGAAAGATTTATGATTATATCGAGATGAGAAAAGTTATGATCATGTGATGAGTGGTACAGGTACCTATTTGAAATGTATGAGATGTGGCCTCAATATATGAAATATGAAATGTAATGGATGACGATGAGTAAGTTGTACCTTCGTCTGTTTATGGTATTCATGAATAAGCTATGAAAGTTTTTGAGCATATTGTTTTAGAATGATTAGTTGATGTTTATTTTCATGCAACTTACTAAGCTTTATGCTTACCTTACTTCCTTTTCATTTTCTTTTAGTGCCGCCAAAGTAGCTCGAGGATCATCGCTCACGTCGGAGAAGCTAGTCACACTATCATCTGAAGCACTTGGTATAATTAGATCTTTTATTTTGACTATGGCATGTATAGGATCTTGACTTTTGAGTTTGTGTCATTGTTAATTGGCCAAATGTGTTGGCTTACTTTAGCATTTGATTCATTTTGTATGAGTCCATGGAAAATGGCTAATATTGAAAGTTTATATATGAATACAAGATAGTCTTTCATGAATGTGAAATTATTGGCATGGTTTAATGTAAGAAATGTATATAGGTCTTAGCTATGGTTGTTTGGTTGAGAAATCATATTAAGTTACACTTTGATATGTTGGTTAGCATTAGATGGTGTTTTAGGGTGGCAAAAGGCTTGGTAGATAGCCTTATATTATCCACACAAGTAGACACACGGGCGTGTGTCTAGGCCGTGTGTGGCACACGGTCAATCCCATGGGCGTGTGGTTCAGTTGTGTGTCCCCTGCACATAAAACTTGTAAGTTAAAATGCATGGTAGTAAACACACGGGTAGAGACACGGCCGTGTGTCTTAGCCATGTGGAGGACATGCCCTCTGGCCATGGGCGTGTGCCTTGGCCATGTGCCCCTTATTAGATGCTGACGTCAGAAACAGAATGTCAAAGTTTTTAGACACGGGCTAGGACACTGGCGTGTCATGGCCGTGTGAGGGACACGGGCCATAGACAAGTGTGTGTTAGGCTGTGTGAAAACCCCTGTAGGTTCGAATTTGGAATTAAATTCACAAGGGTATGGGACATGGGCATGCCCCTAGTTGCTTAGGCTGTGTGTGTCACACGGGCCATCAGCACGGCCATGTCATAAAGACCACACCGGCGTGTTACCCTTCCACATGGGTGTGTGCCATGTTTTCAAGGGTTAATTTTCTAAAGTTGGTTAAGGACCCGAATTGGTCCTTAATGGTTTTGAATGGACGTTTGAGGCCTCGTAGGCCTATGTTAAGGAATTTAAGCCAAGTTTAAAAAAGTTTTAAGTTTGATCAAGTCTTAATGATTCGATGTGTTTAAGTGAGGTAACACCTCGTATCCCGTCCCGATGTAGGACTCGAGAATGGGGTGTTACATTTAGTGGTATCAGAGCTATAGCTTAGTCGATTCTAGGACTAACCTAGCGTGAGTACGAGTCTAACTATACATGTAATAATTGTATATTCATAGTGTGACGACTCCTGACGATTATAAATTGTGTTTTCATGTAGTAAATGGATCCTGACATAGCTACGATGGATGATGTGGAGAGTAATACGTCGACTCTTGCTGAAGGGACCGCGTCGGTAAATAGTGGGCCCGTGACACTGAGTCAGGGCGGAGGGGCTAGAGAAGCTTACCTTCACATAATCGACGCTTGGCACACAGAGTTTGTTTGTGCGAATCCAAACACTCCATCTCCCCCACCTCCTTCGATTCCTCAGTATGCCCTTGTAGCTCCGTAAAGAGTGGATTTGGTTAGGAGAGAGAAACCCTCGATAGAAAAAATACGAAAGCAATGGGCCGAGGAATTTGGGGCTAATATTGATGATGACCCCGAAAGAGCAGAGTTCTGTTTGGAAAATAACATTAGGGTATTTGATGAGCTATCGTGCACGCCTGAGGAGTGCGTAAAGTGTGCAGTGTCACTCCGACGAGACTCGACCTACCAATGGTGGAATACTCTCGTGTTCATTGTACTGAGAGAGAGGATAACTTGGGAATTCTTCCAGGAAGAGTTTTAAAACAAGTACATTAGCCAAAGGTTCATAGACCAGAAAATGAAAGAATTTTTAGAGCTAAAGCAAGGCTGTATGATAGTAATAGAATATGAACACGAGTTCGTTAGGCTCAACAAATATGCGCGGGAATACGTATCTGTAGAAGCCATCATGTGTAAGAGGTTTGAAGATGGTCTAAATGAAAACATTCGTTTATAAGTTGGTATCCTAGAGTAGAGGGAGCTTGTGGTACTGGTTGAAAGTGCTTGCAAGGCCGAAGAGTTGGCCAAAGAGAAGAAAAAAGCAAATATCGAGTCCCGAGACTCAAGGAAAAGACAGATGGGAAAATCACAGCAGACCTCATCTAAGAGATCGAGAGAGTTTCCTACTCGATCAAACGCGTCAGTGGGGTTCTCGAACAAGAGTAAGAATAAGCAGTATGCGGTAACAAAAGCCCAAATTACTTCTATTGCGAGTGTTGGTAGTGCTCTCCTAAGTTAACCAAAATGTTCATAATGCGGCAAACATCATTTCGGTGAATGCCATGAAAGAGGTTGTTTTAAATGTGGGTTGTTGGACCATTTTATTTGTAGCTGTCCCGAGATGGTCGAGAAAAATAATGATTAAAGCGTGATATACCTATTGTTACTTTAATCGACCTGGGGTCTACCCACTCTTATATTTGTATGGAATTGATACCCCATATGAACATGCTAGTAGAGTCCACTGAATTTGTGGTAAAAGTGTCCAACCCTTTAGGCAGACATGTGCTAGTTGACCAAGTGTGTAGAAATTGTCCTTTGACAATTAGAGGTCGTTGTTTTCCAGCTAACTCGATGTTATTTCCGTTTAATGAATTTGATGTAATTATTGGGATGGATTGGTTGACTTTGCATAGTGTTGTAGTCGACTGTGGGAGAAAAGTTATTGAGTTGAAGTGTGAAAGCGGGGATGTTCTTTGGGTTGAATCGAGTAGAACGGATAACTTGCCTGTGGTGATATCATCCTTGTTGGTAGTGAGATATTTGAGAAAGGGATATGAGGCTTATCTCACTTTTGTGCTGAATACTCAAGTGTCTGAGTCAAAGATTGAATCTGTACCAGTAGTTTGTGAGTTTACAGATGTGTTTCTGGAAGAATTAAATGGATTACCTCCCGTGAGGGAAGTTGAATTTGGAATCAAGTTAGTCCCCGGTACGGCACCCATCTCGATTGTTTCGTATAGGATGGCTCCTATGGAGCTAAAAGAGTTGAAAGTTAAACTACAAGAGTTAACTGACAAGGGTTTTGCAAGATCGAGTTTTTCTCCGTGAGGTGCTCCAGTGCTATTTGTGAAGAAAAAGGATGGATCGATGAGATTGTGTATAGACTACCGACAGCTCAACAAGGTGACTATGAAGAACAAGTATTCCTTTCCAAGAATCGATGATTTGTTCGATCAATTGAAGGGAGCCACCGTGTTTTCTAAGATCAACTTAAGGTTTTGCTACTACCAGCTAAGGGTTAAGGAGCAATTTGTGTCGAAAACCACGTTTAGGACGAGGTATGGGCACTATGAGTTTCTTGTTATGCCCTTCGATTTAAAAAATGCTCCTGCAATGTTTATGGATTTCATGAACCGTCTTTTTCGATCGTATTTAGATAAGTTCATGGTGGTTTTTATCGACGACATATTGGTTTACTCACGTTATGAGAGTGAGCATGCGGAGCATCTGAGAACGGTTTTACCAACCTTGAGAGATAAGTAGTTATATGTCAAGCTTAGTAAGAGTGAATTTTTGCTTAAAGAGGTTAGATTCCTAGGACACACTGTGTCTGGTGACGGGATCAGAGTTGACCCAAGCAAGATCTTGGCTATTGTTGAATGGAAACCACCGAGGAATGTGACATAGGTTTAAAGCTTTCTGGGTTTAAGTGGATACTATAGAAGGTTTGTGAATGGATTATCTATGATAGCCACTCTGATGACAAGGTTGTTATAAAAGGATGTCAAGTTTGAATGGACAGAGAAGTGCCAACAGAGTTTAAAGAAACTAAAGGCTTTGTTGACCGAAGCCCTAGTTTTAGTGCAACGGAAATCGGGAAAAGAGTTTGTGATGTATAGTGATGCATCCTTGAATGGGTTGGATGTGTGCTCATACAAAAAGGCAAGGTTATAGCCTATGCCTCGAGACAGCTAAACCCACATGAGAGAAATTACCCAACCCACAATTTGGAGCTAACAGTTATAGTGTTCGCATTAAAGATTTGGAGACACCATTTGTATGGTGAGAGATGTCAGGTATTTACCAACCATAAAAGTCTAAAGTATTTGATGACTCAGAAGGAGTTGAACTTACAGCAAAGGTGGTGGTTAGAGTTGATAAAAGACTACGAATTGGTGATTGACTACCACCCTAGAAAGGCTAATGTAGTAGCCGATGCTTTGAGTAGGAATTCATTGTTCGCCTTGAGGGCTATGAATGCTCAGTTGTTTGTGAGTGATGATGGTTCAGTTCTGGTAGAGTTGAGAGCTAAACCGATGTTCCTGCAAGAGATTTGTGAAGCTCAGAAGGGTGACAATGATTTACAAGCTAAAATGGCTCAACGTGAGTCGGGTGATGAATCGGATTTTCAGATTAATACCGAAGGCTGTTTGATGTTCCAAGATAGGGTTTGTGTACCAAAGGATAATGAGCTCATTCAGAATATTTTACGAGAGGCACATAGTGGTTGCTTGGCTATTGATAAATCTAATTTATAAAGAGCGAGAAACAGGCCAAAAACGGAGAAAATGGGCCAACATAGGAAATCAACACGGCTTAGACTTCCTCACACGGGTAGGCCACACGGCCGTGTCCATTTGGTAGAATCGAAGCACGACTCACACGGGTAGACCACACGCCTATGCCTATTTAACAGCCTTGACCACGGTCTGAAGCAATCGTACACGGGCGTGTCACACGAGCATGTCCCTGTCGAGCCCAAGTATAGTCCTATTCGGAAAAGTTTGAGAGCTATTAGGCATTCTAAAGCCTATTTAAACACCTGAGGAGGCACTTAGAAGACACAGGGAGTAGGAGGTAAGGAATTACTCAAGGAAAGCCGATTGATCCATCTCAGAAGCCAGATTCATCGTCAAGACTGAAGCTATCCCTTCAATTTCCTTCTAGAGTTTTGGGTTTTCTTTATGTTTTGTTATCTTTATTCTTTTGAGATGTTTTCTTTCATAATTATGAACTAAGCCCCCTAAATACCTAAGGGGAATAAAACCTAAGACGAATCTTGTTATTATTATCTGAATTATATGATAAATATTTTACTTGTTCTTAATTATGTGTTCTTAATTCTTGTTTTAATATTCTAGGATATTGATTCAAGTTAATGCGCTTATTCAGAGGAGCAAAAGTCCCTATCTAAGAGTAAATTTGTCGTAATTAACCGGAGTTGATTGCACGCCTAGAGATAAGGTGACAAGATTTTGCCAGATTAGGGTGAAACCTAATAAGGGAGCCCATAGATCGAGTTAATGCAACACTAGGGTGTTAATTAGAAAGAGATTTCAATTAATCAACCAAGGTTAGATGTTGTTAGTCTCGAGAGAGATAATAATATAACTTAGGGATTTCTACGGATCAAGTCAAATGAATAAATCGCCTGATTCAGAGTCAAATAACAAGTGAAGTCTAGGTGGATTTTTCCTTGGGTATTATCTTAATCAATCGAGTTTTCCCAAAAGCTTTTCCCAATTTTCTCTTTGTGCACCCTTATTTTAGTTAATTAGTTTAGATAAACAAATCCCTTAATTTTTAGGCTAGATAATAAAAAGAAAGTAATTACTAGTACTCTTGGTTCCTTTGGGTTCGACAATCCGGTCTTGCTAAAGCTATACTACTGTTCGATAGGTACACTTGCTTTCATCGTGATAATAGCTAGTTTCAAGAACGATTAATTATAAATTTTTAAAACCTGTCGCGAATATCACGTATCAAGTTTTTGGCGCCGTTGCCGGGGAAATAAGATATTAGGAACATTCGATTTTTATTACTTTAGCCATTTTACTTTATTTACAATTTGAATTTTTATTTTTTTTCTAATTTTCTCTTTTATTTGCTCCTGGCAGGTTTTTTATAGTGTATGACTAGAAGAAATCCGTCGAGACCATTACTGTTTGATAGTGAGATCGATCGCACAGCTCGCAGAAACCGAAGAAAAATAAGGCAAAGCTTAAGATATACAGAGGAAGAGCAAGAGAACGATATTCAAACCACAACCGAGGAGATGGCTGAAAATCAGGAAAATCCGCTACCTCCTGTGATTGCCGCTAATCTAGTAAATCAGAATCATGCTCCACAAACTATGTATGATTATGCTAAATCAAATTTAACAGGAACTGAGTCAAGTATAGTTAGGCCTGCTATTGCTGCAAATAATTTTGAACTGAAACCTAACACGATTCAAATGATACATCAATTTGTTCAGTTTGATGGTTTGCAGGATGAGGATCCAAACAATCACTTGGCGAACTTTCCAGAGTTTTGCGACATATTTAAAATCAATGGCGTCTCTGATGATGTCATTCGCCTTCAGTTGTTTCCCTTTTCATTGAGAAACAATGCTAAACAGTGGTTGAACTCGTAACCACGAGGGTCAATCACTACTTGGGAACAAATGACCGAAATTTTTTTACTAAAATATTTTCTGCCGGCTAAAACAGCTAAATTAAGGAATGATATCTCTTCTTTGTGAAGATGGATTTAGAAACACTCTACAATGCATGAGAGAGATACAAGGACCTGTTGACAAGGTGCCCTCACCATGGGTTACCACTCTGGCTACAGGTTCAAACTTTTCACAATGGGTTGAGTCCTTTGACTAGACAGATGGTTGACACGGCCACTGGTGGGACTATTAATAATAAGACACCTGAGGATGCTTATGAATTTATAGAAGAGATGTCACTGAATAGTTATCAGTGGCAAGTCATGAGGACTAAGCCAACAAAAGTAGTCGGCGTTTTTAACGTCGATTCAGTCACCATGCTCTCCAATCAGGTAGAACTTTTGAATAGAAAAATTAACGGTTTCCTTGGTTCTTCATAGGTTCACCCAGTAATGCAATGCAATGCAAGTGAAGGAGGAACGAGCAATTCAGAGTACCCACCTTATGGCCACAACATGGAAAACAAGAAATTAAATTATATGGGTAATAATTCTCAACCTTAAAATAATCCTTATAGTCACACTTACAATGCAGGATGGAGGAACCACCCAAATTTCTCATGGGGAGGCCAAGGGAATCAGAGACCACCACCACCTCCAGGCTTCCAACAACCACCTTACCAACAAGAGAAAAAGCCGAACCTTGAGGAGATGTTAACAAAATTCATCTCTGTGTCAAAAACTCATTTTTAGAATACCGAGACAGCACTTAAGAATCAACAAGCGTCAATCCAAGGGCTCGAAACTCAGATAGGCCAGCTCATTAAATTGATATCTGAACGACCACAAGGTAGCCTACCGAGTAACACTAAACCTAACCCAAGAGAGCAGCTCAATGCGATTACCATTCAAGATGAGGAAGGGTTAGTTGCACCTAGACCAGAACCTAGGCAAGAAACTGTGGTAAGTAAAGGTAAAGGTGAGGTGGACCACAATAACCAAAAATAGGTAAGTAAAAAGTACAAACCACGTGTACCATACCCCAATACGACAAGGAAATACCACTCAGACAAACAATTCGGTAAATTCCTTAAACTTTTACAGAAATTACATATTAACTTACCGTTTATTGAGGCTCTTTTGCAGATGCCGAATGCAGTCAAATTTTTAAAGGAGCTTTTAGCAAATAAGCAGAAGTTAGATGAGGCGTCGTATGTGGAGATGAATGCAGTTGGCTCAGCCATTCTGTAGAATAAGCTGGCCAACAAATTGAAAGATCCAGGGAGTTTTACAATTCCTTGTTTAATTGGTAGCTTAGATGTTAATAATGCCTTGGCTGATTTAGGGGCTAGTATCAATGTCAAGCCTTACAAAATGTTAAGCAACTAGGTCTTGGGAAACCCAAACAAACTAGGATGAGCATTCAATTAGCAGATAAACCAATCAGATTTCCTTGGGGTATTATTGAAAATGTACTCGTTAAAATTGACAAATTTATATTCTCAGTTGATTTTGTTGTTTTAGACATAGAGGAGGATAGTAACGTGTCTTTAATTTTAGGGAGGCCTTTTTAGCAACTGCTAGAATGATAATTGATGTTGGTACAGGTGAACTCACACTTCGTATGGGTGATGACACAATCACTCTTCAAGCTCATAATTCAAGTAACACCTCAAAAATCGAGGGTAATTGCATAAATCATACTACTAATACTAACCATGTGGTGTAACCTTCTTTACAAGAAACAAGTTCGAAGAGCACACATGAGCCTTGTTCAAGTAACAACAAAGAACTCATCTATGAAAAACGAAGGCTAGAAATCGAGGAACTAGTTGAATGGCGAACATATAAACCAAGGAGACACAATAAACCAAAACCACACCCTGACGAGCTCAATATCTCACCAAATCAACTCAAGGTTGGAGACAAAGTACTACTAGATGCAGCAGACCCTCGGATTGCCACCTCTGAACCTAATGGAGAAATCCCTCTTACAGTACTTAGCATTTCCCCATACGGCACAGTCGAGGTAATTCATCCCAAATTCGGTACGTTCAAGGTAAATAATACTCGTCTAAAACCTTATTTTAATAAAATTGATAGCAGGGATAAGGAGTGTAAACTCCTCGAACCACCATGACTATGTGAAATCGAGGTAAGTCGAGCTTAGACTATAAATAAGCGCTTCTTTGGAGGCAACCTGAGCACTAACAGTATTGATTTCTTTAAAATTTTAGTTTTTAACATCTAATCACTAGCTGAGTCCTTGAAACATAGGTTTTCTAATACACAGCCAGGCACACGGGTGTGCCTTAGGCCGTGCTCACACCACGGCCAGATACACGGCCATGCGATACGACTGTGTGAAAACAAGGCAAAATTTTCCCCAACACGAGATGCAATAAGTTGCCACGGCCTTGCCCACCGACCGTGGTCGAGCTTGTCAAAACAACACGGGCGTGCGCCTATACACACGAGCGTGGGAGAAGAAAATGAAATAGAACACGGCCGTGCGACACGGCCGTGTGCATCAACACGCCCAAAGAAAACGAGTATGGGACGAATTTTAGACGCGCCCAATTTGAAAATCACGATAAACATGGGCTGAAATAAGGGCATGCGAGTATGCCCCACGGCCGTGTGCCCCAAAATCTATATAAACCCCTCACTATTCATCATCCCCTTCCCCAAACTCCCTACCCCTAGCCGTCACACCTCCTCACACGCCTTCACTCCCACGCCCGTGGCCGACCGACAGCTCTCCTCAGACGACTAACTCCTCCCTCCACCAATTTATTGCATTTCTTCACTCTTTTCTCTTTATTATCTTCATTCTTTTTTTCCATATTTATGATCTATTCTTGTTTTATTTAACTGTTATCTTCATAGTTCTACCGATAGTTCTTTGCCATTTTTTTATGAAACCTTCATTCATTATCATTATCATATGCATGCATCCACTAGTTATTCCCCTTAACATCATTCTCGTATTTATATTCATAATAATGATTTGATATATCCATTAGGATTTGGTTGAGTTTCTGTAGATTTTCCCTTTAGTCAGAAAACTCCCATGAAATATTGGTATTTAACATACTTACATGTTTTTCCATTCGTGCGGTTTATTCCTATAACTTCATGTTTTCATTGCAGATACTATGTCAAATGCACGCAGAAAGAAAACCGCTGTACCTACCTCAAAAAAGAGGAAAGGAGCAACGTCATCCTCGAGTCCTACTGTTGAAATCAGGCACTCATTCCTCTAATTCCCACAGGGACCATAGGAGGAACTTTTTCAAATACTAAGGGCTCGACCCCTAGGTGCGGGCCGCTATATTGACTGGGCTGCACTTGAACAAATCCAACTGGCTGACACGATCTAAGCCCTCCTGACAACTGACCCATGGAGATATTCTTTGAGATCGTTGAGCTGACGTACCTCGAGCTCACACTCGAACTCTGTTCGACCTTCCACCTCCAAGTAGTTATGATAGAGTTCGATGATCCCAGAACGGTCCAGTTCTATCTTGGCGGTTTAGTCCGCCAGTTGAGCGTACCTGAGTTTGGTGTTGCTTTAGGGCTCTATACGGAGGAGTTCATGGACAACGATGATTTTGACACACTCTATCGCCACATCCACTTGTCTCTCTCCAACTGCTGGAGGACCCTCGTTCCTGCTTCGGCCACTTACGACCCTAGTCGTTCCAAGGCATTAGCCCTCGCCCCATCCCTGAGGTACTTACACGCCATCTTGGCACACTCTAACAGGGCAGCAAGAGAGCACTGGCGTCGTCGGCACTCACGACCCTAATTTTCATGGAGTATGGTGAACGGGCACGTCTTCGACCTTGCCTATTTCATTGCCCTCGCCATTCGCCATCAGACAGAGCGGCATAGGAGAAGAGTCATCTCCATTGGCCCCTATGTGACTAGACTAGCACAGTACTTCGAGCTCCTCAACATAGCAGCACAATCATCCTCCCTCACCCTCATCGGCCAGATGTCCCTACAGGGCATCTCGAGCATGCTTCATATGAGGATGATCGAGCGACGACATGGAGTTAACCCTCCCTAGTACCACCTGGTCTAGTCCACCGAGGAGGAGGACCCAGAGAACATTACTGATGATGTCCCTCCACAGCACGAGGACTTACCGTTCATCATCCAGTTCATGCGGCAGCTTCATACTCTGACATCTCTGTGCGCCTTACTCAATTTGAGCAGCAGTGTTTTCAGTGCTTTGATCATATTGATGCTACTCTACATCAGATTTGTCAGCACCTTCACATCTTATCGCCACTTCCACCTCGCGAACCATCCGGCGATGACGATATTTAAGAACTTTTTATTTATTATTTTTATTTTTACTTTTATCTTTATTTATCTTCTTTAAGTACTTTTTATTTTATTTTTCTTTAATATTATTTCATTTTTAGGGTTTATAACTTTTATTAAACAATTTATAGTTTCGACTACTTCATTACGAGTAATTATGCTTCTTTATATTTCCTAAAGAGTTTTTGATGTTATCACAATTATAAAGAGTTCCAAAGCTCATCATCACCTAGGAAATCGAAACTCCACTGAAAAAGGTTCTCCACGACTGCCATGTCCTACCCGACCACCGCGATAACCTCTTTGCTGGACACTGTGGTTGTGGAACCCAACCTCTACCACCACCGAAGTATCCTCCTCC
This sequence comes from Gossypium hirsutum, assembly GCF_007990345.1. Lineage (NCBI taxonomy): Eukaryota > Viridiplantae > Streptophyta > Magnoliopsida > Malvales > Malvaceae > Gossypium > Gossypium hirsutum. The sequence continues at coordinate 31,322,880 of NC_053432.1, forward strand.
AATCTTATCATTTTCTTGGCCGATTATTCTCCACAACTCCAATTCAAGGAGTCCATTCATCATTCAGGAAGTTTCACTTCCCTCCCTATCTTATGATCTTATATCTATATCATCGTAAATATAACTTTGTACATTGAGGGCAATGTACATCTTAAGTGTTGGGGGTCTTTTATATCATTATCAGAAAAATCCCTGACTTTTGTCTTATTCTCATGTGATCTTCTCAGATCATTATTAGAATGAATTTTAATTGATTTATGATTTTCTATTAATATGTCTTGAATTAAAACATAGGCATTTATGCATTGACTGTTTAAACTTTAAGGAATTAGAGAATCAAGCATGATAAGTTGATTTTTAAGAATTAAAAAAAATTAGGTTGTTTCCCCAAGTTTAGGTATTATCTTGAGTTGAAATTCACAGGTTAAACATCAAAAAGCCATAATTTTTGTGAGATCTTGAGCCCTTAAAGCATATATTATTTCTTTCATGCTCACTTTTATTGTTGCTTTGAGTGCATCAATATCGAATCATTATTCTAGAACTTGCTTGATTAAGCATGTCAATACCACACCATTGATTTGTTATGTCGAGATGATAAAGGCACTTAGGTTTAACTCACTTACTCCATAAAAGCCTACCCTCATAATTAACCCTTAGTGAACCCCTTTGAGTCTAACAAGCCATTCATTGATTTACCCTCAATATTAACCCATAACCCATTATTGTTGAAATCCCCTAATTTTATCCCTATTTTTTCTAAGATTTGATTTGAATTAATTGCTTAGCTATGTTTTATTTTTCATTGTAATAATTAGCAAAATTCTATGTTATTTGACTTGTTCTTAAAAGAAAACATGCATTCATATTAGTAGTAATTCTTTATTTTTGAGCTTTAAGTTTTTAAACTCCTTATCCCATGAAGAAAAGCTCAATTCTAGGATTTTTCTAATTAAAAATGTAATTTATCAAGTTGTAGTATTTTTCTAGTTAGGTAAATTTTCAATTCAATCTCGATTCTAACCTTCTCTTTCAACTTGTGACCACACCCTCTAACCAAAGCCACGTTACAACTCTCTAAAGACCTTTTGATTGACGTATCATCTCAATACATAGTGGTGGAGATGTGATTCTCATACAAGCCTATGGTAATAACTTTTCATATTGACTAATGAGTGCTTCATTTGTTGTCCTTAAACACCTCGAGTGATTTGAGTGAATCTTTAGTGAGGATGTTAAACTTTGTGATATTTTGAATTAAAGGTAATCACTTAAATGAGGGGAAACACCTATGTTTTCGTGATAAAATGCTCAACTTGGAATGTTTGAAACTTTGATGTTCTTCTAGTTGAATTCTCAAAGTATGAATACTTATGGTTTATTTGGAGATATTATCGATGGGGATTATAAGTTAAGAATAATTTATTTTGATTGTGAGTTGATAATTTTGCTTGAGGACAAGCAAACGCTTAAGTGTGGGGGTATTTGATAAATCGTAATTTATACATATTTTTATCCCCTGCTTAGCACATTTATGAATGATTTCTCCTTAGATTTGGTGAATTCGATACTCTTAATCCTTTAATTTCATGTTTTATACTTAGGTGAGCATAGGAGAGTAAAAAGAACGAGAAACGGGCCAAAAACGGAGAAAATGGGCCAACATGAGAAATCAACATGGCTTAGACTTCCTCACACAAGTAGGCCAGACGACCGTGTCCATTTGGCAGAATCGAAGCACGACTCACACTGGTAGACCACTCGCCCGTGCCTATTTAACAGCCTTGACAACGGTCTGAAGCAATCGCACATGGGCGTGTCCCTGTCAACCCCAAGTATAGTCCTATTCGGAAAAGGTCACTTTTGAGGGCTCTTAGGCATTCTAAAGACTATTTAAACACCTGAGGAGGCACTTAGAAGACACAAGGAGTAGGAGACAAGGAATTACTCAAAGAAAGTCGATTGATCCATCTCAGAAGCCGGATTCATCATCAAGACTGAAGATATCCCTTCAATTTCCTCCATGAGTTTTGGGTTTTCCTTATGTTTTGTTATCTTTATTCTTTTAAGCTGTTTTCTTTCATAATTATGAACTAAACCCCCTAAATACCTAAGGAGAATGAAACCTAAGACGGATCTTGTTATTCTTACCTGAATTGTATGATAAATATTTGCCTTGTTCTTAATTATGTGTTCTTAATTCTTGTTTTAATATTCCAGGATATCGATTCAAGTTAATGCTTTTATTCAGAGGAGCAAAAGTCCCTGTCTAAGAGTAAATTTTTCGTAATTAAGTGGAGTTGATTACACGCCTAGAGATAGGGTGACAAGATTTTGCCGAATTAGGGTGAAACCTAATAAGGGAGTCCATAGATCGAGCTAATACAACACTAGGGTGTTAATTAGAAAGAGATTCCAATTAATCAACCTAGGGTTAGACGTTATTAGTCTCGAGAGAGATAATAATATAACTTAGGGGTTTCTACGGATCAAGTCAAATGAATAAATTGTTTGATTCAGAGTCAAATAACAAGTGAAGTCTAGGTGGATTTTTCCTTGGGTATTGCCTTAATCAATCGAGTTTTCCCAAAAGCTTTCCCAGTTTTCTCTCAGTGCACCCTTAGTTTTGTTAATTAGTTTAGATAAACAAATCCCTTAATTTTTAGGCTAGATAATAAAAAGAAACTAATTACTAGTACTCTTGGTTCCTTTGGGTTCGACAATCTGGTCTTGCTAAAGCTATACTACTGTTCGATAGGTACACTTGCCTTCATCGTGATAATAGCTAGTTTCAAGAACGATTAATTATAAATTTTTAAAACCTATCATGAATATCACGTATCAGCTATCCATCCAGGTAGCGTAAAAATGTACAATGACCTAAAGAAAATGTATTGGTTATTGGGTATGAAAAGAGACATTTCTGAGTTTGTTACTAAATGTGTAGTTTGTCAACAAGTGAAGGCTGAACACCAAGTACCCTCGAGTTTGCTTAGTCTATGTTGGTTCCCGAGTGGAAATGGGACCGAGTAACCATGGATTTTGTGTTAGGGTTGCCTTTGACACCAAGGAAAAAGGATTCAGTGTGGGTCGTTGTTGATAGACTTACTAAGTCGGTAAATTTTGTACTAGTGTGTACCGACTACTCTCTTAAGAAATTGGCCGATCTTTATGTTTTTCAGATAGTGAGACTTCATGGAGTTCCCTTTTCTATTATTCAGATAGAGATTCGAGGTTTACCTCGTGGTTTTGGAGGAAGTTGCAAGAGGCATTAGAAACGAAACTAAATTTTAGCATGACTTTTCATCCGCAAACTGACGGTCAGTCAGAGAGAGTAAACCAAATATTAGAGGACATGTTAAGGTGTTGTGTTCTCAAGTTTCAAGGCAGTTGGGAGAGGTTTCTACCACTGGTCGAATTCGCCTACAACAACAGTTATCAGTTAAGTTTGAAAATGGCACCTTATAAGGCTTTGTATGGGCGTGAGTGTCAAACACCCTTGTATTGGACCAAGTTGAGAGAGAATCAGATACAGAGGGTTGACTTAGTTAAAGAGACTAAGGAGAAAGTAAAAGTAATCTGTGAGGATTTAAAGGCCGCTTCGGATAGACAGAAATCCTACGCGGATTTGAAATAAAAAGAGATTGAGTTTCAAGTCGGGGATAAAGTGTTTTTGAAAGTATCCCCGTGGAAGAAAGTCCTTAGATTCAGTAGAAAAGGCAAGCTGAGTCTGCGGTTTATTGGACCTTATGAGGTGACCAAGAAAATTAGACCGGTAGCATACCGATTAGCCTTACCTCGTGAGCTAGAGAAAATTCATGATGTGTTCCATGTATCAATGTTGCGCCGCTACTGATTTGACCCCTTACACGTGATTTCACTGGAAGAAATTGAAATAAGCTCAGATATGACCTATAATGAAGAACCGATTAAGATTTTGGATCGAGAAGTCAAGAAATTAAGGAATAAAAGTGTAGCACTCGCGAAGGTTTTGTGGCATAGACATGGAGTCGAGGAAGCCACGTGGGAACCCGAAGAGACTATGAGAGACCAATATCCAAACCTACTCACTGGTAAGATTTTCGGGGACGAATATCCCTAAGGGGGAGAGTTGTAACGGCCTAATTTTGGGTTTAGTTGGAATAGTGGTTTTGAGACCACCAATCCAGAGTCAGAGAAATTATTTTATTATTATTTTGGTGTTATAGCTGATTATAACAGTGCATGAAAAATTTGGTAAAGTAATTTTAACATCTGAGAGTTTAATTTCGAAAAAAAGACTAAATCGCATAAAGGAAAAAAGTTGTGATTTGCTAGAAAATAGTGTTAAATGGACATGGATTATAAAGTAGGGGTATTTAATGTGCAAATAGGCCAATTGTTTTTTTTGTATAGCTGGTCATTGAGACAAAGAAAGTCAAAAAAATCAAAGGTTGTTGCATTTGGTGGTGTATTTGACTAATAAATAAAATAAAGAGAAAATGTTATCTTTTTCCTACTTTTCCTTCTTCCACCGGTTTTCCCTTCAAGAAATGGCCATGGGAGCTTGAAACTTTCAGCCACCTATTCCTCTCTCAAGTAAGTGATTTAGATGATTATTTTTGGTGATTTTTGTGTTTTTGGAACCCCTAAAGCTTAATCTAGTTATGGAGGGGACTATTTTGCAAAATGGTAGATAGTCTAGGGTTTTTCCATGAAAGCACATGTGATGTTACCTGAAATTTTATGGAAGAATATAAGTTATAGTTGTGAAATAAACAACTTTTGTAAAATGATTTTCATGGAAAACACCAAAAAAGACCATTTTGTAAAGTTTGTGAAATAGATAGTAATGTTGTGAAATATTGGGAATTTTGGGTTGTCATAAGACAGATAAATGGTTGATTAGACTTGATTAACGAGAAAATTCGATAAAAATTGATTTCCGGCCTAGGGTAAAATGGTCATTTTGTGACAGTCTAATGGCAAAATGGTCAATTTGCCAAAAATAATTGTTGATTGAGTAAACTTATCTAGTGATTAAATGGATGAATTTTTATTATTTTAGATCAAGAAATACAACATCCAAACCTAGACCGGGGGAAAGCCAAGCAGGTACACTAAAACCGAATAGTCGCCTATATTTTGTGATCCGCGGTAAGTTGTATGTTAATAATACAACTATATATTTGTGATGTGGAATTGATTTGATATGACCTAAATTTTCTTGATTTTGAATATGAGAATACATGCTGAGAAATTTACGTAGTAAAGACTTTCGTTGAACATTCGGAATAGACTTGGATATTTGTACCGTGATAATGGGTGATATGTGTGCTAATGCAATACATGTCTAGGACATGCATCAGCCACAGTATCAGAGTCAGTGTAAGACATGTCTGAGACATGCATCGGCATTGAGATGAGAGCTAGTGTAAGACATGTCCGGGACATGCATCGGCCTCGCGATATACGAGCTAGTGTAAGACCTGTCTGGGATATGGTGTCAGCTTGTTGTGTGTTAGTGTAAGACCTGTCTGGAATGTGGCATCGACACCGATATATGAGAGCTAGTGTAAGTCCTGTCTGGGACATGGCATCGGCCTTGTATATGAAAGTCAGTGTAAGACCATGTCTAGGACATGGCGTTGGCATCTTAACCCATGTTAGGGCTATTGAATATCCAGTAGAATTCCAAATGGTTTAACGAAAGATTAATGATTTATATCGAGATGAGAAAAGCTATGATCATACGATGAGTGGTACAGGTACCTATTTGAAATGTATGAGATGTGGCCTCAATATATGAAATATGAAATGTAATGGATGACGATGAGTAAGTTGTACCTTCGTCTATTTATGGCATTCATGAATAAGTTATTAAAGGTTATGAGCATATTGACTTATAATGATTAGTTGATGTTTATTTTCATGCAACTTACTAAGATTTATGCTTACCCTACTTCCTTTTCATTTTCTTTTAGTGCCGCCAAAGTAGCTCGAGGATCATCGCTCATATCGGAGAAGCCAGTCACACTATCATCTGAAGCACTTGGTATAATTAGATCTTTTATTTTGATTATGGCATGTATAGGATCTTGACTTTTGAGTTTTGTGTCATTGTTAATTGGCCAAATATGTTGGCTTACTTTAGCATTTGATTCATTTTGTATGAGGCCATGGAAAATGGCTAATATTGAAAGTTTATATATGAATGCAAGATAGTCTTTCATGAATGTGAAATTATTGGCATGGTTTAATGTAAGAAATGTATATAGGCCTTAGCTATGGTTGTTTGGTTGAGAAATCATATTAAATTAGACTTTGATATGTTGGTTGCCATTAGATGATGTTTCAGGGTGGCAAAAGGCTTGGTAAAAAGCTTTATATTGTCCACACGGGTAGACACACGAGCGTGTGTCTAGGCTGTGTGTGACACACGGTCTGCCCCATGGGCGTGTGGTTCAGCCGTGTATCCCCTGCACGTAAAACTTGTAAGTCAAAATACATGGTAGTAAACACACGGGCAGAGACACAGCCGTGTGTCTTAGCTATGTGGAGGACACGGCCTCTGGCTATGGGCGTATGCCTTGGCCTTGTTCCCATCATTGGATGCTGACGTCAGAAATAGAATGTCAAGGATTTTAGACACGGGAATGTCATGGCCATGTAAGGGACACAGGCCATAGACACAGGCGTGTGTCAGGTAGTGTAAAAACCCCTATAGGTTCGAATTTGGAATTAAATTCACATGGGTATGGGACATGGGTGTATCCCTAGATGCTTAGGCCGTGTGTGTCACACGAGCCATCAGCACGGCCATGTCATAAAGACCACACGGGCGTGTTACCCTTCCACACGGGTGTGTGCCCTATTTTCAAGGGTTAATTTTCTAAAGTTAGTTAAGGACCCGAATTGGTCCCGAATGGTTTTGAATGGACGTTTGAGGCCTTGTAAGCCTATGTTAAGGAATTTAAGTAAAGTTTGAAAAAATTTTAAGTTTGATCAAGTCTTAATGATTCGAAAATGTTGGAATGCATGTGTTTAAGTGAGGTAACGTCTCGTATCCTGTCTCGGTGTAGGACTCGGGTGTGGGGTGTTATAGACTCACTATAACTCGTAAAAACTTACTGTTTCAACTCATTGGAGCTTACTGATTCAGCTCGAAAGAGCTTACTGTTCAGCTCAATAGAGCTTACTGTTTTCAGCTCAATAGAGCTTACTGTTCATCAGCTCAGGAGGAGCTTACCGATCATGACTCGAAAGAGCATGTATGATGATGAATTGGCGAATTATTGTCATTATTCACTCAACTATCCTTTGACGTTCTAATAGGTTCAACGGGCATAAATAATGCTATATTGACGAGTTACGGTTTATAAATTTTATTAATGTTATACATGATTTATGAATCTAGAATGATGAGAAGCATTATATTAATGGATGATTTCATCTATGTTTACAATGACTAACATTTGATAAATACTTGAGATTAGGTGTTGGTTAATTGAATAGGTTGCATATTTGTATTGCTTTGATTATGTATAAATGGTAAGTTTAATTCTGAATTATACCGGCTTACTAAGCTATAAGCTGACTCTGTTTCTTTTTCTATGTTTTATAGAGGTTCTTTAGCTCGCTCGTTTCAGACAATTCAGAGTTGCATGTCACACTATCCAATTTTTCGATTAGTATTTTTGAACTTGTGAATTTATGTAAATACGGCATGTATAGGCTAGTTTGATAGAAGCAGATATGTTTTGGTATCATGATTTAAGAATGATTTTGTATATAAGTTAAGCCATGTGATTTGGCTTATTTTGGTATCATGTTATGATTACATATATGTGTTTAAGGAAGGTATGTAATGTTTGAATGAAAATAGGCAAGTAAGGTATTGATATGAATTTGATAGATGAATGGATTATACATGATAATGGATAGGTATTTGGGCATGAATTTGTTATGTTTTGATATGGCAAATAATGTGTAATGAAATGGTTATTTTGGTTGTCAATTGGGTTGCATAAATATGGTCAATTATGCTTGTAATTGTTGTGTTTATAGGGTGGCAAAATGGCTTTGCAAATCTATTTTTGTCCACACGGGCAGAGACACATGCGTGTGTCTCAGCTGTGTGCGACACACGGTTAAGTACACGGCCGTGTGTTCCCTGGGTACCCTACCAATTAAGTTAGTATACCCTACAGGTATGACACAGCTTAGTTGGGTGTGTGTGTCACACAAATTCACACACGGGCGTATAATTGACTATGTAACATAAGTCAGTATACCTCCCTAAATGACATATGGCCTAGCACACGGGCATGTGGATAGCCGTGTGACCCAAGTCAGTTTCGACCACGGTTAAGGCATACGGGCGTGTCTCTGGCTGTGTGGTGCAAGTCAGTATGTATGCCATGTTTTCACACGGTCTATGACACAGGCGTGCACGGGGCGTGTGATACTTGAAAGATTGGAAATTTTATAAGTTTCTGAAATTTTTATATGTTATGATTTAGTCCTGAATGTATGATTAAAGCTTAATATGTTTGTTTAAGTACATAATGGAAATGAATGAATGATATTGACTGTATTATGATGTTTTTGGATAAATAATTGTTCTTAATTGAGTTACAAGTCTGGTAATGCGTCTTAACCTATTCTGGCAACGGTTACAGGTTAGGGGTGTTACATTAAGCATGCCCTATTTTTTATATTCTGATTTGTGTGTAAAGCATGCCTACTGAAAATATGTTCTATATACCATATCACATGCATGGGGTTAGGAAAGTATGTACGGGGGGAGTTTCTATTAGTAAGTATGTACTATTTGGTGGCTTGTCCATAATTTTCTGTTTTTAGCCGTAAATTTGCATTATCTGGTGGCTTGACCATAATATTCTATTTCTGGCAGTGTGATTGCACTATCTAGTGGCTTGTCCACAATATTGGTATGTTATTAGATGGACGAGTTCTAGGGAACTCATTATGGTGTGTAGCGAAGATGGGTAGAATTTGTTTTCTGAAAATCTGCATTGCTTTTTGAAAAGCATTGCATTGACATCGTCATTATGCATTCCAGTATATTTGATTTTGTGACTGAATATTTAGTATGTTATATTCTGCTTAAACTGTTGTTGTTATGTGTTAAATCCTGTTATCTTGATTTGTGACCTACACTGGACTTTTTAAGCTCACCCCTTTGAATTCTGATTTTTTAGATAATAATCGATATTAGGATGAGCTCGGCTACGGATGTGCTCTCGGTCACTTTTTAGAAAACTATATATTTTGGTATTTATTATTTGGGATGTGTTTAATTATTTTGGATTTTGGTTTTGGATATGGACTTTGGATTATTCTTGTTTTGGATGATTTTGCATGACATATGTTTGAAACTAATACTTAAAGGGTTTTTAATAAATAACAACTAAATGATGAATTTTCATAAAAAGGCCAAACCTGTAACACCCTTAACCCATATCCGTCGCTGGAATAAGGTTACAGAGTATTACCAGAGTTTACAGAACAATTACATATAATTCATGTTAATTACTATTCATTTTCGAAACTAGTCATATTTTCACTTGAATGGACCCTTGGAGACCCAATATAAACATTGGAATCGAGTTGGGACTAAATAGGAAACTCATAGAATTTTTCACGAAATTTCAAAAATTTTCCTAGATGTAGGGCACAAACGCTCGTGTGGTCAAGGGACAAGCCCGTGTGACCATAGGAAACGCCCATGCTGCAGGCTGTGTCCAACCCTGTGTAACTCTCTGACTTGTGCCACACGGCCAGCCACACGCCCGTGTGAGTATGCATCAATTTAATTTTCAAAATAAGGTGCAGGGTTCACACGGCCAAGATACACACTCATGTTCTAAACTGTGTAGCACACACGGCTGAGACACACACCCGTGTCTCTGCTTGTGTGCCCAATTCCAAGCATTTTGTTTCTCAAATTTAAGATGTAAGGGACACACGGCCAAACCACATGCCAATATCCCAGACTGTGTATCACACATGATCAAGACACAAGCCCGTGTGTCTACCCGTGTGGACAAAATAAAGTCATTTTCTAGCTTTATTTTTCACGCAAGTTTTGCCAACAACCTATATCAACACTTACATACTTATATCAACCATTTCAAGACATAACAATTAGCCAAAAACAAGTCTTTTGCATGACTTATTAATTCATTTATTTATGTGATTAAACTTACTAATGACATAATTATAACTATAGATTTATATTATCATATATACTAATTTAAAACCATTCATTCATCAAACATGACTAGGCCATATATATAATTACATCAAAATATACTTTACAATAACCATTCTAATGGCTAGTTACAACCAAAATATATCATCATTTTGCCTAACTAGCTTATACATACCATTATACCATAAAAAGTTTGCTATTTATACCAAAACGGGTTGAAGGATAGTGTGATGATACTCTGACTGATTTGCAACCCTTTTTAAGCTTCCAAGCACTATAAAACAAAGGAAAAATAAAACCTAGTAAGCATTTAATGCTTAGTAAGTTTGTATAATAAGAATTAAACTTACCATTTGCATTCATTATAATAAGCATACAATAACTTGATCTCCAACAAATTGACAAGTTTGCCTAATCACATACACTCAAACAAGTATTTTAGTCACATAATTCACATTTACACCAAATAAGCATAAATGAGCTCATCATGTTACACACTTTCAAGTATTTTAGGCACATTCGAGATATAATTCATTTAATCTCATAATTTCTTATTTTGGGAATTTTTCCGTTGAATCATTAAAATTTCGATGGATACTCAAGTAGTACACACAAAGTGTACAATTCACTAATTCGTCAATTCATGTTTGGGGGTACCCATTAGGGCACATATCAAGGAACACACTCTCGAGCCACATATCAAGATGCTCAGATGAGCCATGTAATAGGAAACTTATCCGGGCTAAATAGGAAACTCATAAGAGTTTTACTCAGGGAGCTCGTAAAGCTTAACAGATAACTTCGAAGAGTTAATATTAGGGAGCACCAGATAAGGTAACAGGGAGTTCGAACGAACCATGACAGGAAGCCCATAAGAGCTTATATCAGGACACTCATTTAGAGCTGCGTTTGTGTCCGCATTATATGCTGGATCACAACCGATCGAATCATGTAACAGGATGCTCACACAGAGTTGCGGTAGTGTGCAACACATGCAAAATCACTACCGATGAAGATGCTCGCAAGAACTATTTATCAGGATGCTCGAGAGGGCTTTATTAGGATTACTCGTCTAAGCTAAATCCTATCTGCAACATATGCAGGATCACATTCAAATTAGGAAATTACATATATCTATCAAATTTCATTATTCAAACGGAACTTCACATTTATTCAAGCTATATGAAGCATATAATTTATTTCATACTTTAAACATTTATAATTCATACAATCACGTAACACATTCAATACAAGCATATAAATATACACAATTCGGTTACACTAACTTACCTTAATAATCGTCCGTACAAGAAATTCTTCTAATCCGAAACTTTTTCTTTTCCTCGATCTAGCTTCGAATTTGAGTTGTCTGGATCTATATAAATGAATTTAATCATCAATTTAATTCATTTCATATTCAATTGAATTCAATTTACACCCTAGGAAATATTACCATTTTGCCCTCAAACTTTCCATAAATTCCAATTTCGTCCCTAGGCTCGAAAAATGAAATTCATGAAATTTAATCCTTATTTCAAGCCTAACCAAATTTTCATATAACATTTATAGTACTTATATTTCACAAAACTCAGAATTTTTCCATGGATTTTTCCACTTTTCAATGTAGTCCCTAAATCATGATTTCATAAAAATTCTCTTTGTAAAAGTTGTTTATCTATCAGTAACTTTTCATTTTCTACCATAAATTTCAAATTTTCAACATATTCATCCATCTTTACTTTGATAACTTTTTAAATTAGTCCTCAAAATAGATAGATTAAACTATCCCGATCTCAAAATTATAAAAATTACTAAAAACGGGACAGAAATACTTACCCAATTAAGCTTGATTAGTTTCTTCTCTCTCTCCTAGGGCTCCCATGAAATTTGGGGATGAATATGATAATAAAATAAGATGATATTTCTATTTAATTATTTATCATCTTTAATTATTTTGATTTCTAATTTAGTCCTTAGTCTTTTCTAATTTTTCCATGGATGAATCACCAAAAATATCTACTAACTTTTCTTTAATGGTCTAATTATCATATAAGGACCTCAAATTTTTAATTCCATAGCTATTTAATCCTTCTAGCTACTAGAACTCAACTTTTGCATTCTATGCAATTTGGTCCTTTCATTAATTAAACACATGATCGGTAAAATTTTCTTATCAGAATTTTCATATGACATTTCTATCATAATGCAGACCGTGCAATAATATTTAAAAAATTTTCTTTCTGGCTCGGATTTGTGGTCCCTAAACCACTGTTCCGATTTCACTAAAAATGAGCTGTTACAAAACCACTCAAAGATAGTGATTTTGTTAAACTCGATACTCTATTTTTAAAACTCAAAATGACGTGCTCCAAGTAACTGAAGGTTTAAATATATATATTTAATCTACGTTTTACAAAATGATGAACAAATTTTAGTTAAAGAGATTTTCTGCTGCGTCATTCTTTTTAAATATGATGTTTTATAATCAAAATCATGATACTCAAACTTTTCTAACAATAGATTATTTTCGACAAATTACTCTTAAAGAAGGGATGTAAGATTGATATTTTGATTCTTTTTCTTCAAGCGAAATAAAAGGACATTTTAAATACAATGATTTTTAAGAAAATATGAAAAAGAGTTTTCTTTGCCAATGACTTGGTCAATGTGATTCTCAAGATTCAGCCATAACATCTGAGCCGGGTTTAAGGGGTTACAAAAATAATCCAAGAAACATACTCATAGTAGGTCAATCCAATATGTTGTTCTGTATTGATTTTGACATTCCTATATCAATGACAACAGTTTGTCATCAATCAACTACACATTAGTCTCAATGCATTATTGTTTTCCAAACCCACAATAATACTTGACAAAATAACCTTTAACAATAATCATATTTTCTTAGGAATTTATTACAATTCAATTTATTTATATACATAGAAAAAAATTGAAATGATAATGACAATGCCTTATATTAATAAACAAGGTAAAATAAGTATGTAATTACAACCATCTCATGATTGGCCTTTGGGAATACTATAACATCTTTGTCCTTGATCTTAAAATGCACTATGAAATGGATGTTGGGTCATGGATGTTGAGGGTTAAGTAGAAAGAGTTTGATTGTTTCAAATTATTCTTGAGAGAAAAGAGAATAGATTGTTTGATATGATGTATATAGACTCTTGTTAAATATATTAAAAAATTGAGTGAATAAAAGTAAAACAAGTGAAATAAAAGCGTGGTTAATCTCAAAATCATTATGAGTGAACTTATTTTTATCGAGTGTGCACCATTCTAGACTTGCTGTAGCACTTGGGGGTGCCCTTGACATTCTCCCCTACTCAATCTAATGGTGCACTTGTTGCTAGGGGAATGCCGCACTTGGTCCCTCGATCGACATCTTCTATGTGAGTGACTCCTCAGGCCTTCAGGCCAAGTCTTCTATGCTCAATTTTTCTTGACCGTTACTGCACTTGGAGAAACCATCACTCTCAGTTCTTTTGCCTCCATGATGTTGGCGCTCTCTGCACTCTTTCCATTGCACTTTTGTATATGAGGGGTTGGACTTCTTTTCAAATCTACTTGCTTTCACATTCTCTCATGCTGCCCAATTGATCTTTGCCTTATGACACGACACCCAGCCTTAACACTTGCGGCTTCACATCGTGCTCATCCTTGAAAGCTCTAATGACGACCAACCTCCGCACTCAAGGCTCTGGATTGCTTCCACAACATTTGACTTTAAACTTTTCCAGTCTTCACGAGCACTAATAACTTAGCGTTCGTAAGGTTTTCTGTGACCCATCTCTCTCACGATTGCTTCGAGACTCCCTTTCTCTCGTTTGCTGGTCTAGTTATAATAAAAAGGGACACGCGTTTATGTTCGAAGCTTAAATTATGGTCAAAGGGACTTTCCTAGTCCTTGTATTTACCATGTTTTTTCAGCTTTTTTCTTTTCCAGTCACCAACCAAAATACGCCACGCCCTCTCTAATATCCATCCCTCCTAACTCACTATTTACGATACCTCCATGTCTCTCCCCTCTGCATTTGCAAATGGAAACATAAAAATAAACAACTCAAAGATTAAAAAAGAGAAAGCGTGAAGATCGGGTCTAATCTGGGTTCTCTTGAAAGTTTAACCAATTCTTTGAATCTTTTGTAGTCTCCCTCGTGTATATATATATCACCCTCAAGAGAAGAGAAAAGAGCTCCGCAATTCATTTCATCTTTTTTCTTTTTTGTAACAACTTTTTTTCGAAAGGTATATATATTTAAAGTCCTGTTGTAGTTTTAGTTGTCGGTTTAGGTTTTTTTTTTTCTTTCTAAAATTTCAATCTCTTTTTATCGTTTCATGTATGTAATTACAACGAAAAATACCCCAAGAGTTAGGGTGGAGTGAGGTGTGATTTTGGAATCTGTTACTTTTTCTTTCATTTTCTAGGGAAACCCAAACAGAGAATAAAAATAAATTGTATGTAGTGGTGAACTTGAGAGGTTTTTTTTTTTTTTTTTTGGAAAAGAAGGCAAGGGTTTTGATTTTGGTGGATAATTTTGGAAATTGAAATGCCGGAGGAGGAGGTGGTAGAGATTAAGTTTCGGTTGTATGATGGATCAGATATGGGTCCATTTCGATACTCGCCTGCTTCAACCATTGCTATGCTCAAGGAAAGAATTGTTGCTGAATGGCCTAAAGGTTTGTTCTTCCATTTTCTCTTTCAAAAGTTATGTGTCTGTTTACCCCAAAGCCTAATTTCTATTTCATATGACTCAAGGGTGTTTTGTTTTTAATGTTGGGTCCTTGGGATGCATTCATTGGTTTCTTGGTTCCCCTTACATTTGTGTTTTTTAGTTAGGGTTTCACTGATTGATGCTTCAAGATAATGTGGTGGCGTTTTGAAGTTATTTTCAACATATGGCATTTATTATAGTTTACTTGTTTAAAAGGGTTCTTATATGGAATTTATTATAGTTTGCAATTTTCAGAAATAGTAGGTTGCCCTCTCTGTTAAACTCAATCCAACACTTGTTTGCAGCAAATACAAACTTCTCTGTTAAATAGGCATAGATTGATGGCAAGCTTTAACTTATAATTGGGTAATTAGTAGCTTACTAGTCTTCAAATAGATTGCAACCAATATGGAGTTCTCTTTGGAAAGATCTCTAGATGTTAACAGCTACACCTGTTTATGGATGCTATAACTCAACTTTTGTTACATATGGAACATGTACTGTTAATGATCGGATGGATGTCTAATGTATATTCATTTTCATGTGTGGATGAAAACTCTTTCGGATAAGGTTTGGCATAAAATATCTGTTCTATCCTTCTTGTACGAAGGATGCCTTGTTTATTCATCCTGTTTTTCAGCATTCAAATTTCTTGGGTTGCTATTACTTAATTGTTGCTATTTCATTTGACAACCTGCTCGTATTGCTGACTATCTATGTTTTGGTTGTCTCCTTATTTGATCTTATTGTTCTTCATAGTTGTGTTAGATGATATATCTATGCTATCAAGTAGTCGTCATACTCTTGGCAATACTTTGCATGTCTTTATATTTGCCACCGTCTTCAAAGACATTTGCCGAAAATCCTTTTTGGTCGATAATTTAGGATGAATCCGACTATGGATTACAGGAAAGAATTTGTGGAAAAGAGGTTGGACTATTTCCTTTAAAGTTTTGTTGTACTCTCTTTAATTTTTCGACTTCATTAGTGCCAAAAAGTATAAATTAGTTAGCATTATCAGTATACCTATTATCGAATGTCTAAACTTTGAGATGTTATGTTTGTGCTCTATAATGTTGGATCTAATATTGTTTTCAAATATCTTAGATAAAAAAATTGCGCCTAAGGGAGCAAATGACATCAAACTGATAAATGCTGGGAAAATTTTGGAGAACAACAAGATTGTTGGCCAGTGTAGAGTACATTTTGGTGATCTTCCTGAAGCAGTCATCACCATGCATGTTGTTGTGCAGCCGTCTGTAACAAAAGTTAAAACAGGTACTACGATTTGTCCGCATGCAAGTGATTTTATTTGAGACTCCAAAGAGGTTTGAATTGGAATGGATGGTTTTTATCTTGTATATGCATGTTATATATGCTTTCTTTCCTGCATCTGCTAAATGTTTTTGTTAAAATGTGATTATTTTCTGTATATAGCAGAAAAGAAGGTGGATGAGCCTCCCAGGAATAACTTATGTTCATGTTCCATAATGTAAAATTGTTTGGTCTCGATTCAGAGGGATGGTCTCCCCAGTTCCTTGGATCTGCTGTGCTATGGACCGTGGTTTGCCGGAAAAAAAAAAGAAAAAGATAATTAGTAAAACAGTGTCATTCCTCATTGTTTGTCAGGGCATTTTTCAGAAAGAATGATATTAAAATGGGTGTTTCATGTATTTGCTATCTACCCTTATTTTTTATTTTTATTTTTTTTTGTTTTGTCTTCCTTATTTGTTTAATGGAAAGCCAATGGATTCATTGACTTACACAGAGCCGTGATCTTGATGCTGTCTTCTTATGTCAACAATGGATGTGTGTATGTATATGATTAAAGTCAACAAGATTGAACAGGGAAACAGTTATGGGGAAGGGAAAATGGAGCCTAGAATTTGATTAACTTAATGAGAAATTAACAAGTTTAATTATCATATAAATCAATAATTTTAATCCATGTCGAACCTAGAAGCTGATCAGAGCGTCGTCTGGCAAATGTTCCTCACCATTTTCACCAAATCTGATGAACTCTATAAGAAAAGATTGTAATTTACCAATAACAACAAATTAAAAAAAAAACCTGGCAAGATGAAAAAGGAACATTCATCGGATGTAAACACCACAAAGGGATGATGAAGATGATTGATTCAACATCGCCATGCAGAAGCAGCAAGAATGGCTCTATCTTGCCACCCCAAAAGCAGGCAACCTTTATCTTCAGTCAATCGATAACCATCACAAGAATATAAACCCAGCAGGATCTTTGATTGAGTGACTGCATTGGCACTTAAGGGCACCCCTTTGAATCCTTTTCCTTCCATTAATTTCCTCCATTTCTCCAGCCTCTCGTGCCTTTCAATCCTCTCACTGCCTTCACACGCCACTATGTTTCTGATCTCTGGTGCAAATATGTACTGCTCTACTTTGGCTCTTTGAGCGGAATCCGGAGGAAAAGTGGCATCCAATGAGTCAAATATGGCTGAATAATAGTGCAATGCCTCGAGGAAACGGCCTAAGAAGTAAGGTCCATTATGGCTTGCTTCTTGTTCAACAAGGGTCACGATGTTAGGCGCTTGGTTACGGATCATTGCCAATAGGTTCCCAAGGCAGTTCCCAGGGACTCGGTGGAGCGTGTTGACGGCATTAACGGCTAGAGCCTCACCAACTCTCCTGTTGAACATGTGGGGCTTTATATCTTCAAGTTTCTCCCCAATTGGGTGGAACTCAAATGGAATGTGAAGGGAGTGAGCTAGCTCAGTCAAACATCTCCCTGTCTCTTTAATGGCTTCAATGGAAGGTCCAACCCCTGTTATCCTCAAAAATGGAGCTCCACTGGGTCGGGCAGCTAGAGCTTGCATGAAAGCTGGCCATTGATAGCCTTGGAGGATATCTAAGTCAATCACATGAACACGTTCTTCAGTTTCGAAGGCCTCAAAGATGGCTTGATTAGCAGTGAAATGTGCAAATTTTATGTAGGGACATGCTTGGTAAACAATTTGGTAAATCTTGAGGACTTCCAAGGAGTTTGATGGGAAAGGAGAGTATGGTTTTGGTGAAGAGGAGGTGCTGGGACTGGTGGTCATGGTGGCGGCAAGCCTTGCACTTAGGGCTTCAGTGAAGCATGAGGCAACCCTTTGCATGGAGTCCCCAAGGGGAGTTACCACTCGATTTAGGTGATGTATATATTTTCTTGCTGACAGGTAATCCTCTTTGGCCACTGCTTCAGCACATGCTAGGAGGAGGTGGACCAATTGAAGTCCACTATCTTGCTCCTGTCACCCAAATTTAGATTAGACTTAATAGTTTTAACTAAACTAAAGAGATTCGTTTTTAACTTTATATATATATATATATGTGAAAATATCCATGCATCATCATCTTTTTTAACTTTCCTCTTTCAAGTGCAGAAAGTATCCTCTTGAATAATCATGGTCTAATTATAGTTCTAGTCCCTCTACTATGTTGAAATTTGGATTTAGTCCCTTGTTTATTTTGACATAATTTGATCCCTCTAGTAGGCTAAAATTGATAATAGCCTTAGTTGCTATCCTTAAAGTGTTGAAGCATGTAGTCAGGGTCCATGTGAAAATTCAGTTCACCGTGTTCAACCAATAATAAATTAACAAGTCAGCTAAGTTGTTATCACTTTAACTCAAGGAACTAGTAACACTATAAAAGTAGATGGGCTAGATTATTCCAAATTAATGTTGGTGGATTAAATCTCACATTTCAGCATAGTAGAGGGACTAAAACCAAATTAGACCGAATAATCAATGATTGGAAAAAAGGAAGAAAAATAGCAAGAGATCTCAAGTACCTGCTCAGGGCCAATAGGAATAGGAACCATTAAGGTATGGCCAAGGTTCTGGTGCTGCTGTTGTTCAGCTGCTGCTGCTGATATTTGCTTTTCTTGTTGCTTCTCTTGTTGCAATTGTTGGGATAATGGTGCTCTTGAGACAGAGTTTAACTGATAGTGTTGCTCCTGGTCCAACTGAGACGATGTGGTTTCACTCGCAGAACCGCAAAACGTTGAAGAGTTTGGCATTGAAATGCAATCCAACATTGATGGACCTGTAGTTGGCATCTCAAACATGTTATTTGTAGTTCCAATACCTGAAATCTTTGTTGTTTGGTACTGATCTTCATAACCATCATCCAAGAATTCTTCTATAGCAGGCAGTGAAAGACTCTCAACCTGCATGAACTGATCGTTAGGTGAGTTAAACACTCTATGAAGTGGGCTCTGCCCTTTCCCCTTGTTGCCGCTGCTGCTGCTATAGGATCCGAGCTGAGGCGAAAACCGAGGTGGAGAACACCCTAAGATACTCTGCCCTTGCATTGACATAACATTGTTGAAGTTATAGCTTGATATTTGTGGAGATGGTAAGTTCCTCACTGGAGATGAGACCATGAAATCAGCATCAAAATGATCAGAGAAGAAAGTTTCCCAAATAGAACTGTCTGGGGATTGAAGCTCAACATCACCATCCAACTCAAATTTCACTGCTGGGAAGTTGAGGCTTGGAGGGGTTAAGCTGTTTTGCTCCATATCACAAGATGGAGGAGCAATTTTCTTAGGCTCAACAAGTGACTCACATGAGTTTTCACTCTTAATGGAGCCCATGCTACCACAAAGAGAATTAATCATGCTCATTTTTCACTTGGATCACCAATACAAAAAGTACCCAAAAAAAACAAAGGGTGTATGTGTGTATGTTTCTTTTAAGAATCAAGCTCTTTTTTGTTTGCAAAATTGCTCTCTCAATACATGGTTTAACTAAAACTATAGCTTTGTTAGAGTGATGTTAATGTTATGAGAAAGAGCTTAGAAACACAGCTTCCTATCTTCTTATTTCATAAAGGGAATTTGTCTCATTGGAGTAAAGACAGATTGCTAAGCTGAATTAATGTGATTGGAGGTTTTTTATTTATTAGTAATCTACCCTACCGAGCTTAATTTTTTGTCATTTGGGATTACTTAAATACTACAAGACAACTCTGAGTTGGCATTTATGGGACCCATTTTTTCTTGGGCCGGCCCATCTCATTGAACCTATTAAAGAAAAATTAGACCCTTTGTTGATGCATAAAAATGGAATTGGTAACAACCCTTGAATCATGACAACGTTTAAATTTTTTTTTCCTCTGAAAAAGACTTGAAACAATGCACAATCTTGTGAAAGGGACTGCAACATTTGCATAGCGACAAAGGGATGCATAGAATTCTTTTTAACTTTTACACTAACGTTGATGCACCACTATTATTGCTCCTCTATCAGAGCATTATTATGAGCAAAAAATGTTACTTTAACACTATCGAGGGTTGCCTTAGCTGTTTTCATCTATTGTAATAGTATTGATTTTTTTTTTTATGTCAAACAGAAAGTTACAATCTCATATTCATCCAAAGTAAATAAGAAAAAAAATAAAGATGATAATATGACATTAATCATATCGTTTTATATAGATTTTTATGTATCTATCATTCAGTATATTTATATATTGTAAAATTATGAGATATTTGATAATAATCTAATTGAATTAGAATTAGGATAATAAGCGTAATTAAATAGTTTATGAAACGAAAAGGATTTAGCATAAAACAAAAGTATTTAGTGACATTGTAGGTAATATGGTAAAATTCTTCTTCATTTTTGTATTTATAAGGTTTTTTGTTTGTAAACTAAGTAAAAAAACATTCTATACATTCAAAAAACCAGTGAATAATTATTTTTGTAACAATTGTAAAAAGAAAAAACAATAATTTTATGAGGTGGACTTAATGAAATGATTACATGATGTTTTTAAATGATATGCATGTTCACCACATCCATTTTAATTCAATCTCCATTGTTGCATTTAATCTGATTTGATTTCACCAAATGCAATGATTCACATTCAACTACAATGGATCTAATAAACACACTACATCATTTAAAAATGTCATTTCCATCTTATAAAGTTACCATTTCTTTTCAATTGTTACAAAAAAAAAAATCTTTTTGCGTTTTCTTCATTTTAAAAAAAATATAAATTTAGTATGTTCTAAGATGTAATATTTATTTTTTAATTTTTTTAAATAATATATTTTTATAATTTTTAAAAATATATATTTACTAATTAAATAAGAATTGGTATAATTTATAATCAAAATCAATTAATTTTAAAAAATAATTAATAAAATAAAATAATATTTTAAAATTTCACTTACAAAAAACCATTATTGTAATATTTGATTATCTTTAACATAATATTTCACAACACAATGGTAAGTAACATTCACAATTCTGTAAATATTATGAAAATAAAATAATAGTAAAACTATCGAATATTAAATAATAATAATAACAATAATCATACATTTTTTTTGTGATGGAAACAAAACTTATAAAATTATGTTAAAATATAATCTTTTTAGTAAATCTTTAGATATTATTTTGAATTGAAAATGTCTTGCTAATGTATATCTTTATAGTGCCAATTATTAGTTTTAACTGTATATAACTATAACAATAATTAAGTGATAATCAATCAAAAATTATAAGTGTAATTTAATATGGAGTCTAATTAAGTGATAATATCTATTACATTGATAATAAAAACATTATTAATAAATAATTATATTTATTTTATTGTATTGTATATTTAAAAATATAAGAAATATAGATAATACAATATACTAATTCTTAATTGGTCGGTTTTTTTATACTAATTTCACATATAGATATGAGTAATATTATTTCTTGAGTTAAAGATTTGTGTTAAACCAGACCAATTTAATTATTTACAATTAGTATTTATAAAAATAATAATACTTAATTTAATTTTAAATATATTTATTTTCTTTTGAGTTTTGACATATGACTTATAAATTAAAAATAAATAAATAAATTTATAAATTATAGATTAGATTATCAATATTAAATAAACAAGGTTAATATCATACATTTAATATTTACTAATTATAAAATTTAATTTTAACATTATTAATTATTATCATATTTAAAATAAAATCATATTTCTATAGAGAAATTGTATATATCTATTTAATTGAAAAAACGTGGATTTTTATTATTTTAATATATCGGATTATATTGAATGCTTTTTAAAATTTAAAATTTTATTAATTAATAACATATTATATTATAATTTTAAGTAGAACTTTTAAAAGGTAAGACCAAATTAATTAATTTTATATTCTATTAATTAGTATTTAATTAATATTATTTTTATTATTATCACGTAGTAATGCTAATAAATTATTATTTTAATGTAAACTTAGTAATATAATTAACAATAAAATATATTCTAATCAATTCAAAAAAAAAATTCAAACTCATGATTTTATATATATTAGTTCTCATGTCATGTGTGTTGCATATGATTTTATGTGTTTATTTTTAAAATTTATTAAATAATATATTTTTCAAATTTTTTAAAAAATATATTTACTAATTAAATGAGAATTCTTTAATATATCATAAAATTTTAGTAATTTTGAAAAATAATTGAGAGAACAAAATAACATTTTAAAAGTAATAAAAATTAAAAAGTGGGAAACAATCAATAGCAAAATATTAAGTAACTAGATAAAATAACTTGTCATTCTTATATGAGTCAAAATTTTACTTAAAAAGAACCATTATTTTAATACTTTATTGTTTTTGACATAATATTTCACAACACAATGGTAAATAACATTCCCAATTATGTAAATATTATTAAAATAAAATAATAGTAAAACTATTGAGATCAAATAATAATAACAAAACATCTCAAATAATAACGATAATTATACATTTTTGGTGATGGAATCCAAACCTATTAAGTAATGCTAGAATATGATTTTTCCAACAATTCTTTACATATTATTTTGAATGAAAATGTCCTGCTAATGCATATATTTAAAGTGCTAAATATTAGTTTTAATTGGTATATGACTATAACTCTAATTAAGTGATAATTAATCTAAAATAATAGTAATTTAATATGAATCTAAAATCTAATTAAGTGACAATAACTATTACATCAACGATGAAAACATTATTAATAAAATAATTATAATTATAATTATAACTATAACTATATTATATTATATATTTAAATTTGAAAAATGTAGACAATGAAAAATACTAATTCTTAATTGATCGTTTTTTATCTTAACTTTTTAAATTGATATGACTCGTACTATTTACTGAGTAAGAATTTGTCTTGAATCTAATCAATTTGATTAGATGCAATTAATATTTAATTAAATTATAAATTTTCGTTTGAGTTTTTTCCATATAAATTAACAATAAATAAATAAATATATACATTATATATTAAATTACTAGTATATTGATATTATCTTTATATATATTATTAATCTCACACATTTAAATTTTATTAATTATAAAAAAGTAATTTTAATATTATTAATTATTATCATATTTAAAATAAAATTATATTTACATATAATAATTATATTTATTTAATTAAATTTTTTTTTTATTTTTATTATCTTTAAATTATCTAATTATATTCAATGATTTTATAAATTTACACATTAATAACATATTATATTATTTTTAGTAGAACTTTTAAAAGATAAAACCAAAGTAACTAATTTTATATTATTATAATACAATATTTAATTAATATTATTTTTTTTATTATCATGTAATAATATTAATAAATTATTATTCTAATATTAATTTAATAATGTAATTAACAATAATTTTTTTCAATCAGTTTAAATAATATAAGGACGTGGTAAATACACTTACCTAAGTAATATTAAAAAAGAGAAATCTTTTATTACAATCTATAATTCACGGAAAAAGTTATGCTGACTTTGATGGAGAAAATGACAAGAAAGGAGACATAGGCAAGGTCGTCGGGTATGGCGTCGTAGGCGCCGCCTACTCCTTGGAGTTGCCAAAGGAATGAAGCGTTTGTCCCAAACCCTTTTCTATCTTAGGCGGCATCTCTCTCTCTCTCTCATATCATTTTCATATCAAACAAATACTATATTATATACCACTCTTTACATGTCAACTTTTTACAGGATCTAAACCCACGTATTTAATTGTAATTATCCTAAATCTTGCCTCTGACATGGAAACATTTTTTGCATTTAGGAAGATAAATTAATATTGGGTATGTCTGTCCAATCAGAATCATCTAAAACTTTTTTTTTTCCTTTTGTCATCTGGGAATGATACTTGTGTACCTTTTCATTTATTTCTTTACCTTAAATCTTTAAAACCATCGTTTAATTATTGTCTAAATAGTATATTAACAATGTCCTAGATCGATATGTTGGAGATCTCTATAGTACAAGAATTCATATTTAAAAAAGAGGAGGGGCTCTTAAGCAACTAAAAGATACTGTTTATCATTTAGCTACCATGCAAGTATATGCCTAAAACAAGCATTAATTTAACCCTATGGGATGCTAAAAAAAACTTAAGTTAAACTTAGCTTCGATCCCTATGATGGGCCAAATGATAAAGATTTTTTCATTTTGTCAATAAGCATTGATTATTATTGTTTGATGACCTAGTCTTTAATTCATTAATGGAATGAAATGTTAATTTTGTTGATATTACAGCAATGGGAAAAAAGAATAGGGAGAGATGAAGGTATAAATGAGCCTTGTCTGCAAAGAAATGACAAATAAAACTTTGTTTTATCGCTCGTTTTGACATGCTCAAACAAAGCCATTGGATTATGTAGCAAACAAAGTTCCACATGAAACAGTGGAAGCTAAAGCCAAAAGGGCAAAGTTTATTCCATGGACTATCTGTGAGCTGAAACACATGGCCTGGTCAAAAGCACTGCTTTGAAACTATTGTTGGGCGTATTACTCTGACCAGAAACACCATTGCACTTGGTTTCCAGATTCAATCAAAATGCAAAAGACAGTCGTGTCTATGAGTATTTAACTTTCACCATTTCATCCTTCTGTGTTCTTGAGTGAATAGTTTCATGCAACAAAACAAATGAAATTCAGATAAAAGGGATTAAAATATCTTAAGTTACATTTTCAATCAAGTTGCATTTATCTCGATTATGTGTCTAATAGATGTTGAGCGATAAAGTTCAATAGTACTTCCATGATTCAAGTCAATAACATTAGCATTAATACAAAGTAATATAATTCAATATATGATCTAGTCAAAACTATTTCATCACACTTTCTTAGGTCTTATACAGGGGCAAAGCCAGAACAAATTTTTAGGGGGGCGAATGAAATTTTAATTTTTTATAGTCTATATAATTTTTAAAAGATTAAATCGAATTTTTATAATTTTAGGGGGGCAAAGTGCAATTTTACCTTTACTAATTTAAAATTTTTAAAAAAATTTAAGGGCTAAATAAAAATTTTACATTTTAGGGGGGTCGGGGCCCCTACCAGCCCCCCTAAATCCACCCCTAGTCTTATATACCAAATGCATATACTATCTCATTTGACATTCAATATAAACTTCTCTTATTCAAATACATTTCATAACATACCATTCAATCATTTTGTTATATGCCACTTACTCATTTTGTTATCTCAATTTTTATTGGAATCTATTAATTCGTTGTCTCCATATTGGCCCTTAGGTCTTTTATATATCGATTCACATTATCTTTCATATGTTGTTATTTTCCACATTCCATATATATAAAAAGTATAGCAAATTCATTCACATTTTATTTCAATTATCATATAACTAGTTCATGTTTTATAAACCATATTAACCCGACACATGTAATACCCCATCTCCCAACATTGGGTTAAGTGTTACACAGAAAGCAGACATGCATTCAGTTGAACTCTTATTTTTTCTTTTAATGTACTTTAAATAAGATGGGGCATTAAACCAAAATATTTAGATGATAAAACCACAAAACAGGTATAAGCCATATGATATGAACACTTTTAATAACGAACTTTAGGCGGAAGCCTTAAAATAAAATTAACAGATTGTCATAAATACAAGGTAAGTTGGTTGCTTTCAAAAAATCTCAAAGATAATATTGGCAATAAACATTGTGTAAATTAGTCTGGCTCATATGGTGAAAAGATAACCTCATAAAATCTTAACCATTTTCCCCAAGGGTATCATGCTTTTAAAATATTGATTTATAAAGAAGTAATGTATTACAGAACTTAATTACAAAACAATAATACACGCTATCCCAAAAATATATATATATGTATGTTACAAAACAAACATAGGTGAAGCTTATAGTAGAGGTCGCTCTTTCTGGCTGAGTCCTTTAAACAAGCCCTAAGCCAAAGCACCACCTAGAAAAGGGAAAGAAACGGAGTAAGTCCGAAAGAACTTAGTGAGCTCTATAATTAGACATACTTAATCCTTTCCTGTAAAAACACAGATACAGGGATAATATAATATAAATGTATACATACACACAATTTACTAAGTTATCACTTTCACACAGATCAGTGGCAAATATATATGGGCGTATACCCTCACATAGATCAGTGACGGATACATCTCATTGACGGATAGGATCCCTAGGTGGACTCTAATACCGAGCAAATACCTTTCTTCTCTACTTTCGCAGGGAAGACTTGTCTTATCAGAACATATACTTTCCCTTCAAAACACAATCTTTACTACACTTACCCTTCACATCTCAGACATATTGGTTGGTTGGTACTTACACGCCAATCGAACTTAATTTACTATGGTGGATTCTACATGCTAAACACAACAACTTAGTGGATATGTTACATACTCAACACAACCACTAGATGCAGATTTATCACTTAACATACAAAATTATCGAGTGCTCCTAATCAGTGTTTCTTTCTCAATTGCAAATATACATAACATGCAAAAAAATCCTAAATTCATATTTTCTTACCTTTTTATTGACCTTCCTTGTGCAAACCTCGAATCCCATATTCACATATCAGAACATATATCACAATCATTGTTGTTTCGAACACATGCGTGTTCCCATGAGTTCAAGGCTCTTTGCCATGGTTAACAACTAACATTGTAACACCTCTAGCCCGTCTCCATCACTAGATTATGGTTTTAGAGTATTACGGCACACAACGAATCTCAACACATCATAAAATCAATCAAATACTAATTTAAATACCATTTATTCATAACCAATTATCATTCATGACATTCACATAAAATGAGCTTTAAACAGAGTATACAGAACCTAAAAATCAAACTTGGAAACAATTAGGGACTAATTTGAAACAAAATAGAAACATGTAGAAAAACTGAGAATAGGGGTCACATGGCTGTGTGATAGAGCCTAGGCCATGTAGCTTAGGGACATCGCTGTGTGGCAAATCATGTACAATTCAAAAATAGGGTCACACAACCGTGTCACTAGGCCGTGTAACAACCTGTGACCTCGTGGGAAAAACCTGTACCAAAATTAAATAGGCCACATGGCCGTGTAGAGTGACTGTGTGTGGCACACGGCCTGGCAGCTCATGTCCCAGGCCATATGTGTCTAAAATGGCTTTCAAAACAAGAAAAATCATCACTTATTTCTTAGGTACTAAGCCAAACTAATAGCAACCATTATCACACCTTCAAAACACATTCAAACATGCTTAAAATACCAAAACATTCAACCTAAGTGCCTAACCAATATGCCCTCATTGGCACCACATTTTATACACCAAACTAATTTCACATTCAAAGTTCACAAGCCTTTACCTTATCTACAAGCCAAATATCTCAATTCATCCATTTCATTCACATACAATTTTACCATATTTCAACCACTTCTAAGAAGCACAAACCAAATAATAAAGATAGATATATATGGACATATACAAGCCAAAAAAAAGATATACATATCCATAAATATGCTTTAAATAAAGCTAAACAACATTATCACAACCAAAAGAACTTTAAAACTCCTAGTACATGCAGTTTACAACCCAACACCAAAATGACCAAAACTTCTACGGAAATGAAGAACGGATAGTGTGTGTACTCTGACTTGGACTTCCAACCGATCAAGATTTCTAATGATCTATAGAGAAAGAAAATAACAAACATAAGCAACTAGTGTTTAGTAAGCTCGTATAAAACATAAACGTAAACTTACCAAATAGGATCAATTTATACAATTCATGCATAATTACATTAATAAGCTCATGAGTTCATTCAATCCCTATACACATCACAAATCTCACAAGTTAGTGAGGTCACATATATAAGAACTTAAACAATATAATATCATATAATTTTCATAAATAACAATTGTAATTCAATCATCCATCTTATGTTTATATTAAATGAAACATTCCATTCAATGCTTAATGCCATATAGCAATTTCATAAATGTCCCTTTCATAAGTCAATTTATATATAGCCATTTCATATAACTCATTCATATATCATTTAATACATGATGAGCCACAGTGATATAACATTGGATATGTGGGAAAATGCCCATACAAGTTGTATTTGTAAATGCTCACATGAGCTGTGAAATGGGCCTAGTCACACAAGCTGTGGAGAATCCATAATAAA
This sequence comes from Gossypium hirsutum, assembly GCF_007990345.1. Classification (NCBI taxonomy): domain Eukaryota; kingdom Viridiplantae; phylum Streptophyta; class Magnoliopsida; order Malvales; family Malvaceae; genus Gossypium; species Gossypium hirsutum. Next base: position 31,351,340 of record NC_053432.1, read on the forward strand.
TTTAGGACCTCAGCCATCGGTAGAACATCCAAAACCAGCAGCCGAGACTGTACTAACTCCTAATGACATGTAATTTATATCCTAAGCACTCACAAGGTTCAAATGGGCCATACCTTATCCAAATCATGTAATCATTTATATACTAGTTCATCACCATTTCCTAACCATGTAATTTACCATTTTCAATTATAACCTTTACTTCAGTTTCTCGGATCAAATCAGTACCGAAAATGTAATAACCTGTTTTTAGTAAAATTAGAACAGTGGTTTTAGGACCACAAATTCGACGAGTAAATTATTATTTTATTATTTTTATAATGTCTAAGGGAAATTAGTAAGGTCGTCTTAAATTTTGTTAAGAAATTTTGATGTTTGCATGCTTAATTATGTAAAAAAGGACTGAATCGTAAAATGTGCAAAAGTAGAGTTCTATTAGTTAAAGGTGTCAAATAGCTATGAAATTTAAATATGAGTGGACTTAGATGGTAATTAGACCATTAGAGTGATTAGTGGATATTCATGGCAAGGTTTAATTGAAAAATTGAATGTTTTTAAAGGTTAAAAAGGTAAATAAGTAATTAAAACAAAAAGCATTCATCTTCTTCAAACGTCACTACCACCGAAATTGAAGAGGAAAGAAACCATTTTAGATTTTGGAGCATTCGGCTACATCTTATTGCTTTCATGATATGATTTTTAAGCTGGCTTGTAATGATTTTTATGTTTTGGGGATCGTTGTAGCTTAACCTAGCTAGTCCGGGGATCAATTTGTAAAATTGTTAAAGGTTTAGGGTTTTTACATGAATGCTCTTGCATTATTATTGATGTTTGATTGTATATTATGAGTCATTGTTAATAAATAAACAAGTTTTATAAAGTAATTTTCGATAAAAATAATATTTAGGGACTTATTTGAAAAAAATGATAAAAGTTCATGGTGAAATTGTGAAATGACATTTTTTATGAATTTACATCCCTATTGAATCCAGCTAGCATGGGATGAGGATTAAAACGCTAAAAATTCAATTTATAAGCTTAAGGACTAAATTGTGAAAAGTTAAAATGTTTAGGGCCAAAGGGTAAATATGCATAAATGTGAATTATGGATTGAATTGAATGTTTGAGATTGATTTAAACACTTAATTTAATATAATTATTTATTTAGATTAAAATAAATCTCAATCGGATCTAAATTGAGGAAAGGCAAAAATTACGGATTAGCTTGATCATATTTCTACGATTTAATCGTTAAGGTAAGTTCATAGTATTTTAATATGTAATTGAATTTATACTTGTATTTCCACATTATAGCTATGTAATTAAATGCTTATAGTTAATTATTCTACGAATTGCACATACGTGCCCTATTTGTGCTTCGATACCCCTGAATAGCACATACGTGCCCCTGTTTGTACTTCGGTGCCCCTGAATTGCACATATGTGCCCCTGTTTACACTTTGGTAACTTTGAATCGAGTAATATATGAGTCGTATTCAAATTTTTTTAGTCTAATTGATTTATGATCAACATTGCTCTATCTTTCTTTGGTTTTCTAATCCATTATGTTTGATAGAAGACTTGATGATAAGACTCGTATGATGTTACTTTCTACTTCTACTGGTTGTTGCTCTGAATTATATATATACAATTGATGTTGTCTCTGTCACAATTGATTCTAGTGCATACGAGCAATATTCTTCTGGATTTTCTCTGAGGTATCATAAATTTCTTTATCATTCAATACGGGTTGTATTCTCTGAAATTCAATATAGCTTCACATCTTGGATTTTATTATTTAGGCTTTCTTATCATTCTTATGGTCTATTCTATCAGATTTGTTTCATCTATAAAAGATATATATTGACTTGAGATAAATATATCTATTAAGGCTATGATTCTTGGTTCGATCATGGAAGCACGGTTACACAGATCTCAAGTTTTTAGAGGTTGTGTTCTTGTACTAGTTGTTACTAGAACTATATTTGGTTTTTCTCTTTTATTTCAAAGTACACTACTGATGTTAAGGTATTGTTCTATCTATATAGTTGTAACATCGATCTTATTAAAGCACTAAGGTTTTAATTCATTTGATGGTTGTGGCTCCGGTATGGTTCAAAGCTTCGATGTTAATATTGAGATAGCTTTATTATATATCCCCTTTCTAGCTTTCGTGAGGGGTAGACATCGACAAAAGTGTAGATGCTGGAAGATCAAACTTAAACATGTATATTGGTTCTCATCCCTCAAGTAATCTTGATTTATGTCAACGAGTTAAAATGGAATGTTATGTTTCATTTGAGTTAATACAGTTTGTAGAGATCTTTGATTGGTATTCTAAGGGAATTATTATAGACAGTATATTTGGATTATCTCGATAACAAGAAGAAAGGGTTATTTTGAAATGTTATTATTCTATTGATAGATCGACTCGATTGGGTTATTCAGAAACGAGTTATTCATTTGACAAGTTAGGTAAGTTGATTATATTCGAGCTTATTTCTCAATTTGGAAAAAAAATTTACGGATTCACTGGTAAATAGACAGACTGTCTGAATGAAGAATTCATATTCTAGAAGACATGATCCAGAAATATATCTATCAGATCAGTTATAATCGAGAAATGTCATTATGGGTTAAAGTTGTCTCAATAGTTGAAGCTGTCGTGCTTGTGTTAAATGATATTGCTTGACGCTTTCCATGTAAGGGTAACAAATATCAGTTGAAAGTTACAAATACAAACATGTTAGAAGCATCAATCAAAGTTTGATAATACGAGTTTCTTGGTTATGTTTCGTCAGATGATCACTGGGAATTTCTCAATAGTTATAACTACTAATGATAAAGTTATGATAGGAGAACATCATAGCTGTTCACTTAAGTTCCGATATAGTATCAAGTTTTAATATGAGTTCTGATGCGAGTTCTGAATCAAGATGAGTTATAAATGATTTTATCTGTGGATTACCATTAAGAAGATGATAAAAAGATTTGATGTGATGACTTTTATTAGGTGAGTAATTTCAAGGACGAAATTTTCGTAAGAGGGAGAGTTGTAACAACCCGTTTTTTAGTGGTGTCAGAAATCGTGGTTTTGTGGCCATCAAATCCGACGACTAAATTCATAAATATTATTATTTAATATTTATGAGTTAAATATGATTTTAAAAAAGTTTTTAATTTGATAATTTATGTTATTTAAGTGATTTATTAAGTTCAAGTGGTAAGACCCTGAGGTCAAGTGGTTTTAGAAAATGAGGTATTGGGACTTCATTTCTATAAACTGAGCCATAAATATTTTTATAAATATTTATGTAGTGTCACTAAGGTGGTATTAAAGTTTCGTTGAAAATTTTTAACGTTTTGATAGTTAATTGATTAAAAAGGATTAAATCATAAAAGTTGAAAAAGTCAATTGCTTTTAATTTAAATGTGTTAATTGATTAAAGAATTATAATTAGATTGTCTTATTGTGTAAATTAGCCATCCTAAAGATAATGGGACGGTTGGATGCTTTAATTTCTTTTAATTATAATGTTTTATATGTTATTTTATTAATAAAATAAATAAAAGGTTAATAACATAAAGAAAACATGATAGTTTTCTTCCCCAATTTGATTTGTTCTTCACCGAACCACCATAGGAAAAGCTTCAAGCTTAGGTTCATCTTTGAATGATGCATGATAAGCCGTTTCTCATCTATTTCTAATCATTTTTATGTTTTTGAGATCATTGCAACTAGGTCCAGCTAACCCGTACCTTCGATTTTGAAACTATTAAAGATTGTGAATGTTGCCATTGATGAGTCTTTTGATTTTTAATGTTAAATGATGAATTTGAAATATTAGTTGGTATTTAAAAGTATTTTGTTAAGTTATTTTTGATTAATTTATCGATTAGGGACTAAATTGTTAAATAATAAAAATACAAGGACTTATTGTGAAATTATTGCATAAATGGGCTGTATTGGATGCCACAAGTATTCAGCTAGGCAAAATTTTGGGTAAAAATGGTTAATTTGCATGTTTAAGGCTCAAGGACTAAATTGAATAAAAGTATAACTGTAGGGGTAATTTTATAAAATGACAAAATTGCATAAAATACATTGTTTTGCTGTCTAAATTAATATATTGAATGAAATTATTAGTTTAGATCAAGATCGGGTGAAAAATCAAGAAGAATAGAAAATTACCAAAATGCCCTTATACTTTGACATTTCTACAATTTAGCCAGGTAAGCTCATAGTGTTTCAATACATAAATAAATTTCTAATTATATTTTTATAATATAGTTCTTCAATCAAATGTTCATAGTTAATTATTAAATTATTGCACTTACATGTCCCTGCTTGTACTTCGGTACCCCTGATTGCACTTATGTGCCCCTGGTTGTACTTCGGTACCCCTAAATGCACGTCTGTACCCCTGTTTGCACTTTGGTTCCCCTGATCACACATTCGTGTTCTTGATTGCACTTTGGTGCTCATATTATGCATCTATGATGCCCTTAGTATGGTGTAGTTACCCAATTATCTGAGTCAAGTTACTAATTGAAAGGGCATAAAAAGGGAAAGAACGATAAGTGTATCGAAAGCTAAGTTAAGAACCTATGCAAAGGTATGAATTGTTAATGATCAAAGTATGAATATTCATGATTATGAAAAGTATGATTTATGTGATGCTATGTTCATGTACCTTATCTTGCCCTGTGATGATATTGGTAAGTTGTCTGTTTAATCACTAACTTGTGTTGTTAATGATGCTTAGGTTTGTGCCAAGCTAGTAGTTGAATTACATTATGTTAGTTTTAAAGTTATGCATTAAAATAGTAAATGGCCAAATGGAAAGATGCTTATGCTCATGAAAAAGTGGTAAGAATCAAAGTATGTAATTTATTATGAAATGGTTTATCATGAAGTTGATTCTAAAAGGGTTATGTTTAAATGCACTAACTTGTGGCTATAGTTAATATTCTGTTTATGTCTTATATGTATGCAAATGAAACGGGTGAGAATAGAAAATGAAATGATAAGTTCATAGTTGAGATGTAATGTGATGAAATAAAAGAATTGTCAAGTTAAAGGACCTATTCGTAAAAAAGGAAATTTACTCATGATATATGTGAATTACTTATGTCATGAATAAAAACACTAATACATGAGTTAATAAAATAATTAAATTTATGCTAAGTAAATGGATTGGTAAGTAAGTAAAGGAAATGGTTCATCATTTTAACAAAAGACTGATGATTATGTAATTCAACTTATGAGACCACATTATGCTATAAACGAAAAGTATTTAGAATGTTAATGAACCTATTCATTTGGGAATTGATAGTTATCTAGTTGATAAATCTTGAGGTATTGGTATATGGTTTTTGACAACTTATAAAGTTCTTACTAAAATGGATTATTGCGTTTTAAAGTTTATACAAGCTTACTAAGCATTCAATGCTTATGTGGTTTTCTTTATCTTATTTTACAGATTATTGGAAACTCGATCAGTTTGAAAGCTAGTCGGAGATTTATCACACTATCCAGAGATTTTATCGGTACATTTTGATGCTTTGGTAATGGTCATAATGGCATGTATAGGTGTCATTGTTTGATGATATTAGCCATTATGTTTAGATTATAAATGTGGTATTTTGGATAATGAAATAGTTGTTTTTTTATCATGTATGTATGGTATTTAAATGGTTGTTATTTTGGCATCTAAGTACTTAAATGATAGTAGTTAAAATGATTAATATAATGTATGCTATGAATTGTTGATTTGTAGGGAATTAGATAGTGCATTGAGTTGTTAAATGGCTAGTTTGGTAGTTTGGGTGTGGTAGGAATATGGTCAACTTGTTAAGTATTGACGATTGGTGTGAATGGTCATATTGGGGTTTGTGAGTATAAACATGGTATGTGAACATTATGGCAAATGTAGTATATAATTTGTTCAATTGGTTGATTGATTTATGGATAAACCTAGAAAATATTTAATCAAATTTGTTTGTTGTAAATGAGGTGCCTTTTAGGCATATTGGTTGTATGGTTATTTATTATGTTGATCTAGCTTGGATATGCTTGTGTTAGGTGCAATTTGGTTGAATGAAAATAGGTACATTTGGCTTGTAAGTGACTAAGATTTGGGTGAGAAAAATGGCTTGAAAATGACCTATTTTTCATCCACATAGCCTAAGACACGGGCGTGTGTCTCAGTCGTGTGTGACACATGGCCACGCAACACGGTCGTGTGTCCCTTATAGGTTTTTTTTAAAGATTGCATTTCAAAAGTTACACGGTCTAGCACACGGGCGTATGGCTTGGCCGTGTGAACCAAGTCAGAAAGTTACACGGGCACAAACACAAGTTGGGACACGCCGGTGTGTCCCTACTTTGAATGCCCACACAGTCTGAGACACAAGTGTGTTTTTTAGTTGTGTGCCCCTACAGTATAAATTTTTCTAACTTTTTCCTAAACTTTCTAAATGTTTCTAATTTAGTCTTGGACTGTTTTTATTGTTTTTGTAAGGCCCCGAGGGCTTGATTAAGGGACGTTATGAATTGATTTGAATGAAATTAGAATATGTATTGCATTGATGTATAAATTGAATGGTTTACTGTTTTGTTTGTTCGGTAATGCTTCGTAACCCTGTTTCGACAACGGATATGGCTTAGAGGTGTTACATGTATAATTAGAATGGTATTAAAGTGAAAACTTGTGGTTTGTTTTGGTTTATGATTGAATTAAGTTGCTATGCTAGGAATGGATCAGTGTTGACATGTTTTAATTGTTGATGTTGGATTTAACTGGGGTGTCTATGAAGGGCACAATGGTTTATTGTTTTTAGAACAATAAAATGGTATGTTTATGTTGAAGTCACTTATGGTCTCAATTATGGTATGTTTTAAGATGAGATTGAATTAGACGTGAATGTTTTAAATGTGGTAATGCATATATATAGGTAATAGTGTATGTCTTTTTAGGTGCCATATATGGCATTGGTTGAATGGTTTTAGACTAGTGAATTGGTCATTTCATGTTGATTTTTGGTCACGTTATGAGGCCTTGATCATATGTACAAATGCTTTTAAGTACATGTTTGATTTGGTGATGGAAATGGCTTGATTTTGGCTAAGTTCATGTCTACACAGCTTGAGACATGGGCATGTGACTCAACCGTGTGTGATACATGGCTAAGCGACACAACTATGTGCCCCTTGTAGGTTTTAAGGCATGCAAGTTAGGCTATTACACGGCCTGGTACACGGGCGTGTGTGGCTATTTCAAGAGTTACACAGCCTAGCATACGGGCGTGTGGCTTGGCCGTATGACCCAACTCAGAGAGTTACATAGGCATGGATACGGGCTGGGACACGGCTGTGTATCCCTATTTTGAAAGTTACACGCCCTAAGACAGGGGTGTGTGTTTCAGCCGTGTGGCCCTTGCAGTTCAAATTTTCTAACGTTTCCTTAAACTTTCCAAATGTTTCCAATTTGGTCCTGAATTATTTCTATCGTATTTTTAGAGCCTCGAGGGCTCGATTTAGGGATAATATCATGCAAATGAATGATTTATACTATGTTTATATTAATGTATGAAATGTATATTTTTATGTTACGATTATACAGTAATATTCTGTAACCTATTTCGACGACGGATACGGGTTAGGGGTAGTACATTTAGTGGTATCAGAGCTACGATTTAGTAGATTCTAGGACTAATTTAATAAAGTAAAGTTTAATATATACATGTCATATATACCCTATGATAGTGTGATGCCTTTGATTCGTTCTAACACTGTATTTTCTTATAGGTTCAAGATGTCATCAGAATCGAACCAAGCTATAGTTAATGAAGCTGAAAGTAATGTTTAAGCTTCAAATCCGGAAGCAACTAAAGTGCATCTATTTAACAATCCGTTGGTGATGAGATGAAAAATGTATTTCTTGGAATGATGAACCAATGGTTCAACGAGTTCAAGTAAGTAAATCTTACAACTCTGCCACCTTCATCCCCTATTGTGCCTCCTTCGACACCCCTAAATACTCCAAACCCTATACTGTCACAGTTATCCGAGTATTTGTAGGCAATATTTGAAAATGTAAAGTGAAAGAATTTAGAGGTACGGTAGATGATGATCTTTCAAAATCCAAGTATTGACTATTGAACATAAAGAGAGTTTTTGCGGGGTTGTTATGCACCCCTGAAGATTGCTTGAGGTGTGCAGTATAGTTACTAAACGATAAGGCATATTTATGGTGGGATACTTTGAGCATTATGACATCAGATGATCGTGTTAGTTAGGACTTCTTTCAGAATGAATTCAAGAAGAAGTATGTTAGTCGGTTGTTCATTGACAGGGAAAATAAAGAGTTTCTCGAGTTAAAATAAGGAAACCGGGTTGTGGCTGAGTATGGACATGAATATGTGCAGTTAAGTAAGTATGCTCGTAACACCGTATCAAATGAGGAGGAAATGTGTATTAGATTTCAAGATGGGTTAAAGCTATAAAGAATTTTGTATATGGGTTACTTGCGACACAGAGAAAGAAAGATTCAGTCAGGGTTAATCTTGATAAATTGATCAGGTCAGCTCATTGTATTTTGGTCAAAATAGAGTATTTACTTGAAAAGTTAGCTGAGTATGTGTATTAGAGGTCGTTAGATTAATCAGAATATCATTGTTTATTATTTCTGATCAAGGTCTGAGATTCACCTTGAGATTTTGGGGAAAACTTTATGTGGCTTTGGGATAGATTTGATTAGTGAAACTAAAAGTAAATTTTGTAATTCAATATCGTCAACGGATCATTGTCTTTCATATTCAGTATTTGGTAAGCTACATGGGGAAACTGAGGGATGGAAAAGATCTCAATACTCAATTCTATTATCAGGTAAAAATTTCGAGGAGGAAATTCTCTTGGGGGGAGAGTTGTAACAGCCCGTTTTTCAGTGGTGTCGAAAATAGTGGTTTCGGGACCACAAATTCGATGAGTCAGCTCACAGAATTAATATTTAAATTATACAAGTCAATAGTAATTTTACAATGAATTTTGATTTAAGGATTTTTAACCAATTGAATTAAAAGTTAGTATAAGTGGTTCGGTTCAAAAGTCAAATGGTTATTGAAAACGAGGTATTAGAAGGACCTCATTTCTATAATTTAAAGCCGTAATTATTTTTATTAAGTATTTACAGACTCGTATTATATGTGAATTGAAGTTTGGTGTGGTAATTTTGATGATTTATTGCTTAATTACGATAAAAGGATTAAATTGTAAAAAGGTAAAAGTTAATTACTTTTTATTTAAAATAGTAAAGGGACCAAAATAGTAATTAAACCATGGTTAAAAAGTCCAAGTAGTGGTGGATATGATTAAATCCACTAACTTTTGGACTATTTGATCATTGAGTCTTAATTAGTTTAGTGTTAAATTGAAAATAAGCTTGTTTGCTTAAAATTTAAAATAATTGAAGGACCAATTGTACAATTAAACCTTTCTGGGTTGGTAATTGCACCATATATTTAAATTATGGGCATTTTTAGGCATGTTTTAATGATTTTATACGTTAAAATAAATTTTAATTTGGTAAATAAGTAAATGGTAAATTAAATTAATAAGTTAATGTTAATATTATCACTTTTTTTTTCCTATTCTTGTTAATCAAGCCGAAACTCCATAGCTTGGTATTGAAAGCTTCGGCCAAGATTGGATTCTTCAATTGGGTGAGTAAACATTGCCCATTTTTAGAAATTTTTATGTTTTTGAGCTCGTATTAGCTTAATCTAGCTAACTCAGTAACTAATTTGTAATACTGTTAAATGTTTTGGATTGTGCCATTGATGATTTTATCATATTCTTGAAGTTTTATGATAGAACATTAAGCGTGGTTGCTAAATAAGACTATTTTGTAAAGTAGTTTTTGTTGATTTTAATGTTCAATGACTAAAATGTGAAAATAGTAAAAGTACAAGGACTTGATGAAAAATAACAGCAAGTATGGGCTTTAGTGAAGGGGTTAATAGATTTGTTAAGCTTGGATTTAATAGAAAATGGTTAAATCGCATGATTTTGACTTAGGGGCTAAATTGAATAAAAGTGAAATGTTGGGGTAATTTCATAAAAATGTTTTCATAAAATGAATTAATTTTTCTGTTGGAATTAGTGAATTGAATAAATTTATTATTTGAAATCAAGAACAAGTGGAAAATTGAGGAAAAAAGAAACCTATCGAATAGTCCCTGTACCTTTGTCATTGTTGCAATTAGTCAGGTAAGTTCGTTCGGTTTAATTTTAGTACATTTATAAATATATTATATGAATCTAATTACATAATGTTGGATTATATTGATATTGTAAATGAAAATGGAAATATTGAATTGATACAATGTCGATAGTTGATTGAGATACTCTGAACCGTTACTGTAAATCAGTCATGTAAGTTCGTACTATAATTTTATGCTTATAAGGATTCTTACGTATTACATTTTTATTATAATTAGATCCAATGTTATACTTAACTATTGAATAATTTGAGAATAATAATAAGTGAATATTGTGAGTACGTGATGTACTTGAATATCAGGTTTTATGTCGGTGTATGATAAACCGTAATTTATACATATTTTTCCCCCATGTTTAACGCATATTATGGATGATTTTCCATTAGAATTGGTGAATTCTATGTTCCTAATGCTTTAATTTCATATTTTACACTTAGGAGAGCATAGGAGAGTGATAGGAACGAGAAATAGGCCAAAAACGGAGAAAATGGGCCAAAGTACGAAATCAAAACGACCTAGACCTCCTCACATGGGCAGACCACACGGCCGTGTCAATCTAGCAGAATTGGAGCACGATTTATACGGGCATATCACACGGCCATGTCATTCTAACAAGCTCAAACACGGCCTGAAGTAATCACACATGGGCGTGTCACACGGGCGTGTCCCTGCCGAGCCTGAGTTAAGTCCAATTCGGAAAAGGCCACTTTTGAGGGCTTCTAGGCATTCCAAAGCTTATAAATGCACCCTAGAAGAGGAGAAAAAGGGAGATAGAGAAGAGGGGTAAGGAATTACTGCAAGAAAGCTGATTGATCCATCTCAGGAGCCAGATTCATCATCAAGACTTAAGATCTCTCCTCAATTTCCCTTCAGGAGTTTTGGGTTTTCTTTATGTTTTATATTCTTTATTCTTTTGAGATGTTTTCTTATTTAGTTATGAACTAAACCCCTAAATACCTAAAGAGGATGAAACCTAAGATGAATCTTGTTATTATTTTCTGAATCGTATGATAAATATTTAACTTGTTCTTAATTATGTGTTCTTAATTCTTGTTTTAATATCCCAGAATACTGATTCAAGACACGCTCTTATTCAGAGGAGGAATAGACCCTGTCTAAGAGTACATTTGTCATAATTAAGCGGAGTTGATTGCGTGCCTAGAAATAGGGTAACAAGATTTTGCCGGATTAGGGTGAAACCTAATAAGGGGATCCATAGGTCGAGTTAATGCAACCCTAGAATGTTAATTAGAGAAAAGTCTCGCTTATTCAATCTAGGGATTAGACGTTATTAGTCTTGAATAGGGATAATAACATAACTTAGGGATCTTTACGGAATAAGTTGAATGAACAAATCATCCAATTCAGAGCCAGAATAACAAGTAAAGTCTAGGTGGATTTTTCATTAGGTATTGTCTCAAGTCAATCGATTTTCTCAAAAGCAATTCCCCAATTCTTTTCTCTGTGCGTTTTTAGTTTAGATAATTAGTCAATTAAAACAAAACCTCTTTATTCTTAGGCTAGATAATAAAAAGACGGTTATTACTATTACTTTTAGTTCCTTTGGGTTCGACAATCCGGTCTTGCTAAAACTATACTACTGTTCGATAGGTACACTTGCCTACATCGCGATAATAGTTAGTTCAAGAACGAGTAATTATAAATATTTAAAACCTATCATGAAATCACGCGATCAAGTTTTTGGCACCGTTGCTGGGGAACTAAAATATTAGGAACACTCAATTTTTATTACTTTAGCCTTTTTTTTTTGCAATTTAATTGTTACTAATTAATTTACTTTTTCTTTCTCTTGGCAGGTTTTCCTAGTTTATGACTAGAAGAAACTTGTCGGGACTATTACTTTTTGATGAAGAAATCGATCGTATAGTTCGTAGAAATTAAAGAGAGATAAGGCGTAGCTTACGATACACGGAGAACGAGCAAGAAGACGATACTCAACCCCCAACCGAAGAGATGGCTGAAAACTAAGGCAATCAGCTACCTCCTGCAATTGCGGCTAATCAAAATCCTGTTCCATGCACTATGTATGATTATGCTAAACCTTCTTTATCAGGAACTGAATCTAGCATATTTAGACCTGCTGTAGCTGCAAATACTTTTGAATTAAAACCTAACACTATTCAGATGATACAGCAGTTTGTTCAGTTTGATGGTTTGCAGGATGAAGATCCCAACGCTCACTTAGCAAACTTTCTGGAATTTTGCGATACATTTAAAATCAATAGCGTTTCTGATGATGCCATTCGTCTTCGGTTATTTCCTTTTTCATTGAGGAACAAAGCTAAATAGTGGTTGAACTCGTTACCACGAGGGTCAATTACTACTTGGGAACAAATGTCCGAGAAATTTTTACTAAAATCTTTTTTGCCAGCTAAAACGGCTAAATTACGTAATGATATCTCTTCTTTTGTGCAGATGGATTTAGAAAAACTTTACGATGCATGGGAGAGTTACAATGACTTACTGAGAAGGTGCCCTCACCATGGGTTACCGCTTTGGCTTCAAGTACAAACATTCCACAATGGTCTGAATCCCTCGACTCAGTAAATGGTTAACGCAGCTGCTGGCGGAACCATCAATAATAAAACACCGGAAGATGCCTATGAGTTTATAGAGGAGATGTCACTGAATAACTATCAGTGGAAAGTTATGAGGAAAAAGCCAACGAAAACAACCAGCGTTTATAACGTCGACTCAGTTACTATGCTGTCAAATCAGGTAGAAATTCTCAATAAAAAGATTGATGTTTTCTTAGTTCTACGTAGGTACATCCAGTAATGAGGTGTGACTCAAGTGGAGGAGGTGTGCATATAGAATATTAATCCTTCAATCCTACAACCGAAGAGGAACAAGTCAACTATATGGGTAACAACAACTTTAGATCTCAAAATAACCCATACAGTAATACTTATAATAGAGGTTGGAGGAACCACCCAAATTTCTCCTGGGGTGGTCAAGGGAGTCAAAAGCCACAACATGCTCCGGGCTACCAACAACTACCCTACCAACAGGAAAAGAAGCAAAATCTTGAAGAGATGCTCACAAAGTTCTTATCAGTGTTAGAAACCCGTTTTCAAAACACCGAGACAGCACTTAAGAATCAACAAGTATCGATCCAAGGACTTGAAACTCAGGTAAGCCAGCTTTCCAAACTAATCTTGGAAAGACCACTTAGTAATACCAAATCAAGAGAGAATGTTAAAGCAGATACACTAAGGAGTAGGAAAGTGTTAGCGAAATCTGAAAAGAAGTTAGCACAAGAAGCCGTGGAAAGCGAAAGGAGGGAAGAAAAACCCGAAAATAGTGACAAACCAGTGCCAGAGGAATATACACCACTAGTTCCATATCCGGAAAAATTAAAAAAAGATCGCATTGATGCACAATTCGGTAAGTTTCTTGAACTTTTTAAGCAATTACATATCAACTTACCTTTTCTTGAAGCCATCTCGCAGATGCCTACCTACGTAAAATTTTTGAAGGAGCTTCTAACAAATAAAAGGAAGTTCGAGGACTTATCTATAGTAGAACTCAACCAGGAGTGCTTCGCCATACTCCAAAACAAGCTGCCAACCAAACTAAAAGATCCAAAAAATTTTACTATCCCTTACTTAATTGGTAATCTGAATGTTGAAAAAGCACTAGCTGATTTAGGCGCTAGAATTAATTTGATGCCATATAAAATGTTCAAACAACTTGGTCTTGAGGAACCTAAACCTACTAGGATGAGTATTCAATTAGCCGATAGATCTGTTAAATATCCTAGGGGTATTATAAAAGACGTACTCGTAAAAGTAGATAAATTTATATTCCCTGTTGATTTTGTTGTGCTTGACATGGATGAAGATGTAGAAGTTACCTTAATTTTAGGGCGTCCATTCCTAGCCATTGCTAGAGCTGCGATTGAGGTGGGTGATGGTAAATTGGTACTTAGTGTAGGTGACGAGGAGATGACCTTTAAAATTTACGATGCTATGAGATTCTCTAGGGAACAAGATGATTCATGTTATTTCATTAACTCTATTGATTATATTACTCAAGACTCTTTTCAGGAAATTGTAAAAGAGGAGACGACGAAACCGTATCCAGCTCAAGACGAGGAGACAGGTGAGAAACCTAATGACCATTCATCAAGACAAGTAGAATATGAAGGTATTAAGATAAACGATGAACTTAAGTGAAAACCCTCTATTGAGGAGTCTCCCAAACTGGAACTTAAACAATTACCAAACCATTTAGAATACGCATTCCTTGGAAATAATTCTACATTACCAGTTATTATTGCTTATAATTTGCAACCCAAGGAGAAAGAGGAATTAATCCAAGTATTAAAAGAACATAAAAATGCCATTGCATGGAAAATTTCTGACATTAAACGAATCAGCCCTTCTTTTTGCACCCACAAAATTTTGATGGAAGATGAATACAAACCGTGTGTGCAAGCTCAAAGACATCTGAACCCCAACATGAAGGAAGTTGTAAAAGCCAAGGTAATTAAACTTCTAGATGCTGAAATTATTTATTCTATTTCTGACAGTTCTTGGGTAAGTCCAGTGCAGGTTGTCCCCAAGAAAGGAGGCATGACGGTTGTGACCAACGAGAAGAATGAATTAATCCTAACAAGAACAGTTACAGGGTAGAGAGTTTGCATAGACTACAGGAAACTGAATGACGCCACAAGAAAAGATCACTTCCCCTTACCATTCATTGACCAAATGTTAGAAAGATTATCCGGACACATGTATTACTGCTTTCTAGACGGACTCTCTGGTTACTTCCAAATCCCAATAGCTCTTGAAGATCAAGAAAAGACAACATTCACATGCCCATATGGTATGTTCGCTTATCGTAGAATGCCTTTTGGATTATGTAATGCTCCTGACACTTTTCAGCGCTGTATGATAGCCATATTCAACGAACTCGTGGAAGATATCATGGAAGTCTTCATGGATGATTTTTCGGTATTCGGTAACTCTTTCCATCTCTGCCTTAAAAATTTAAAATCAGTTTTAATAAGATGTGAGGAAACAAACCTTGTGCTTAACTGGGAGAAATGTCACTTCATGGTTGAAGAAGGTATTGTATTAGGGCATAAAATTTCTAGTAAAGGGATTGAAAACAATCGAAAAATTACTACCCCCTAGTTCAGTTAAGGCTATTAGAAGCTTTTTAGGACATGCTGGTTTTTATAAAAGATTTATTAAGGATTTTTCAAAAATAGCTAAGCCTTTGACTAAATTGCTAGAAAAAGATATATCTTTTAACTTTGATCAGGGATGTTTAGAAGCATTTAATACTTTAAAGATAAATTAATTAATGCTCCAATCATAATTGCACCTGATTGGAACTTGCCATTTGAACTAATGTGTGATGCGAGTGATTTTGCAGTAGGTGTAGTATTGGGAAAACGAAGAGAGAAGCATTTTCAACATATCTATTATGCCAGCAAAACCTTAACGGCTGTACAAGAAAACTATACTACTACGGAAAACGAGTTGTTAGCTGTGGTTTTTGCATTTGATAAATTTCGATCATATCTCATATTGTCTAAAATTGTTGTTTACACTGACCATTCCGCCCTTCGGTACCTTTTAACTAAAACCGATGCAAAACCTCGACTTATTCGATGGATTCTCCTATTGCAGGAATTCGACTTGGAAATTCAGGATAAGAAAGGAGCTGAAAATCTCGTGGCTGATCATCTGTCCAGGCTTGAGAAATCCAATACCAAAGAACTAGATGACATGGAAATAAATGATTCGTTCCCTAAAGAACAATTTTTCGCTATATCTAACTCCAAGGTACCTTGGTTTGCAGACATCACGAATTTTTTAGTTGTTAACATTATCCCAAAAGGGTTAACACACCAGCAAAAGAAGCGATTCTTTAATTATGTGAAAAACTACTTTTGGGACGATCCATTTCTGTTTCGCAAATTTGCAGACCAAGTCATCAGAAGATGCATTACAGGATCAGAAATATCAAAAATATTGGAACATTGCCACTCAAGGCCAACCGGAGGACACTATAGTGGCACTAAGACTGCACAAAAAATACTTGAATCAGGTTTTTATTGGCCTTCATTATTCAAATACGCTATCAGGTATGTTACTTTATGTGATAAATGCCAACGGACAGGTAACATATCTAAACGTGATGAAATGCCTCAAAAATATATGATTTCTTGTGAAATATTTGACGTTTGGGGTATCGATTTCATGGGCCCATTCCCCAGTTCATTCGGAAATAAATACATCTTAGTAGCAGTTGACTACATGTCCAAATGGGTAGAAGCCCAAGCTCTACCTACTAATGACGCTAGAGTGGTAGTACGTTTCCTTAAAAAACTCTTCTCGAGATTCAGAACACCTAGAGTAATTATCAGTGACAGGGGCACTCATTTTTGTAATACCCAATTTGAAAAAACCCTTAAGAAATACGGAGTTCATCATAGAACAGCCACCCCATACCATCCTCAAACTAATGGACAAGTTGAAATAGCAAACCGAGAACTTAAACGGATCCTTGAAAAAACAATAGAATCAAACAGAAAAGATTGGGCAACAAAAGTAGACGATGCCTTATGGGCTTACAGAACTGCTTTTAAAACTCTTATAGGGACATCACCTTACAAACTTGTTTATGGAAAAAGTTGTCATCTACCATTCGAACTAGAGCATAAAGCTTTCTGGGCTATCAAATTTCTAAACCTTGATTCCAAACTTGCAGGAAAAAATAGGTTGATGCAGCTGAACGAGCTAGATGAATGGCGAGCCAATGCATACAAAAATTCACGCCTATACAAGGAAGCAACAAAGAGACGCCATGACGTTCATTTAAAGCAACGGCAACAATTTGAAGTTGGAGATCTCGTTTTATTATACAACTCAAGACTCAAATTGCTTCCCGGGAAACTAAAATCACGATGGTCAGGACCCTTCGTAATTCAACTTGTTCATCCATATGGCACAATAGAGGTAAGGCACCCATCATATGGTACTTTCAAGGTAAATGGACACCGTCTCAAACTTTATAATGGTGAGAATTTTAAAGTCGATGGAGAGGAACTACGACTCCACAAACCGCCCTGAATATACCAACAAGGTAATAGTCGAGCTTAGACTATAAACAAGCGCTTCTCGGGAGGCAACCCGAATACTAACAATTTTAACTTATTTTAAATTCAAGTTTTAAACATTTCAGTCACTCACAGGGTTTTTAAAGCACAGGTTCCCAACTCCACATGGCCGATCACACGGCCATGCTTAAGGCCGTGTGACCAACGCGGAGGGAAACACGACCGTGCGATACGACCGTGCGATAACAGGGTAAAAGATTTCCCCAAACACAGGCTGTGATAAAATGCCACGACCGTGCGACATGGCCGTGGTTGAATCTGTCGAATAAACACGGGTGTAAGACACGTCCGTGTCTAGCGCCCGTGGACAACGCTATCGAAATAACACGGGCCTGCGAAAACCTACACGATCGTGGAAGAAGCGAATCACGCCAAACACGGTCGTGCGATACGATCACGTAGCGACACGGCCTAGACACACGGGCGTTCGATAAGACCGTGTGGCGACATCTTAACTCGCGACAAACACGACCGAGCCACGGTGCACACGGGCGTTTGTCCCGGTTGTGCTACTTAAAAAATAAGAATAATTATCTTATTTTATTTTTCTTTTATGAAGTTTTTAAGACTCAATCGTTTTTAAGATTCATTTGTTTTCCTTTTCAAAAAAAAAGAGGCTTACCTTCAGAGTCAAGCTTGCCATCCAGAGTTATCTCCAATACTCGATCTCGCAAATCCAGGGATATCATCCGTTCTTAATACAGGAAGTTTCACTCCTCCCCCTATCTTATTTTTATACTCTAATATCTATATTTGTACATTGAGGGCAATGTACATCTTAAGTGTGGGGGGTATTTATTAATGATTGCCTTGTTCTCTTAAAAAGATCTCATATCATATTTAGGATAAATTTTTTTGATTGGTTTATGATTTTGATTGATATATCTTGAATTAAAACATAAGGATTTATGCATTGATTGTTTAAACTTTAAGACATTAGAGAATCAAGCATGATAAGTTGATTTTTAAGAATTTAAAATTATAGGTTGTTTCTCTAAGTCTAGGTATTACTTTGAATTGGATTTCACGAGTCTAAACATCAAATAGCCATAATTTTTGTGAGATTTTTTAGCCTTTTGAGCATCTATTCATCCTTTCATGCTCACTTTTATTATTGCTTTGAGCGCGTCAGTATTGAACTGTTATTCTAGAACTTGCTTGATTATGCATGTCGAGACCACACCATTTGATTTGATATGTCAAAATGATTAAGGCACTTAGGATTAACCCACTCATGTCATGAAAAGCCTACCTCCACGATTAACCCCTAGTAAACCCCCTTGAGCCTAACAAGCCATTTCTTGTATTACCCTTAATATTAACCCTTAACCCATTTTTGTTGAAATCCCCTAAATTAATCCCTATTTTTGTTGAGATTTGAATTGAATGGATTGCTTAGATATGTTTTGTTCTTAATAGTTAGTCTATGTTATTTAACTTGTTCTTAAAAAAAAACTATGTATATTTATTAGTAATTCCATATTTTGAAAAGAAGATCTGTTTTACGCAAGTGAAAATTAACTCTTTTTCTAGTTAGGAAATTTTTCAATTCAATCTCGATTTTAACCCTTTCTTTCAGTTTGTGACCACACCCCCTAACCAAGCCTCATTACAACCCTCTAAAGACCTTTTGATTGATGTATCATCTTAAATTATAGTGGTGGAGATTTGATTTTCATGCAAGCCTATGGTAATGACTTTCCATTATTGACTATTGAGTACTTTATTTATTATACTTAAACACCTCGAGTGATTTGAGTGAATCTTTAGTGAGGATGTAAAACTTTGTGATATTCTGAATCAAAGGTAATTACTTAGATACGGAGAGACACCTATGTTTGCATGATTAAATATTCAACTTGGAATGTTTGAAACTTTTATGTTCTTTTAGTTGAAATCTCAATGTATGATTACCTATGGATTAATTTGAGATATTATTGATAGAAATTATAATTTGAGAAGAATTTATTTTGATTATGAGTTGAGGATTTTGCTTGAGGACAAGCAAATGCTTAAGTTTGGGGGTATTTGATAAATCGTAATTTATACATATTTTCCTCCATGTTTAACGCATATTATGGATGATTTTCCATTAGAATTGGTGAATTCGATGCTCCTAATGTTTTAATTTCATGTTTTACACTTATGAGAGCATAAGAGAGCGAAAGGAACGAGAAACGGGCCAAAAACGATGAAAATGGGCCAAAATACGAAATCAACGGCCTGGACCTCCTCACATGGGTAGACCACACGGTCGTGTCAATCTGGCAAAATTAGAGCACGACTCACATGGGCATATCACACGATCGTGTCATTCTAACAAGCTTGAACACGGCCTGAAGTAATCGCACACGGGCGTGTCACACGGGGGCGTGTTCCTGCCAAGCCCAAGTTAAGTCCAATTCAAAAAAGGCCACTTTTGAGGGCTTCAAGGCATTCTGAAGCCTATAAGTACACCCTAGAAGAGGAGAAAAAGGGAGACAGAGAAGAAGGGTAAGG
The DNA here is from genome assembly GCF_007990345.1 of Gossypium hirsutum. NCBI lineage: Eukaryota > Viridiplantae > Streptophyta > Magnoliopsida > Malvales > Malvaceae > Gossypium > Gossypium hirsutum. The sequence continues at coordinate 31,371,273 of NC_053432.1, forward strand.
AATTACTCCAAGGAAGTCGATTGATCCATCTCAAAAGCCAGATTCATCATCAAGATTGAAGATCTCTCCTCAATTTCCCTTTAGGAGTTTTGGGTTTTCTTTACATTTTGTATTCTTTATTCTTCTAAGATGTTTTCTTATTTAGTTATGAACTAAACCCCTAAATACCTAAGGGGGATGAAACCTAAGACGAATCTTGTTATTATTTTCTGAATTGTATGATAAATATTTAACTTGTTCTTAATTATGTGTTCTTAATTCTGGTTTTAATATCCCAGAATACTGATTCAAGACACGCTCTTATTCAGAGGAGGAATAGACCCTGTCTAAGAGTACATTTGTCATAATTAAGCGGAGTTGATTGCGCGCCTAGAAATAGGGTGACAAGATTTTACCGAATTAGGGTGAAACCTAATAAGGGGATCCATAGGTCGAGTTAATGCAACCCTAGAGTGTTAATTAGAGAAAAGTCTCGATTATCCAATCTAGGGATTAGACGTTATTAGTCTTGAATAGGGATAATAACATAACTTAGGGATCTTTACGGAACAAGTTGAATGAATAAATCGTCCGATTTAGAGCCAGAATAACAAGTAAAGTCTAGGTAGATTTTTCCTTAGGTATTGCCTCAAGTCAATCGATTTTCCCAAAAGCAATTCCCCAATTCTTTTCTCTGTGCGTTCTTAGTTTAGATAATTAGTCAATTAAAACAAAACCCATTTATTCTTAGGCTAGATAATAAAAAGACAATCATTACTAGTACTTTTAGTTCCTTTGGGTTCGACAATTCGGTCTTGCTAAAACTATACTACTGTTCGATAGGTACACTTGCCTACATCGCGATAATAGTTAGTTCAAGAATGAGTAATTATAAATATTTAAAGCCTATCACGAAATCACGTGATCAGTGTATTTATCGGGCTTTGTGCCTAGCAAGCTTTTTGCTAGTGTGTTTATCGGGCATTGTGCCTAGCAAGCTTTTTGCTAGTGTTGTCTACCAGGCTCTGAGCCAATGATACAGACCGTAGCAATGGCTGAGATCCTGCATCTGTTGCAGATTCTCTACAACTTGTGTGAGCAGCATCGTGACCTGATGATTATTTAGTAGGTACTATATACCCGTGATATAAACCATAAAAATGGCTAAGATCCTGCATCTGTTGCAGATTCTCTACAACTTGTGTGGGCAGCATCGTGACCCGATGATTATTTAGTAGGTATCATATACCGGTGATACAGACTGTAACGATGGCTTGAGATCGTACATCTATTGCGGATTCTCTACAGCTTGTGTGAGCAGCATTGTAAGCTGGTCAAAGTTCTTAAATTAATGTGAATGAGTGATACCCTGAAACTACCTGAAATGAGATCTTACTAAATAATGACTTTGAAATATGATTTGAATTAATGTATTGTACAATAATCATTTGTAGTGAGCTGTGATTTGTTATTTAATTTTATGATTCGATTTGTTATGTTAAATTTGGTAAAATTTATCGTTTTATTTAACGAACTTTCTAAGCTTCAAGTAAGCTTACTCGTGCTTTGTCCTTATTTTGTAGATTACATTTTGTGGTTAAGAGATTGAGTCTACTCATAGAATCACACTATCCCGAGTACTCGTTTGGTAGATTTTGTAAACATTTGGCTTATATGGCATGTAATAGGGCAAATGGTTATTATTCTATATTTCATAGCTATGTTTGGTGTTTGGTACTTGATGATAGAATGATATTCTTTGTAGTATGGTTGTTAAACCTTAAGTAAATTTGAGTATGAGGCTATGAAATGGTAAGTGTCATATTAAATTGGTATGGTGTGTTTGAAATGGGTTATTTGGAGCATGTTATAGCTTATAGATGATTGTTTTGATAATGAGTAACATGAGCATTATAATGTGTTTTAGTATATGACACTTGGTATGGTGTTAGGTGATTGAAAATGACATGTTTTGGTTTTTTAAATGTGTGTTTATAGACTTGTGAACATGTATTATGAATTGGTTTAGGTACCTATGCAATTGGGTGAGGAAATAACATGATTTTGGTCATTTTTGGACACACACGGTCTGGGCCAAGGGCTGTCACAAGGTTGTGTGTCACACACGGGCATGTGATCCCTGTAGGTGAAATATTTTTAGTTTTTCCAAAAATATTTTGATTTATTTCAGTTTAGTCCCTGATTGTTCGAAAGCTATTTTTAAGGTCATGTAGGCTCGATTTAAGGCCCATAAATGTGTGATTTATTCCATTTTGAATTTTTATGTATTTATTAAATTAATTTCTATTGGCTATAAAATGTTTCGTTTTATACGGTAATACTCCACAACCCTATTCTAGTGATGAAAACGGGTTATGGGTGTTACAATCCTATTTATAGATAACTCACATCTAAATCCCACTTAGGATTCACTTCAATCATTACTTGTTCTCACATGCGTCCCCTAATTAATCACATCCTACGAGGTACTCCAAATGTTCTAATGACTGACATGTTACCTCATCTAGGACATTGGATGACTAAAATGTGTCCTACTAACTACTAAGCTTTCATTAGTAGAGACACAAAAATATGGATGGCGGTCTTATTGGCGAGAATGTTCGCCTAATAAGGTTCTCATCACAATCAAGAACTCACCATTTTGCGAAATGGTACTCCCAACATTGGCTAAGTTCTAGGAAGTACTTCGCCACGAAGTGACCAACCTAATCAATCTAAGTCTCGCAACCTAGGCGGCCTTCATCGGTGTAGCCTCTCGAATAGAACCGGCTTGCCAAACCAGGGTCTGAAAAAGTTGATCTTCTATCTGTTAATCAATCATAGGTCGAGAGCTCGCATCATTAACATTAGGAATAGGAAATTCCATTAGGTTAAATTAGGTTAAATAATTTAATTAGTTTAATAAATATTTTAATTTGGATTCACAATACTAATTCGTGACTCAATTAGATTAGTAATTATTTTTTTTGTAATTAATTTAATAAAAAATATCTCCTGTATGCAATCATTTGGGTACAATCTTCAGAATACTTACTAATGTTCTGTTATGACACCAAACTATATTACTATTTGCCCTGTTTGCTTGTAGATACCGCATTTCATTATAGATATTTTATTTGCACGATTGTTACTCAAAATGTTCACACGTTTGGAAGTGGTCACATACATAGTCCATCATACACTCAGGATTAAGGTATGTCACACTATGAATGTTACAAGTAAATAAATCTATAAACAAATTTACGATTTATTCTAATTGCGTCTTATTAGTCTAGTCAGTCACATCTATGTCTTTATCTTTTAGGAGTCATCTGCTCCGATGCCCAAGACAAAGTATCTCCCCAATTGGACATGATAGATGACTTATTAGTCTATCTATCGGTTTTCTCATTTCCGATTAGACTAAAGACATGTTTAGGTTCATTTACTAATTTAAGTTATCTTTCTATATTACAATCCAACCATGTAACACCGCTTAGTAGTTAAACATTAGATAACTAGTGAGCTAATATTTTCTTTCATTTTGCTTTGCATGCAAAAATCATTGAGGGCAATATACAAAGGGTATTAATGTAATTCATGAATAATTTTATTAAACCAATATGTTCAAAAAAATTACAAGTATACAAACGAATATACTACACTTAGGGTACCAGATTCAACACAATGGGATGGTTTCGGGACACTGAAGACCAAAAAGGGGCCCTTGGAGTAGACTGTTGCTGATGTTGTGACACCAGTATGCGGGTGTCGTGACACTGACTCTAACAAGGAAAATTTTATAAATGGCATTCTTTAATCCAACAAGTTTTTAAGTCAAAATTTAAGTGAGAACATTTTTGTCTTTAATATCTTAAAATAGAAAAGACTATAAATATAATTTCATGTGTCTTTTGGGGAGAGTAGAATTTTGGGGTAGAACATTTTTTTCACTTGTCATTTTTTCTTTAGATTAGGTTTTTTTTTTCTTTTATTTTCGTTAGAATAGATTTTTGTTGTAGATTTTTTCTTTTATTTTCTTTAGAATAGAGTTTTGTTGTAATTTTTTTTCTCCTTCGTCGAGAACTTTGAAGATGGGGATGATCAAGCTTGTGGACTTCATGTGGTCGACATATTGTAATGAACACTTCTTAAATTTTTCCTTTTATATTTGTGCACGCCATGTGTTTGATATGTTCGTTTGATTATTGAGTTTGATCATGTATGCTAATGTTGTTTGTTGGTCAATTAATTAATAGGTTGTTAGAATGGGTTAATGAATATCTTTGACTAATTATTTCTTATTTTATATTGAAATAATTAATACACTAGAATTGATGCATCTAGTGGAAAATTTTAGTAAACGAGACTAAGAGGAGAGTTTATTACTGCATACTTTCATATAATTGTATCTGGTAGTGAGACCAGGAGGAGAACTATTTGTCTAAGAGAGACCGAAAGGAGAGCTTAGCTAGTAATTCGAATTAGGATGAGACCAAAAGGAATTTCTAGTTAAGGGTAACGAGCGATTTAATTGAGATAGGTTATTAGCTTAGTTAGCAATTGACTAATCAATTGACCATCGTCCTATCATTTGCATCTTTCAAAACAACAAGAAGAAAATTAGATTAGTTTGTTTAATTTGTTAATTTAGAATTATCTCAAATATCCCTTTTATTTTGTTGCACTAATAATTCTTGAATCAATTAGATTAGTAATTGCTTAATTCTCTATTAATTTGACCAATACATTTACCAATTCACAATCTTGGCTTTGATCTTCGGATTTTCGTATTTCATTAGAAAATTTTCTATATTATATAACTCGACACTGTTAAAAACCTTCAAATTGTTAAAAATTTTCATTGTTTTTTGCGCAAGCAGCACAACGTTCAGCTCCCTTGAGCCGTGTATTGGTAAATCTAAAACATTCAACGATTACGGAGACAAAATCCATGAAGCTTCACAATGTTCTTGTGCAGTGCTTCTGAAAACATTTTTTCCTCATTCTTGAAACTCCGGTCAAAAGCTGGGACCTCTGCTTCTTTACCATGAAGCTTCTTTAAGCAACAATCTTTCCGCTTGATAATTGTGCTCTATAAACATTATCATAACCGCTGATGCCAGTGCAATATTGGATATCAAAGCCTTTTATCGCTTCAATGATTGTTTCAGATCCAGACTGTGGATTAAGAATGTTATTTTTTGATCTTCATCAAAGGCAGAGTAAAAATCCTGAAGTCAAAAAGGCTAAAAGCAGACAATTGGAAGGACGATTTTTGTGGGTTTCTCCTTGTGTATCACTTCACTGCCTGTTTTTGTATTTGCAATGGGAGGGCAAGGAGAGAAGCCAGGGACAATTCCACATAAATGCTTATTGCCCCAAAATGAGTCGAGTGAAAAAGTATTAGTCTAGGAAATTGGAATGGGATGCAGATCCAACACAATAAAAAACTTTATGTTTCCAATTTCACGAGGAAATTATTTGACTCAAGGTACAAATAGTTGAATGCAAATAAATTAGATAGTGATGAAGGGATCAAATCATTGTGCTTATTTTTACTTAGATTCAATTCAAATAAATTCTTTGGATATCCAATTGTACAAGGAATTGGACCTTGTAGAAGATTTGAATCAAGCTTTAACTCTTGCGAATGAGATAAACATAAGAAAGAACAAGGGTAGAGAAACAAACAAGTGAGGCCATCTTGGAGCTTATAATTCTGTAAGCTTTGGTATAGGTTTGTGATTTCCAGGCTAATCACGTAATCCAATTTAAACTAGTTTATTTTTTTGGTGGTAAAGGTCTTCCTTTCTTTTCGTTTGAGCCCAGTTGTTACGCCTTGCCTTGCCTTGCCATGAGAGGGTACTGACCCACGCCAAAACCATTAATCTCATCATTCTAAATTTCTCCATTAAGAGCATTCCTCGAAACAGCCCCCAAAGGGTGGTGGGCCAATGTGAAGTCAATATGTTACATGTATTATTCACTTTAAAAAGTCAACACGGTTGGATTTTGCAGGCATATATACGATGCACGCACTTCTAACTTTGAGCTCTAGATTATTAAGTAGTGTGAGCTGAATTAGCAATTAACATTAAATATATATTAAAAATGAATATACTTCATTAAACTCAGGAACAACTCAAATGAAGCATTAATCTCATGCCTCAAGCTACTCGAGCTTGATTCCACAACTTAAGTTAGTTTTCGAACTAAAACCAAGTAGATTGTGAGTATAATTTTTTTGTTTATACCATTTTTCTTACAGATATAACTTATCCTTTTAATCAGTTATTGCGATACTTCAAGTAAAACATGATTCGTTTGATTAACATAAGTTTATTTATTTAATCTTTTCCTTTAAAAAATGATAATTAATTAGAACAAAAGCTTCCGAAGACACCAAGTTTAGGCACTTGTACACGTACAAAATTAATATTCAGTTAAACAATATATCAGCTAAGATCAAAATCAAAGGACCAAACAGAAATTGCCAACGCAAAACGCCATATCATCAAAGAGCAAAATCAAAGAACACCACGGAATAATCAGTTAAATTTCTAAATTTTTTCTTCTCTTTTGTCAGTGGAGGATTTGGTGGTGGAAAACCATAGAGTTCAATGCTTCAAAGTTCAATCATAAGATTTTGAAGCGGTTGAAGCTTCTTTGTTTGCCCTTCTTGGCCTTGCATTTGGCCGTAAAAGGTTTGTGTCTTGTAGAATCCAAAGGAATTTCTCACTTCTTTAATTTTCTTTTTTCTCAAAAACAAATTTCGGATCGTAAAATCTGGGATTATACCAATTTTGTTACAACAACTTCAATTTCAAACTGAAGAATTCATTGATCTTTCAGTGGCAGCAATGCTGATCTTATCTTCATATAAGGCAAACAAGTTTATAATTGCTTTATCAGGGTTTATTTGATGAAGCAAGAAACGGGTCTTCAAAACCCAGAAACTAAAAAGACAAACTTCAATGAAATAAAAAAGAAATAAATAAAAAGAAAAAGTTAAAATTTAAAAATAAATTAAAATGTGATGTGGAACAATTTGATGGGTTTAAAGATCTTTTTTAACCGAAAATAATAGCTGTACTAAAAATGGTAATAAATTTAAAGTTGAGATAGATAAATGTGAAAAATGTTATAATTTATTTATTTGTATGAAGTTGGTAAAAGATGTTAGAATGGCAAACTAATATCCGTCATATTGATCTGTTTCACTAACATGTTCATGAGTTTGGAAGTTCATCTTCATACTGATTTGTTCTCTCTTAAAAGTGAGTATTTACGGGCATGGTTATCCAATATGACGTTGACCAATTAGAAGTATAACTAACTCAATCCCAATAATAATAAGGGTAAATTATATTAGTCGACACTCAATTATTAGTAATTTTTTTTATCATTTAATTATGAAAAGTAAAAAATAATTACTTAACTATTAGTAAATTTCTTTTTTGGTTACCCAATTATGAAAAGCTATATATTGGTCACCTAGTTATTCAATTTTGTCTTCTTTGATCACCGGTTGGCTAACATTGGCTGCTTTTAGAATTGGTATAATAGCAACTTTAACCCTCAATATCTATATATTGTGTTAATTTAGTCTTAATTCTTAAAAATCTAACCCTCAACTTTTATCCATTGTATAATTTGTTTTTTTTTCATTTTTACTTTTCTTTTAATTTCAATATTTCACTCCAACGAATTTAATAGGAGAATTTCAATAATATTAACAATTATACCTGAATTTTTAAATAAAAAAATAATAGGATTAAATTTCTAAAATTAAAAATATGGGGAATAAATTCCAATTGTACAAAGAGTATAGAAACTTTGAGAATATATTTACCTTCAAATTTTTACTCTATAATTTAGTCAAAAAAATTAAACAATCACGATTTGCAAAGCATGGATTGATAACCATACTAATTTTATAAATTTATTTGTTATTATTATTATTTTTTGAAATATTTTCAGAAAAATGTTATGTATTTTTTAAATTTCTAGAATTAGGACAAATTTGACATAATTTATAAAGGTGGAGGGTTAAATTTATTATTATGTCAATTAAAGAACAACCGACTAAACAATCTTAAATAGTTGGTGATGTAATTATAGCCTTGTAAAGCTAGATGATTAAAATGAAAATATACGGTGACCAACAATGTCTTTTATCCTTCCAACTTTTATATGTTAAAATTGGATTGGGTTGAATTCCTGTTGAAGTTAATTTTTGGGATTTGGATCAAAACTAGATTATTATTCAAATATTTCCTTAGCAGGCCCAGAAGTTGAATTAGATTCCAACTTCAAGGCATTTGTTCTTAACACAAGAGAACACAGTTACCATTTTCCTTTGGATGCCTATTTAGGGCTAGTTTGGTAATACTTTTTAAAATTGTTTTTGAAAAGTATTATGAAAAAATATTGTAACAATCCTAATTTTGCCCTAGTCGGAAAGTGGTTTCGGGATAACAAAACCGAGTCCCAAAAATAATCAAATGTTATATTATGTGTTTATTTCATGTGAAAGTGCATGTGTAAAAATCCCATGCTTTGATTCTGCCATTTGTGAGTGAAATTACGAAATAGGACTTATGTGAAATTTTTCGAAAATGCTATAGGCTAATATGTAGTGGCCTAATAAATAGTAGTGCAAAATGAGAGGATTTGCATGTCAAACTCCCCATTTTATGTGTAGTGGCCGGCCATGGTGTTAATGGTAGACAACATGTGCAAATTTTTTTAGTGATGTTATGGCATAAGTATGACACAAATAATATATGTTATTTTGTGTCATAAAATGTTTAGTAATAGAATAACAAAAAGGAAGAAAATGAAGGTTTTTGTTCATTCTTGTTCATGAAAGCTGAAAATAGAAGAGAAAGGAGAGGAAAAGAGCTCTTGAATGTTCGGTCACTTGGGGAAGAAAATCCAAGGTAAGTTCATGGTAGTTTGCTTCTATCTTGATGTTCATGAGTTCTTCTTGATTCTACCCTAACTCATGAAGCATATTTTGATTTTTGGTTGTGTTGTGAGCATTCGGTCATGAATTAAAATGAAGGAAATGGTTGTTGTTTCATGTCCTTTTGATGAAAAATGGAAGATAGGTGAAGTTGAGCCAAGCAAATGAGCATGCATGTGCCTTAGATGCTAAGAGAAAAATCGGCTAACATGTTGTGCTTTAAAATGATGAAATGAAGATTATGCTTAAGTAAAATTATAGATATGTGATGATTGATTGGTGATATACATGTTTAAATAATATGAATGCAAGATATGTGTGAAAGAGTGATTTGGTAATAAATCTGTTTGGGACAGCAGCAGTAACGTGATTTTGGAAAATCACCATAAATTGTGGGAGATGAGTTAGAAGCTGAATAAATTATGTAATTAAATCTTAATGAGTCTAGTTTCTTATAAAACAAACCGTGTAAGCAAAAGAATTTCCGATAATGAGATATTTGAAGTGATGTGGGACAGGGTCAGAATGACTTCTAGATCCTCTGTTCTATCTTTATAAAATCATTATAAATTGTAAAAAAATTTTCATAAGATGAAATTTATATGCTTAGACTCCTTAATGAGTCTAGTTTAAAATGAAATAAACTAGAACATATTTTTAATTCTTTACAATGAGAAATTTGATTCGTAGTGAGGAGTGGTCAGATTAGTCAAACAGTGAAACAGGGGAAACTTTAAGAAAAATCTGGTATTGATTGGCCGAACTAAAAATTCTGAAAATTTTATGGATGAAAGATATATGAGTCTATCTTCAGGGAAAATTAACAGAACTTGATTTGGAGTTTCGTAGCTCCAGTTATAAATGATTTAGTGACTGTTGCTCAGGAAGATAGCTTGCAGTGAAATTATGATTATGTGGTAAACATTGACCAAATTTTGTTAATGAGTTGCTTATTGATTTCTTATAAGCTTACTATGATCAGTAGGTGTGAAAGTCGAATATATATATATGTATATATTATATTTTGAAAGTGATGCTCGAATAGTTGAATAATGACTAGTTTAAAATCTTTGAATTTAAGCTCAAGAGCATAGAGGGGCAAAATTCGGATAAGGGAAAAGAGAAAGTAATCGAATAGCGTTGTAATCGTTCGACAACATTCAAGGTAAGTTCTTAAGTGTTTAATCTTGATTCCTTTTTATATGCCCAAGAGTTAAATTAATATGGAAAAGGGAATGTAAATTTTATTTAGTTATTGTGCCGAATATGTAATGATTTAAGGCTATAAGCTGATTATGGCTATTATGCTTAAGTTGAATTGGATTTGGAAATTTGATGCACTAAATGAGTGTTACAATGAATAAACTGTGCCGTATATGTGCTGGTGGAGATATCATGATTTTTTATTATTAAATACCTAAAGGAAACCATGATGTGTATAAAATTATTATTATTAGTCCTTTGTGGTAGCCGAATATGGCTTGGCACTAAAGTGATTAAATGTGAACTTCGATGAGGTAAACTATTAAAAGTGTGGTGCTATAAGACTATGGGCTAATACGATATGTGGATTCGTTCCGTAAAGTAAATTATTAAGGTATGTGATATGTACTTATGCATGTTAAATCGATTGGAATTGAATCATGAATGTGAATTGCGAAGCATAGGTAAAAATGCCTATGACATATATGTGAGTAAGGGTAAAACCATCGTAAATTATCGATAAGGATGGGCTATGTGCGGAACCATCTTATAATTGCTAATTTGAAAGGTTGTGTGTGAATCAGTGAGCAATATGTATATATTAGATGAATTGTGACCTTTTGGTTCTACTTGAATTAAGTTGTGCGATAAATAATTTATGTATATGACTTATAGTCGAATGGTCACTATGGGTTAAGTTTGAATGGTGAAATGGATATGTGATATTTATGAATGACTTTTGAACCGAAATGTAAACGATGGTGTTCATATGGAGCTTATACCCGAATGTTGCAAATGACTACGAATGTGATATGTTGAATGAGATGTATTAATATATGATTAAACATGCATGATATTTGATGTGTATTCAGGTTAAATCCCGCAGGCTTCGTGCTGGTATTATATTCGGGATAAATCCCGTAGGCCTAGTGCTGGTATTATATTCGGGCCTTCGTGCCTAGCAGGCTTAGTGCCGGTGATGTGTATTCGGGCCTTCGTGCCTGCAGGCTTCGTTCCGGTGATCTGTATTCGGGCCTTCGTGCCTAGCAGGCGTAATGCCAGTGAAATGATATGTTATGTAAATTCAGTGTTCCTTGTAAGATAAGGGTTTAGCCGAATGTTAAAGATGAAATGATAGTGTATTGTATCATGCTTATATGGCCTAATGGCAAGTATAATCATGTTGGTAAATATGCAATGTGCTTTTATAATCGAATGATAAGTTTGAAATGAATGTGAGTGAAATGTTATGCATAAGCTATCAAATGCTAAATGTGAAAATGAGATGAAAGAAAAGTGTTTGAGATGTATAATTATATACGTTCGAATGATGTTAGTACTTAATTGATATGAATATGTTATATGGAACTTGTTGATTTGATTATTCGGGCCTTTGAGCCTAGCAGGCTATAATGCCGGTGAACTGATATCGGGCCTCGAGCCTAGCAGGCGAAATGCCGGTGAACTGATATCGGGCCTCGAGCCTAGCAGGCGAAATGCCAGTGATTTGAGAAAAATCTAAGACTAAGGTACCTCGTATTAGATTGACAAATGAATACATTCAATATGTTAAGTGGGCCAGGTACACATTATGTATTCATATGTGAGTTTGATTTGAAGTGAATCATAAGTGTGTAATGTGATACATACGTGAATAAATGTTATAACTATATCTATGATCATGATACACCGGGTCAGGGTGTGAAAGTATGTGAAAGTATTCGATTTAATTATGTTATACGAATTCAGATTAAGTGTGATAAGAATGCTGAACGTGCATTATGTGTTTGTGTGTATTCGGCCAGATGACAATATACCTAGAATATGGCCACTTAAGAAATTGAATAATCGAAGTATAATTGCGTTTATTTGTTTGCATTGCTTAAGACTTACTAAGCTTATGAAAGCTTACTCCGTTGTTACATTCCTCTGTTTTATAGATTGTTGACTTCGGTTACCTGCTCGGGTTGGAGTTCGCCGGAGATATTATCACACTGTCGAGCTCACGCTATTGGTGTAAGTAAATCCTAGTATTTCGAGTCTATGGCATGTATAGGGTTTTAATGTTGAGTATGTGATATTATAATTTAGCCAAAGGTGTTGGCTAGTGATGTTTTGGGCCTCGTAAGCCCATATATGGGACAGATTGCATGTGAAAAGAAAAGTTTTAAATTGATTGAAATTTTTCGGCACTGTTTTTGTGTGATTGACTGAGTTTAAGTCGGGCAACACCTCGAACCCTGTTCCGGCGAGGGATACGGGCGAGGGGTGTTACAAATACTATGGAAAAATTCTTTTAGAAAGTTTAGTTTAAAATTTGTGTGTTTAGTATTGTTGTTAAAAAGTGCTTTTGAGAAATAAAATGTTCATTTTAGATATGATATTATAAAGTAACAAATATGTATTTAAATAATGTTCAAATTAGTTAATATTATGATATTTTAGTAATAATATAAAAAAATAATTTATTATAACTTATTGTTAATATTTTAATATATAATATTAATTTTAAATAATTCTAAGTAATTAATATTAATTATTTATTAAATTTAATTAGAATATATAAATTATATTTAAATATTTAAATATAATCATTAATTATTTGTAATTAGATATGGACACAATTGTATTATTTTAAAAATGATTTTTTTTTATTTTTAATTAATAATTTTAACACATTTGTATTATTTTATTTTAAAATGTAATTTGAATATATAACTCATATTAGATATTAACATAACATAGAAAACATAAACCTAACAAATTAAAATATTACATATATTTAGATTAAAGTTCCAAAAAAGGATAATATTTATATACCAAATATAAATACTAAAAATTTTACAATAGCATTTACAATTTAAAGTGAATTCATTAAACTAGAAGCTATAACATCTCTTGTTAATCCCATTTCACAACCACTTGAATTGTTTCATTCACCATCATCATCACCATCATCATCGTCGTCATCATCATCATCACTTTCTAGACCATGCTCATTTTTTGAATCAATAATATTCTCATATGCCCTGTTAATATCTTCGTATTCCATAAAATTTGCATCATTTCGACCGACATATTTTCGGATAAAATTGTGTATCGTCATTGTAGCAACAATGATCATCATTTGCTTTTCAAAACTATAACTTGGCATATCCCTTAAAGTGGCCCATTTTTTTTCAAAATACCAAAAGTTCGTTCAATCACACTACGTAATGATGAATGTGAATGATTGAATATCTCTTCTTTACCAGATACCGGTTTACCTCTACGAAAGTCAGGTAAATGATATCGCTGACCTCTATATGGTCCAAGATAACCTTTCATCTGAGGATATCTAGAATCAACAAGATAATATTTTCCTATATGTCATAATATAACAAACAATTAATTCAAGAACTTTTTTTATAAAAATTATCAATTAAAGAACTTATACTTTATTATTTAAAAAAGAAAGAAATAAATGAAATATCTAACCATTTGGTGTGTGCGGAAATTTGTATTTTGGATCTCGAATTGCATCAAAAAATATTCTAGCGTCATAGGCCGATCCTTCCCATCCAACCATGATAAAGGTGAAACACATATTAAAATCACACACTGCCATAACATTTTCAGTCGGGATACCTTTTCTTCCAATATAGGGAATTTGTTCATTTGGTGGAAGAATAGCGGCAATATGAGTACCATCAATTGCACCTATGCAATCCTGAACAAATAATCATATTAGTCTCATGCATATTTTTAGTCAAACAAAAATATTAAAATATAATACTATAAAATTAAATTTTAACCTTAAAATGCGGCATATATCTAGAATCATTACGTATTTGTTCGGGTATTGAACTAAAAAAAGGATCTTCGGGTGCAATTAGATCAATGGCCATCCTTGAAACTTTCTCAAGCACAATTGCAAAGTATCGACTTATTGTTGATCCAGACCTTTGAAATCTTTCTTGACATTGAGAAACTTTTGCACTGGTGCCCAAGATGTATAAAAAAATTCCCCACATTTCACTAGAAGATATGTTTCTTGAAGTTTGCAAGTTGTATATTGTCTCCAAAACTCTCAACAAACTTGTGAATACAATTTTAGACATCCTAAAATTAATCATACAATGTGATTTGTGACCGTCAAGGATCTTTCAAATCCATGTCTCACTTGACTGTTTTGAATCCATGCATGGTTGCTTCAATATATACTTCTCGTAATATAATTGCACAGAAAAAGATGCAACAACAAATATTCGATTAAAACATTCCATGAGTTGTAAAATCTCTTTCTTTTCCCTTTCATCATCACTTTCATCACCGCTGGAATTCTCAACTATACTCATCACCTGTGAATAAATTTTATATCCAAAATCATATATAAACAACTATTGATAAAACTAATTTAGTATAAATAAGTAGAACATAAATTTAATATCCAAAAATCAAACATAAACAACTATTGATAAAACTAGATTACACATAAATAAGTAAAATATAAATTCAATATCCAAAAACCAAACATAAACAACCATTGATAAAACTAGATTACACATAAATAAGTAGAACATAAATTTAATATCCAAAAACCAAATATAAATAACAATTGATAAAACTAGTTTAGCATTGTTGTTTAGTCACATAGTAGATATCTTTGAATCCTAGAAGATCGGAAAATTTTCAACTATCCTCCTTTTCCGTCTTAAGCTACAAAGCTCTAATCTTGGGATTAATTGATAAAAACATAATTCACTTGTCCTTATTGAGCAATAATTTAAGTGAGAAAAAGTATAGCGGACTAGCTTCTGGAACTTCTTCCGCCATGCTATCAAGCACTTTAACTGCTTGTGGAATACCATATGGATCCATAACAGGAGTCAAACTAGATGTGGCTTGACTCATATTGTCAGCTGCATTGCATAATTTTTCTGTTTGACTGGACAATCTTGCAGCCCCTCCAATTTGCTTTAAGGATTTCTTTCTTCCAGGTTTAAAATGTGAACTTGATATCTCAGGTGGTTTTCTTTTTTGACCGTTTCTATCAATGTGAACATCATTTGAAATCTGAACATCATTTAAAATGTGAACATCATTTCTCACATTTTCATCCTCATTCTCCTCGGGTATTTCATTGTTAACATCCTCAAAAAAATCACTATGGAGTGTACCAGAAGAAGGTGCCCATGCTTTATCACCTGTTGCAACTATCCCCATGAACATTTGGTCCAACTTCCCTTCGAATTCAGGATCAATGCCCGATGTTCTAAATTTTTGATCTTCAGGCACAACCTACATATAAAATGATAGTTTAATAATAGTAATTATCAATAACCTCATAAATAAGAAAAAAAAATATTCAAAATTATTAATGTACCTTTAGCCTACTCTCCCACCAATCATCCGATGTATCAACGGTTCCTTTTATAGGATTCCACCCTAGAGCAGTATCTTCGCCTTTAAGTTTTTTCCAAGCCTTCCATTCTTTTTTAGGGCATCCCACCTATTTTTAAGTTGTCTTTGTAAATAAGCCTTGCCCGTTTCTTTCTCAAAGTTGGTCATTATTTTCAACCATCCATCTTTTGTGAAATGAGTACCAGGCCTATTGCCTTTCAATATCTCTTTAAAACAAATATCACAAAATATTTCTGTCAATCTCTTATCCCACATTGCTTTGACTTTTTCACCACTAACTTCAACCGCCGAAGTACTCATCTATTGTGTATACGAATATATTCATTTCAACCAGTAAAGCAATCAAGAAAATCAAATGTCACATAAGTATAATTTTTTACATGTGTATCAAAATCAATATGGGATCCTAAGATTTTTTTTCTCAATCAAAATCAACTTTCCAAGACCGAAATAATAACCAAGAAAGAGAACACAACTAATAATAGCATCAAACACAATTAAAAAGTCACTATGAACAATATTTTATCAATTCTTATTTTAAAAAAAATAATATAAGGTAAAGAAATATGAGAGATGATATGCATAATCTTTAGTACCTCAGCTTTTAGGGTGTAAAATTATGCAAAAAATGATGACTGTTTAATAAATGAAAATGATGACCAAGTGTACAACACCATCTTCCTAGGTATTCCTCTCATGTACTGTTCCCTGACTGCCCCATTCCATTTTCCTTCCCATTTATTTCCTTTTCGAGCAAGCAGCAAACATAGGAAATCTATTTATTTCCCATTTATTTTAAATTTCATGTTCTACATTAACTATCAAGTCATTATTATTAAATATTTGACCAAGTATACAACACCAATTTACTCAATAAAGCTCGAAAAAAGAAAAAGCAAGGACCAATTATGTAGAAAGTGGACAGTCTTACAATAATACTTAAAAGGAAGTCTATCAAATATGAAAGAATGAAATGAAAAGAACCGTAATAAGTGCACAAACCTGGGATTTTTACTTTGTCAAGTCCAAGAACCAAAGGTACAAGTAAAAGAGAAAAGTTGAAAATAATGTGAAAGAACTTTTTTTATTTCATAATTATTTCATAAAATCAAACAATCAGAAAATAACTAAAGAGAAGAAGAAGTATTTCACAAAAAAAATAGAAGAAGAAGAAAAGAGAGACTCACCTGTCCGAAGAGGAACATAAAGAACCAGAGGAAAAGTAAACAAAAGAGAAATGGGGAAAAAAAGGGGTGTGTCGTCTATTTGGAAAGAAGAAAAAAGAAGGTTCAAAAAATAATATAAGGCCAAAAACACGTTTGGTTGAGAAAAAGTGGCAAAATTGCTGCTTTTTTATCTGTGAAAAAGTACTTATTTTAAGTTGAAAAAGTGGCAAAAATGAGGACTGTTCTTTAATGCTTTTAACAAAAAAGTACTTTTTTGGCAAAAGCCCATCAGACAAGCAGAGTCGAATGATCTGCTTTTTTGGCCTTAGTTTTAGTGCAGCGTGCTTGATCTGCTTTTTGATTCAATTACACTACAATGTGATGTTTGGATAACATTAATGAGGTGAGTTTTAGCAATTGGAGTTGTGTAACGCTGTTCTCCTATCCCGATGACTGGAACGAACGAATGACGTTATTGAAATATTTTTGGTACAAAAATCAATATTTTATTTAAAAAATAAAGAATAATATATTTTTATAAAATTATAGAAAATAGATAAAATTAATTTTAAAGTTCTAAAATCTTGTTTAATTTATTTTAAATCGATTTGTGGATGTTCAAAGGTGTTAAATCAATTCTGGACTTTAGAGGTCTCTTTTTGCACAAAACAATATAGTAGCCAAAATAGTATAGAGATGCAATACCTACGGCCAAAGGTATCAATACCCTGGTATTGTATTATTTTTGAGACAATTTGTCGATTGGGGTGCAATACCTGTAGTCAAGATACTAAACCCCGAGCACATGGGGTGAAATTTAACCTTAAAACATTCTTATTTCAGCTTCAAACTATATCAAATCAAATATTAAACTTTGAAAACCCAAAAATCACATTTTAAGAGTCGAAACAACCGAGTCATCTCCAAATAAATTATTGTTAAAACATGCTTCAATTTTTACCAAATTTCCATCAAAACTCAACACAAACATAGTCGAATTGAAGTGAAACTTGTCAAAACATTGAAGATTCATGCTAGCCTTGTAAACGAAGTATAATACCATTCAAAACCAATCTAAACATGGAAAACCTAAGAATGAATCCATTCATTCAAAAGATATAACAATTGGCTCAAGGCCAATTAAAATAAACAAAATAGAAGTAATCGATATCACTAGCGATGACCTTTCTAGATCATACCATTGGTATAAATTACAAATACAAATATTTCATATTCATCAATAATAGCAATAGTGTAATTGGTGATCCTTAAATTGAATCGAGTTTCAAGTCAAAAATATTTACATGTAAAAACAACAGTGCGTTAAGCATAAAGCTTAATAAGATAATATAGAATTACCTTATATATTTACCTTTAAAATTATTGTACGGACTTCGACACCATATCTAAAAATGTTATTTTATCATTTAAAAAGTTTCATTATGTCTCATCACCAAAATTTTATAGACACTCTAATATTTAATTTATTATGGGTTTTAAATGTCTAAAATACTCTAGTAGCAAAATTATCACTTTATCATTAATCTCGTATTTTTAATTAATTAGACCAGTAAAAGTCGAATTAACTAAAATCTCCTTTTAAAGATTTTTCAAAGTTAATTTAATCCATTAAAAATCTAAATTTCTCATACCAAAACTCTACTGAATTCCTTGCCATAGCAATGTAAATCGAAAAATTTCGGCGGATTACAAGTTGAGTTTTTCCACTAGAGATGAGTGCCTCGAGTGGGTTCACTGGCTTTGTTTTTGACACTTTCCTTTCTTATCCCGAGTCACTGATATTGCTTCTCTTGTAGCTAAATTTTGTCTTGCCTTTTGCTCATCTACTGTTTTTGCCGCTGCATGTTTTACAAATAAATGTTTGATATTTATTTGGTTTTTTAGTTGTTGATTAGATTTTTTAGGTTTAAATATCAATAATGATCACTATATAGAAATTTGGCTTTCTGGTAGGGATTGTGAGATCAAAATTCTTGATTTTTATCACTTGTGTCATTATAAAAAAGTAAATTAATTTTAAAAATTATTTAGCATTTAATACAAGAAATAATTTAAATAATTATAAAACAATTAATTAAAATATTTATAAATATAAAATAACATTATTAAAATTTTATATTTTAAATATCAGTAAAATACTTAAAAGTAATTATCAATACACTTGAATTAGTAAATAATTAAATAAATCAATAAATAAATTATTTCATTAATAAAAATATAATTAAACATAATTTTAATAATATCGTAAATATAAAATAATTTTAAACATTAATTTTTTAAGGCATTCATTAGAATGAGTCCAATAATTAATCTTCTGCATTCTGCATGTCTATTAAAGAGGAAGATGCACTCCACAAATCTTAAAAGCTGCTCCATACCTAAAGCGAGAATTGAATCCTCTCAACCATTGATTAAGATTGAAGAGACTTTTATTATTTCACCTAACATTACACATTAAATTTATCTCTTAGCATCTATACTCACAATTTTATTTATAATTAATTCTAGAAAGAAAAAAAACAACCACGCCCTTTTACAGTATTTCAAATAAAAAGTAATTTAAAAATCATTCCTACACTATTTTTCATTTTCTTCTAAATTAAACTTTTTTAGTAGATATTAATTAATTTTTTATTTTAAATAAATATATATTTAATATTTTTGTTTGTGTTTGTGGATTTTAGAAATAAGACTTAATATAAAATTTTGTCCTTAAAATTCACACATTTTCTTAATTTGCTCTGTTTTTTTTTTCAATTTGGCATCTGAACTTGACAATTTTTCTTAGTTTTATACATAAGCTTTTTTTTTGTCCAACTTGATACTAACCTTGTCAAACGTGATGCAAATTACTCCAATATACTAACAATATTATTTTTTTATGATGTAGTAGATATAATCAATGAATGACCAACATATAGCAGATAACATGAAATTCCATTTTTATAGTTTAAATGTTCAATTACTTTTAGTTTAATTTATTTTAATTTAACATAATGATTTTATTTTATTTTGGGTTTATTAAACCCTTGTTATCTTCTTCAATATTCATTCATTAAACATAGTTCAAAGTATAAATTTTTAATGCATATTTCCCCTTATACTAACTATATTTTTGTGAAATTGATGGCTTTATGAAGACTAAGCCATGCTTTAAGCATGCAGTCCCTCTTGAATTATTTATTTTATTAGCAGTCAAAGTAATATTAGTCTCAATGAAAAGTAAAATTTGAGAATATTATTTAACAAAACAAATAAAACTCCAAAAACTCCATATAAATGTAAGCATTCCTATCATTAAATTCCTTTGTCATCTATCACATGTATGTTATACAATAACTATTTCTGTCCCCCCATAAAAAATAACACAGTTTGTGTTTTGGGTAATTTGTATAACATTTGACAAGTTTAGATATCAAATTGGACAAAAAAACCTTAAGTATCAAACTAGGAAAAAAATGTCAATGTAACACCCCTATCCCTAACTATTGCCGGAATAAGTAAGGGGCATCACCGGATGGACAGAACATTTCAGAACAATATAGAATCACAGATATTATATAACAATGATACTTAGGTATGCATCAACAATTCATCCATTAAGAAGGTCTACGAAACCTAAAACGTACATTTAAGAAAGGTATGGACTAAATCGAACACATTCAGAATTTTCAGAACTTAACCAAATCTTTCAAAACTGTTAAAGTCACATGCCCGTGTGACTAAGCCGTGTGACACACACGGGCACCAAACACCCCCATGTGATCCAACCGTGCCAAAAAGAGGTCCTCTACTGACTTTTTCACACGGCCAACAGACACTAGCGTGTGCCATGGCCGTGTGGTACTTAGCTAGATACTAACTTAAGCCCACAGCCATATGACATGCCCGCGTGTCTTAACCATGTGGCACAATGCAGGCTTGGTTTAAGCCAATTTTTGCCACCCCTTTTTGGGTTCAATCCTAAAAATTTCAACCAATTCTATGCTCAAAATGGCCAAATCACATTAGAACATAGCACATTACAAACATACACCAAAACTATGCACAAACTTATCATTTGTTAGCCAACTCTCATGGCCTAACATATATACAATTCAAAACTTACATACTTAGACATTCTAGCCTATACATGCCATACTTTAAAATTTACACTTTCAAAAGTACCAAAATGAGATCGATAGTGTGGTGATGACCCTCGATTATCCCTAAGCCTTCAGTAGCTACGATAACTGTAAAATAGACAGAATTCACACAGAGTAAGCAACAAAGAGCTTAGTAAGCCAAATACAATTGGTCTAACTACTAAAGCATATAAGTGCAATTTAACAGTAAATATTCATAGCCATTTTATAAATAGTTTATAAGCTTAACCATGCTCTTTTGTTTGCATATATGTCATGCTTCATTTCCAAATTTCGTACATATTTCACAGAGACAGAGTCTTTCATATTTAGAAATTTAGTACAATACAAACGTACCTGTATAGGTTATACATTTCATATACTCATTCTCATATTTTGTACTCTATCATCAGACGGTTCAGAAATGATACAGATATTCATACACGAGTACAATGCCGAAGTCCCGGACGTGGTCTTACATGTAATTTAATATCGATGCCTCTGTCTCAGACAGGGTCTTACACGAAATCAGATATGATGCCAATGTCCCAGACATGGTCTTATACGTAAATCTCAATCGAGGCCTATGTCCTAGACATGGTCTTACACGATATCTCAGATAGATGTCAATGTTCCTTTAGAAGCATACAGAGCTTTTCGAATACTATCATATTATCAGACTTTACTCAAAAGATATTCATCAGGCTCTCAAGGCCATCCAATACAGATTACAGTTTATATATATGGAAATTAGTCAATTCAACACATAATTGTAATTTAACTTACCTCGTACGGATTTAGGAGGAAACGAGTTGACTATTTAACTATTTTGGACTTCCCTCGATCTAAGTCCGATGTTCTTTGTTCTTGATCTAATACAGTTCAAATTTAACTATTCAATCATTCATTTCATTCAAAATAATCCATGAACACATATTTAGGGCACTTTTCATGTGACAGCCCTAAAGTGACCCTAGTCGGAAAGCGGTTTCGGGACCGCTAAACTGAGTCACCAAATTATTTGAATGTGATATTTATTGTCTAAAATATGTGATTATGAAGGTGTGAAAGTTTTAGGCTTCGATTTAGTAAATTGCATGTGAATTTAGTCAAAAGGACTTATGGGTGACATTTTTGAAATGTGATAGGCTAATCTACAAGGACCTAATAGTGCATGTAATCAAAAGGGAGGACTTGCATGTCAAATTTTCCCCCCTAATATGTAGTGGCCGGCCATGAGCATGGGTGGACAAGATGTTATGGCTAAAAACATGTCATAAACATGTTGGGGTAATGCATTATGTAAGGATTAATAAAATAAAGAGCATGGGCAATAAAATATTAGTGTTAGTAGGATGAGAAACAAAAAAAAAGAAAGGATGTGTGTGATTGTCCCCCATTGCCGTGAGTTGAAGGAAAGAAAAACAAAAAAAAAGTATTCATCCTTTGGTTCATCCTTGGCCGAAAATTCTAAGGAAGAAGGAATGAGTTCTTGCTTCATGTTTGGTTTGGAAGAGGATTAGGAGGAGGTTCGGCCATACTTGTATCTAGATTAAGGTATGTTGATGTTGTGCCATGAGATTCATGCATGTTTTTAGTTGCTAGCTTGAGTTCTAATTAGCCATGGTTCAAATCTTTGCTATGTCATGGGGATGATATTCGGCCAAGGTGGATTTTGTGTTAATGTCATTGCATGCTAAATGTGAAGCTTGTTAATGATACATGTGATGGTGGATTGATTAACTCTTGGATTTTCTTTTTAGCATTTTTGAGTGAGACATTAAGTTCTTTGTTTAACCATGATCAAAATTGAAATGGTAAGGTGTTGTGATGTATTCGGCCATGGTATATCCATAAGTATGATTTATGCTTATTGCATGGTAGGTAAGATTTGTGTTTTGGATTTATGTTTATGTTTGGTTATAATCAACCTTGTGATTCGGCTCTTACACATATATATATGTTTGCACATGATGTATTGGCATGACATATATAATATCTCAAGGTATATATTTTCATATGATGGTGTTTCGGTTATGGAGTAAATGATGGATGCGTATTGAGTTATAATATGTAATGCATTAGTTAGTAAAATGTATGCCATTTGTGTGTGGTATTAAGTATATAATTGGCCTCAACATAAACATGCATATTCGGCCACATGAATGAGTACATAGGTTGATGTGTTTGTTCGGCCATAGGTAAGCATATTGAAGGATTTATCTTGACTTAGAAAATTCGGCTAAGGAGAATACTAACTAATGTGTTGAGTTTGATTCATGATTCCGTACATATGTGACTTTGATGTCTAACGAATTATATATGGGCTAAGTACCTTGAGTTCCTCTTTTCGATGCTCAAATGATTAAATCAATTTATTTGTTTAATTAAGCTCAAGAGCAAAGGGGATCTAAATCCGATAAAGGGAAGGAAAAAGTGGTCGAATAGCCATCGAAATCGTTCGACAACATCCGAGGTAAGTTCTTGAGTAATAGAGCTTAAATTATGATTTGATTAGATCATGTTTTAAGCAAATCAAAATCATGCTCTTTGTGTGTGGCTATTGAGCCGAAATTGCAAGAGTGATAAGTGTCTTGTGTTTGAGTTTCGCTAATGAAAATGAAATACGAACGTGTCATGATTTATTGTTAAATGTGCATGGTTATTCGAATGATGTCCGGGCTAAGTCCCGAAGGCTTTGTGCTAAGTGACCATATCCGGACTAAGATCCGAAGGCATTTGTGCGAGTTACTAATTCTGGGCTAAGCCCGAAGGCATTGGTGCGAGTTACTAATTCCGGGCTAAGCCCGAAGGCATTGGTGCGAGTTACTAAATCCAGGTTAAGTCCCGAAGGCATTTGTGCGAGTTACTATAACCGGGCTATGTCCCGAAGGCATTTGAACGAGTAGCTATATCCGGTTAAATTCCGAAGGTACGTGATTCGGGAATGAACGATCTTGCTGTAAAAATTTCAGTTAATACGCTTGTAACATCCCAACATTGAGGTATGTTTCGTATGTGCTTTGAATTAGTTGAGCCCTTACAAATAAGTATTCGCTCAGTTGATAAATGAGCTACCGGCCTTTGGCTAAGTTGATCTTTGTGTATGAATATAAGGGTTGGTAATGTGAAGTAAGTATGATATTGAAAATTTGTGCATATGAAATTATCTGTTTAGCTACATGAATGCTATACTTTGGTTGTGTCTAAATTCTTTGCTCAAAACTTACTAAGCATTTAATGCTTACTCCGTTTCTTTGATTCTCTGTTTTATAGATTTTGGTTCTTCAGCTATCGGACTCGGGATTTTGAAGTCGAAGTCGCCCACACTATCAAAGCTCCTTTTGGTATACTTTTGGTTGAACTTTGAAATGGCATGTATAGGACCACCCTTTTGTTGTTGGTCATGAACCCTTCGGTATTGTGTAAATTTGGATAGCCATGCGAAAATGGCTTAAATATACTTTGATCATAGCATTATAGTCGTTTTGTATGTTGTCCGTCGAGAGGTATGGAAATGTTGGCAACGGTTAGCCATGGGAATGGTTATTCATGATCACTTTTGATATATGTATGACAAACTCTAGTTGATCCATGAAGGATCATGAAATAGGTAAAGTTTACCTTAAAAATAGATGCTGGCAGCAGCAGTGATGTGGATGTGAAAAATCACTAAAAATAGTAGGAATGGAATTAAATAGTGAATAAATTATGTAATCGAACCTTGATGAATCTATTTTCATAGGAAAGTAACGAAACGTTCATATGAACAGTATATGAACCCTTTTTCTTTTATTCTCTTTCAATTTCGGCAAGTATGGATGAACAATGGCTTTATTTTATGCTTTTGTCTTTTTTATTAATATTCATTTAATACATAATTTACCTAACCATCCATTAAAATTATTTCTAATTACCAAATTGCCAAACCATGTCTTCCACTATCATATATTTGGATTTATTTCATCATAAGGACCTCACCTTTAATAAGCCAAACCAAATAGGCACTTGAACAATTAGCATGCAACTTTTGCATTTCACGCGATTAAGTATTTTTTTCACAATTAAGCACAGAAACAGACAAATTAAATCACAGAAATTTCACAGATGAAAATTCATTCATCATGGACACAGAAAATAATATCAAAATATTTTTTAGACTTGAATTTGTGGTCCCGAAACCACTATTCCGACCAAGGTCTAAATCGGACTGTTACAAATTTCCCCATTAAGGATTTTCGTCCCCGAAAATCTTACCATTAAACAAATTCGGATATTGTTGTCTCAAAACATCTTCAGACTCCCACGTGGCCTCTTCAACACCGTGACGATGCCACATCACTTTAACTAAAGGAATTTTCTTATTTCGTAACTCTTTAACCTCATGGGCTAAAATATGGATCGACTTTTCTTCGTAAGTCATATCAGACTGGATTTCAATCTCGGAAGGGGATATCACATGAGATAGATTAGATCTGTACCGTCGAAGCATCGATACATAAAATACATTATGAATCTTTTCTAACTCAGATGGTAGCCTCAATCTATAAGCAACCGGCCCAACTCGCTCGATGATTTCATACGATCCAATGAACCTCGGACTCAACTTCCCCTTTTTACCAAATCGGAACAGTTTCTTCCATGGAGATACTTTCAGAAACACTTTATCACTGATCTCAAATTCGATATCTTTTCGTTTTAAATCCGCATAAGATTTCTGACGATCTGTAACACCCCAAACCCGGCCCAGACGTTATGGCCAAATCTAATATGCCACATTGAAGTTAAAAACCCATTTTTCGTTTTAGTGCTTTAAAAACCGACTTTTGTTAAGCTAACAAAGTGAATGGGAGTTGGGCACCAGGTAGGAATCTGTAACAGAAGAGGTGAGCCATGAAGGCTTCTTAAGTACCAAGCTCTTCTAATGGATCCAATCCTAGACATGCCCACAACCATTGCCACACTTGGTTAAATCGAGTTGTAATTTATTTAAGTTGAAATCTTTGATAAATCGGATAATCGTGGCGTGGTGTTATTTTGAAAAAAATTATCATTTTGAAAACACGTCCTAAGTCTAGCCCATTTATTAACGAACAGATTAAAGTTATTAAAAATAAAATAATCCCAGAAAAATAATTAAAATGGCCTTATTAAAACCCAAAACCAAACAATAATATTAATAAGATAAAACTTATAAAGAAATAAATCGGCTACTTATTGCAATTAAAAGAAACAAAAATAGTAGTGTGGCTATCTCCAAGTCCCTCGTAGCTCCAAACCATCTAAGCTTAGGGATTACCTGCACAGTTAGAAACGGGGTGAGTTTACGAAAACTCAGTGTGTAATCCCAATAACAAACAAACAGTGAAAACACAGTATCAATACAATCTGGGCCAAAGCCCTATTTAGTCTTGACATATACTGAGCCGAAGCCTTTTGTTTAACAGTTACTGGGTTGAAGCCTTTTCATAAATCATATCACTGGGCCGAAGCCTTTCGTTTAACAGTTACTGGGTTGAAGCCTTTTCATAAATCATATCATTGGGCCGAAGCCTTTACTGTAAATGGTATGGCCCTTAGGCCCATTTCAATGTCACATGTAATGTCAATGGATGTATGCAAGCCCATTTCAATATCACATGAAATACCAATAAATGTATGCAAGCCCATTTGGGGAGACTACTGAACCCACCATCCGCTACTCTCCACCCGTACCAACCAACACACCATTTGGGGAATAACTCAACCCACCCATCCAACACACCACTGGCAACATAGCTGTTTTATCATATATCTGGAAGCCTAGCCTCTTTAATAACTGGGGCAAAGCCCTTTTCGGTAAACTGGGGCAAAGCCCTTTTCAATAAACTGGGGCATAAGCCCTTTTCAGTAAACTGGGGCATAAGCCCTTTTGCACTTCCTCCATCCATTTAAAAACTCAACCCAATGCAACATGTCATGTATGCAGAATGTCATGCCCATATTTGAATAAACAATCACAGTCAAGTCATTCATATCACCAACTTATATTCACAATCAATCCGTCAACCACACAGTCCAAGTCAGTCACTTGCCCACAAGGGCAAAACAGTCATTTTTCACATTATAAGGGTATTTTCGTAATTTTACCAAATATCAGGGTTTTCCATGTTCATTACAATTATCAATATTTTCGAGTGTTTAAACAATGATCTTTAGCCCACTTTATCAAATTCGGGCTTTTGGGCCTAAAACCTCTAATGGGCCCTACGAATGCTGATTTAGCCTACTTAACCCAATTTTACAATAATACTAACCGTGTTAACGTGCAACTTTTCCAAATTCCATTTTCTATCAATTCTACCCAAATAGGTCCGAAAGCCCATTGGGCCCAATTTTAGCCCATTGAGGCGCAACTTACCATCGTGCACAAAATTGAGTTCTTACCTGTTCCATCGGTCCAAACACCGATCTTATCATATTTATCGCATCTATACCGAAACGCAACATTACAAGTTCCTGAAATACCGGTATTTTAGCATTTCGGCTTCTCAACAAATATTAATCTAAGCTATTACGAGTTTTAGTACACACCTGTTATGGGTTGAAGTTGAAACGTTTCCAAAATCAATCGCCTACGATAACCACCACCTGTCCCTCAAACTTAACTAATCCAATATCAATATATGTAAATCCTAAGCACATCAGTCATACGGAACATAAGGGCATATTCATCATTTTACCATACAGGGGTATTACGGTCACTTTACCCTACAAGGGCTTTACGGTCTCTTTACCCTACAGGGGCTTTACGGTCTTTTTACCTAATAGGGGTATTTTAGTCATTTCATCCTACAAGGGTGTTTTGGTAAATCTACAAACCAATGGTATTTCAGTAATTTTGTAAACCAATGGTATTTCCATAATTTTTAGAAAGTCAAGGGTATTTCTGTAACTTTGTAAATCAAGGGTATTTTGGTAATTTTACAAATTGAGGGTATTTCGATAATTTTACAAACCAGTGGTATTTTGGTAATTTTACAAACTAGAGGTATTTTGGTAATTTTACAAATTGAGGGTATTTCTGTAATTTTACAAACTAGGGGTATTTTAGCAATTTTACAGACTAGGGTATTTTGGTAATTTTACTGATCGAGGGTATTTTGGTAATTTTGTAAACCAAGGGTATTTTAGTAATTTTGTAAATCGAGGGTAAAATAGTAATTCTGTAAATCAAGGGTAAAACAGTAATTCTATAAATCGAGGGTAAAACGGTAATTCTGTAAATCGATGGTAAAACAGTAATTCTATAAATTGAGGGTACTTTGGTAATTTTACAATTTGAGGGCATTTCAGTAATTTGGTAAACTAAAGTATTCTAAACAGGGATAACAATACGAATGGGCCTAAAGCCTATTCTCGGTCCAAATGGGCCCACATGCTCGTGTGGCCCTTTTAGCCCAAATCTAGCCACATATATGAGATTCACCTAGCCTAGTCTAATATTTACTAACAATCAAACAACTTATCCAATTGGGCCCGTAGGCCCATTGGGCCCACATGACCCATTTCGGCCCATCGCGGCCCGAAGTAGCCATCCTACAGCTAGAGTAGCGAGAAATACACACCTGATTGGCGACTGGAATTAATCCAAGCTCCGAGCACTCTTAACCGACGCCCAACCCAAACGAGCACGCCATACAGCGAAAGAGATCAGCCAAGAATGGTACCTTTACTCTCCTCATGGTTCCCTCTATTTAAAGCCATCTTCGCATCCACTCTTATGTTAGCTTCCCAATGTGGGATCCCTCCAACATCAGAGTTTAAATTCAACACCACTCTTGCCGCCCCCTGTTAGCAAAATAAATGCTCCTTGCTTGCCATGGGATTCGAACCCATGCCTCCCCTCAGATGCTCCACACACTTCTTGCCATTAAGCCACAAAGCTTTTTGTGTCATATTTTATCCCCAATTAATTATAAGGTATAAAGGCCAAAGTCCAGGTTCCCTTAAAAAACCAAAATAAATTGCAAGAGCCAAGACTTGAACCCAGGCTCCCATACAACCTTAATGACGCCACTACTACTAGACTACATGCTTCTTTGTGTCATATATTTACCACAATAATTTAAAAGGCCCTCATCCAAGCATCCAGGTTGTTTTCACTTAATACCAAAATTTTTTCTAAAGCCCAAGTTTGAACCCAAGATTTCTCCAACACTTCTCAAAGCCATTAACCACTAAGGAAAACATTTAATTGTGTTATTTCATTGCACAATTGAATACCTATATACAACCTCCTTACGGACCCGCACTCAAGGCCCAATACTTCTAGGCCCAAATTCGGGGTGTTACACGATCAGAGGTAGCTTTCAGACTATCTCGTATTACTTTCACTTTCTTTATCAGATCAATACCGTAAATCTTATTCTTATTGAGTTCAGTCCAGTATAACGGAGTTCTACACTTTCTACCGTATAAGGCTTCGTACGGTGCCATTTTAATACTCGATTGAAAGCTATTATTATAAGTGAATTCAATCAAAGGTAGATATTGTTCCCACGCACCTTCAAACTCAAGAATGCAACATCTCAACATATTCTCGAGTATCTAAATAATCCATTCAGATTGACCATCGATTTACGGATGAAAAGCAGTGCTAAAATGCAATTTAGTACCCAGAGCATCTTGCAACTTCTTCCAAAATCGCGATGTAAATCTCAGGTCTCTATCTGACACTATCTATAATAGCACACCATGCAATCTCACAATATCAGAAATATATAACTCAGCCAATTTATCGAGTGAGAAATCAGATCATACTGGAATAAAATGAGCCAATTTGGTCAATTGATTAACTACAACCCAAATTGCATTTTCCTTTCTCGGGGATAGAGGTAAACCTGACACAAAGTTCATAGTTACTCGATCCCATTTCCACTTTGGAATCATAATCGGTTGTAGTAATCCAGATGGCACTTGATGTTCAGCTTTAACTTGTTGATAGATCAAACATTTGGAAACAAAATCAGAGATATCTCTTTTCATTTCGGACCACCAGTAATGTTATTTCAAGTCATTATACTTTTTGTACTGCTCGGATGCACAGATAATCGACTACTGTGGGCTTCACTTAGAATCATTTGAATTAACTCTGGATTTCTCTGAATACAAATCCTATTTCGAAATCTTAAACAATTATTTGCATCAGTTCTGAATTCAGAATCAATCACTACATCACACTGAGCTCGTTTTGCCAAAATCTCATTATCAATCTTCTGAGCTTCGATAATCTATTGTAAAAACAAGGGTCTTGCTTTTAATTCAGCTAAAACTGAACCTTATCAGACAGAATCAAATGAGCATTCATTGCAAGCAAAGCATACAAGGTTTTACGACTTAAGGCATCAGCAACAACATTTGCTTTTCCCGGGTGATAATCAATCACAAGTTCGTAATCTTTTAGCACTTCTAACCATCTTCTTTGCCGCAGATTCAAATCTTTTTGCGTCATTAGATACTTCAGACTTTATGATCAGAAAACACGTGACATTTCTCACCAAACAGATAGTGACACCAGATCTTCAAAGCTAACTCGAGGTCATGTGTCGGATAGTTCTTCTTATGCGGCTTCAACTGTCTCGAAACATAAGCAACAACTTTTCCTTCTTGCATTAAAACACAACTGAGTCCGTTCAACAAAACATCACTATAAACAACAAACTCTTTACCTGATTCAGGTTGTACCAAAACCAGAGCTTCAATTAATAAAGCTTTCAATTGATCAAAGTTGTTTGACACTTTTCAGACCACTCAAATTTTACATCTTTCTGGAGCAATTTTGTCAACGGAGTAGCTATCACAGAGAAATCTTTTACAAATCGTCTGTAGTAACCGACAAGTCCCAAAAAATTGTGGACTTTAGATACATTCCTCGAAGGTTTCCAATTCAAAATAGCTGAAATCTTACTCGGATCAACTAGGATATCGGAGGCTGATACAATATGACCCAAAAAACCAACTTCTCGCAACCAGAATTCACATTTACTGAACTTTGCATACAACTGTTTACCTCCCAGTGTCTGTAGCACTATTCTCAAATGCTCGGCATGTTCAGATTCATCACGTGAATAAATTAATATAGCATCAATGAATACAACAACAAATTGATCTAGATACGGTCTGAAAATTATATTCATTAAATCCATAAAGATAGCAGGCACATTAGTCAATCCAAAAGGCATAACTAAAAATTCATAGTGGCCGTACCTCGTTCTGAAAGCAGTCTTCGGAATATCTAAATCTTTCACTCGTAACTGATAGTAGCCCGATCTCAAATCTAGTTTTGGAAATATAGTAGCTCATTTCAACTGATCAAACAAATCATCAATTCGGGGCAGGGGATACTTATTCTTGACAGTCACTTTATTCAACTGACGATAATCTATACACATTCTCATCGTACTGTCTTTCTTTTTCACAAATAGAACCGGAGCACCCCAAGGTGAGAAACTCGGTCTAGCAAATCCTCGATCGGTCAATTCTTGCAATTGAGACTTTAATTCTTTTAACTCGGTCGGAGCCATTCTATATAGAGCTATCGAAATCAGAGTAGTACTAAATACTAATTCAATGCGAAACTCGACTTCACGAATCGGAGGCAAACCCGATAATTCTTCAGGAAACACATCAGGGAATTCACAGACAACAGGGACAGATTCAACTTTCTTACCATTCACTTTCGAATCTAACACATAAGCTAAGTAGGCTTCACCGCCTTTCTTTACATAATTCTGTGCTTTTATTGCAGATATCACAGCTGGTAATCCATTCAGATCACTAGACTCAGTTCGAATTATCTCATCATTCTTACACCTGAAATCAATGACTTTTCGTTTACAATTCACAATAGCATCATGCAAAGTTAACCAGTCCATGCCCAGAATTATATCAAATTCATCAAAAGGAAAAAGCATCAAATTAGCAGGAAAACAGATATCTCGAATCAATAACGGGCAATTCTTGTAGACTTTATCAACCAAAACACTTTTTCCTAAGGGGTTTGATACTCTAATTACGAATTCAGTAGACTCTATAGGCAAAGTTTTATTATGCAATAAATTCATACAGATATAAGAATGCATTGATCCAGGGTCTATCAATGCAATCACAAAAGTATCATAAAGAGTAAAAGTACCAGTAATCACGTCTGGAGACGAGGCTTCCTCACTAGCTCGGATAGCATAGGCTCTGGCAAGTGCTCTGGCATAAAATCTAACAGCAGTATCCCTAGTAGCTCTTTGACCACCACTTGTATTTCTCAAATTTCTGGAAGGTCTACCTCTAGTTGAGGTGTTACTCAATCTCGGATTCTGTACATTCTCCCTCTCAACAAGTTCAGAACAATCTCTTACAAAATGATCCAGAGATCCACATTGGAAACAGGCTCGGTCATTCAATCTACAATTTCCTGAATGTCTTTTACCATAGTGTTTACATTCAGGTTTCTCAGATCGGACATTTCCAACACTTGCAACAGAGGTAGCAAGGGCTTTAGAGTTCGAATACGATCTAGCTTGATCTCGGTTCGAATGTCCCACATTAGCATTTGAACGGTTATGATCATCTCAGAATTTCTTTGACCCAGACTGAAATGATTTACTTGAAGATCTCTTTCTAGCTTCTTTAGCTTCAGAATCAGCTTTTCTTTTCTCTTTACCTAATTTTTCAGCTTTACAAGCTCGCTCAACGAGCACTACCATTTCTTTAATCTCCAAAATCCCCACTAACAGACGGATATCTTCGTTTAGTCCATCTTCAAACCTTTATCACATTATTACTTCATTAGATACACATTCTCGAGCATACTGGCTCAATCTCACAAATTCACGTTCGTATTCAGTAACAGACACCGTATTTAAGCTCGAGAAACTCTTTACGTTTCTAATCAATGAAACTTTGGCTAATGTATTTCTTCTGGAATTCAGCTTGGAAGAAATTCCAAGTAACCCGTTCACTCAGAACCACAGATATTGAAGTTTTCCACCAATGATACGCTATATCTCTCAGAAGTGAAACGACACATTTAACACATTCCTCAGGATTCAGAGACATTTCATCAAACACTCGTATTGTATTCTCTAACCAGAATTCGGCTCTTTCAACATCATCATTTAACTTACCTCGTTCGGATTTCAGAGGAAACGAGTCGACTATTCAACTATTTTGGACTTCCCTCGATCTAAGTTCGATTTTCTTTGTTCTTGATCTAATACAGTTCAAATTCAACTATTTAATCATTCATTTCATTCAAAATAATTCGTGAACACATATTTAGGGCACTTTTCATTTTAGCCCTTACATTTTCACAAAATCACAAATATGCAAAAATTCACCAAGACTATAGATTGGCCGAATATACATGGCTTCGACACAAGTCCAAATAACATATTTAATTCACAATTTAGTCCCTCAAAACTCATTTTCACAAATTAGCCCCAAATAGCTCATTTCATCAAAATTCAAAGGCAAAACCTATAAATCATCTATCAAGCCTTCATAATTCATCCAAAAACATTTCAAAACTCATGATATCAATAATGGCATTTCATGAAATCTTTAACAGAAACAAAAATTCAGACATGGGATTTGAAGAACACAAAGCAACGATCACAGAAATGTAGAAATTATCAAAAACAGACGAAAATTCATATCTTAATCAAGCCTTGTATTAGCCGAATCCCTAAAGCCCTTTTTCTTTTATTCTCTTTCAATTTCGGCAAGTATGGATGAACAATGGCTTTATTTTATGCTTTTGTCTTTTTTATTAATATTCATTTAATACATAATTTACCTAACCATTCATTAAAATTATTTCTAATTGCCAAATTGCCAAACCATGTCTTCCACTATCATATATTTGGATTTATTTCATCATAAGGACCTCACCTTTAATAAGCCAAACCAAATAGGCACTTTAACAATTAGCATGCAACTTTTGCATTTCACGCGATTAAGTCATTTTTCACAATTAAGCAAAAAAACAGACAAATTAAATCACAGAAATTTCACAGATATAAATTCATTCATCATGGACATAGAAAATAATATCAAAATATTTTTCAGACTCGGATTTGTGGTCCCAAAACCACTATTCCGACTAAGGTCTAAATCGGACTGTTACAGTCAAGTTCAAGAACTAAATTGGACAAGAAAAAAAGCTCAAGTACCAAATTAAAAAAAAAGTACAAGTGTCAATTTCAAGTACCAAATTGAAAAAAAAAGGCTTAGGTACCAAACTAGAAAAATGTCAAACAAATCGGACAAAAAAACTCAAGTAACAAATTATAAAAAAAAAAGTACAAGTTTCAAGTTCATGTACCAAATTGGACCAAAAAATTTAGATATCAAACTAGAAAAAAAGTGTCTAGTTCAAGAACTAAATTGGATAATAAAAAAGCTCAGGTACCAAATTAAAAAAAATACCAAATTAAGAAAAACTATCAATTTCAAGTACCAAAATGGAAAAAAAAAACTTAGATACTAAATTAGAAAAAATCAAGTTGAAATAGAAAATGTTATATTAAGTATAACTTTTAATTTAATTTAATTAAGTTGAAATACCAAATTAATCTACTCTAACGAGTCCTCGTACAATGGGTTTTCATGTGGTGGATCAGTCACTGGTGGATATTCTCTTGGAATTAGCATTTTTTGTGCTTGCCTTAATGTACATTTTGGTTCAGGGTTAGACTCGATCATCTCGCCTGTACTTCGAGTAATACATTACAAATAAGAAAAAAATAACTAAGTAAAATAAAATGAAAATAATAAATTGTAGATAAATAAAATAAATACCATATCTATAATATTCAGTTTTCCTATTTATCCTAATTAGAATGCAATTTTACTAAAAAATTAGTTTAACATCGAAACCTCCCCGGCAGCAACGTCAACAACTTGACTGCGCCCCAGCGTTCGTACGCCGGGAACTAGGATTCTGCAATGAAATATATATAAGTGCGGTGTCTAAAAGTGTATAGGTCAAATTGTAATATAGTTTAGTTTTACAATGAAACACTTTGGAAATATATCGAGGATCGTACCCAATAGAGGTTTGTTTAAACTAAATAATAAGCAAGAAATAACATAATAACTAGGTCTAAATACTACTTACATACAAATGATATTATGTCAGAATAAAAAAAGATGGTTTGCGGAATAAAATAATAAACTAAATACCAAAATCTTAATCAACATGAGATGACAGAAGGGTGACTCACTTCCATGTTCATGATTAACTTAGATCTAGGGTTTTTCAGTAATTATCTAACAACAAGCCTAATTAATACCTTTCGGCTTATAACCAGATCAATTGATTGACTTAATTTACTTATCTTTTGACCTGACAAATTAAATCTGGTTAATTAAGTTGGTGCCAAGTAGACTTTCCTTTTAGCCTCATCTACCTAAGTGACTTCCTAGAGTCGTCAATTCTAAGGTTTAATCCACTTAACCTATTCCAACTAACTAGTTGAGGAACCTTTAACCCAAGCCAATCAATCCCACTTCAAATCACCAACCTTTCTAGGGTTTTAGTTCCCAACCATTCTAAATGAAACTCTTTTACTTGATTATTAAGCATTCAAATAAATGTAAAAATAAAGAGAACAAAAAAGAATGCTCCAAATCTGAGAATTGTGAGTTGTAGCTTGGATTGTTAAACCCTTGATAGATGTTAATCTTTGAATTTGGTGAAGAAGAAAATAACATAAAAGTAATGAAAAGAAAACAGAAAAGAAATTGATATTGGAAATGAAATAAATGTTTAAAAACTAAAAAGAAATTGAAAACTAACGAAAACCCTAATTGATTCTAATAAAATAAACTTAAGAATAGAAATCAAAAGTTTGAACTCATTTAATCAGGTCATAGGAGCTAATATTTATAGTGTTTATGTATATGACCAAATTAGGTCAATTACAAGATGTTTGACAGGTTAATTAATATTGTATGGACAAAAGCATCCCTAGCTATCATATAGGCCTCGTCGAACTAGTGTCGTGACTTCGATGGTAGAATGCTTAGTCTTCAGGTTTGGCTAGAATGTCACAACATTGGCTTCTTGGTGTTGTGACATTATTGGAGTATGCTCCCCTTAGGAACCGGAGTTGAATGTCGTGACTTTAGCTTATATATGTCGCGACATCATCTCTAGTAGCTCACCTTTTGGAGTTGTGTTGAAAATTCAACTATGTGTTTAGGCTTGCTTCATTTTCGCGACATTGCCTTTGAATGTTACGACATCCAGGGCAGTCCACTAACTCATTGGCCAAATATATTGTCCTACACACTAAATCAACATGTTAGTTTCTCCTTAGGCCCAATTTACCTTAAAGATCATAAAAAACACTAAAAGCTCAGTTTATTCAACTTAAATCTAAAACTGACTATTCTAAAAATGAAATTAAAGATAGAAAATCACTTGAATGAAAGCTCATTAAGTTTTGAAAAGAGTTTCATTTACCACAACGAATTATGGCAGATTATAAGCCTTTAGTAAGCTTGTGCTCTGTGGAGAGAGCAAAAGGGTATCTATATGCTTGGGGTAATACGAATCTTAAGGCCTAATTCTAGGCCTATGGATGTAATGGGCTTACACTATCTCAAGGCCCAACAACAAGTCAAAGGTCAAACAAATAAAACCAAGATTCAATCAAAGTGGGTATAATGAGGATAAATTTTTTCGAGGAAACAAGGAATGATACATGTCACTTCCCAAATCCTCCTCACTGGTATTATGAATATTCAATTCAATACAATACAATACATCTTAGTAGGAGAATATGACGTTTCTATCTCATCAAACTTCATAGATTCGAGGAAAAATTTGTCACTATCTTCTTTTTTCAGTTCACAAAGTTCGTTATCACAAATCTCTTTTCCACTAGAATAAGAGTCAACAAAAGGTACAGAGTCATATTTACTTTCTTTTCTAGTTGGATATTTTATTAGACATTGGAAACCCTTATGATCTTTTGAACTACACTAATAATATTGCACAAAAGATGATAGCTCAATCGTATTCTCTCTATTTGGATATTTAATTGGACATCCCAAAACCCTCATCATCTTTGAAAGTACACCAATAAAATTTCACAACAAGTGAGAGATCAATTGTACTCCTTTCATTTGGTCATCTCTTCTTGAATTACTCATTAATTGATCGGTTAACTTGAACATGGTATCGACGTTTTATTTGGACCTCTCTGTTGTAATAAGAAGGAATGAAATGCCTTCACATCACTTGCTTTAACTCATCTCATGTTTCAATTTCCCTTTCATAGTTATTTTGACAATTAATTCCATGTTGAATCCACCAACTCAATGCATAATCCAAAAATTCAAGGGTCGCCAATAAGACTGTTTCCTCTTCCGGACATTTATAGTAATGGAACATAAGTTTAATTTTTTATTTGCACTCACAATACGCTTCGGGATCATTCTTTCCATGAAATTGTGGAATTGAGAACTTTAGTTTAGTAAAAAAGGCTGTCTAAGATCATTGTTTGCGAAAGTCACATAATTTGTGTGAGGTGCATGTCTAACATTATTTGCACGAAGAGAACGTTGGTTAATATTATCTCCCCACTTACTATTCCAACACCCAATTTGGGTGTTTAGACATTCTAAATTTTTATTTATCGTGTCTAGAATAGTTTCTCATTGCTGATCTCGAGCATCTCGAAGCTCTTGATCCCTTTGCAACTTTTCGATCATAGTATCACGAATCATTATGAAAGGCTAAAAAGAGCACAACACTCAAGAAAAGAAAAATTAAGTAAACCTCACTATTATCGACTCAGAAATAAAAATAAAATTCTCAATGAGGTAAGAATTAAACTTGTGAGTCTTTTAAAAGTGTTTATATCAAGCAATCAAAATGTATTAGTGTAACAACTTGTCTTTAGTCGAAACAGAACAGTGGTTTTAGGACCACAAATTTAAGGTCAAAATAATTATTTTTTTATTATTTTAATGTTTACAGTATAATTTTATGATTGTGTGAAAGTTTCGTTAAGAAATTTTATCGTTTGATGGTTTAATTTGATAAAAAGGACTAAATCGCGTAAAGTGTAAAACTTGAGTTCTATTAGCTAAAGGTGTCTAATAGCTATAGAACTTTAAAGTGACAGCCCTTATGTAGTAATTATCCCATTTTTAATATGATTTCACAAATATGGCCATTAATTAAGTGATTTTAATGGTTTATTAATAAGGATAAAAAGGTAATTTAGTAAAATAATAAGTAAATTAATAAAACAAAAAAAGCTATCATCTTTATTCTTAAATTTTTCTACCAAAAATTTCAAAGCATAAAATCCATGGAAGCTTTCTAGTTTTTAATTGGTGAGTGAATTTTTTTCTTGTTTTTAATTATTTCTATGCTTTTGAGATCATTGCAGCTTAGTCTAGCTAGCCCAGGGACTATTTTGCAAAACTGTTAAAGGTTGAGGGTCTTTCCATTGATGAATATATGTGTATTTTGATGTTTGATAATAGAAAATGGATGTTTCTTGTTAGATAAATAACATTTGTAAAGTGATATTTGACAAAATTATCATTTAGGGATTAAATTGAGAAATGTTGAAATTTTGTGGTTTAATTGTGAAACAAATGAAAAATATGGGCTGCTATGGGGCTATATGAAAATTGACCATATGAATTTGCATTTTTATGAGATAAGGACTAAATTATAAAGAAATTGAAATATTAGGGAAAAAAGTGTAAAGTTGTTATAATGTTTATTTTTGGGCTAAATTGAATAGATTGATGATTAAATGAGTTAAATTTGTTATCATTTAAATCAAGAAAAGTGAAATTCGGTTTTAGATCGGAGGAAAAAGAATGTGTTGGATTAATTGATCAAATTCGTCGTTTGTGCATTCGAGGTAAGTTCGTATGTTAATAATCATTTGTATAATTGTGTTTTAAATGCTTTATTATTGAATTATTAGTGAATACGACCTTCTAGATATAATCGACGAAGATTCGGCATTGAGAAATCCCGGTTGAACCTTAGGAATAGATTAGGATACGAATGACATGTCATTAGGGGTTATGTGATTTGGGTGTTGGTCCGTATGTCCTACCGGTGGCGGAGGTATCTGACATGTGTTTCGGATTCTCGTCAGCTTGTGTGAGTAGCACCGTGTAGCTTCTTCATGACTGTCAGCTTGTGTGAGCAGAACCATTGATAGCTCGAGATTGATCATTATATGTAATATGAGATTGAGATAGCTTTGACTATGTATCTGTCACTTAGGGTGCGAGATTCCCGAGTATCCGATTGTATTCCAAATGGTTCAACGATTATATTAGAGATACGGGTCAGTATGAGATTTATAGTAGATGGTACATGTATGTACATGAACCGTACTAGCATTGAATCGAAGAAATTGTGAAAATTCATATCTAACATTGTGAATAAATTATGTGATAGGTTTGTGTATCAATATGAATTATATCATGATATATTAAATTGCTTAAATTGTGTATGTATGGTAAGATGATTTTATTATTATACGAACTTACTAAGCTTTATAGCTTACTTTGTTTACTTTTCTATCTTTTGTAGTGAATATCGAAGCTAGTTCAGATTTGGGAATCGTAGGAGACCTCATTACACTATCAAGCTATCACTTTGGTACTTTTGAATCTATGTATTTTGGTTATATGGCATGTATAGGAGCTTTGGTCATTTTGGTATAGTTTGGAAATGGATTTAGCCATTTGAGTTGGCTTGTAAATGATGAATGGTTTGTTTTGTTTTTGGCCATGCGATTTGGCTTATTTTGGTTGATTTGGTTATGTATATATATATGTGTGTAAATGGAATTTGTTATACATCTTGGTAATTGCTATATAAATAGTTGTGGAGTATGGTATGATTGTGATTTAGGTAATGAGATGTATAAATGAAAATGATCATTTAGGTGACTTGAGAATGTGGAATTGGAATGAATTGAATGGTATATTGCGGTACATGTGTGCCTTGTGGTTGTCGATATTGTTAGAGTATGAATTGAACTTGGTCTAGAGGAGTTTAAATGCCATTTGAAGTTGTGGTTATATGCCAATTGGTTTGGTGTAGGTGTGTGCAATTTTGGGTGAGCGAAATGGCTTGGTAGCCTATTTTTTTCCACATGGGCAAAGACACAGGCGTGTGTCTCAGCCGTGTACGACACACAATCTATGGCTGTGTGTCACCTATTGTTTAATTAGAAACCAAGTCAGTATGATCCATACTGCCCAGTACACGGGCGTGTGTCTTGGCCGTGTGGCATAAGTCAGTATAACCTACAGTTTGGCATAGCCTAGCATAGGGCCTAACATACAGGCGTGTGAGGCCATTTCAAAAGGCATATAGGCTGGTCACACGACGGTGTGGTTGGCTGTGTGACCCAATTCAAAGAGTTACACGGGGTCAGACATGGGCTTGGGCACGACCATGTGATCCCATTTCGAATGTCGACATGGCCTGTGACACCGGCGTGTCTTTGTCCGTGTGAGACACATGGACGGCCCACACACAAGCGTGTGTCCCCTGTATTTTGTAAAACTTTCTACTTTTTTCTAAAGTTTCATGAGTTATCGGTTTACTCTTGAACCACCTCAAATGCATGTTTTGGGCCTTGTAGGGTTGTATTAGGGACAATATGAATGATATTGAATGACGTTTCTTTGGAATTTGAAAATGTATGTGAAATGCATGTTTATTTATGAAATAAGTTTGGTAATATTCTGCAACCCTATTCTAGCGTTGAATACGGGTGAGGGGAATATGAAAATCAGCTAGCATGGGTAGGGACTTAATTACATGAATTTGTATTTTTATGAGATAAGGACTAAATTGTAAAGAAATTGAAATTTTAGGGGAAAAAGTGTAAAGTTGCTATAATGTGTATTTTTGGGCTAAATTGAATAGATTGATGATTAAATGAGTTAAAATTGTTATCATTTAGATCAAGAACAGTGAAATTTGGATTTACATCGGGCGAAAAGCAAGGTGTTGGATTAATTGATCAAATTTGTCGTTTTTGCATTCGAGGTAAGTTCGTATGTTAATAAGCATTTATATAATTGTGTTTTAAATGTTTTATTATTGAATTATTGGTTTATATGAACTTGCAGATATAATTAATAAAGATTTGGCATTGAGAAATCCCGATTGAACCTTAGGAATAGGTTAGGATATGAATGACATGTCATTAGGGGTTATGTGATTCGAGTACTAGTCCGTACGTCTTACCGGTGGCTCAGGTATCTGGCATGTGTTGCGGATTCT
The DNA here is from genome assembly GCF_007990345.1 of Gossypium hirsutum. NCBI lineage: Eukaryota > Viridiplantae > Streptophyta > Magnoliopsida > Malvales > Malvaceae > Gossypium > Gossypium hirsutum. Next base: position 31,412,466 of record NC_053432.1, read on the forward strand.
CATTAGCTTATGTGAGCAGCACCGTGTAGCTTTGTCATGAGCGTTAGCTTGTGTGAGCAGCCCCATTGATAGCTCGAGAGTGAGCATTATATGTAATATGAGATTGAGATAGCTTCGGCTATGTATCTAGCACTTAGGATACGAGATTCCCGAGTATCCAATTGAATTCCTAATGGTTCAATAGGGATATTAGAGATATGGACGAGTAAGAGATTGATACGAGATGGTTTAGGTATGTACATGAACCGTACTAGCATTGAATCAAAGAAATTTTGAAAATTCATATCTAACCTTGTGAATAAATTATGTGATAGGTTTGTGTATCAATATGAATTATATCATGATATATTAAATTGCTTAAATTGTGTATGTATGGTAAGATGAGTTTATTATTATACGAACTTACTAAGCTTTATATCTTTCTTTGTTTTCTTTTTTATGTTTTATAATGAGTATCAAAGCTAGCTCGGATTTTGGAATCGTCAGAGACCTCATCACACTATCAAGCTAACATTTTGGTGCTTTTGAATCTATGTATTTTTTTTATATCACATGTATAGGAGCTTTGGTCATTTTGGTATAGTTTTGAAATGGATTTAGCCATTTGAGTTAGCTTGTAAATGATGAATGGTTTGTTTTGTTTTTGGCCATGTGATTTGGCTTATTTTGGTTGATTTGGTTGTGTATATATATGTGTGTAAATGGACTTTGTTATGCATCTTGGTAATTGCTATATAAATTCTTGTGGAGTATGGTATGATTGTGATTTAGGTAATGAGATGCATAAATGAAAGTAATCATTTAGGTGATTCGAGAATGTGAAATTGACATGAATTGAGTGGTATATTTTGGTACATGTGTGCCTTGTGGTTGTTGATATTGTTATAGCATGAATTGAAATTGGTTTAGATGAGTTTAAATGTCATTTGAAGTTGTAGTTATATGCCAATCGGTTTGGTATAGGTGTGCAATTTTGGGTGAGCAAAATGGCTTGGTGAATAGCCTATTTTTGTCCGTGTGTCCCCTGGTGTTTCATTAGAAACCAAGTCAGTATGCTCCACACCGCCCAGCACATGGGCGTGTGAGGCCATTTCGAAGGGCACACGGGCTGGTCACACAGGTTTGTGGTTGGCTGGCTGTGTGACCTAAGTCAGAGAGTTATACGGTGGCAGACACAGGCTGGGACACAGCCATGTGATCCCATTTCGGATGTCAACACGGCCTGTGACACGGGCATGTCTTTGGCTGTGTGAGATACATGGCCGGGCCACACGGGCGTGTGTCCCCTGTATTTTGTAAAATTTTCTAAGTTTTTAAAAAATTTCATAAGTTATCAGTTTAGTCTCGAACCACCTCAAATGCATGTTTTGGGCCATGTAGGCTCGTATTAGGGACAATGTGAATTGTAACACCCCTTAACCGTATCCAATGCCAGAATAGGGTACGAGGCATTACCAGACTTATACACAAGCAATCATACAAAACTGAGAAGTAAATTTTCCATCCAAATTTAAAACTTTTCACATTCAATCATAAAGTCTCTATTACAAGCCTATGAGACCCAAAACATGCTTTAGAACCGGTTCGGGACTAAACCGAGAACTTTAGAAAATTTTACGATACTTGGAGAATTTTTCGCTAAAAAATGGGTCATAAGCCTGTGTGGCTTGGGAATCGCCTGTGTGGGCAGGCCGTGTGGTCACACACGCCCGTGTCTCTTGCCTATGAAACTCTCTATTTGTTACCCAAGAACAAATTGAAATCACACGGCCAAGACACACGCCCATGTCTAGAGGTCGTGTCCTTCACATGGCTGAGGCACACGCCTATGTCTCTGCCCGTGTGCTCGATACTGAGCATTCTATTTTGCAACAATTTAGGTGCGGGGGACACCCAACCGGATCACATGCCCATGGGGCTGGCTGTGTGTTAGACATGGCTTAGACACATGCCCTTGTGTCTACTCGTGTGGACAATAATAAGGCTATTTATAAGCCATTTGCCACCCTTATTCACACATACACTTACTCTAATTCAAAGGCATAAAATAATACATACTTAGGCAACCAAAACATCCACATTCATGATTAAAACATATCAACTCAATGTCTTTATCTAATGCATTCACTACATTTATTAAGCCCTAAATCAAACATACAAATTTCACTTTCATTATACTTCATTCAATTACTTTTGAGTTACCAAATTATACTCAAATTCCTCATCTCATCAAGAGGTCACATTTCAAAAAATTACACAATCATGCCATAAATCACATTTCCAAACATTTCACATTTACCAAGCATACCATGATCATATCACCATAGACATTGACATATATATGAATATACTTAGGCTTACAACCATCTTGCCATATAAGCCAACTTACATGGCCAAATAGCAAAACAAGTCTTTGACGATTACAAGCCATTACATTGGCTAAAACATATGACGCATATAACAAAATGACGAAGTCCTTATACATGCCATAAACTTAAAATACTTGAATTCAACAATACCCAAAATTGATAGCTTGATAGTGTGATAGGATTTCCGGTGATCTCCAACCCGAGCTAGCTTGACGGCACTATAAAACATGGGAAAGGAAGGGGGTAAGCTATATAGATTAGTAAGTTCATATGAAAATAATAAGCAACTCTTACCAATCATTTACCAAGTCCAATAATATAAACACAAAACAAAATAGTATAAATTGCTATAAACCTCATAGTTATAAATTATTCAGTCACATTGTTTGCTATATCAAATTGCAAGCATAATTTAACATGTCTTGACATTAGCCTAACAACTATAATCTCTCCATTACAGCAGGTTACCACAATCAACCAATCATTTCAAACCTCATAATAAATATACATATTAATTTTGAGTATTCACATTTCAAACATATATTTTAACATCTTTCCATTGTCTAAAACTCATATCTTCCCATAATCATTTTAATAGGCGATTATGCCAATCTTTCCTTTTTCTCATATCTGATAAATCACAATTTGTGTAAATAAAACATGCTATATCATAACTCAATTTTTGGCCCAAAAACCAATTACACAATCGTCAACCGAATTTACCATGTATTTCGTACATCACAAATATAGACCAATAATCACGAGGTTTTCACAAAGACATTCTCATGGAAACCATGAACTCACAATATCATGAAGTCAATACTTATAAACTTTATGTACATACCTGTACAAATTCGTAATAATTACATGCTCTTTCTCTTCTTCGACATACCCATTAAATTACCCGTTGAACCACTTGGAATACTAAAGGATAATCGGGAGTTCTGTACACACGGTACCATACCAATGCCATATCCCAGATATGGTCTTACATGGGATCTCGTATCGATCCCAATAGCCTAACTATGGTCTTACACAAAGTCTCTTATCGATTCCATATCCCAGATATGGTCTTACACGGAGTCTCATATAGATGCCATATCCCAGATATGGTTTTACAGCTAATCTCAGTAACCCTAATGTCATGACATTTGTATCTTATCTACTCCTAAGGTTCAACCGGGACTTTCGCTGTATCAAACCTCTATCGGTCATTTTCGTAGTGTCGTACTCAATAACATTCACATTTTATTTCAATAATATAACATTTACCACAATCATATCAATTAAGCAATTATACATATATAATTTAATACTTATTAAACATACGAATTTACCTCGACATGAAAATAGCGTAAAGGGCCTAAATGTCAAATACCCATTTTTTCCCTGTTCTAGTTCCGAATCTCATTTTCCTTGATCTATTATATCACATTTAACTTATTTAATCATTATACTATTCAAATCAACCCAAAATCACATTATGGTAAAAATTACATTTTTGCCCCTAAAGTTTCACATTTTTACATTCCCTAGGCTCGTAAAATGATTTTCATCAAATTTCTTCATTACCCAAGCCTAGTCGAATCTTTACTGTACTCATACCAGCCCAAATTCTTAATTAAATCACACTTTTACTACTTATTTTATAACTTTTACAAATAGGTCCTTTCAAGCATTTTCATAAAAAATCACTTAGTAAAATTCGTTTATCAAACATCAAACATACATTTTCTACCATTAAACATCAAAATACACAAATATCCATCATGGGTAAAATTTTAGACTTTGATTATGTCTTAAATTAGTGGTAAAAATAGATAGATCATGTTGCAAGGATTTCAAAAACGTAAAAATCATTAAAAATGGGGCTAAAACGGACTTACAATCGAGCTTGGAAACTTGAAAAACCCTAGCTTGGACCATGGTTTCTCCTTGGTAAATTCGGCCATGGGGTAGAAGATGGATAAAATTTGGCTTTTAATTTGCTTTTTAATTTATTTTAATGACCCATCAACTTAACAAATGGTCTAATTACCATATAAGGACCTCCAATTTAAACTCATAACAATTAGACACATCTAGCTGATAGAACTCTAGTTTTGCACTTCTATAATTTAGTCCTTTTGACTAAACTGAGTGCCCAAACATCAAAATTTTTGAACGAAATTTTCACGAAATCATTTCATAAAATTGTAGGCCATAAAAATATAATAAAAATAAATTTTTCTATGTTGGATTTGTGGTTCTGAAACCACTGTTCCGACTAGACCAAAAATTAGGCTGTTACATGAATGATATTGAATGATGTTTCTTTGGAATTTGAAAATGTATGTGAAATGCATGTTTATTTATGAAATAAGTCCGGTAATGCTTCATAACCCTATTCCAACGTTGAAGATGGTTGAGGGGAATATGCAAATCGACTAGCATAGGGAGGGACTTAATTGCATGAATTTGTATTTTTATGAGATAAGGACTAAATTGTAAAGAAATTAAAATATTAGGGGCAAAAGTGTAAAGTTTCTATAATGTATATTTTTGGGCTAAATTGAATAGATTGATTATTAAGTGAGTTAAATTTTCTATTATTTAGATTAAGAAACGCGAAATTCAGATTTAGATAGGGAAAAACAAGGTGTTGGATTAATTGATCAAATTCGTCGTTTTTGCATTCGAGGTAAGTTCGTATGTTAATAAGCATTTGTATAATTGTGTTTTAAACGCTTTATTATTGAATTATTGGTGAATACAACCTTGCATATATAATCGACGAAGATTCAGCATTGAGAAATCTCAGTTGAACCTTAGGAATAGATTAGGATATGAATGACATGTCATTAGGGGTTATGTGATTTGGATGCTGGGTCGTACGTCCGACAGGTGGTTGAGGTATCTACCATGTGTTACAGATTCTTGTCAGCTTGTGTGAGCAGTACCGTGTAGCTTTGTCATGACTGTTAGCTTGTGTGAGCAGACTCATTGACAGCTCGAGATTGAGTATTTTATATGATATGAGATTAAGATAGCTTCAGCTATGTATCTAGCACTTAGGGTGCAAGATTCATGAGTATCCAATTGTATTCCAAATGGTTCAACGAGTATATCAGAGATATGGATGAGTATGAGATTGATACAAGATGGTACAGGTATTTACATGAACCGTACTAGCATTGAATCGAAGAAATTGTGAAAATTCATATCTAACCTTGTGAATGAATTATGTGATAGGTTTGTGTATCAATATGAATTATATCATGATATATTAAATTGCTTAAATTGTGTATGTATGGTAAGATGAGTTTATTATTATACGAACTTACTAAGCTTTATAGCTTACTTTGTTTACTTTTCTATGTTTTATAGTGAATATCGAAGCTAGCTCGGTTTTGGAAATTGTAGGAGACGTCATCACACTATCAAGCTTCCACTTTGATACTTTTGAATCTATGTATTTTGGTTATATGGCATGTATAGAAGCTTTGGTCATTTTGGTATAGTTTGGAAATGGATTTAGCCATTTGAGTTGGCTTGTAAATGATGAATGGTTTGTTATGTTTTCGGCCATGTGATTTGGCTTATTTTGGTTGATTTGGTTATGTATATATATATATGTATTGATGGACTCTGTTATGCATCTTGTTAATTGCTATATAAATGCTTTTGGAGTATGGTATAATTGTGATTTAGGTAATGAGAAGTATAAATGAAAGTGATCATTTAGGTGATTTGAGAATTTGAAGTTAGCATGAATTGAATGGTATATTGCGGAACATGTGTGCCTTGTGGTTGTTGATATTGTTATAGCATGAATTGAACTTAGTTTAGATGAGTTTAAATGTCATTTGAAGTTGTGGTTATATGCAAATTGGTTTGGTGTAGGTGTGTGCAATTTTGGGTGAGCAAAGTGTCTTGGTAAATAGCCTATTTTTGTCCATACGAGCAGAGACACGGGCGTGTGTCTCAGCCATGTGTGACACACGGTCTGGTGACATGGTTGTGTGTCCCCAGGTGTTTAATTAGAAACCAACTCAGTATGCTCCACATAGCCCAGAACACGGGCGTGTGTCTTAGCTGTGTGGCAAAAGTCAGTATACCTTACAGGTTTGGCACAGCCTAGCACACGACCTGACACATGGGCGTGTGAGGCCATTTCGAAGGGCACACGGACTGGTCACAGAGGCGTGTGGTTAGCTATGTGACCAAAGTTAGAGAGTTATACGGGGGCTGACATAGGATGGGACACGACCATATGATCCCATTTCGATTGTCCACATGGCCTGTGACATGGGCGTGTCGTTTGTCGTGCTAGACACACTGCTGAGCCACACGGGCGTGTGTCTGCTGTATTTTGTAAAATTTTCTATGTTTTTCAGAAATTTTAGAAGTTATCAATTTAGTCTTGAACCACCTCAAATGCATTTTTTGGGCCTTGTAGGCTCGTATTAGGGACAATGTGAATGATATTAAATGATGTTTATTTGGAATTTGAAAATGTATGTGAAATGTATGTTTATTTAAGAAATAAATCTGGTAATGCTCCTTAACCTTATTCCAGCGTTGAATACAAGTGAAGGGAATATGAAAGTCGGCTAACATGGGTAGGGACTTAATTGCATGAATTTGTATTTTTATGAGATAAGGACTAAATTGTAAAGAAATTGAAATATTAGGGGCTAAAGTGTAAAGTTGCTATAATGTTTATTTTTGGGCTAAATTGAATAGATTGATGATTAAATGAGTCAAATCTGTTATCATTTAGATCAAGAAAAGTGAGATTTGGATTTAGATTAGGGGAAAATCAAGGTGTTGGATTAATTGATCAAATTCGTCACTTTTACATTCGAGGTAAGTTCGTATGTTAATAAGCATTTGTATAATTGTGTTTTAAATGCTGTATTATTCAATTATTGGTGAATATGACCTTTCAGATATAATCGACGAAGATTCGGCATTGAGAAATCGCAGTTGAACCTTAGGAATAGATTAGGATATGAATGACATGCCATTAGGGGTTATGTGATTTGGGTATTGGTCCGTACGTCCTATCGATGGCTGAGGTATCCGGCATGTGTTACGGATTCTCGTCAGCTTGTGTGAGCAGACCCGTTGATAGCTCGAGAGGAAGCGTTATATGTGATATGAGAATGAGATAGCTTCGGCTATGTATTTGGCACTTAGGGTACAATATTCCTGAGTATCCAATTGTATTCCAAACGGTTCAGTGGGTACATCAGAGATAGGGATGAGTGTGAGATTAGTACGAGATGGTATAGGTATGTACAAGAACCGTACTCGCATTAAATAAAAGAAATGGTGAAAATTCATATCTAACCTTGTGAATGAATTATGTGATAGGTTTGTGTATCAATATGAATTATATCATGATATATTAAATTGCTTAAATTGTGAATGTATGGTAAGATGAGTTTATTATTATACGAACTTACTAAGCTTTATAGCTTACTTTGTTTACTTTTTTATGTTTTATAGTGAATATCGAAGCTAGCTCAGATTTAGGAATCGTCGAAAACCTTATCACACTATTAAGCTATCACTTTGGTACTTTTGAATCTATGTATTTTGGTTATATGGCATGTATAGGAGCTTTGGTCATTTTGGTATAGTTTGGAAATGGATTTAGCCATTTGAGTTGGCTTGTAAATGATGAATGGTTTGTTATGTTTTTGGCCATGTGATTTGGCTTATTTTGGTTGATTTGGTTTTGTGTATATATATGTGTGTAAATGGACTCTGTTATACATCTTGGTAATTGCTATATAAATGCTTTTAGAGTATGGTATGATTGTGATTTAGGTAATAAGATGCATACATGAAAGTGATCATTTAGGTGATTTGATAATATGGAATTGGCATGAATTGAATGGTATATTATGGTACTTGTGTGCGTTGTAGTTGTTGATATTGTTATGGCATGAATTGAACTTGGTTTAGATAAGTTTAAATGCCATTTGAAGTTGTGGTTATATGCCAATTAGTTTGGTGTCGGTGTATGCAATTTTGGGTGAGGAAAATGGCTTAGTAAATAGCTTATTTTTGTCCACACGGGCAGAGACACGGGTGTGTGTCTCAGCAGTGTGTGACACACGGTCTGGTGACACGGTCGTGTGTCTCCTAGTGTTTAATTAGAAACCAAGTCAGTGTGCTCCACAAGACCCAGCACAGGGGCATATGTCTTGGCCGTGTGGCATAAGTCAGTATACCTTACAAGTTTGGCACGGCCTAGCACACGACCTGGTACACGGGTTTGTGAGGCAATTTCAAAGGTCACACGAGCTGGTCACATGAGCGTATGGTTGGCCGTGTGACCAAATTCAAAGAGTTACACGGGGTTAGACATAGGTTGGGACACGCCCATGTGATCCCATTTTGAATGTCGATACAGCCTATGGCACGGGCGTGTCTTTGGCCGTGTGAGATACACGGCTGGGTCAAACGGGCGTGTACCTCCTGTATTTTGTAAAATTTTTTAATTTTTTAGAAATTTAATAAGTTATCGGTTTAGTCCTTAACAACCTAAATTGCATGTTTTTTGTCATTGTAGGATCGTATTAGGGACAATGTGAATGATATTGAATGATGGTTATTTGGAATTTGAAAATGTATGTAAAGTGTATGTTTATTTATGAAATAAGTCCGGTATTGCTCTGTAACCCTATTCCAATGTTGAATACGGGTGAGGGGTGTTACATTTATTGGTATCAAAGCTACGGTTTAGTCAATTCTAAGACTAACGGCATATGTGAGAGTCTAGATATACATGCCATATATAACCTGTGATAGTGTGATAGTTCTTGATAGTTTAAAACGTGTTTTCATATAGTAAATGGATCCCAATTGAGATGTAGCTGATGATGTTGAAAGTAATGCGTCAGCCTCCATTCACGGAGTAGCGCAGTTTGAGTCGAGACCCGTATCAGGTAGTTAGGGAGGAGAGCTTAGGGAAGCCTTCTTTCAAATGATGAATGAATGGTTCACTGAGTTTGTCCTAAGTAATCCGGCTACTCAGCAACCTCTACCCCCACCTGTTCCTCAATCAATTCCCGTAGCTCCTCAAGGTGTGGAACATTTACGATTGAGTAAGCCGCCAGTTGATAAAATCTAAAAGTATCGGGATGAAGAGTTTAGAGCTACCATTGATGATTATCTTGAGCGAGCTGAGTTTTGGCTTGAAAATATGATCCGAGTATTTAATGAACTTTCTTGCACACCAGCTGAATGTGTGAAATTCGCCGTATCACTTTTGAGAGACACTGCATATCAATGGTGAAATACTTTAATATCCGTAGTACTGAGAGAACAGGTTACGTGGGACTTCTTTTAAGCCGAGTTCAGAAAGAAATACATAAGCTAGCTATTTATCGACTAAAAGTGAGTTTCTGGAGCTGAAACAAGGTCGAATGTCTGTAACTGAGTATGGAAGAGAGTTTGTGAGACTTAGTAAATATGCTCGAGAATGTGTTTCCACAAAGGCAATTATGTGTAAAAAATTTGAAGACGGGTTAAATGAAGACATCAGTCTACTAGTCTAAATATTGGAGTTGAAAGAATTTGTAATGCTAGTAGATAGAGCTTGTAAAGCCAAAGAACTAGGCAAAGAAAAGAGAAAACTTGATTTCAGGGATAGAGATTTGAGAAAGAGATCGATGAGTAAACCATACCACTCTTCGTCAAAGAAATCACGGGATTCGTATTGTCATCCGAATGCTTCAGTAGGATATTCTAATAGAGATTGTGGAAAGTAATATACAAGTCTGAAAGCTCAAGCTACTTTTGTATTGAGTGTGGGTAGTGTGAGAAACAATAAACCTAAGTGTCAACAGTGTGGTCGATGACATTTTGGAGACTACAAATGAATAATAAAGGTTGTTTCAAGTGTGGTTCGCTAGATCACTTCATTTGGGATTGTCTAGAGTTAGCCGAGAAAGATAAATGTCAAAATACAAGACCGAGTAACATAGCTACTAGAAGGAGACCACTAGTAAAGGAATGAAAAAGGAATGAAAAAGGACTCTGCTGTGAAATCCAAGGCTAAAGCACCAGCTAGAGCCTATGCTATTTGCGCTCGCGAAGATGTGTCATCACCAGATGTTATCGCTAATATATTTTCTCTCTATAACATTAATGTAATTGCCTTAATTGATCCTGGATTGACTCGTTCATATATTTGTATGAATTTAATGTCTAGTAAGAGTTTGGCTATTGAGTCTACTGAATTTGTGATTAAAGTATCGAACCCCTTAGGCAAGTATGTCCTAGTTGATAAAGTTTGCAAGAATTGTCCTTTGACGACTCGGGGTTATTGTTTTTTGGCTAATTTGATGCTTTTACCGTTTGATGAATTCGATGTGATTCTGGGTATGGATTGGTTGACTCTGCATGATACTGTTGTGAATTGTAGGCAAAAGACTATTGAATTGAAATGTCGGAATAGTGAAATCCTTCGAATTGAATCTAATGAGTCGAGTGGATTACCTGTTGTGATATCATTGATGTTAGCTCAGAAACATGTGAGAAAAGGTTGTGATGCTTACCTTGCGTATGTGTTGGATACAAAAGTGTCTGAATCGAAGATTGAATCAGTGTTAGTTATCTGTGAGTATTCAGTGTGTTTCCAGAAGAGTTCTGGGGTTGCTACCGATCAGAGAGGTTGAGTTTGTCATTGAATTAGTACCGAGAACATCACCGATATCGATAGCTCTATACAGAATGGCTCTGATAGAATTGAAAGAATTGAAAGCTCAGTTGCAAGAGTTAACAGATAGAGGTTTTGCACGACCTAGTTTTTTGCCCTGCGGTGCACCAGTATTGTTTGTAAAGAAGAAAGATGGATCGATGAGAATATGTATTGACTATCGTCAACTCAACAAGGTTACAATTAAAAATAAGTACCCTTTGCTGAGAATTGATGATTTGCTTGATTAGTTGAAAGGAGCAACAGTATTTTCGAAGATTGATTTGAGATTTGGCTATTATCAGTTGCTAATTAAAGATTTAGATGTGCTAAAAACTGCGTTCAGAACAAGGTACGGGCATTATGAGTTTCTTTTTATGCCTTTTGGATTAACTAATGATCCTGTAGTTTTTATGGAATTGATGAATCGGATCTTTAAACCGTATTTAGACAGATTTGTTGTTGTATTCATTGATCACCTTCTGATCTATTCCTAAAATGAGTCTGAGCATGCTGAACATTTGAGAATCTCGCATTACAAACATTGAGAGACAAGCAACTGTTTGCTAAATTCATCAAATATGAGTTTTGGATTCGAGAAGTTGGATTTTTGGGACATATTGTTTCAACGGAAGGTATTAGAGTTGTTTTGAGTAAGATTTTCGCAATTGTTGACTAGAAACCACCAAGAAATGTGTCCGAAGTCTGAAGCTTTCTGGGATTAGCTGGCTATTATTGGTGTTTTGTGAAAGGATTCTCGATGATTGCTACACCGATGACTAGATTAATATAGAAAGATGTGAAGTTCGAGTGACCCGAGAAATGTCAACAGAGTTTTGAACAGTTGAAAGCATTGTTAACTGAGGCACCAGTTTTAGTTCAGCCTGATCAGGTAAAGAGTTTGTGATCTATAGCGATGAGTCATTGAACAATTTGGGTTGTGTTTTGATGTAAGAAGGAAAAATGATAGCTTATGCTTCAAGATAGTTGAAATCGCATGAAAAGAATTATCCCACCCACGATTTAGAATTGGCCACTATTGTTTTCACATTGAAATTTGGCGACATCATCTATTTGGTGAGAAGTGCTATATCTTTACTGACCACAAGAGTTTGAAACTGACAAAAAGAGTTTGAAGTATTTAATGACTCAGAAAAATTTAAATTTGCGACAACAAAGATGGCTTGAGTTGCTTAAAGATTATGAGTTAGTGATTGATTATCATCCGGGGAAAGAGAATGTAGTCGCGGCTGCTCTGAGTAGAAAATATTTGTTTGCATTGCAAGCGATGAACACACAGTTAACTTTGTCTAATGATGGATCGATTTCAGCTGAATTAAAAGCTAAACCATTATTTATTCAGCAAATTTGTAAAGCTCAGAATTGTGACAATAAATTACAAGCTAAGAGATTATAGTGCGAGTCAACTACTGATTCAGACTATCAGATCGAATCAGATGATTGCTTAATGTTCCTAGATAGAATATGTGTACCAAAGAATCCCAAGCTTATTCAGAAAATTCTACACGAAGCACATAGTGGTTGCTTATCTGTTCATCAGGAAGTACTAAAATGTACAATGATTTGAAACAGTTATATTGGTGGTTGGGCATGAAATGGGACATTCCGGAGTTTGTATCGAAATATTTAGTTTATCAACAAGTCAAAGTCAAACATCAAGTGTCTTCGAGATTGCTACAACCAGTGATGATACCAAAATGGCAAAAGGGATAGAGTTATGATGGATTTCATATCGATATTACCCCTGTCTCCGAAAAAGAAAGATGTTATTTTGGTTGTCGTTGATTGACTGAAGAAGTCTACACAATTCATTCTGGTATGTACAGATTATTCGCTTGATAAATTAGCTGAGTTGTACATATATGAGATCATTAGATTGCACGGGGTGCTAGTTTCTATTATTTTGGATAGAGATCCAAGATTCACATCGTGATTTTGGAAAAAATTGCAAGAAGCTTTGGGTATGCGATTGTATTTTAGTACTGTTTTCCATACTCAAACCGACAGTCAGTCTGAGAGAGTAATTTAGATTCTTGAAGATATACTTCATTGTTGTGTGTTAGAGTTTGAAGGCAATTGGGAAAAATATTTACCGTTGGTTGAATTTGCGTATAACAACAGTTTCCAATCGAGTATAAAAATGATACCATATAAAGCATTGTATGGTCAAAAATGCCGAACTTCATTATACTGACTGGGCTTAGTGAGAAAAAGATTTACGGGGTTGATGTGGTTAGAGAGACAGAAGAGAAAGTGAAAGTGATTCACGACAATTTGAATCTAGCTTCAGATCGACGGAAATCGTATACGGATTTAAAACGTAAAGACATTGAATTTCAAATCGGCGATAGAAAATTTTTAGAAGTGTCTCCGTGGAAGAAAATTCTTCGATTTGGTCGTAAAGTCAAATTGAGTCCGTGATTTATTGGGCCGTATGATATTATTGAAAGAATAGGCTAGTAGCATATCGACTAGCTTTACCGTCAGAGTTAGAAATGATTCATAATGTATTTCATGTTTCGATGTTGCATTGATATAGATCAAATCTATCACACGTAATTTCTCCGACAAAGATTGAAATTTAGCCTGAAATGACGTATAACGAAGAACTAATCAGAATTTTAGCTTGAGAGGTTAAAGAGTTAAGAAATAAGAGCATAGCTTTAGTGAAGGTTTTGTGGCAACATCGTGGTATCAAAGAAGCTACGTGGGAAGCCGAAGAAGCTATGAGAAAATAGTACCCTAGCCTCTTTTCTAGTAAGATTTTCGGGGACGAAAATTCTTAAGGGGGGAGAGTTGTAACATCCTGTTTTTAGTCGAATTGGAATAGTGGTTTCGGGACCATAAATTCGAGGTTGAAATAATTATTTTATTATTATTTTAATGTTTACAGTATGATTGTGTGAAAATTTCATTAAGAAATTTTATCGTTTGAGTGTTTACTTTGATAAAAAGGACTAAATCGCGTAAAGTATAAAATTTGAGTTCTATTAGCTAAAGGTTTCTAACAGCTATATAATCTTAAAGTGGAGGTCCTTAAGTATTAATTAGCCTAATGTTAATATGAGTGGACAAATATGGCCATTAGTTAAGTGATTTTAATGGTTTATTAATAAAGTTAAAAAGGTAATTTAGTAAAATAATAAGAAAATTAATAAAACAACAAAAGCTATAATCTTTCTTCTTAAATTCTTCCATCGAAAATCTCAAAGCATAAAAGCCATAGAAGCTTTCTAGTGTTCGGCTACCTCCTAGCTCAATTGGTGAGTGAATTTTGTTTCATCTTTAATGATTTCTATGTTTTAAAGATCGTTGCAACTTAGTCTAGCTAGCCTAGGGACTATTTTGCAAAACTATTAAAGGTTTAGGGTTTTGTCATTGATGAATCTATGTGTATTTTTATGTTTGATGATAGAAAATGTATGCTTGTTTTTAGATAAACAACATTTGTAAAGTGATTTTTGACAGGATTGTCATTTAGGGATTAAATTGAGAAATGTCTAAATTTTGTGGTTAAATCATGAAATAAATAAAAAAATATGGGCTACTATGGGGCTATATGAAAATCGGCTAGCATGGGTAGGGACTTAATTGCATGATTTCTTATTTTTATGAGATAAGGACTAAATTGTAAAGAAATTAAAATATTAGCGGTAAAAGTCTAAAGTTGCTATAATTGATCAAATTCGTCATTTTTGCATTCGAGGTAAGTTCATATGTTAATAAGAATTTGTATAATTGTGTTTTAAATGCTTTATTATTGAATTATTGGTGAATATGATCTTGCGGATATAATCGACGAGGATTCGGCATTGAGAAATCCCGGTTGAACCTTAGGAATAGATTAGGATACGAATGACATGTCATTAGGGGTTATGTGATTTGGGTGCTGGTCCGTACGTCCTACCGGCGGCTGAGGTATCCAGCATGTGTTGTGGATTCTCGTTAGCTTGTGTGAGAAGCACTGTGTAGCTTCGTCATAACCGTCAGCTTGTATGAGCAGACCCGTTGATAGCTCGAGAGTGAGTATTATATGTGATATGAGATTGATATAGCTTCGACTATGTTTTTGGCACTTAGGGTGCGAGATTCCCGAGTATCCAATTGTATTCCAAATGGTTCAACGGGCATTTTAGAGATACAGATGAGTATGAGGTTGATACGAGATGGTACATACATGTACATGAACCGTACTAGAATTGAATCGTAGAAATGGTGAAAATTCATATATAACCTTATGAATAAATTATGTGATAGGTTTGTGTATCAATATGAATTATATCATGATATATTAATTTGCTTAAATTGTGTATGTATGGTAAGACGAGTTTATTATTATACGAACTTACTAAGCTTTATAACTTACTTTGTTTACTTTTGTATGTTTTATAGTGAATATCGAAGCTAGCTCGGATTTGGGAATCGTCGGAAACCTCATCACACTATCAAGCTATCACTTTGGTACTTTTGAATCTATGTATTTTGGTTATATGGCATGTATAGGAGCTTTGGTTATTTTGGTATAGTTTGGAAATGGATTTAGCCATTTGAGTTGGCTTGTAAATGATGAATGGTTTGTTATGTTTTTGGCCATGTGATTTGGCTTATTTTGGTTGATTTGGTTGTGTATATATATATGTGTGTAAATGGACTTTGTTATGCATCTTGGTAATTGCTACATAAATGCTTTTGGAGTTTGATATGATTGTGATTTAGGTAATGAGATGCATAAATGAAAGTGATCATTTAGGTGATTTGAGAATGTGAAATTGGCATGAATTGAATGGTATATTGTGGTACATGTGTGCCTTATGGTTGTTAATATTGTTATAGCATGAATTGAACTTGGTTTAGATGAGTTTAAATGTCATTTGAAGTTGCAGTTATATGCCAATTAGTTTGGTGTAGGTGTGTGCAATTTTGGGTGAGCAAACTGGCTTGGTAAATAGCCTATTTTTGTCCACACGGGCAGAGACACGTGCGTGTGTCTCAGCCGTGTGTGACACACGGTCATGTGACACAGCTGTGTGTCCCCTGGTGTTTATTTAGAAGCCAAGTCAGTATGCTACACACAGCCCAGCACACGAGCGTGTGTTTTGGCCGTGTGACATAAATCAGTATACCCTACAATTTTGGCACGGCCTAGCATACGGCCTAGCACACAGGGGTTTGAGGCCATTTCAAAGGGCACACAGGCTGGTCACACGGGCATGTGGTTGACCGTGTGACCCAAGTCAAAGAGTTACACGGGGTCAGACATGGGCTAGGACACGGCCATGTGATCCTATTCCGAATGTCCACACGGCTTGTGACGCGGGCGTGTCTTTGGCCGTGTGAGACACATGGCCTGGCCATACAGGTGTCTGTCCCCTATATTTTTTAAAATTTTATACGTTTTTCAAAAATTTCATAAGTGATCAGTTTAGTCCCAAACCACCACAAATGCATGTTTTGGGTCTTGTAGGCTCGTATTAGGGACAATCTGAATGGTACTGAATGATGTTTATTTGGAATTTGAAAATATATGTAAAATGTATGTTTATTTATGAAATAAGTCTGGTAATGCTCCATAACCCTATTCCGGCGTTGAATACGGGTGAGAGGTGTTACATTTAGAATTAAACTATTAAAACAAACGTAGTGACACTAGGAGTCCAAATTCTACTAGACACTAAAAAATTGTGTTACACGGAGAACGGAATGTGCAACGTCCTTTAATCTACTAAAACAAGAAACAATAAACTTTGAGAATGTGTAAAGGAATAATAAAAAGCAAAAACAAATAAAAACTTATGGCTAAGAGTCAATGAAAATCCTTAAAACCCAAAAACTTGCGAAGCAACTTGACAAACTTCATTCGAGGTGTTCCCGATTTTCAAAAAAGACGAAATTTAAACTGGAGCCTCTTCCAATAATGTAGATCCGATCTGGAAAGTTTCAGCACAAAATTCAAACAAAAAAAATATTTTTAAAATTTTTCTTTATTTTTCTATTTTATTTTTCACTTTTTCAATCAATTTTTTTGTGGGAAATATTTTTTAATATTCTAAAAGAGTGCCAAGAACCAATATGTAAAATTTTAGATCATTTGAAAAATGTTTACCAACTAAAATGTGTGTTTTCTCGAAAAATTTCTAGGTAAAATTTTTTTTGAGGCTATTAGCTGGAAATCAGTTTATAAGAACACAAAAAACACCTAAAGTGCCCAAGAATGTGATAGCAAATGATACGAGTGATAGGGATGAGAGCGAAAACATGATCGTAAGTTTGTCTAAGTCGTGGATTTGACTTAAGGCTTTAGACGTTTGAAAAGAAACTTAAATTTTGACACAACCTAAAATGCAAACAAATCCAATTAAGATAAAAAATTAATATAATTAATTAAAATAAATAACTAAGATAAATAAAATAGAATAATAAATCAAAGATAAGAACAATAAAGACCAAAAAAAAGAAGATAGATTGAAAACATTAAATGTGGTGTGTAAAAGTTCTAAAGAGCCTTACAAACAAGAAGAATCTACATCCCCCTTCAAGTGACTATAATTTCCCCTCGAAAAAAGAAAACTTGGCAAGAAAAAGTTGAAGATGATCCCCACAATTTGAAAAAATTATTAAAACTCTTCTAAAAAAATTGAAGAAAAATTCTTGAAAGAAAACTTAAAGAGAATTTATTAACTCAAAAGAGAAGTTGGAGAATAATAATGAATTGATTCTATTAAATACAATGTAAAGACCTTTATATAGGCTAGCTAAAAAATTTAAATAAAAATATTAAGTATGCTTGAGCTCTAATTAACCTAAACAAGAAGCAGTTAAAAAAAACATTCTTATTGACATAAAACTCCTATATAACTTAAAATATTTAATAATTATAAAAAAAATTCGAAACAAAAAAATAAAAAAATAAGAGTTGATAAATACTATATTGGACTCATATATAATAAAAATTAAGTCTAAAACCCAAACCTAATATGATTTAAACTTAAATTAAAAGCTCGAAATTCGTAATTTCCATAATAATTCCATCCAAAATTTCTACTCGCCCAGTCTTCACTAAAATAGTCATAACTTGAGTTCCCCAAGTCAAAATCGAGTGATTCAAAGTGCATTTTGAAGATAAGAGACAAAACTTTAAATGATATTCAGACATATTAATCCAGAAATGCATAGATCCCATCCAAAAATTTGTCCCAAGTTGACTAATCTTTTTAGTTTCAAAATTGACAGCATGGTTGAATTGACTTTAATACATTTCACCCATTTCGTGCACGTATCATCCCTCATTTCCTAGAAAATATTCATCCTCACATAATGTCTTTGATAGAATCTTTCTTTTATTTGCTTGACCTTTAACCTTGTTGTTGGGTCTTGAGGTAATGTATGCTCATTACATCCATGAGCCTGGAATTGGGCCTTGAGACTTGTATCATGGGGGAGACTAAAAGTGTAACACCTTTAACCCGTATCCGTCGACATATTAGGGTTATAAGGCATTACTGAACAAAAACATAACCCCAAACATTCACATATTCATACAAGTGATATTCATACATATTAAGCACATGGCTAATTAAATATAATAAATGCATTATTAATCACATTGTCATTACGAATCATACCTCAAATTTAAACCAAATCCAGGCATTCAAATAAACATAATTCCGATCAAAGTCACCAGCACAAGGCTTGCTAGGCTCAAATGCCGAATATCTCAAATATAAACTCATTCCACAACATTTCATATATCGAATCGTACAATAACCCATGTAACACATGCACACTTCCAAATGTTTTGATGTCATTCAAATACAACTCAATCACATTGATTCATTAATATTTCTCATTCGGCTAACATACTAATACATTAAAAAAATTTGAATCATCATAGTAAATCATTCTATGTTCAAAATAAACCATGTTTAACTGCTTAAAGACTTACCTCGGATATCGATGGACGTTACAAATCGGCTATTCGACTATTTTTGTTTTTCCCCGATCCAAGTCTGATTTCCTTTGTTCTTGATCTATATAATTTCAAATTAACCTCATTTAAACACAATTTCATTCAATTTAATCTAACAACACATAAATGGGAAAATTACCATTTTACCCCTGATATTTCATACTTTTACAAATTAATCCTAAATGCACAAAACACAAAATACTCAAAATCTCACAACATTATAGTTGGGCCGAATCTTTAAAATACTCATACTAGTCCATATATTTCATTTATTTCACATTATAATCCCTCAAATTATTATTTTTTCAATTTAGTCCTATTAACTCAAAATCATCAAAAACTTCAATACAAAATTTATTAATCTAAAACATATTTTTGATATTTCACCATCAAACATCACTAAACACAAATATTCATCAATGGAATAACACAAAATATTCACCAAATGCAAAAATTCAAGCATGGGTCGGGTAGTACTCGAAGCAATGATCTCAAAAACGTAAAAATTATCAAAAACCGACAAAGAAACGAACCTTGAATTTAGCTTGCAAAATGGCCGAACCCTAGTTCTTTTTCTTTTTCTATCTTATTTATGGTTTCGGTGGATGTTGATATATGAACATAACTTAATATATTTTTATGTTATATGTTATACAATAACTTAACATTATTTTACCTTTTTAACCTTAGTTTTAAACATTTTATTTTCACTTATACTTGTCCATTACCGTCCACCCATTTTAATAATGGCCTATTTACAACTTAAAGTCTCCCACTCAATAAGCCAACATCAATTTGACCCTTATACTTAAAACCATCAAATTTTGAATTTACGCGATTAAGTCCTTTTATTTAATCGGACACCTAAACGAGAAAATTAAATCACGAAAATTTCACAGATATAAATTCACACAAAATAAACACAGAAAATAATTTTAAAATACTTTTCTGACTTAGATTTGTGGTCTCGAAACCACCGTTCCGATGAGGGTTTAAATTGGGCTGTTACAAAAAGGGTATCTTAGGTAATAAATCTTAGCGAGGATGAGACCGAGAGGGTATTCTTAATTAAAGTTGGTAAATAACTCAATTGAAGTAAATATTGGCTTAATTGATAATTAGTAATTCAACCAACTTTAAGCTAAGTAGTTTGCATCGTTTAAACAATGAATAAGAAGTTCCAATAGTTTAACCCTAGGTGTAGTTTTAATTTAATTAATAGTTTTAATTTAATTAATTTTGTCTCAAATCTTAATATTGATTTTGCACTACTAACTCATAACTTAACTAGACTAATACTTGTTTTCGAATAACTGATTTGGTAATAGTTTTAACCAACTTTGCAATTCCTTAGGTATAATCCTTAGAACGCTTCTTGTATTTTGTTGTACAATATATATTACAATTTAACCTTTTCTCTTGTAGATATCGTGTAATGCCCTCGATTCAACCCAATCTACTGGATTCAAATCTCGGGTGCTATGTTTGTCTCACTGATGTAATTGAAAATTTCATCTTTCTTATTCATGTAAACGTCTCTTATTGGCGTACAATGTATGGATCTATTTACACTTCGCCTATGTATAAACTACTATCTATGGCTACTACAGAGCTTTTTTTCAAAATACAATGTATGGTTATTATTTTGAAACAATAAAGTGTCAGGCTTTTTTTCAACTTTCTCTTTGAGACTACTGAGTACATATTACTTTGCTACTTATTGACTTATATGCAGACTTTAGCTTGTCACTTATCTATTTTAGGGTACTACTTAATGAGCTTCAGCGTAGACTCAAACACGCCATTTGACTCCCTCTATATGCATAACAGCCCAACATGCTGCTTCCTTAGCATGACTCTAGCATCGTCTCTCGATGTACATTCCTTTACAAACTTGAAAATAGAAACAACTTTAGTAAGTTTGTAAGAACTTAGTGAGCTAAAACTTAGAATACCTTTTTCATTCATTCTATGTTGCATATATTGTTTTTTACATCCTTAGTGTATTTCATGACCTTTCTTCCATTTTAATAGGTACAATACTGAGGCTACCGTCTTTCTTTTTATAGAACCATATTCCTTCTTTTGTGCGTACTATATTTAACATATCTTTACCTTATGTATCCTTTCTTCAATCTTATCTTTACATAATCCTTACTCTCTTCATTTACCTTATTACCAGACTCAATAACTTTTTCCATACTCACTAGTCTTAACATTATCTTCGGGCAAGGTAGACTACACCTGATACTTATCTCAAAATTTGCCTATAACTTTCTTACTTCAAAGCACTTTCAATTCTTACTCTTAACTTATATCTTTGCCTCACCATGTACTTTGGTGCACACTAGCCTTTCTATTCATTCTTTTAGCTATACAAGGATTCACTGAAATCAATATCCATCCAAAGGCGTTGTCTTCAGATAGTCATTATGAGATTCATTCTTAAGATTCCACCATGAAGGTGCCATTTTAACATAATTTGCTACAAGACATTCCTTTAACAGAGATATCCATAAAGACATTCCCTAAACAGAGATAGCCTCAAAGACATCCTTTTAACATAAATAGCCACAAAGTCATCCTTAAAATAGAGATAACCATGAAGACTTTCTTTTTAACAAAGATCGCCACAAAGACTTTCTTTTAACAGAGATCACCACAAAGACTCTCTTTTAACTGAGGTAGCCATAAAGGCGTACTTTTATGGAAATTGGTGTTGTTAATGATAGAGATTCTTCTATACTCACCATCATGAGGTTTGCCTCTCATCGTTGGTACTCACCCAACCGTCCTTTACATATTCCACATGATGTCGTGGCCTAGCCAAAGTCTTACACTATATGGTCTTTAGAGTGCCATGGATTTTTCCTTTTAGAGAAAAAAATGTTTTTAGTCCCGATAGACCCCTTTTGACCACTCAAGAGATAGACACAAACACTTAATGTAGACTAATGTTTAACAAACTTATTTCTTTTAGACTTGTTTAGGACAGACTCATTCGTGCTTATAGACATGTAACATATTCCATTAAACTTCATGTATACGTTTCACAACAAACTTGTTTATGTCATTAAAACACACATATGCACACTTTACTCATTCAGACACATTAACTATTTTTCATATGAACCGTTCATACAAGTTCCTCACGCATACATTTCACATAGAATCATCACATCATGCATTTTAGCTTATTTTCATAGAAGTTCTAACATGCATAATACATTTGCAAAAGCCGGCTTAGAAATTCACCTTACAACCTAGATGGCTATCAAACTTCAGATGTAATCTTTCCCTGTGACAACAATAACTTAAGTTCTAGATTTTTCATCTAACCAGATACTATGACCTCCTCGTCTTTTCAAACAGAGACACTTTGTTAATGCTTATTCGAGTAACCTTTCACCTATACTTTAACTCAAACATGTCACTAAGCCTTATTTTCTTCAGGTATACTTACTAATATGCACTTCCTTAATATACACAATCATGAAATGTACCTTATTAAGAAAGAAATCACTAGCAAAAATCGTGTTTTCAGATCTATCTATTAGGAGGCAGCCTTCATCTACTTATGGCCCTCCTCCTTAAGAAGGAAGGTAACCCCCTTAACTTAACCCCAGTGTCCTCTTAACTTAAGTTTTCATGGGGACTTGGTACAGGTCATGTCCAAGTAGAGTGGCTTATCAAAATCTGTCACGTCTAAGAACTTACCCGATACTCTTTCAGCCTTTGACTCTTCTGATTCACGTTTGGTTAGTTCTCATCCAACTTTCCTTACAAATAGATTGATATGAAACCACTTTGGTCACTAGAGGTTTTATGTCTTCTAGCGTGGCCTCATACCTCATAAACATCCTTTTCCTTTCACTTATCACCCTAATCTGATTAAGAATCCTTGTCTACTTATTTCCATATTATAATTCACCCATTCTATATGTTAAAAATGTATTTGGGTGACTACTACTATTTAGTCAAATATTCCTCCTTATGGTTCCTTAATCGTTCCTATTATAAAGGGTCGTATAAAGAAAACATTATTGGTTCACTTATTCTATAAGCCAAAATAGGCCATTTTGGCCGAACACTTTTCTGCTTGTCATTTTTCTATATAAATATACGCCTAATTTAGAGACTTATACACTCTTACCGTTATTCCTTGAATCGTTGTACTTAACTTAGCCTAAGTTTTGTGCCTCCAGAATACGCCTGACTAAGGCATCACAAACACGCTTGAAAGCAACTTATACTTAATCTAATCCTAAAGTTGGACAACTTAAAGCTATCCTTTTAAGACTTATTCTCCTGTACTAAATTTCAAACTTTCAGGACTTCACCCAAGGGCGTACTTAAAGGATTGTTATACTTGTCTAGTTCTAACACTATACGTATTCGAAACTTATCTCATCTGCCTTATTTACCTAAATAGTATCCAAACACTAAGGATCCACTAAGCGGGGTGTTATATACCACACTTTAATCTATTTATCTAATTGCATATTTTTAAGCTCCAGTGCACGCACACTAGGGCGCAGTGTGACAGCCCAAAATTGACCCTAGTCGGGAAGTGGTTTCGGGACCACAAAACCGAGTCTTATAAATAATTAAAGATTATATTCTGTGTTTATGATGTGCGTAAATGCTTGTGTGATAGTTCCATACTTTAATTTGGTCAGTGTATGTGGAATTTATTAGTAGGGACTTATGTGAGACAATTTAGAAATATGCTAGGCAAGTGTTCAAGTGGCCCATTAATATATGTGGGAAAGTGTTTGTCCTTGCATGTCAAATTAGCCAAATTAAAGCATAGTGGCTGGCCATGCTATGGGTGGAAACATGTCACCAACATGTTATGCTAGTGATGTATGCTAAGAAAAATAAAATAAAGAGCATGGTAATTAAACAATGAAAAGGAAGGGTGATGAAAAAAAAAATGGTCTCATCCATACCCCCCCTTGTTGCCGTGAGTTGAGGAAAGAAAACAAAAAAAAAATGTGTTCATTCTTGAACACCTTTGGCCGAATAGAGGAAAGAAAGGAAGGGGAAGAGCTTGAGAAAATCGGCTATGGTGGTTTGCTAGACTAAGGTATGTTTGATGTTGTTCTTGAGATGCATGCATGTTTTAGTAGTTGACTTGAGTTCTAAAAACCCATGGTTCAATTTTGTGGATTGATGATGATTTTGTGTTTTGCCATTGATGAGTGCTTGAGCTTTTTGATAGTTGTTGATGAAAAGTGAAAGATATGTTAAAGATTAATATGTTAAATTAAGGCTTGGTAAGCTAGCTATTAAGGTGAAATGCTAATGTTAGTATTTGATTTGGTAATAATCTGTTTGGGGACAGCAGCAGTAAGGTGATTTTGGAAAATCGCCATAATTTGTAGGAGTTGAATTAGAAGCTGAGTGAATTATGCCATTAAAGCTTGAAGAGTCTATTTTCTTACAAAAGAAACTATAAAAACAAAAGAGTTACCGATCTTGAGATATTTGAAGTATTGTGGGGCTGAGTCAAAATGACTACTAGATTCCCTGTTCTGTTTTTAGGAAATCATTATAAATTGTACAAAAATGATTATAAGATAAAATTTATATGCTTAGACTCCTTAATGAGTCTAGTTTCAAATGAGATCAAATAAAACACATTTTGAATTCTGTAAAATGAGAAATTTGATTCGTAGTGAAGAGTGGTCAGAATAGTCAAACAGTGAAACAGGGGAAACTTTAAGAAAAATCTGGTATTGATTGGCCAAGCCAAAAATTCTGAAAATTTTATGGATGGAAGATATACGAGTCTATATTCAGGGAAAATTAACGGCTAGTGATTTGGAGTTTTGTAGCTCCAGTTATAAACAATTTAGCGACTACTGCTCAGGAAAACAGCTCGTAGTGAATATGTGATTTTGTTGTAAACATTAATGAAAATTTGCCAATGAGTTATTTATTGACTATTATAAAGCTTACTATAATCTATGTGTGTGAAGGTCAAATCAATATATATATTATTCTGAAAGTAATACTTGAATAGTCGATTAATGACTATTTTAAATTTTGTTGAACTTAAGCTCAAGAGCAAAAGGGAACTAGATCCGATAAAGGCAAAGAAAAGATCACTGAGTAGTCGAGTTGGAACCGTCTTACCCAACACAAGGTAAGTGATTAAGCATGTAGTTGGTATTATTTCAAATGGTCATAATGTTTATGTATTGATGCTGAATGGAATGAATAAATATACATATATATATGCATGTACGTATGTGATGATGAAATTGTTGAATGAAAAGAAAAGAGGTAAGATGTACTGAGTTGTTGATCTCGGCACTAAACGTGCGGGTATAACCATTTATGACCATGAGATTGGCGCTAAGTGCGCGGGATTAAATTGTACAGCACTAAGTGTGTGATTTGACTATGTTGCACTAAGTGTGCGAAATGAATATGATGCACTAAGTGTGCGAATTGACCATGCGGCACTAAGTGTGCGAGTTTGACTATGTAGCACTAAGTGTGCGATTTGATTACGTAGCACTAAGTGTGCGAGTTGATTATATAGCACTGAGTGTGCGGACTCAATATGCATTCGTGAATCATTATGGACACTATGTGTGCTACACTATTGAGTCGATCGCGGACAGCGGATCGGGTAAGTGTCTTGAGTACATGGCTAATAGGTGCTATGCTTATACTTGGTGTTGAGCTCGGTAAGTTTGAACCTATGTGACAACTATACTTGAAGTCACGTACATAAAATTTATCGTAGGATGGGTGAAAGGCCGTTTAGTCGTTTGATTGTAACGAAAATAAATTGATTTATGAAAATGCTTCAATGTCCTATTGATGAGTATATGGAATGTGAATGCATGAATTGATATGAAATTGAATCGATAGGTTGGAGGAACTATGGTATGGTTCGGAATGGATGGAGTAATTAGCCTCGTTCCATTTTGTTTTCTCTTGTGATAATGTTATTGATGGATGGTAGTGCATAGCTTATGACTTACTGAGTTATAAACTCACTCGGTGTTTCCTTGTCACCTATTCTAGGTTTCTTGGACACATCTCTTTTTGCGTGATCGGGCCGTCATCGAAGTCATCACACCGGATAGCAAGTTTTGGTACTTTCTTCTTAGTTGGCTTAGAAGAACATTTTGGCATGTATAAGCTATTACGTTGTGTTTGAACTTTGGCATGTAAACTTTAAGCCATGCGAAAATGGCACGAATGTTCGATTGAGTTGGATCAAGGGTAGGCATGAAATGGACCTAGTTACTTTCGTAACAGATGCTGGCAGCAGCAGTGTCATGAGATTGAAAAATCACTAAAAATAGTAGGAGTGGAATTAATTGATGAATAAATTATGTAATCGAAGCTCGATGAGTCTGTTTTCATGAGGAAGTGACGAAAAGATCATATGGGCAGTATATTACGAGATAATCAGATTTTTGTGGGACAGGGCCAGAACGGTTTCTGGACTCCCTGCTCCGACTTTGGAAATTCATTATAAATTAACCAGAGATAATTAGGGGTCGTACCATATATGTATAGATTCCTCTCTGAGTCTAGTTTTCATAGAAACAAACGGCATCAGTATTGAAGCCCCGTGCAGGGAGATATCCAAGTCGTAATGGGCAAAGATCAGTGTAGTCGACCCCTGCAACATGGGAGACTTTGACTAATAAACTGTACTAATTGGCCCGACCAAAAATTCTAGAAAAAAATACATATATGGGCACATGAGTCTAGTTTCTGGGAAAAATTACGAAACTGATTTTCGAGTTACGAAACTCAAGATATGATTTTTAAAACGACTAGTACACAGATTGGGCAGTGTCTGGAAAATAAATTTTATAAGGGGTTAAAGTCAGTTAACACCTCGTGTTCGACTCCGGTGTCGGTTTCGGGTTCGGGGTGTTACATGCAGTCACTAAATCAAGCTCCCATGATTCAATTTCCATAGAATTCAAAGAAAAATGGCTAAGAACCTACTCGTAATCAAAGGGCAAAATGCTTGAAACCTAAAGCTTTCTTCTTTTCTTTTTCTCTTTGGTTTATACAACTTGGGGAAGAAGATGATAACAACTTCCACTAAGTTTTTGGCTTATATATTATGTTTAATTTTAATTAAGTTCATTTAATTAATTTAATAATGGTTAATTAAGCTTTAATCTTAAATTAACTTAAGCTAATGACATTTAACATCACATCCCACTATCATCCATTTAAAATAGGTTTATTTTTCATTTTAATTCTTTGGATAATTTCTATCTAAGTCCCAAAGCCTTTTTCTAAATAAAAATTTATAGCGATTAAGCATTTACAGTTTAGTCCCTGAGTCTAAATTAACCACATTATTAGCTAAATTACTTAACCAAATTTTAATACATCAATATAATAACTCTACAAATATCCATATATAGTATTTATGGACTCAATTTATAGAAACTAGATCCTAAAATAGTGTTTTTTGACATCATTCGAAACTGGATCATTACAAGTCCCACCAATAAGAAATTTCGTCCCCGAAATTTTCTTGGAAAGAGGTGGGGATACTGGATCTAATTGTTTCTTTTGGTTCCCAGGTCACTTGTTCTGCGCTATGACTTTGCCATAAGACTTTTGCAAATGGCACACGCTTATTTCTTAGCACTTTTACTTTTCAAGCTAAGATCTCTATAGACTCTTCTTCATACAACATATCAGATTGAACTTTGATTGATTCCATTGATAATCACATTGATATCGTCGAAGCATAGATACATGGAATACATCATGGATCTTTTGCAACTCCAACAATAGAGCTAGAAAATAAGCAACCGATCCAACTTTCCCTTGCAGCCAAAGCACATGATATTTTTTTTCCACTGAAAGACTTTCAAAAACACCTTATCACCACAGTATACTCGATACATTTTCGCTTCAGATCGTTGCTTTATTTGGTGTGTCTTTATTTGGTAAGGTGACAATTACCTATAGACTTTAACGTTCATTGCTTTACTTTATTCCTAGCTTAGGAATTTGTTAGATTGTAATACACTTGCAAAGCCACAAGCAACATTATGATGAGAACTTGTCTAGCTTTGGGCTTTGTGGGTTGTTATCAAGGTAATCAGTACTGTAACAGTGGACGTACCTTTTTTATCTTGTTATTGGTACGTACAAGTATTGGCATGTATCATTGTACCATTTTAGATTTTATTGGTGTTTTAAAAAAATTCACACAGATATATATTAATAGTCTAATTTTTAATTTCTTAATAAATTATATATTATTTTGGTAAAAGAATAATTTATATATTCTATATACATGCAAATATATTTATATGTAAATTTAAGTTTTAAAATTATTAATTTGGTTCAATAATTTAATCTAATAACTTTTATTTGCAAATGAAATTATAGAAAAAACAAAATGGTTAAAATTAAAAAAAAAAGTTGATTTAAGATATCAAATTTTTGTACCAACCGATATAGGCCGATAGGCACTAGTTACAAGTCGGTATTGGTCGAAATTGATAGAAACATGCTAAAATGGTCAAAACACGCTAACATTTTGATTGAAATAGAAAATAAACTACTTGGTACCGATTTAGGATCAAAACGGTACGTACCGGCTAGTATGGTACTAATTATCATGCTTATTACCCTTTGTGTTAGAACTATCAAACTTTGATATAAAACTAAATAAATTATAGTCGTCATGTCAGATCATCAAGAACAAAAAGTAGATGCAGAAGTGTACTTGAATACATCAATATCTTAAAATCTTCAAGTGTTGTAGTTTTGATCTTCCAAATTAGCACACAAGTATTTTAGAGAAGACGACTCTCTCTTTTCTGAATATGGGATGTTAAAAAATTATTTTAGAGAAAATTTCTAATCAACACATCATCAATTAGAATTTAGTTACTAGAATATCTACACATATTTAGCTCATACATTATTTAGTAATTGAAGTCAATAACCTTTAACCATATTAGACAATTTTTAATTTAGACTAACCTTTTATGCAATATTTTTTTAAACCGCACTAGTGGTCAAATGGTTAGGCCACCGATTTGACCAGTTCAATTAAAAAACTATTAAAATTAAAAAAATAAAAGAATTTTGAAAACCCCAGTTTAACCGATTTTTAACGAGTTCAACAGGTTTTTACCCAATTCAACCGGTTTTTTAGCTGGTTTGACCGGTTTGTATCAATTCTTAATTTAAATGGTTCAACATCGCTTTCTAAACTGATCTCGCAGTCCAATCAATTCAATTGACCGATCCAATCTGATTAAAAAAATACTTTTATAATAATAGATAATAACATATAATTATTTTTATTATATATATATATGACGTCGAAGTTTTAACATTTTATTTTAAGGTTTTATAACAATAGGAATTTGCATAAGTTTGGTATTTGACTAATTCGACCCAAAATATGCGGTGATCGTGTTAAAAGTAGATTGTGTTTCTCATCTTTAAAGGCAGGCAGGTAGGTTATAATTGGATTTTCCTTCTAATGAAGCTTGAAGCTGCCACCTTTATTCTTGAATGGTTTTGGGTTAGACTTTAAAACACTTTATACATGTAAGTGGGCCATAACTTAATCATTTTATTATAACTCAAATCATAGTGGTGTTGTAATATATAATTTTGGATCCCTTTTATATGTTCCTACCTCATCTCATCTTAATCTTTTCGTTGTGAAATTTGAAAAATCATATAATAATCAACTTTAGACATTCTTGGTGCCAATGAAGAACAAAATAACTCGTAATATTTTCTAATATCTAATAATTATTCAATTAAATTCAAAATCAAGAACAAGCTTAATCACATAAACAAAACAAAAAACTCTTTCAATCAAGTTTCTTACTGCTCAGTTGAACGGTCATCCAAAAATTTTTCTTGAAAACCAATTTTGAAAATTTGATTGGTGGTTGAACTGGTCAAATCACTAGTTCTCGATTCATTTGACTCGAACAGTTCAAAAGAAATAAATTGTTAAAAACTTCAAAAATTTAAAAAATATAAAAATTAATTCAATCGTCGATTTAACCAAATTTTTAATTCGATTTAATTGATCTATACCGATTCATAAAACAACCGATTTTATACCTTTCACCGGATCAATGACTTAACTAATTTACAACCCAATCAGTGAATCCGAATAAGTTAAAATAACATTGGTAAAAATTAATAAGTCTATTAGGATCGACCGATTAAGCAACGAATAAGAAAAAATAGCGGAATAAATTGAGAAATTGAACATACAAATTTAACGTGGAAAAACCCCTCCAAAGAGAATAAAAAATCACAGGCAAAGATAATTTTACTATAATGGCAAAAGAACGGAGAGTACAAAAGATGTAGATAAAGACTAAACCCCGAAAACCCAAAAATAAAGAACCCTCAAAACGTAAACACAAAATTCTCTAAATGTGTTATAAGTTCTAATCTCTAATGGGTGTATTTTTTTAAGGTTGTAAAAGAGCCTATTTATAAGCTAAATTCATAGGTCAAATAATAATAAAATAATCTAGACTAATCAGAGTTTAATTGAAACAAATAAACAGAGTTTAACTAGAAGATTATTTCTTAAATTTAATTGAAAATAAGAATCATTCATGATACGTATATATTATACATTTTAGGAAGCAGAAGCAAAGCGGGGTTTAAAATTGAAAAGGGATTCAGCATTGGAATCTTAGAGCTGGAATAGCTTGCTTTTTAATCAGCCAAGTTTCCATGCAGAACCAACTGATTTAACGCCGATCCACATTGTTGGAACTCATTTTCCTTTCGGGAATATAATTTGGGCTTTTATCTTTAGAATCCGTTCTTGCTTTTCAGTTTTCTTCCAAGGATTGGATAATATCGTTTTTCAAATTTAAGCCCTGTAAAGTGAACCTATATATACCATATATATTATTTTTACACTTAAAAGAAGTCCTTAACCTTTGATTCTTTACCTAGGGTTAGGTTAAAAAAAAAACGAGAATACTATAAATTGAATTGAAATATATTTGATTGGGTCAATTTTTTATTATTAAGTTAAAATATCGAAATTATTTATAGTGAGTTGAATTTCAATTTTTATTTAATTTTTAATTTTTAATATGAAAATAAATATGTTATATTGTATACTAGCAAAAATGATTTTAAAAAAGTATATAAATAATTGTTTTTAATTTTAAAAATTAATGAATATCTGAATCCCGTTTAATTCAATTATGTTCTATTATTTGGTTTGTTTGTTTTTTTTTTTAAAAAGCAGAATTCTTCGTAGTGACTTCAATTTTTTCTCCGAAATCCATATTTATTCCTATCTATCTAAACACTAAACCATTGTTTCAAGTGAAAATCCATCTCTATTCCTATATTAGTAAACCCTTATTTGAAGTTACATTATCGTAAATTATATGTATGTTATAGCAATATGAGTTACAAAAAAGGAAACAGAACCAGAACCTATGTGGTACAGTTTATATGCGGCCATTTGGCACACTAAGATGATGATAAATGTAGCTAATAGGTTTCATTAAAAAATGTCTTATAGGTTAAAATATTAAGATAAAAATTACAATAGTTCCTAGCATAAAAAAACCATCAAATTGTATTACGATAACAATACGGCAATAACTAATATCAAAGAACCTAGAAATGATAAAATGATAAAGCACATTGATTGAAAATATCATATTATATAAGAGGTGGTAGCAGATGACTTAGTGGATGTAGTCAAAATCGCATTTGAGGATAACATTATGGATTTGTTTATTAAGATTCTGGTGGCTAGGATTTTTGAGAAACATGTAAAGGGCATGAGTATGCAAAATATGATTTATCTACTTCATTAAGGCAAGTGGAAGATTGTTGGGATCTATTGCCCTCAGTGTAGTTTTTTGTCATAATGTACTTGTAATTTTTCAAACAATTTGGATTAATAAAATTTCATCATGGACATTACTATCATTTGTATTTGTCCTAAACATATTTTTTTTGCAAAGAAAAATGAACAAGCAAATATTGGTTCACTAATTACCTAACATTTAACTAATATTAAGTTGCATGATATAGGGTAGCAGACCAATATTGTATTCAAGTTATTTTGGAGCAAGGAAAGTCGGATATGACCTAAAAAGAACAAAATAAACTGAAATAGAAAGCAAAGAAAATTAAAGTAAAATAGAGAGCATGGTAGAAAAAAGATTTGTTTTAATAGGAGAGTTCAAGATCTCGTTGGAAAAATGTTTCTTGATGAAAAAGAAATCGATCTTAAAGAGAAAAATACCACTGAACCAGATCTAAAAAAAAACAAGAACAAAACAGATTAGGAATTAAAGAAAAAGAAGAGAAAACTAGGAAAGAAATAGAGAAGAAACAATTGATTTAAGAAACGAGAGAGATCTTATTCAAAGATACAATCTTGAGAGCAAATCACACAAAATTGAATGGGAAATTGAAATCTTGATCATGAAAAGATTATGAACAAATTGAATTAGATTCAAGGAACAATTAAAGAAGAAAAAAATAAGTAAAAATAATATAACCTCTCCAACCCGGCTTAGACGTTATGGTCAAATTGTGAAAACTACATTAGTCATCGAAATGACTAAGTAATCCTATGAACCATAAAATCTTAAATCGACTCACTTTGGAAAACCACATTGCACTTGCGTTAGTTTGGAAAAAATTTACATATATTAATCCGCCTATTCTTAAGTATCATTTTTTTAATGATAATGACATTTCTAGTAACCTGTTGTTTGTCGCCTTGTTTTGCAAAGTTTTGTTATCTTTTAATGTAGTGAAAAATACTATATTTTCAATTGGTTGAATAATGCATGTATAAAACCCAAATCCAAAAACCACAAACTACAATCCAAAATAAGGCTTATAGTCCAAAAATCACATAAAAACTTATAGAAAAATATTTAAAGTAAAAAAAGTTCAAGTTCATGATACGTCAGTATGTCGGGTTCGATCCTTGCCTCTATCATTACATGAGAAGTTAAGACTAAAGTGTAAGCTTAAAATAGCTCAGTGTGAGTCGATGTGAATCAATAACAATATGGTACATGGCATATTTCAATAACGCATGAGTATGTCATGAGTATGATGCAATGCAAATAGGTTCCTACCCATCCATCTGCTACACACCACGAGTTCCCCATAACTCATCTACCAAACACCAGACAATGCGAGCCGAAGCTCGACGTGGATAAACTACTGGTACAGTAGTGTGACAAACTTCTAATAAATACACAAATAGGCTGCCAATATCATGGATAAGCCACCAATAATGCGGTAAAATCGCCAATCTCCTTGGTATTCTTGGTGTAGTGCATTGACAACAATAATGTGAACTTTATCTACCACTGTGTCACACCTCAAAATTGGGCCTAGGAGTTTTAAGGGTAAAATGAGAATTTTAGCTTTAGTGTGCTCGAGAATTTCGTGGCATGGTAAACGAAAAATGTTTTCATCTATGACTTTTTGAAAATCAAAACAATTTTTGATAAGAATACTGAAAGTACTTTCAATTTTGAAATAATGACTTTTTTTGTAAAAGGGTTCAATTTAGGAGTGGTTATAAAGCAGTTATACTAAAGTTTTAAAAATACCTTATTTTCCCCTTCAAATTTGCAAAATCACGATAGTTTTCTTTCATCCTTTCTGTTTATCGTCCCTTCTCCTCTCATTCAATTTTGATTTTCAAACTTCATTCCTTTTATTTCTATCATCACTCAAGCCGTAATGTAACAATCCGATTTAGACTCTAGTTGGACTAGTGATTTTGGGACCACAAATTCGCATAAGAAATTTATTTAAATATTATTTTCCGTTCTTATGATATGTGAATTAGCATGTGTGAAAGTTTCGTATGAAAATTTAATCATTTGTGTGCTCAATTTGATAAAATGACCTAATCGCGTAAAATGTAAAAGTGGCCTTCTAATTGTTTAAGTGCCTGTTTGATATGTCTTTGTAAATGAAAATTCCTTATGTTGATATTTGACCATTTTAAGCTTGAGTGGACATTAATGAACTTGTATTTTAATGGTTTAAATGTTAATTAAATAAGGGTAAAATAGTAAATAGATTATTTATGTATTATTAATAAAACCAAAATCAAAATTTGGTGTTATAATCATCCATATAGCTGAATGTTGAGAGAAAAAGAAGAGAAAAATATGGTTTTAGGGTTTGGCACTACTTTTGCATGATCAAGGTATTGAATTTGCTCGGTTTTTGATAATTTCTACGTTTTTGTGGTCGTTGCTTAGTATACTATTAAGCCCATGTCTCAATTTCTGATTTTGTTGATGATTTTGAGTTGAGAAATTGATGAAACTATAAGCTTTAAGAAGTTTAATGTTAGTAAATTAAAGATATGTGTTGGGTTAGTATATTTTGTCTTTGAATTTTTGATGAATTTGAGTAATTTGGACTAAATTGAGAAATTTGTAAATTGAGGGACTAAAATGTGAAATAAATAAAATATGTGGGCTTGTATGAGCTATATGAAAATTCGACTAGACATGTGTATAAAGAAATTATGTGTATTTTGTGATTTTGTAAAATAGGGACTAAAGTGTCAAAACGTGAAAATGTGAGGGCTAGTTTATAAAGTGCCCTAAATAAGTGTTTTTGGATTGATTTGAATGAATGTGAAAGTGAATAAATTAAATTTGAATTGATATAGATCAAGAACCAAAGAAAACAGAATTAGATCGGGGAAAGTCGAAAGTCGTCGAGTAGCCGATTCTGTTTATTCGAATTTGTACGAGGTAAGTTGATATACAAACAAATGTATTTTGAATTGAATTATTATTTCTTATATGCTTTTGAACAATGTTGAATGATTATATGTGTTGAGAATGAGATATCCAAGAAAGTATCAATAAAGTTCCGACATCCGAAAGGCCCCGTACGAACCTTAGGAATAGTTAGGATACATATGTCATGACATAGGATCCGATATGTGTTATCGTGTAAGACCACATCTGGGACGTTGGCATCGACTTATGATTTACATGTAAGACCATGTTTGGGACATCGACATCGTAGTTGATTTCGTGTAAGACCCTATCTGGGATAATGGCATCGATTTTGATTACATGTAAGACCATGTCTAGGACATTGGCATTGTATGAGCTTTTCGAGTTATCCGCGTATCCTTATGATTTTGAACGGTTCAACGGGCATTCTGAGATATGAATGATTATATGAAATGTGTATCTGATTCAGGTACGTTTGAATTGTACACTATGTTGAGAATGAAAGGTAAGTACATGTACCTTTGTGAACATATGATATAATTATGAGAAAACATGTTATATGAGCATATGGATTGAAAATATGTCAATTGTATGTGAAATATGTGATATATGTTAGTTTCTTGGCCATGAAGTATATGTAATGTTATGATGTTTATATGCTTAAATTGATAAGTTTATTTGTATAAGGCTTACTAAGTTTTTGAAAGCTTACTTTATGTATGTTTGCATTGTTTTATAGATATCGTAGCTATCGGGAGCTCAGGAATCATCAAGGATCGTCACCACACTATCTAACCTTAGTTTGGTACCTTTTGACATTGTGAATATTAGAATATGGCATGTATAGGCTAAGAGTATTTGGATGTGTTTTGTAATGTATATATCATGCCATGTGGTATGGCTAGTTTGAGGTTGAACTTATGGTTTGATTTTGGTATATGATATGTGATGCAAATTATGCTATGTGATGTGTTTATGAGTGATCAAATAAAATGGTCAGTTTTGGTAAGTTTTAGAATGTGCAAATTTGAGATATTGGTAAGTTTATAACATGTGTTTGAATGATGTAAAATAAGATTATGAAACAAATGTTTAGATATGATTTTGTTTTATGTTTTGGCATAATTTGGTATGAATATTAAACATGAACTTGGTTAATAATGATATGGCATGAATGATATATGTTTTGGTATTCAAATTTGGTTGAAATTGTAGTGCAAATATGCTTGGTTTGATGCTTGTAGGTTTGACCCAAATTGGGTGGCAAATTGGCTTTTCAAATGGCCTATTTTTGTCCACACCGGTAGAGACACGGGCGTGTGTCTCAACCGTGTGCGACACACGGTCATGTTGCACGATTGTGTATCCCCTGGGGTACCCTATGATTTTAAGATAGTCTTGAGCACGGCCAAGGCACACGGGCGTGTGGCTAGCCTTGTGACCCAAGTTAGTCTCAACCACAGCCAAGGCACACGGGCATGTCTTTTGGCCGCGTGATTAAGTCAGTATGTATACCCTGTTTTGACACAGCCTAGACACATGGGCGTGTCTAAAGCCATGTGAGGCACACGGGCGTGCAACCTCTGTAACTTTAAAAAATGTTTAATTTTTGAAAAATTCTATATGAGCTTGATTTAGCCCCGACCCCTTTCTAAAGCATGTTTAAGGTCTCGATTATATAAATAAGGGACACTATATTGATGTTCGATCTTTGATGCTATGATATTTGTGAAATGAATGTTAAATGTTTCAATTTGTCCGGCAACGCCTTTGACCCTAGTCTGGTGATGGATATGGGTTAGGGGTGTTATATTTAGTTGGTATCAAAGCTACAGTTTAGTCGATTCTAGGGCTAACGTAGCGTATGTGAGTCTAGCTATACATGCCATATTTATAAAATGAGATAGTGTGATGAATCCTGACAATGAAAATGTGTTTTTATATAGCAAATGGATCCCGAACGAGCTATAGCTGACGATGTCGAGAGCAATGTGCCTGCTCCCGTGCAAGGGACAGCACCATCTGACTCTAGATCGGCTACGAGTAGCCATGATGAAGAGGCTAAACAAGCCTTCTATCAAATGATGAATCATTGGTTTAGTCAGTACATTAGAACTAATCCGACTGTTCAACAACCCCCAACCCCGGTCAATCCTCCGTAAGTCACTGCTATGTCACAAGCTAATCCGAATTAGTTGATTAAGCCTCTGGCTGATAAGATTAGAAAATGTGGGGCCGAATAATTCCGTCTTACAACTAGTGATGATGCTGAGAGAGCCGAGTTTTGGTTAGAGACCACGATAAGAGTATTTGATGAATTGTTTTTAACTCCGGATGAATGTATAAAATGTGCCATTTCACTTCTAAGAGATACGGTGTATCACTGGTGGAAGACATTGATATTTGTGGTTCTGAGCGAATGAATTACCTGGGATTTCTTCCTAGCTGAATTCCGAAAGATATACATCAGTCAGAGATTTATCGACCAGAAACATAAAGAGTTTCTTGAGCTTAAACAAGGTCATATGTTTGTTATAGAATACCAGCGAGAATTTGTAAGATTGAGTCAATATGCTAGAGAATGTGTTTCGACTGAAGCTATAATGTGCAAGAGATTTGATGATGGATTGAACGAGGATATTCATTTGTTAGTCGGGATTCTAGAGATCAAAGAATTCGTTGTGCTTGTTGAGTGAGCATGTAAAACTGAAGAACTCAAAAAAGAGAAAAGAAAAGCTGATTCAGAAGCTATAGATGTGAGAAAGAGATCTGCAAGTAAATCATTTCAGTTTGCATCAAAGAAGTTCCGAGATGATTATAGCCGTTCAAAGGCTAATGTAGGACATCCGAGTAGAGATCGTATGAGATCGCATTCGAGCTTTAGCTACTTCTATTGCTAGTGCTGGAAATGCCAAATCTGATGGACCTGAGTGTAAACACTGTGGTAAAAGACATCCCAGAAATTTCAGACTATACGATCAGGCCTGTTTTAAATGTGGATCTTTAGACCATTTCATTCGTGATTGTCCTGAATTTGTCGAGCAAAAGATTGTGCAAAATCTGAGACTGAGTAACACCTCAACTCGTGGTAGACCTCCCAGAAATACAGGAAATGTGAGTGGTAGTTAAAGAATGATTAAAGACACCGCCGTTCGATCTGAGGCTCACATACCTACCAGAGCTTATGCCATTCAAGCTCGTGAGGAAGCTTTGTCACCAGATGTGATTACGGGTACATTTACTCTTTATGATACGTCTGTGGATCCTGGAACAACGCATTTGTATATATGCATGAATTTAGTATCCAGTAAGACTTTGCCTGTAGAGTCTACTGAATTTGTGATTAGAGTATTGAACCTCCTAGGAAAATGTGTCTTGGTTGATAAAGTCTGCAAGAAATGCCTGTTACTGTTTCGAGACATTTGTTTTCCAGCTAATTTAATGTTATTGCCCTTTGACGAGTTTGATATAATTTTGGGTGTGGATTAGCTAAATTTTCATGATGCTATCGTAAACTACAAATGGAAAACTATTGATTTGAGATGCAAGAATGATGAAATAGTCTGAATTGAATCTAGTGATTTAAATAGGTTACCGGCTGTGATTTCTTCGATGAAAGCTTTGAGAATTGAGAGAAAAGGTTGTGAAGCTTACTTTGCTTATGTGATTGATTTGAAAGTGTCAGAAAAGAAAGTTGAATCAGTGTCTTTTTTCTGTGAATTCCCTGTGTCACAACATCAAGGGCAATATGCTCAACTTTAGGGTGTCTTTAGGGGTATGTTGCGACATCCTCAGGTTATGTCACGACATCGAAGGCAGTCTTGGAATTATTCTATTCTACTCCTTATGTTGCAACATCAGTGCTCCGTGTTGCAACCTAGTGACCAATATCGAGTTATCGCATATTCTAATGGTCTCCTACACACTCCCAAAGTGTATTAGCCCACCCTCAGGCCTCATTCGGCCTCTAATGTAAATAAGAGACATAAATTGCACAATTTATTAAACTTAACTAAACTTACAATATTGTAATTATAACTTACCTAAAATGCTTATATTCAAGCTCCTAAAGTGCGAAAAGTAGTTTAATCTACTACACCAAATTACAACAAATTAAACTCCCCCACACTTAAGTCATTGCTTGTCCTCAAGCAAAACAGGCAAAAATAATTAATGAAAAGATGACCCTTGTGCAAGTATAGTAAAAATTTTAGCTTTGAAGCACATGAATAAGCATTTCGTATTCACACATAATCTTGGCGTGAGATATAGTTGACTTACCACTTTTGATATCAAGCATACAAGCATTAAGGGTCTCGAATGTAAGAATCCATCAATAAATTATACAAGTAATTTGATTATCCTAACATAATACACATAGTCATAAATGTAATTATTTAGTATGATTTTGAATTGTTAATAACCCTACCTAGATCGCATAAGGCTTTTCGGCTTGTAACATTCTAAGGCTTAAGACAGGTAAGGATTTCAAAAATAGTAAGCATCAAATAGTTTCAAGCATGAAAAAAGTTTGGCACATCATATTGTCCCCTATTCTCCCCTTTAGTGACCTATTCCCACTCATTGCCTTATTTCTCATTCTCTCACCTTCCTTTTATCTCCTTATAGGAAATCTCAGTATCATATAGCAACTACAGCTAGCTCATGAGTTTTTGTGCAATAATGAACGAGTTTTTCTATGGTTGTGACTTTCTTTCTTTTTTATGGTACCTCACTTATAATTGCTTTTACTTTTCACAATTTTTTCTACTTCTTACATTTTATTTTTTGTTTCTTTTCTTTTTTCTCTTTCAGGCTAACCTATAATCACTATACTCTACTAATATTTCCTATCACTCTATTTTTACAAAACCATCGTAATGTATCTACTTAACCTTCAAATATGTATGGCCAGACGTCTATAATCATGCAATTCGAAAAAAAAAGGTAAGCACAAATTATCATTTTTTGCTCAGGTTTTGTGTAGATGTTCATCAAGAAGGGTTTTCTGGCTCAAACTAGGTACTAAGGATACATAAATAAATGTTAGCTTTTTAGCTCTAGGTGTGTACCAAAAAATGCCTTAGGTCATCCCTAGGTATCTCAATATTCACAACTCTAATCAACCAAATAATCACAAATTCAACAATTTATCATTCATATTAGCATGCTCGTTTCTTGGTATTCTCTATATCATTTGGTACATTCAATTGCTTAATACCTATTTACACTGTAATATATAAAACTTAATAGTCTAATAATCAAAATCTTAAAATCACTTATCCTTATGCCAAATTTATTATAAATACAATCAACCTATGTACATGCTCCTAACCAATCATTTGTATTTCTACAAGCTCAAGTACACAATTGACAAGAAAAATCAAAGAAAACAATAAAAACTTCAAAAAAATTTCTATGTTACCCCCTACACCTTAGAACACACATTGTCCTAACTGTGTAGCCCTTCTAAGGTAAGGAAAAAGGTTACCCGATTGATCATGGTAATTCTGTCGGCTATTGGTGGGTGCCTCCTCCTTTCATCATTGAAAGTTCAAAATCGTTATGTTTCTTCCATATGGGGTTCCTACATAGAAAATTTAAACACAAAACACTACTTACTACTCCTACTCCTAATAACTTAAATAAATTAAACTAAACCATCACAAATTTAATACAATCTTTAAAATTAAAATTAAAATTTCAATTATCCTCAAAATCCATCTCATCATCGTCCCCTATCCTCAGTTCTTTCTTCCTCTTCACTCTCCTACTCTTCTTCTTCCTACTCTGGATGTGTCAGCCCAAACATATTTTGTGTATAATTAGGTACCCTAATATTGTTTTGTCACATAATTTTTTGAAAAATAGGGCTCGATTCCTACATCCAATCTAGCTTGGGATGACTGCTCTCGCGAGTGGTCCATTTTTCTCTTCTTTGCGACGAAGCCAATGTGGCCATTATCACTCGTTGGCGTTTATTCCACTCTTTAATTTGTTTAGCTCGCAGCTCAGTATACTGTGTATACTGGGTGTCACCAATTATGCTTCAAGAAGGCTTCATTGGTTACTTTGTAGATGCCATCAAAATGTTTGCTTTCTTACATAAGGTCATCACTAAGAGAGGAAAGAAGACTCCCACTCTCTGGCCACTAACGCATCGCTTCATGTTTTTGTATATCCACATTTTGATGCATACGTTTTTTTTCAAAATAGCGTAAAACAATACTGCTC
The DNA here is from genome assembly GCF_007990345.1 of Gossypium hirsutum. Lineage (NCBI taxonomy): Eukaryota > Viridiplantae > Streptophyta > Magnoliopsida > Malvales > Malvaceae > Gossypium > Gossypium hirsutum. The sequence goes on from NC_053432.1 coordinate 31,453,524, forward strand.
AAAAAGTATTGACATTAGAAACATTCAAAGTAGGAGTTATTCTTGTGCATAAAAATTGAATCCATATTTTTGCTTTAGGAAACATTATTTCTTGATTAAAGGAGGTTGGGATATCAGTACTTGGGCGACATTTTTATTTCTTGATTAAAGTAGGTTGGGATATCAATACTTGGGCGACATTTCCATTCACCTCTCGTTTCTGTTAAGAAGTTTATAATGTTATCCATATTTATGTTTCTAAAGTATTCCAAATCAGTTATAGAATTCTATAACATCTTTTTCATAAAATGGAACATTATAAAATTCGCAAATAACCTGAGGGGTGATTCGTGCATCTTTCCTTTGCATAGGTATCGATTCCCATGTATGACTTTCAACTTTTTTAGACTCTTGGTCCTGTAAAGAACCATAAAATTTTTGAACAACATGGATAATAGTAGAGCCTTTTGGGATTGTATAAAAACATTCTCATCTATGGTATCTAACTAGAGGTCATGTTTCCTGATAGAGAACCATCAATGGTTCAAATCCCCTCTCTTGAATAAACGTTTTCCCTTGAATTTCTACAAAATATTTTTCAATGTTTGGATTAAAAAATTAGAGGGGTTTGGAACCGTCGAAGGTTCTGGTTCATTAGTTCTTCTAACCTTTCATAGAGGCATTTTGACTATTATTTAAATTCAAAAACTAATGAACTAACAAGTAAATTTTTTAATGAAATAATAAAAATAGAAGTTAGGAACCCTTAACCTTAAATGGAAATTCGTCGGACTCCCTTGTGAAATCTTGTTCGTTCTATCTTTAAGTCCTTGTACGCTGAGAGTCTACTCCGAAAATAAGAGCTACAAAACAAAGATCTTAGGAACAAAAGAAGATTATAAGGTTTTAAGAATTTTAGGGTTTTAGAAATTTAAAGGATTTATAGAGAACTAGAGGTTAAAAAGCTTCTAAGTAAGGTTTAAGAGTATTTTGGGGTTTTAGAATAAAAATTTTTGAGCTTAAAATTGGGTATAATTAGGCCCTAATCATTCGGGTTGCGCAATTGGATCGAGTCAACCCTGTAGAAAATTACAACGATGTTACGCATCCCTAGAAGTTTGCCATTTTTTTGACATTAGGGTTCTATATTGTGACACACTTTGGAATTTTGGATTTCTGGGTATACTGGTTGTAGTGTTATGACACACAAAGTCTATGTCGCGACATCGAGAAGATTTTCTCAATTTCATCGATTTTGGCCTTGATGTTGTGACACGGGGTTGCCATGTGGCGCTATTGGCTTTGTTTCTACCCAAATCTCCAATTTCTAGAGTGTCACGGTTCTGATACAACATCAGTTTAATAAAATTAAAATCTAGGCTAAATAGTTAGTTAAATATACAATAATTTACAAAGAGTTAAATATCGATTTAAATAATCAAGTTTTACTAGCGGATTCATCTGACAGCACCAGTAATTCATTTAGGGATGATTCTTTGATTCTTTCGTTATTAGTCCATCGCCGGTCGTGCCACTCCACCTTTCTTCCGCCTATCTCTTTCTTTTGATATGTTCTTTTGACCTGCATGGATTAAAGGAAGTACGTCTCTTGATTCGGGATTATTAGGGCTACAAATAGATAATTTACAATGCTACCCTAACTCCCTTTTATTTTCCCCACTCTACTGATGGCCACATTTAAAAACATTCATTTCACCATTAATCTTTATTGTTAATTCATTATTTGCCAGATCAATGGTGGACCTTAAAGTGGCTAGAAAAGGTCTACTTAAGAGAATTGGTTCTCTCAATCTTCTTCCAAATCTAGAATTACAAAATCTTCCATGATGATAAAACTACGCACTTTAACTAACGCATCTTCCAGTACTCCTTTCGGATGCACTAAAAATGTAACAACCCAAATTTCAGTGAAATCGGAACAGTGGTTTCGGGACCACAAATCCAAGCTGAAAATAAAATTTATTTTTGTTTTATTATATGGTCCATAATATGATAGAAATGTCATGTGAAAATTTTGATAAGAAAATTTTATTGATTATGTGCTTAATTACGAGAAGGACCAAATCGCATAAAATGCAAAAGTTGAATTATAGTAGCTAGAAGGATTAAATAGCTATGGAATTCAAAACTTGAGGTCCCTATATGGTAATTAAACCATTAATGAAAAGTTAGTAGATATTTTTGGATGATTCATCCATGGAAATTTTGATATTTTTGAAATCGGAATAGCTTAATCTATCTATTTGGGGTATCAATTTGAGAAGTTATCAAATTATGGAAAATGGTTCATGGATTTATATGCTGAAAATTAGAAATTTATGGTAGAAAATGAAAAGTTGTTGATAGATAAACAACTTTTACAAAGTGATTTTTTATGAACATGGTTGTGAAATTGAAGAAAAATGCTGAATTTTTATGAATTCATGTGCTGTAAATTTTGTAATGGAATTTTGGTTAGGTTGGGAATAGGGAGTAAATTGCACAAATTTTATTTTCCAAGCCTAGGGACGAAATAGGAATTTATGAAAAAGTTAGGGGCAAAATGATAATTTTTCCTAGGATGTAAATTGAGTCTAAATGAGTATGATTGATGTAAAATTTACTCGTATAGATCCGGATAGACCAAATTCGGAGCTAGAACGAGGAAAGAAGAAAATGTTGAATTAGTAGATTTTACGTACACAAACATTGTCGAGGTAAGTTCGTGTAACTAAATTGTGTTTATTTATATGCTTGCATTGATTGTGTTTATGTAAAATGTATAAATGTCATAAATATGAGAAATTATTACATATTTGATCAATCTTGATAAATAAAAATGTTTAAATTAAAGGATAATGCCTGATAGATAATAAAGGATAAACAATGAGAATGTTACTTATATGCTTCAAATGAATGTGGAATTTGTTTATTTGAATTATATGAATATTATGGATGTATGAAATAATCACATGCCCGATAATGCTTGAGAAAAATGTTTAAATCCTGATTGAATAAAAATAGAAAATTGATGGATATGTGATTTCCCGAAATGAATAAGGTCCTGTATTTGTTGCTGACGAGATTTAGCTCAGACGAGTAATCCTATTAACCTTATTACAGAAAAGGATTTAGCCTGGACGGGTAATCCTGATATGAGTCCTCTCGAGCACATGTTATAGATTGGATTTTGCCCGGACGGGTAATCTAGATCAAGCTCCTTAGAGCATATGTCATAAAAAGCATTTAGCCTGGACTAGTAATCCTATTGTATACATGTGCGGCTCGAGAGTGTACTCCCTGATATAGTACCTTATGGGTACCATTGGACATGATTTGACGAATCCTGATTCGTACACCTTGAGTGTATTACTTGCGTATCCATTGATATTCTGAATAAATTCAACGGGTGACAATTCCAGACATGAGAAGATATGAATGATAAAATAAGTTATTAGACATATCCGTTTGAAATATTAGAAAATGATGATACATGACAAATGATATATGAAAACATGTGATGATGATATTTGTACATAGATTTTATCTTATGAATATATGTTCATTCTTGATTATGGACTTGTACACCTTGAGTGTTCTAATCATGACCTTGATATTCCGAGTAATATGGGTAAAGTTCTTATATGAAATGATCTGAACTCGAGATGAACTATTATGAAATTTTACTTGTAATATAAAGAGATGATTTATACATGTTAAATGAATACATGTTGCAGAAAGCATATGTGCATGGAAACTTGATTGTTGTTAAGCCCATATATGTTTGAGATGTTATTATGGAATATATTACTAACAAGGGCAATAAGGATGTGTGTAGGGCTTGAGGTCAAATTGATTGAATATGCCTTACATAGTTACCTCAAAATAGAATGAATGGTAAGTTAAGTACCATGTTATACGAACTTACTAAGCATTTTATGCTTACTTAGTTTTATTTCCCTGTTTTATAGTAAATCAGAAGCTCGTTGGATTGGAAGCTTGGCGGAGATCACTCACACTATCCATCGGCCCATGTCGGTACAATATGGTAAATTAATTATGGTTGTGATGGCATGTATAGGATACCTTGGCCATATTGGCATGTAAATGTAAATAATACTTGTAATCTAGCCATTGGAATGGCTAGTAATGGTTTGTTTTAATATACTTGTAATGTCAAACTATGGTAGCTACATATATGTTAAGTAGTTGATCAAACTATGTCTAACTTGAGGACTTAACTAAGGTAAGATTATATACATGTATGCATGAAATAATATACCATGTTGAATGATGGAATTTGCTTAAATTGAATGCTTGGAATGGCTAGATTGTACTTGGTATGTCTTAGTGCAGGAAAATGGTAAATTTGGGTGACAAATGAGGCTAGGAAATGGCTTTATTTTGTCCACATGAGCATATGTCTAGACTATGTGAGATACATGGTCAGGTACATGGGCGTAGTTAGGCCGTGTGTCTACTGTACCTATATTTTGAGGAACAGAATGCTCAGAATTGAGCACATAGGCAGAGACATAGGCATGTGTCACACACGGCCTAAAACACGAGCGTGTGTCTTGGCTGTGTGAAACCTGCACCTAATTTCGAATTGAATTATTTAACCACACGGCCTAGCACACGGGCGTGTGGCATGGTCGTGTATACAAGTCAGAGAGTTACACGGGGTTGAACACGGCCTGCAGCACGGGTGTGCCCCAGGGTCACACAGGCATGTCCATTAGACCACACAAACATGTGAGCCCTGTAACTTGGAAAAATTTTAAAAATTTCACGAAAATTATTAGGGTTCCCGATTAAGTCCCGATTTGAATTTAATGTTCATATTGAGCCTCGAGGTTCCATTTAAGGATGTTATAAATGATTTCGGAAAATGAATAGTAATTGACTTGAAATATCTGCAAATATTCTGAAAAATTTTGGTAACACCCCGTAACCCTATTCCGGTGACGGATACGAGTTAGGGGTGTCACAGAAAATCTGTCAGCCAACTGTAGTGTTATTTAGCTGTTCTTGAGGTCCCTTAATCCATTTTTTTCACATATTGATAGAGGGCTTAAGTTGATATTGGCTCCTAAATCACATAGGGCTCTATTGAAATCAATGCTTCCTATCTCTATGGGAATTGTAAAGCTTCTCCGGCCTTTCAGCTTTTGGGGAACCTGTCTGGAAATAATAGCACTATAAGAAGTGCTCATGTTAACTTGTTCTCCTACCTTAATTTTCCTACCCTTAGACATGATTTCCTTTAAAAATTTAGCTTACTTAGGAACCTTTTCACTTAATTTAATCAAAGGCAGGTTGGCATTTAATGTTTTGAACAAGTTTAGAAAACTTACAAACTCGTCTCCATCCCATTTTTGCTTCTTTTCTAGCCTTGAAGGGAACCGTATCTTTGCACCAGTAGAATTTTTAATTGTTTCTTTCTATGGTTCAACTGCTGGTGTAATTACTTCCTCTAACTCTGGTTCATTGTCAGCTTCTAAGGGTTATTCCTGAAGATCATCAATAATCTCCTTATGCATCTCTTGAGTTGGATTTTTTGGGCTACTCATTACTTTACCCGATCGAAGCACTATTACTTTCATATGCTCATTCCCTTCTCTCTAAGGATTACTTTCAATGTTGCTAGGAATACTTGTGCCAATTTGTCTTTTTATATCACCCGTCATACTCATCAATTGGCTCATCTGATCTTTAAGTTTAGTCAATGTTCTTGTTAAATTGGTGCACTCAGACTGCACCTGCTTCACGTCTATTCTCATTGACTGCATCTCCCACTCTATTCAATCTAGACATTGACCAGATACATTATGATCATTTGAGTTGGCCCTTTCCTGAGGTTTCTATAAATATAGAGGTTACTAGTTAGTGTTTTTAACTTGGTTTGAGCTATTACCTCATCATTGGTTTCCCCTATCTCAAATTCAGGTGATCTCTCCATCTAGGATTGTATGTATTTGAGTAGGGATTTTCACCCCTATTTTTGATGTAGTTCACATCCTCATTGGGATTGTTAAAGTAGTGAAAGAGTGATTTGTCTCCACCATAGATAAATGGTGTATTCTTCTCAGCCTCTATTTGGTTAATTCTGTCCACTAATTGCTTATATCTGTCATCCTTCTAGACATTCTTCACCGTAAATGGTATTTGGCCATATGTATATCGTTCAGTTGGCCACTAGCAAGAATTCATTTCCATATTTTCTATTAATTCGTACGCATCCTTATACGTTTTATTCATTAGGGCACCTTTTGCTACTCCATCTAATCTTGACCTTGAATACACATCCAACCCATTGTATAAAATTTGTAATTGTAACCACTCAGGTAATCCGTAGTGTGGGCATTTTTGAATTAGTGTTTTAAAATGCTTTCATGCTTCATGAAAGCTTTCCCCCTCTAACTATTTGAACATCGAAGTTTCCTTTCTTAGTTAGATCGTTTTGCTAATGGGGAAGAACTTTTGTAGCCTATATTGAATCTGGGTTAATTCCTACCTTAATGACTTCCTAGGGTTGTCAGGCCTAGGGTTTTAGGTTCTTCCTCTCCTAAATAGCTGGTCCGCTAAGAAACCTGTAAAATAGTTAATTAATTATATCTCCACAAATTAATCCCCCACAAGAGGATTAGTTCATCATGTATCTAATAAACAATATAACATGTTTCAAGAAGTGAACTTTCTTCAACCAAAACCCACAATTGTTGAACTTGGCGTACAACTTATTTTCTCAGAAAACACTTAAAATTATCTGCATGTGTTTGTTATGCTCCTCCCCGCTCTTCGAATAGACCAAAATGTCATCGATGAAGATGACCACATAGAGATCAATGTAGGGCTGAAATACCCTGTTCATCAAATCCATGAACATTATTGACGCATTAGTCAAGCCAAAAGGCATACTAGAAATTCATAATGCCTATAGAAAGTGTAAAAAGGAGTCTTAGGAATATCATCCCTCTTTATCTTAACTTGGTATACCTTGATCGTAGATTAATCTTTGAGCAGATTCTAGCTTCACTTAATTAATCAAACAAGGCTTCAATCTTGGGTAGTGGATACTTATTCTTGATAGTCACCTTGTTTAACTACTTATAATCAATACACAGTTGAAAAGTTTCATCCTTCTTTTTAACAAACAATATTAGTACACCTCAAGGCGAAACAGTTGGTTTGATAAACCCTTTATCTAGTAGTTCTTATAATTGAGACTTCAATTCCTTTAGTTCTACTAACGCCATTCTATACTATGCAATCGATATAGGAGTAGCCCCTGGTGCCACATCAGTTGGGAACTCCACATCTCTATTTGGTGGAATCCCAGGTAGTTCTTCTAGAAACTCGTTCAAGATTGGTACTTGCTCGAAGTCTTCCCTTACCATTTTTTAATCCAAAATATATGCCAAATAAGCGTATCCACATTTTGCAATCATTTTCTAAGCTAAAACTACTGAGACCAAATTATTCCGACATTACGCTTCACCCTTAAAACATACTCCTTGTTTCTATCAGTGGATAATAAGCATACGCCTCTAGACTTATACTCAATTACTACACTATGTCTTGTTAGCCAATCTAATCCCAATATGGCATCAAACTCGTGGAAACTCAACAATATTAAGTCCACCAAAAATACATCCCCGCTAAAACTCAAAGAACAGTCCTTTACTACCTAATTCACCACAGTACTCTAACTAAGTGGATTCGTAACTATCATGCTAGCCTTAGTAGGGACAACTTTAAGACCTCAACCACAAACTTATCACAGATATAAGAATAAGTAGACCTAGGTCCTACCAATGCAAGTATGTTGGTATTGAATAAAGAAAATATACTTGTGATAACGTCAAGGGCTTCAGCATCCTCATTAGCCTACATTACGTAAACTTTAACTGAGGCTATTGGGCCAGGCTTTGCCACGTTCCTCCTCGAAGCTCCCTGCACTGGCTTGGACTTCACCACTATCCTAGTCTTCACTTCTAGCAGAGACTCCCTAGCTACCTGAACAAAGTGTTCAATGTTCCTACCTCCTCTTACTGTACAATCCCTCTTATAGTGGTATTGGGCCCCATAATTGTAGCAACCCCTAGTAACTTTCTAGCAAGTTCCTGTATGGTTCTTGCCGCAACTATTACAAACAAAAACCTTTATTCTCCTAGATCCTCCAATACTGGCCATAGAAGTAGCTTAACACCTACTTTACTTTCGGCGAAAACCAACAGACTGGGACTCTCTCTCTAGAGTAGCAGAATAACCATTTATGTCTCCCGGCCTTTTGAACCCAACATTAGTAATCGCGCCAAAAGCTTCATGTTTGCTCTTCTTTTTAACCCTAACATTATTCCTCTCTTGAATAACTGGCTCCATTCTTTGAGCCTTCACTAATAAAACAACAAAATCCTTGATCTCTAGGGTACACAACAACACCCTGAGTTCCTTATTCAGTCCTCCTTCAAATATAATACATAGGCTTTCTTCATCCAGAACCAAATCCTTGGCGTATTTGCTCAACCTAATGAACTCCCGCTCCTAATTAAATATTTTCATATTTCCCTACTTAAATTCCAAAAACTCTTTCATTTGCTTAACAAAAAGCCTGTTGATGAACTTCTCCCTAAACTTCTTTAACTCTCAGTTCACTTATTCTCTAGGGACCATGCTAATCACTTTAGTCCACCATTGATATGCATCATCTTCTAGCAGGGAGATAGCGCACCTCAAACTCTAAGTTGGGAGCATTGTAGCTCCTATGTTACCAGACAGACTCGAGAAAGTCAGTTCTCTGCTACCACAGGATTGTTTTCCTTACTTGCTCTAAACTCTTTTGCACCACATTTACGAATGGCTTCTATTGGGTCCCCTCGTGACACGGTTACAATTGGGACTAGAGGTGCAGGATTTATCGGTGGTGTAGCCTTTGTCGTTCTTATGGTCTCTTCAAGCCTTACTAATTCATCATGACATTTGTAGGAAGAGGTTGTTGTAGCTCTCACATACTTGTCGAACCATTATTCCATGACATGGCCCATCATCTCCATCAAAGCCTCTTTAGCCTTGGTTTTCAACACTTCCAAGTCGGAATAGTGGTTTCGGGGCCAAAAATTTGACACCAAAATATTTATTTTATGATTATTATGAAGCCTAGAATATGAATATATGCATGTGTTAAAGTTTCATAAAGAAATTCTAAGTATAAGATGCCCAATTGGAAATTAGGGACTAAATTGAATAAATTGAAAAACTTGGATTCAAGAAGAAATTTGTATGAAATTGCTTTAGATTATGAATTAGAAGGTATTAGAGAGCAATTTGTCCAAATTCTAAATTTTTGGACAAAAATGGGCTTGCATGGATGAAATTTTAAAGAAAGGGCATAAGGGCATTTTGGTCATTTGTCATTTAAATGAATTAAAATGGGAAAAACCAAGCAAAAATCAGCCATTTTCTACTTCATGGCTGCCGAAATAGCTGCCAAAAATTAAAGCGACACCATATCTAGGGTTTTCAACATTTTCAAGCTTAATAGTAAGTGTTCCCAAGCCCCATTTTTCATGCTCTTTGTATTTTTGAAATCCCGATAGCTTGCTCTCTCCATTTCTACCCATATTTCATGCTAGGGTTTATGTTTAAAAATTTACCCATGCATGAGTTGCTTGCATTTTGATGGATTATGGAGGAAAATGAAAGATGAATGTGTATTAAACATCTTTTCCTAGTTGATTTTCATGAAAAACCCTTATAGGGACTATTTTGCAAAAGATGTAAATGTATGGTAGAAATGAGAAAATAATGGATAATTTGGGCTAACATAAGAATGAAAGTGTTCGGCTAGGCTTGGGTAAGATAGAAAGTGCACGTGTTTCATTATACGAGCCTAGGGACTAAATTGTAAAAATGTGGAAAGTTAGGGGCAAAATTGTCATTTGGACCGGGAGTAGATATTAAACTTGAAATATGTAATGTAGTGTGTTAATGAGTTAATTTTGTTGATATAGACCCCGAGGAACAAATTCCGGAGGTCGATCGCGGTGAACACAAGGTTTCAAAATAACCGAAACACAACTCTGAAAAGAATACCAGGTAAGTTCAGATAACATAAAGTAAACCCCTAATATGCATAATTGTATGATCTATGAATGCTTGATGGTTGCATATGTTATTGGTATGAAATATCATAGAAATGCATATTGTTGTTGACATGTGAAAAATATCTCGGTGGAAGTTGACAAAGGGAATTCGATGGATAAACCCTCATTGGCATGTGAATTGAGCTCCTACATGTGTTGCAGCAAGGATTTAGCCCGGATGGGTAATCCGAGATCTCAAGTATAAAAAGGAATCTAGCCCGGACGGGTGTTCCTTGAATGATCAAGCCTCCCGAAGAATATGTGTGTATGATGGATTCAGCCCGGACGGGTAATCCAATTAGGGTCTGAATTTAGCCTGGACTGGTAATCCCGACAACACCTTATGACTTCATATAATAGGGGATTTAGCCTGGACAGGTAATCCTGCCATATGATGTGAGGTTCGCGGGAGTGTATATATGAATCGTTCGTATGAATTGACGGATAATGGGTATTCCATCGAGATTTCCTAAAAACTTAACGAGGTTAACATGGTATACATATGTGAATGAAATGTTGAATGATGAGCTCATCTAGTTAAATTACATGATACATGATTGAGTGTATGTGATAGGAAATCATTTCATAATGGATAATTTTATGGTTTAAGTGTGGATGTATGCTAGTTACTCGGTAACATTACTTTCCAGTTATTCGAGATTACTAAGCATGAAAATGCTTACCCCCTCTCTTTTCCCCTATTTTACAGAGCTCGAGGACTCATAAGGATTGGAAGACGGTTGAAGAAGCAACACACTATCAACTAGTCAAGCTTTGGTATAAAGACATTTCTATTTTGTTAATGACATGTATAGGGCTTTGAGTATTTTGTCATATGTGTCATTTGTGTCATTTGAATTGCCAAATGAAGGCATGTAAAGATGTATTCATCTTTTTATAGAAGGCCATGGAAATTGGCATATTTGGAAGAAGGTCATGACCTACCTTTATATGCATGTTTATGTTATATGATGGGTCGTTACCAATTGGCAATGAGTCACATGAACGAGCCAATTTTGGACGAATTAAAGCAACATGGGAACCCATATCATTAAAGGGGAAATAACCATTTATGTATGAAACCAATGATATGAGGTTTTCATACAACTATTTTCGTTAAGATTATTTAAAAATGTAAAATTATGTTTTCTCTCAAACTTGGTAACCACTAAGCACAAGTAGTAGAAAGGGGTGACTAAAGGCTTGAAAGATAGCCTATTAAGGTCCACATGGTTAGACACACGGGCGTGTGTCTAGGCCGTGTGTGACACACGGTCCATCCCCATGGGCGTGTGGTATGGCCGTGTGTCCCCTACACCTAAAACTTTAAGTTAAATTGGCACACGGGTAGGATACACGGACGTGTGTCTGGGCCGTGTTAATTTAACAGAATGCTCAAGTTTTAGACACGTGGTGAGCCCACGGGAGTGTGACTTGGCCGTGCCTAAATGTTAATGTTGCCCACGGGCATGTAAGATCTGCAACAAATTTCACTTCGGAGAATGCCGAATGAAAAGCAGCACATGTTTCAGATGGGGTTCTCTTGATCATTTTCTCATAGACTGCCCGGAACGAGTTGAAAAAGACGAGGAACTAGCTCTGAAGTTGAGTGCTCCCATTCCACGAGGTAGACCTCCGAGACACCCTGAGAGTGCTAGCGGGAGTCAAGTTGTGATGAAAGACGCTGTAAAATTAGAAGTTCGAGCCCCAGCAAAAACGTATGCGATATGTGCTCCAGAGGAAGCCTTTGCTCCCTATGTTATTACGGGTACTTTCTCTCTTTTTAATACAAGTGTTGTTGCTTTAATTGACCCAGGGTCAACGCGTTCATATATTTGTATGAGATTGGCGTCTGGTATGAACATATCCGTTGAATCTACAGAATTCGTCATTAGAGTGTCGAACCCACTAGGCAGATCAGTCCTAGTTGATAGAGTCTGTAAGAATTGTCCTTTGACGATTCAAGGTTATTGTTTTTCGACTAACCTTATGTTGTTACCATTGGATGAATTTGATGTAATACTTGGTATGGATTGGTTAGCCCTTTATAATGTAATTGTGAATTGTGGTAGTAAGTATATTAAGTTGAAATGTTTGGATGGTAAGATTCTACGGGTCGAATCAAGAGTATTGGGTTCACCGCCGATTGTAATCATGGTAAGGGTTGCCCGGAGATATATGAGGAAAGGATATGAAGCTTACCTTGCAATTGTACTAAACACTAAGGAAACAGAGCTGAAGATCGAGTCTGTGCTGATAGTTTGTGAGTACCCAGATGTGTTTCCGGAGGAATTACCTGGATTACCTCCTGAAAGGGAAATAGAGTTTGGTATTGAATTGGTGCCAGGGACAACTTCCATTTCTATTGCCCTATATAAAATGAAACCTATCGAGCTGAAGGAGTTAAAAGCACAGTTGCAAGAGCTGACGGATAAAGGATTCGCTAGGCCAAGTTTTTCACCTTGAGGTGCCCCCGTGTTGTTCGTAAAAAAGAAAGATGGTTTGATGAGGCTATGTATCGATTATCAGCAACTGAACAAGGTGACTATGAAGAATAAGTATCCTTTGCCAAGGATCGAGATTTGTTTGACCAATTGAGAGGAGCCACCATATTCTCCAAGATAGACTTGAGGTTTGGCTATTATCAATTGCGAGTTAAAGACTCGGATGTACCCAAGATAGCTTTCAGAACAAGGTATGGCCATTATGAATTTCTTGTCATGCCGTTTGGGCTGACGAATGCACCGGCTGTGTTCATAGATCTAATGAATAGGATTTTTCGACCATATTTGGATAAGTTTGTCGTTGTGTTTATTGACGATCGTTGTGTTTATTGACGACATTTTGATATACTCTAAAGATGAGACAGAGCATGTAAAGCACCTGAGAATTGTGTTGCAGACCTTGCGGGAAAAGCAACTGTATGCTAAGTTTAGCAAGAGTGAGTTTTGGCTCTAGGAAGTTAGATTTTTGGGTCATATAGTTTCGGGTGAAGGCATCCGAGTTGATCCAAGTAAGATTTCTGCAATTGTTGAATGGAAATCGCCTAAGAATGTAACCGAGGTTAGAAGCTTTTTGGGCTTAGCTGGTTACTATCGAAGGTTTATAAAAGGATTTTCCATGATAGCGACTTCGATGACGAAGCTGCTACAGAATACGTTAAGTTTGAATGGACAGAGAAGTGTCGGCGAAGTTTTGAGAAGTTAAAGACATTGTTGACCAAAGCTCCTGTTTTTGTACTGCCTGAACTAGGAAAAGAATTTGTAGTCTACAGTGATGCATCCTTAAATGGATTGGGTTGTGTGCTTATGCAAGATGGCAAGGAGATAGCCTATGGTTCACGGCAATTGAAGCCTCACGAAAAGAATTATCCAACCCACGACCTAGAGCTTGTCGCTATTGTTTTTGCCTTAAAAATATGGAGGCATTATCTGTATGGCGAGACTTGCCGTGTATTCACGGACCACAAGAGTTTGAAATTCTTGATGACTTAGAAGGAATTAAATTTGAGACAGCGGAGATGGTTAGAATTAATTAAGGATTATGATTTGATTATCAACTATCACCCGGGAAAGGCGAATGTGGTCGCTGATGCATTGAGTAGGAAATCCCTGTATGCTTTAAGAGCTTTGGATGCTCATTTGACATTGCTTGATGATGGTTTAGTTTTGGCCGAGTTGGAGGCTAGCCTGACATTTCTGCAGGAAATTCATGATGCTCAGCTTAAGGATGATGACTTGCAAGCAAAAAGGGCTCAATGTGAGTCAGGTGTTTAATCAGATTTCCGAATCAGTCCTGATGGATGCTTAATGTTTAGAGATAAGGTTTGTGTACCCAAAGACAATGAACTTATTTGGAAGATTTTGCAAGAAGCCCATAACAGTCGTTTGTATGTTCACCTGGGAAGTACTAAGATGTATAACGATTTAAAGAATATGTACTGGTGGAGCGGCATGAAAAGAGATGTTTCCAAAATTGTATCGAAATGCCTAGTATGTCAGCAAGTTAAAGCTAAACATCAAGTGCCTTCAGGTTTGTTACAGCCTATTTTGGTTCCCGAATAGAAGTGGGACAGAGTTACCATGGACTTCGTGATAGGACTACCTATGACTCCGAAAAAGAACGATGCCATATGGGTTATAGTAGATAAATTGACAAAGTCGGCTCATTTCATTCTGGTAAGGACGAATTATTCTCTTGATAGATTGGCCGATTTGTACATTTCTGAGATAGTAAGATTACACGGAGTACCACTATCGATTATTTTGGACAGAGACTCGAGGTTCACTTCGAGATTCTGAAAGAAGTTACAAGAAGCATTGGGTACAAAGTTGAACTTTGGCACAGCTTTTCACCCTCAGACCGATGGCCAGTCTGAGCGGATGATTCAGATTCTCGAGGACATGTTGCGTTATTGCATCCTCAAATTTCAGGGTAGCTGGGAAAAATACTTGCCATTGATAGAATTTGCCTACAACAATAGTTTCCAAACAAGTTTGAAGATGGTGCCTTATGAGGCCATGTATGGCAGGAAGTGTCGAACTCCATTGTACTGGACAGAACTTAAGGAAAATCAGATTCATGGAGTTGATCTGATTAAAGAAACTGAAGAAAATGTTAAAGTGATACGGGATTGTTTAAAAGCGGCATCAGATAGGTAAAAGTCTTATGCTGACTTGAAAAGAAAGGAAATTGAGTTTCAAGTTGGAGATAGAGTATTCTTGAAAGTATAGAGTATTCTTGAAAGTATCTCCCTGGAAAAAAGTATTGAGATTTGGTTGGAAAGGTAAACTGAGTCCACGATTTATCGGACCGTACGAGATCACCGAAAGAGTTGGACCATTAGCCTATTGTTTGGCGTTGCCACCCGAACTGGAAAAGATTCATGATGTATTCCATGTATCCATGTTAAGGAGATATTGATCAGACCCCTCTCATGTGATTTCGCTGATTGAGAATGAAATTCGACCGGACATGACGTATGGAGAGGAACCGGTTAAGATATTGGCTCGTGAAGTGAAACGGTTGAGAAATAAAGATGTGGCTCTTGTAAAAGTCTTATGGCATCGACATGGTGTAGAAGAGGCTACATGGGAGCCGGAAGAAACCATGAGGAGTCAATATCCGAATCTATTTTCTGGTAAGACTTTTGAGGACGAAAGTCCCTAAGGGGGGAGAAATGTAACATTCCAAAATAGGGCCTAGTCGGAATAGTGGTTTCGGGACCACAAATCCTAAACCAAAATATTTATTTTATGATTATTATGAAGCCTAGAATATGAATATATGTATGTGTTAAAGTTTCATAAAGAAATTCTAAGTATAAGATGCCCAACTGGAAATTAGGGACTAAATTGAATAAATTGCAAAACTTGGATTCTAGAAGCAATTTGTATGAAATTGCTTTAGATTATGAATTGGAAGGTATTAGAGAGCAATTTGCCCAAATTCTAAATTTTTGGACAAAAATGGGCTTGCATGGATGAAATTTTAAAAAAATGGCATAAGGGCATTTTAGTCATTTGTCATTTTAATGAATTAAAATGGGAAAAATCAAGCAAAAATCTGCCATTTTCTTCTTCATGGCTGCTGAAAATTGAAGAGACACCATAGCTAGGGTTTTCAACATTTTTAAGCTTAATAGTAAGTGCTCCCAAGCCCCGTTTTTCATGCTCTTTGTATTTTCGAAATCCCGATAGCTTGCTCTCTCCATTTCTACCCATATTTCATGCTAGGGTTTATGTTTAAAAATTTAGCCATGCATGAGTTGCTTGCATTTTGATGGATTATGGAGGAAAATGAAAGATGAATGTGTATTAAACATCTTTTCCTAGTTGATTTTCATGTATAGGGACTATTTTGCAAAAGATGTAAATGTGTGGAAGAAATGAGAAAATATTGGATAATATGGGCTACCATAAGATGGAAAAGTGTTCGGCTAGGCTTGTGTAAGATAGAAAGTGCATGTGTTTTATTATACGAGCCTAGGGACTAAATCGTAAAAATATGAAAAGTTAGGGGCAAAATGGTCATTTGGACCGGGAGTAGATATTAAACTTGAAATACATAATGTAGTGTGTTAATGAGTTAATTTTTTTGATATAAACCTCGAGGAACAAATTCCAGAGGTCGATAGTGGTAAACACAAGGTTTCGAAATAATCGAAACACAACTCCGAAAAGAATACCAGGTAAGTTCGGATAACTTAAAGTAAACCCCTAAGATGCATAATTGTATGATTTATGGATGATTGATGGTTGCATTTGTTATTGGTATGAAATATCATAGAAATGCATATTGATGTTGACATGTGAAAAATATCTCGGTGGAAGTTGACAAAGGGAATTAGATGGATAAACCCTCATTGGCATGTGAATTGAGATCCTGCATATGTTGCAGCAAGGATTTAGCTCGGATGGGTAATCCGAGATCTCAAGTATGAAAAGGAATCTAGCCCGGACGGGTGTTCCTTGAATGATCAAGCCTCCCGAAGAATATGTGTGTATGATGGATTCAGCCCGGACGGGTAATCCGATTAGGGTCTGAATTTAGCCTGGACTAGTAATTCAGATCCGAGCTTATTAAGGGTGTTTGTCGTTACAAGGGATTTAGCCTAGAATGGTAATCCCGACAGCACCTTATGAGTTCATATAATGGGGGATTTAGCCTAGACTGGTAATCCTGCCATATGATGTGAGGTTCGTGATAGTGTATATATGAAATGATCATTTGTATGAATTGACGGATAATAGGTATTCCATCGAGATTTCCTAGAAACTCAACGAGATTAACATGGTATACATATGTGAATGAAATGTTGAATGATGAGCTCATCTAGTTAAATTACATGATACATGATTATGTGACCAACTCATTGATTGAGTGTATGTGATAGGAAATCATTTCATAATGGATGATTTCATGGTTTAAATGTGGATGTATGCTATTTACTCAGTAAGTTTACTTTCCGGTTATTCGAGCTTACTAAGCATGAAAATTCTTACCCCCTCTCTTTTCCCCTGTTTTACAGAGCTTGAGGACTCATAAGGATTGGAAGACGGTTAGAAACGCAACACACTATCAACTAGTCAAGCTTTGGTATAAAGACATTTCTATTTTATTAATGACATGTATAGGGCTTTGAGTATTTTGTCATATGTGTCATTTGAATTTCCAAATGAAGGCATGTAAAGATGTATCCATCTTTTTATAGAAGGCCATGGAAATTGGCATATTTGGAAGTAGGCCATGACCTACCTTTATATGCATGTTTATGTTCTTATATGATGGGTTGTTACCAATTGGCAATGAGTCACATGAACGAGCCAATTTCGAAAGAATTAAAGCAACATGGGAACCCATATCATTAAAGGGGAAATAACCATTTATGTATGAAACCAATGATATGAGTTTTAATACAACTATTTTCATTAAGATTATTTACAAATGTAAAATTATGTTTTCTCTCAAACTTGGTAACCACTAAGCACAAGCAGTAGAAAGGGGTGACTAAAGGCTTGGAAAATAGCCTATTAAGGTCTACATGGTTAGACACACGGGCTTCTGTCTAGGCTGTGCGTGACACACGGTCCATCCCCATGGGTGTGTGGTACGGTCCTGTGTCCCCTGCACCTAAAACTTTAAGTTAAATTGGCACACGGGTAGGACACACGGGCGTGTGTCTAGGCCGTGTTAATTTAACAGAATGCTCAAGTTTTGGACACGAGGTGAGCCCGCGGGCTTGTGACTTGGCCGTGCCTAAATGTCAGTGTGGCCCACGGGTCAAAGGCGTGGACGTGCCCTAGGCCACATAGGCGTGGGTTACCACACGGCCCATCATACACGAGCGTGTGTCACCTCTAAATAAGAAAATTTTCTAAAGTTATAAAATGTTCCCAGTCCTATCCCAAACTATCTCTATGATATTTAGGGCCTTGAAGGCCCAATTAAGTGACAAGATGTGAATGGCTGAAAGTTTCAGATCTGAGTTAAACCCAGTGAGTCGATTTAGTATATTTTAAATGTAAAGTTCCGATAATACCTCGAACCCTATCCTGATAACGGATACAGGTGAGGGGTGTTACAATTTCTCTCTATCTCTTCCCTCTCAGTATTTTTGGAATTGATCAACATTTTCCTTTTTTTTCTTCACTACAATACATGAGCTTTGTTAGCAACACTATAAGGGACCAAGCCAGATTTATGTAACATGCATTGTAAGGTTTCTAACTAATGATGGTTTTTGAGAATTGACTAAACCAAAACTCTGATACTAATAAAATTGTAGCACCCCATGCCTGACTCGATCTTCAGAATCGAGTATGGAGTGTCACAAGCTAAATCGTTTAACTAACAAAAATCATTTAAAACCCAAACGTCTTAAATTGGCGAATACCTGCTTGCTGAAACGGTGTCTCGGTATTTTGAAAAACATATCATAAGCTAAAATAGTTTAAAATAGTACTACTCCACTTATAGCAGGAATACAAGTCAACAACATTTGGTACAAGCTTTATAAACATTAGCAAGATCGAGTAAAAAGGCTAATGTATTGCTCCTAAAGCGTTAGTTTAACATTCAATTCCATGTTCTAACATTACATAAAATCATTTATCATAAAGCTTGGAAAGGCTACAAATAAACATTCGGAATTACAAAATATTGTTTCTAATTATAGGTTATTAATATTAAACTAGAGGCGACTAACAACATCTTAATACCCTAGAAATCACATGTTACACCAAGATAAGAGATGACTCACAATAGGCAGCTAATCTAGCAGATTCTCTACTACAACAACATCCAACCTAAAGCTTGAAAATAAGAAGAATAAAACTAGTTAAGTTCATAAGAACTTAGTGAGTTACAGGGAAGTATAAACTCACAACAGAGTTTAACAGACATGAAGACATTAAGGCTTAGACTGACGAAAATGGTACACCACATCTGGCAAATACAACTCTATTTATTTCAAAGTATCCGTAGTATCCGTTAGTGGATACTTCCACAAACAGACTTCGCCCAATGGCAGGACAATCCGTAATTTGAGACCTATTTATATAGGCATTACAGCTTTATTAGTATGCCACATTGGCAAATTACCCTTTTTTGATTGTTTAATGTACAGTTTACAATTCATGCAACATTCACACTTTGTTTTGACACAATACACACCCTTATTATCTACATACACCCTTCCTTGTGCTAGCTTTTGATCCTAGTTCCGAAGAAACATTTTCCTGTATCTTCATACTACTCATTAGAGCTATTAACCAGTCATAACCTCTGTACCTCCATCATCCCTCCTTGTATTTCAAACACATAAGTGTTCCACTGCAAGGACGGATTTTCACTAGTCACAGTTTGCACCAAAGTGTCATACCAGAGGCAAAACATAATATCCTGTGTCCTCTTTTCTCATCATATGTAACAACCATTCGATAACTTCTTACACCATTATGGATACGAAGCTTGTGCACCAAGGAAATATGATGTATACCCATGCACATGCATGACTTCTATTTTTGATTTACTAACTGTAACCGTACATGCTTCGACTCCTTTAATGCAAGTACCAGGGCCAAAGGTCAAAGCCACTTACATGGCTATACAGTAAGAAGGATTAAACAAAATAATGCAGATAACAGACTCAAGGTACAAAGGAACTTACTAGAAATCTTCATTAAGAGCTTTTCCTATTCAACGGGTTCTTTTCCTTTAGCACTGGGACCTTCTCCTATTTCTTTGGCTAAAATAAAAAAAAATGAATTTTTAAATATCAAAAACAACCAAAGCTTAATGAAATAGCATAAATATGTAGACATGCAAATGGTTTCCAGATGAAGTTTCCTTTCTATCTTATATTAGAAAGAAAAACCTATAGAACAACTCTTACAACAACTTCTTTTCTATGTGGTTAACTTAAAGAGGAATTTAAGAATTTACTAGCAGACATCTTGAAACAAAAGCTTTTATAAGCTTAACAGATAGAACTTGAGTTATGATAACAAAGTCTAATAGAGAAGATGAAATAAAAATCTTCTCTCAAATACTAGGTTATCCTATTTATAGCTATCTCTAACCCAAGTCCTGATCAGGGTTAAGCTCTAATTAGTAATCATTCTCACACACTTTCATTTTTAACCACATCCTACAAGGCTTCCAAAGTGTCTTGGTTATTGATACGTTACCTCCACTAGGATGCTAAATGACTTAAACATGTCCCACTAACTACTATACTTAAATCTGAAACAATATACGGGCGGCAGAATTATTTGTGGAAGAGTCTGTGGACCTCACCCTAATAAGGAACTCGCCAAGATTTTGCAGACCTAACGAAGTTCAGCGAAATAATTCGCCACAGAGTTTACAAACATTATCCTGTGTAAGTCTCGCAACTTAGGCGATCTTGCCAACACAATCTCTTAAACAGTACCAGCTTGCCAAACAAAGGTGTGACAAGTTGATAGCATTCTAGAAGAAATCATGACTTAGCAAAGTTTGTATAAATCCTGTTTTGTTTTAAGTATGACATGTATCTAGCTTGAGTTAATTTTGGTATAAGATTATGTTAATATGCACTTTTGAAATAGAACTTTGATGTATGAAATTGGCCAATTGAATGCGATATGTATATGATTTCAGTTTATGGTTGAATTGTGTTAGATGTTGCAATTGTTAATGACTTTGGTGAATAGGTATGAATGTTTAAGATTTTGAATGAATTAAACTAGATAATGAATCTACAGGTGATATGGCATTTATATATTGTTGAATAATGAATTTGTAGCTCATGAATTTAAGTTTGAGGATTGCAAATGTTGTTTGAATTTATGAGATGGATGTATGAAATGGTTGAATGGAATTGCAAGTTGATGTTCATTAACATTTTTGCAGAAATAGTTTGCCATGTCGCGACGTTGAGCATATGCCATTGTCGTCGTGACAAGATTAGGCCACCATGCCATGACACAAAGTTGAGATGAGACCTAGTCAATATGTTGCATCATGACGAGGAACCCCCTAATGTCACGACGTCAAAATGGACTTTTAAAAATATTATAGTTTAGTCCGAATTTAATCTCGGGTTAGCGTTAGAGCTTTCATAAGCTTATTTAAGACCCAGAAACAATAATACATTGTATTGATTGAAATTAATCATATAATGGTATAATTTGTTTGTAGTTTGATTGTAGTTTCACTAGCAATGAATGTGACACTTTATAGTTTAAACCTAACGATTTGGTCGGGTATGGGGTGTTACAACTTATCATTAGCATTTTCAATCTTTTTGAAGTCAAGTAAATATTTAAACATAATTTTTAAAAAAATATTTAAACATAAAATATATATATTTTATATTACGTTATTACATTTTTACCCTTTTAATAATTTATATATGAAATGATAAAATGATATTTTTATATAGTGGAGCGGGCTGAGGCAGGGATAAAATATTTATACATTTTTACCATTCCATACCCACTATTCAAAAGAAAAAAAGAATCCATCCCACCTCGCCCCGCATACACTTTTCAAACAAAAAGATTCACTCCATTCGGAGTGGATCGGTTCGAAATTCATTAAGCGGTTCGAGTTTTGCCATCCCTATGAAAGACAAGCTCCACCAACACAAAAAAGGCCTCAATCTTAACATCAAATGAACATTATGACACATTGACAATTGGCTCTGTCACAACTGAAGTATGACATATTTGGAGTGATTGCAAGCACTTACACTAAGGAAATTCGCCTTGGATGGTCCAAAGCGGCTAGCCAAAAAAAAAGAAGAACTAAGCATCCACCAAATTGAAGAGGACGATGACAAAACCATCGCTAAAATTACTTGCAAAAGCAAGACTACATGCATAGGTAAGACTAAAATATGTGCAATAAGAGTAGACATGTAAAACCCTAATTTTGGGCCTAGTCAGAACAGTGGTTTCAAGACCACAAATTTGACGATGAAAATTTTATTTTTTATTATATTTTTATGATCTACGATTTCATGGAATAATTTCATAAAAATTTCGTTTGAAAATTTTGACGTTCGGGCACTTAATTTAGTCAAAAGGACTAAATAGTAAAAAGTGCAAAAGTTGAGTTCTACATACTAGAGGTGTCTAATTTTTATGAAATTTTAAATTGAGGGTCCTTAAATGGTAATTAGACCATTGGTTAATTGCTGGACAAAAATAGACATGAAATGGGTGTAAGAAAATATTTTTAAGTTAGGGGTATTTTGGTAAACTAATAATTAAAAGAATTAAAAAGGGAAATAAGCCAAATTAGCTATTGTCTTCTTCATTCAACCGTTTCTACCAGCAGCAGCCATGGTTAAGGTTTGTTCAAACTCCCAAGCTCGATTGTAAGTGCTCCCTAGCCCCGTTTTTAAAGTTCTTTACATTTTTGAAATTCCGGTAACTTGGTTAAGCTTATTTTAGCAATAATTTAGCCTAGGGTTTATATTTGGAAAAATACCCATAGGTGAAATGTGTTTATTTTGATGTTTTATGGTAGAATATGAAGCTTGAAATTGTGTTAAACAACTTTTACTAAGCGATTTTACGTGAAAACGAGTAAAACGACATAATCAGTAAAAATACCTAATGTTCATAAGTACATGTTAGAGTGAAAATTTGATGTTGCTATAGAAGGAAAAAAATGATCAGCATGTCATAAAACATAAGGAAATAGGATGAAGTTTAATTTACGAGTCTAGGGGAAAAATGTAATTTTGACAAAGTTTAGGGGCAAAATTGTAATTTTTCCAAAATATGATTTTGGGTTAATTTGAATATGTGAGTCCTAATTAGACTATATTTGAAATGATAGAGCAAGGAAAAATCGAAATTCGGGCTAAAATCGGAAAATATCAGGTTGTGGACAAAATGGTAAAAATGGCCATTTTTGCATACGAGGTAAGTTCATATGATTTTTAATAATGCAATGTGTAACTTAATGTTATTTCCTTGATATTAAATGAGATGTAAGTTCATGTGTAAATGTTGGTAACATAATTGTCATTTTAAGTAATTTAATGTTATTTATATGATATGATAATTATTATTATGAAATATTATGCTTTGTGGTTATTGTTGAGTAATATGCAAAATTATGTGAATTACTTGATAAATATGAAATGCTACCAAATATCGGTTCTAACATTCCGTGGAAGAAGACAAAGATGTGTGATCGACGAAAATCCCATTTGAACCTTAGGAATAGATTAGGATACAAGTGACATGTCACAAGGATATTTGAGTTCCGAACTCGTTGAGTTGAGTCCGAGTTCGTGAGATGTAACTAGGTATTTGAACTTGTTGAGTCCGAGTTCACTTATAAATGCGAACGCCCGAGCTCGTTGAGTTGAGTCCGAGTTCACTTATGGGTGGGTTACATGGTAGCTTGGCTACACATATATTCCGCAGGCTATTGAGTTTGTCTAGCTGTGGGCATGGCACTTATGTGCATGCATTCCATGTATTCGATTATATTCCAAGTGTTCAATGGGTAATTTGGTGAAGTATTCGTTGATGATCCCAATGAGATAAGCCATTAGTGAGTATGTCTTTGAGTTATGTTACAAGTTGTACAGGTATGTACACTAAACTTATGTGTGATGCCTTGACATGTGATGATCTATAATGTACATAGTATTTGGTGAATATTATGAAAATGACATGATTTGGAATAAGTCCTTGATACTTGATGACATTGAGATTATGGATTTATGCTTATGAAGCATAATTATGTGTTCTTACCATTATGAATGAAATGATATTGTATGGATTTGGTGAATAATAGTAATGAATGAGTAAATTTAGCCTTGGCAGTTTTGGGTTACTACAGTGGTGCAAATTTGAAAATTCACCATAAATTGTGGAAATTGAATTAGGAGCTGAATAAAATATGAGTTTAAAGCCCAATTAGTCTAGTTTCACATAGAAGAAACGATATATGCAAACGGTATGTGCAACGGTATTATGAGATATTTAAATTGTTGTGAGACAGAGTCTGAATGACTTTGTGATCCCCTGTTCCAATTTGAGAAAATCATTAAAAATTGTATAAAAATAATTATGGGTTGTAATTTATATTTTTAAAATCCTTAATGAGTCTGTTCTCTAGAAAGATAGATGAGAGCATTATCAGAATTCTGTACTATGAGAAAAATAATTTTTAGTGAAGAGAGGTCAGAACTATTGGACAGCAAAACAGGGGAAACTTTAATGAATAAACTGTACTAATTGGCTAAACCAAAAATTCTGGAAATTTTATGGGAGAAAGGTATACGAGTCTAGTTTCAAGGAAAATTAACGAAACTTAATTTGGAGTCTCGTAGCTCCAGATATAAATGAATTAGTAACTGTAATTTGGTAAAACAACTTAACCTGAACAAGAGTAAATTGTACGATTATGATGTTTTACCTAAAAAAAAACATGTGGGTAATTGCTTATTAACTTCATATGGACTTACTAAGCGTAAAGCTTACCCCTCCTCTCTACTTCTTCAGTTTTGGCTGGTCGGCTCGGGGTTGGAGATTGTCGGAGGCAAAATCACACTATCAAGCTATCATTTTTGGGAGAATTAATTCAAATATTAGAAATATCAAGTGAGTGGCATGTATAGGAAGTTGGTTTGTGATATGTATTATTATTATGACTTTGACCATACGTATCGGTCTGCATTGAGTCATCGTATATGATCATGAGATGTGGTCTTTATCCATTATGGTTTGTAAGTTTAATTAATCATGCCATGTCCTATGTTTTGATGTGATGATATAGTTAGCTTTGTTTATTATGCATGATTGGTAATACATCAGGTAAGTTAAATACAGGCCAGTCGATCATGAATTAAATGGACATGAGTAATATTACCTTGAATATGGATGTTTAATGGACAAATTGGTAACTACATTATGATGGTATAAGATGAGAATAAGATTTAACATGTCCAGTTCTAGTTAGTGTAAGAATGTATATTATATACAGGATGGTAAGCAAATATGTTTAAAGTGAATGACATGTTATTGCATGATTATGGATGTGTAAGTACTCATTTATGCCACATTATATGTCTTTAATTATGAGTCTATGCATGTGTTCGAAAAGTTTTGAATTAAATGAAATTTTATGGCCCGATTTTTGTCTATGTGTATGGTTAAGTCTGGTAATGCCTCGTACCCTGTTTTGGCCTTGGATATGGGTAAGGGGTGTTACAAGGCAAAAACTTCTAAAAGTAAAAGACTTATTAAACAATGGAAAACAAACATATAAAACTTAAAGACAACAAAAGTCCAAATTGACTTGTAAAATAAAAACAAATTAAAAAGCTGATAAAAAGAGGCACCCACTTTCCAAGATAAACTGTTTGAGGCCAATGGAGTTTCAACGACGACAAACACCGTAATCTATCCATAATAACTTGTAAAGATAATAAATATACCCACAAGCTAGATCTACAAACTGAAAATAGAAAAGATATATGGAGTGAATGGGGAGAATAAATAAAAATTGGTGGGAGAGAAAGAAAGGAGGTAGCCAACTTGGAAGTTGACACTTACCATGCTTGGACAAAACAAAATAGAAAAAGCAAATGACTTGGAGAAAAAATAAATCAAAATTTACATCCAAAGGAATTAAGCGAAAGTAATTCTAAAGATGAATTTAATTTTTTGATAATTATTTAAAAAACAATTTCTCCCGTAAAAAAACTATTGTAAATTAAATATTATGGATTAATTTACATAAAGATAAAAAGTAAGAGCACATTAGTGTGCAAATTAAAATATTAAGAACTTAAAAACACAAAAATTTACAAAAATTAAATAGCAAAATTAAGGGGCTATTTAGGAATTAACCCTCCCTTTATTATAAGCAAAACCCACAAACGGCAGTATACTATCTAAGAGATATTTATATAGTATTTTATTTAATTTTGAAGGTCCTTCTCTATCTCTGTCAAAGCTAAAAAATAACTAAGAGAAAATAGCTATTGTTAACCTAGCGATTCCTCTCTCACGCTCTCTGTGCAAAATCGTTCCTCTCTTCAGACCCTTTTCTCTCATCGACCCATTTGATCTCTCTCTCCCTCTGCCTTTACCTTTTTTTCAGAATCTTAAACGCCGCCGTATCTCCGCCGCGATCTCTGCTTTTTATATTCTCTCGATGGCTGACGGAAAATTAGATCTACCTGATGATCTCCTCTCCTCCAAAACCAGCTTCGACCACTCCTCTCTCAAAGGTATTCTACATTCTCTTTTCCCTTTCCTTTTTACGATCAAATATTTGTCTCATTGTTTCCTCTAATTTTATCTTATTGCATGCTGATTGTATTGCTTTCCATTTCAATTCAATCTCTTCGTTTTCCCCTATTATTCTATTCTTTTTTCTTCCGGAATATTTCATTTTTTGAAATTTACTAGTTTGGTTTAATTTATTAAATCTAGATTTTTCAGATTTCGTTCATGGTTTATTTATTTTTGCCCCTAAGATCTCGTTCGATTTTGTTGAAACCTTCTATTTCTTTTTGCTGTGTTGTTATAAGAGATTATAATTAGAAAAAAAAAGGAAGTGCACAATTGTTTCTATGTGAAATTATATTAAGCTTAAACCTTCGATTTAGATGCACCAGACAATGGATATTACTTTTATGAAAGAAGAAAAGATTACTTTAGTTGCTTATCTTAATTATTGCAAAATATAAACTGCAACGTTGAAGTTGATATGGTACTGTAGTATGTCTTCTTCTTATTATTTCGACAGATTGAATTCAATGAAAGGATCACCTATTTCAATTAGGAAAATTGGCAGTTCGTTCTCAAATAATTTGATACTTTAGGACTCCATAGAGACAGGCTGAGGTTATGATTTCTGCCAAATTAGCCTATGTATTAATGATCTCAGATATTGTTAGTTTTAGGTGAAGCGTGGGATGGGAACTTGGAGGACAAAGGACACGTGGGGTTACTTGAGGGCACCAAAGGTAATGCTATTTGTCGTATGTTGATGTTTTTGCATTTTAAAAGCCTAAGTTCTCTTTTATTGTAAAATCTTACCCTTTTTTTCCCTAGCAGATCAAGCAATTTCAGAGAGCAATATACCTTTGTCTCCACAGTGGCTTTACTCTAAACCATCTGATTCTAAGGTGTTAGCTACTGGAACATCTGGGGTATGGAACTCTATTTTCTTTTGTTAATATGGTACTTAGTTCATTTCCATATGAGGGTTTAATGTGTTGATCTCTAGTTTTATTTAGCTTTATGTAGCAAAAGTTTGGGTAAAAAGTATATCTGATCACGTAAAACTTAGTTAGACTAGCATCTATCACTGAATGCTGATCACAAATTTATATTTGACTTTTACCTTATGACAAATTCTCATTTTGGTTTCTATCCTTTCTGTGGTATAATTTACTACTCTGACAGGATATAAGAGCCACAAATTCGTTGTCCCATAGAACCTCTGGTGATTCCAATCTGAAAGATAGTTGGCGTCTGGATGGGTCTCAAGACAAGAAAGACCGGAGGAAGACTGCAGTTGATCTTGAAAGCAGTCGCCGTTGGCGTGAAGAGGAGAGAGAAACAAGCTTACTTGGCCGAAGGGATCGCAGAAAAGAAGACCGTCGGGCAGATATTTCATCGATGAGGGATGTTTCTGAAAACAAGCTTACTTCTTCAGAGAGATGGAATGATATTAATAGTCGTAGTTCAGGACATGAATCTCGAAGAGACAACAAGTGGTCTTCAAGATGGGGTCCCGAAGACAAAGAAAAGGATTCTCGAACTGAGAAGAGGACAGAAGCTGAGAAGGAAGAAGCCCTTACTGACAAACAAGCTTTTGTAAGTGGGGGACGCATAGCTTCTGACCGTGAGAATGATTCTCATGATAAGTGGAGACCACGACATCGTTTGGAAATTCATGCAGGTGGGGCTGCTTCTCATCACAGTGCTCCAGGTTTTGGTTTAGAGAGGGGACGAGTGGAGGGATCAACTGTGCGGTTTGCAGCAGGACGAGGTAGATCAAATGCTAATGTAAGCCTACAAATTGGGAGGCCAAAATCTGCTTCTGTCATTGGATCTCGTCCTCTGGACAAAAACAAATCATTTAACACATATTGCTACCCTAGAGGAAAACTGCTTGATATTTACCGCAAGCAAAAGACTGCTCCAAATTTTCTCACTGTACCTGATGAGATGGATCATTTATCACCACTAACTCAGAAAGAAACTGTTGAGCCTGTAGCTTTTGTTCCTCCTGATGCAGAGGAAGAGGTATCAAGCTTATAATCTGATTTATGGAATAAAAGTCTACTCATCTTTATCCTTCTATGTGGTTTCATTTAATTTTCTTGCTTGATTCTTGCAGGCTCTCCTTGGAGATATATGGAAGGGAAAAACTACAAGCAGTGGAGTGTCGTACAACACAGCTAGAGACACAAGTAAGGGTCAAATGCTGATTTTTAGTGTGTTGCCCAGTAAATAACTAGATATGATTGAGATTCTTATTTTTTGTTTCTTTTTGGTCCTAACCTGGAACTTATTGATGTGATTCCAGGTGGAGGGAAACAAAGTTCTACACTTAACATGGAGGATAGTGTTGAATCAGGTGAGAATGCTGCTGTAAACAATATTTATCAAGGGAATTATGCTGGGACATATTATGCCTTAGATTCACAGATGATTGTGACCGAGGGTAGGAAACTATCATTTTTAGTTGTTGACTGTCCATTGAGAATATACTCTTGATTTGTTCTGCTTGTCCTTTCAGAAATAAATAGTACAAAAGAAGGTGGGCAGAGACGTGTTTTACCATCTGACACAGGTGTGACCCATGCTTTGATATCAGATAGGGAAATTGATGGCTCCATAAATGATGCTGATGAAATAAAATCTATTGATAAAGGACAAGTCTCTGATTTGAAAATGCAAAAGCTACCTAGGTTGGAGGATAAGGAATCATCCATTCATTTTGGAGAGGGTGGCGAGCTTCCTGAAGACTCAGGTTCTCTATTTGATTTTTCATCACTACAGGCTACCCTAAGCCATAACCAGATAGATATTAAGGGAAATTATGAGGCACATTCACTGGAAAGTGTTATCCCTCCTGAGGATTTGATTTTGTGCTATCTTGATCCTCAAGGGGTAATTCAGGGACCATATCTGGGAATTGACATAATTTCATGGTTTGAGCAAGGTTATTTTGGTACAGACTTGCCTGTTCGATTGGCAGATGCTCAGGATGGATCTCCTTTCCAAGAACTTGGCGATGTCATGCCGCACCTAAGCATGAATTCTGGTTCTGCATCCAGTGGTAGTGCAGTTATGAGAATGCAATTACCTGATTCTTTTGAAGGTAGCTTGGGTGAGACCATATCTACTTCTGCTTCTGCTCTTGAATTTAAGGGGTCTGACATTGGATGTGATCATAAGCAGTCTTTGTCTGCTGTTGAGACTTCTGGAACTGATTTTCAGTTAAGACGACTTACTCAAAGTTATCCTTCTGAGTATCAGTCTTCTGAAGATCAAAGCCTCCATGAATTTGTTGCTGCTCAAGAAGAGGGTAAGTTTAATAGGTTGGACCTATTATTGATTTTGTTATTTATTGTGTTTGTTAATAATGCCTTCCTTTCCTCTTGTGTGCTACAGAAATTATTTTTCATGGAAGGCCCACAAGTGCGGGGGTTGATCCTTCTAAAATTTCTGGTGAAGTTCAAGGTTCTTTTGGCAATCCTGCAAGCCATTTGTCCATTACAGATGAGTTTTCAAAAACCAATATACCTTCTCATCGAGATGACGAGCTGCATCCCTTTGGTTTGTTGATGTCTGAGTTGAGGAGCCCATCTGGTTTGAAGTGTTCTCAATCATCTAATATAGCTTCCAGCATCGGTGATAGGGGGCAGTTTTTAGATCCTTTGCTTGATACAGAGACAAACTTTAGTGATCACAGCGTTGTTCGTAGAGTCCCTGAACAGACTTCTTTTCCTGAGGCTTGGCCTGATGATTATAGAAGAAATGCTTTGTCTAACCCTAACATTCGTCTAGGAACTACTGGTGGTTGGCCCTCATCTCACAAGGAGCACGAAGACAATAGTTTTGGCCTTTTACGTCAGCTAATATCACAAAAGCTGCCCAATGAACCACTTCAAGAGGAAAATCATTTCTCTCATCCCTTTCCATATTCAGCTGGATTTGATGTGGAGCATGTCCAGGGTTTCGATCTTATGCTGAGCAAAAATCTCAACCGCCAGAGATCAATCCATCATTCAGATCCTCATATGGAACACCTTTTGGAACTTCAGTTTCAACAGCAGCGGCAGTTGGAACTTCAGCGACAGCAGCAGCAGCTGGAACTTCAGAGGCAGCAGCAGCTGGAACTTCAGCGGCAACAGCAGCAACTGGAACTACAGCGACAGCAGCAGCAGCTAGAGTTACAGCGGCAGCAGCAGCAGCTAGAGTTACAGCGGCAGCAGCAGTTGGAACTACAGCTACAGCAGCAGCAGCAGCAGCAGCAGCAGCAGTTGGAACTTCAGCGGCAGCAGCAGCTTCGTCACCACCAAATTAAATTGTTACAGGAGCAGCAGCAACATCTACAGCTGCCACATTCTCAAGCTCAGCAATTGCTTCTTGATCAATTGCTGCAGCATCAGATCCCTGATCCTGGTTATGGTCAGCAAATATTTGATGCTGCTAGAGACAACATAATCGATCAGGTTCAGTTACGAAGGCATCTCCTTGCTGAATTGCAACAGAATTCTCATGCTTCAAGGCACCTGGATTCATCGCTGGAGCAGATCATCCAAGCGAAGATTAACCAGGGTGCACTCCAAGGGCAGCATGCTGAGTTTTTGGATTTCATGTCACAGGCAAAGTATGGCAATATGCTTCCTTCAGAGCATCAGCTTCGTCTTAAACAAGAACACTTGCAAGCGCAGCAATTATCTATGGCACTTAGGCAACAATTAGGAATGGAGGGGAATAGAAGACTTGCCGGTTCATTGTCTGTAGATGACGTTGGTCAGTTTGTTGGGAATCCTGGCAGTCATCATCAGGCTCAATCTGTAGGGTTGAATACTTCAGGTCTTTACCGGCAGAGGCTATCATCTCTTGAAGAGCATATCTGCAATCTTAAGCAGAATCATGCTTTGGAGGACCTACCAGAGCGAGGGATTTTTGACCCCAACTCTACAGCATTTGGCAGGTTGACTCTTCCTGTAGCTGCTCCTGGAATGAAAGTAGACAATGCAAATTCTCTAGATCTAGCAGAACATCTTTATATGCACTCCAACAACCAACTGGATCCATTTTCTTCAGGTAACCACTCTCTTAACCAGCAAGTTTTAAGCAATGTATACGCTTCTCATCCTGGTGCAATGGAGAGCTTCCATGCAAGGAAAAATGGGCAGCTAGAAAATAGTTGGACTGCAAAAGAGATACCACAATTAAATCTTGAAGCAGAACTGCAAAGAAGGGAGTCTGAAGTTGATTCAAGTGCTTGGGCATCAGCTGGAGGGGTTAATGAAAACTCTAAGAAGGCTTTAATGGACCTTCTTTACCAAAAACTTGGTATTCAATCTATGCAATCATCAGAAATCGATCGTCAGAATTCTACTTCATCTTCCAGAGGGCGGGAAACCTTTTGGCCTGTTTCTGGGCCACAAACTTCCAATTTTCCTTTTAATCATTTTCCAAATCAGGAAGTTCATGTGAACAACTTGTTTCCGGAAGGCCATCAAAATTCTAATTCAAGTGCCTTGTTGCAAGGTCATTTGTTTGGAGTTGCTTCAAGTGCATCTGCCAACCACATGGTTAACTGTGAAAGATTGCCTCTTAAAGCCAATTCTGGCTCATTTGCAGAAGAGCAGTCATTCTTGTTGGGCATTGAAGATCCTTCTCGTAGTTGCTATGCAGATGCTAGCTTGATGGGAAAATCAGCTGTGGATAAAGAAATAGCAGAACTGGAAGGAAAAGACAAAGAAAATGGAATGAAAGGCATGAGTACAAGGAATGGTTCTGTGTCAGGGTCTGAGGACAATGTATTAGAGCAAGTAGAGACAACCTTGGACTGTGGTGACCTACCAAGTGGCATCCATAGCCGGCATAGTTCTCTTGGAATCGGTAATCTTCCCAACTATTTTTTTATTCCTGTTTCAACTTAGGTAAATGTCTGTTTCTTAGATGAATTAAATCTTAAATGTGAAATGGTGCAGATGGAAGCGGCAGGTTGTATGGGTATGAAATTGGAGTAGATAAGTCGGCTGGAGAAGATGTTTCTAATGATAGGTGTGGTTCTTTTACTAAATGGTTTATATAAGAGGCTACTATTTAATGTCCATTATCATGACTAAATTTGCTGCTACGACAATGGGTAGGAGTCAATATTGGATATTTTGTGTTGATTTTGTTGTGTTCTTAGTTTGATAATTTACACTTCTACGATACATCTCCCTATTAGCATTTGACTCGGCTATTTTGAACTTTATTTGCAAAGCTTTATAAAGATCCTCTTGTTATTGATAGGTTACCTTCAATGCTGCCAAATGGGCTTGACAAAGTTCCACAGAAATGCCCACCCGTGCCACAGGTTTCTTCATCCCAGGATGTCTTTTCTGATCAAAGCTCACTGTCATTTGTCAAGCAGAATAATTCTGCAAGCCTTGCAACTTCTGATGGTACGATTTTATATCTCTTTCTCTCGTTATACAAAAGATGGAATGACATTTTCTTCACTTGTATTCACTGGATCTTGTGTTTGATTTATTCAGAAGGAAAACAGGGGACGATGGCAAATCTAGGAACGATGAGGAGTGTAGAAACTCAGGCATCTAGCAAGAAAGACCTCCGTTTTAGGAGGACCTCATCTTGCAATGATGCTGCAGTGTCTGAAGCATCATTCATTGAGATTCTAAAGAAGCCGGTTCTTCGTGGGATTGAGGCAGCTAACAGCACTTCTTTGGAACCATCTGATGGTGCAACACAAGCTGGACGAAGTGGCAAGAAGAAAGGGAAAAAGGGAAGACAGATTGATCCTGCTCTACTGGGTTTCAAAGTCACCAGCAACCGTATAATGATGGGTGAGATCCAACGCCTTGATGATTGACAGCCTCCACTTACTATGTACATTCCATGTAAATCCTCTAACCTTTCTTTTGTAGTTAAATTGTTGTACAGCATATTTGAGTAGCATAGGCAATTGATTAAATTTTTTTTTCTGAAAAAGAATTAGTTTTTGTTCGAAGAAGCAACATGTGTGATCACTTTTTGTTTCTGTAAGAATTAGGCTCACGATGCCTAAATAATGTCCAGTTGCATTATGGAATTAGCTTTGTTATTGGGGGCGTAAATGAGATGTACTTACAAGCTAAGCTATTGAATTCTACTTTATAGAAGTTTAAATTTGATTTGGTTATTTTCTAAGTTAATCTTGAGTAAGCTGAGTTCGAGAATACTCGATTAGGGTATGTGCGTAATTGACCAAAAACATTTGTATATGAGCAAATCATGGAAGGAAAGCTTAAGTGGGTAGAGTTTAAATAATTTAATTTTATTTCTTGTTGATTCCGGTTATAAACCAAGCTTAAGCTTGAACTAGAGTCTTAGCTATTTTTATCTATTTTTTGACCCAAATTGTTCGATAGTGTCATTGGGGTCCTAACGTGTGTTTAAGTGATGTAAGAATGTGCCGGAGGCCAAAAACGAGCGAGAACGGCTCCTAGGGCAAGGGTATCGCGATATCCAACCCTTGGAATTGTATTACCTTCGACAGTATAGAAGACCAAAGATCCCATTAGTGGTATCGTGACATTCTTTTTGGGTATCGCGATATCCACCTGCCAAGGAAGACCCAAAGTTTCAATATTGCCTAAGATATTGCAATATCCTTTTCGTGGTAATGATGATATCACCTTCGTTAGGGGACAACCTTAGACAAAAAGGGCAGCCCTTGTTTACCCGGCCCACCAGTCACATAAGGCTTGTGTAAGGGCCTTTTTGGCAACGAAAAGTCGTTAGAATACACTTCAAAACAATCAAAATTTGCCGAGGAGAGAGACACACATTAGCTTAATTTTAGGTTTAGTTTTCTTTAGTTTTTTTTTTACTTTTTTAGGGTTTTTATTTTTCTCTTCTACCTTATATTAGAGTTGATTTTTTTTTTGCATTTACTTCTTGTTCTTGTTGTTCTTAGTGTTAGGTAAGTTAGTTATTACTGTAGCTAAGGTTTATTTACATTTCTAGTCCTCGTACCTTGCTTTTAAGACTCTTTAAGCTTTAGTTTAATGTATTTCAGTTTAATTTACTTTAAATCTGTTAAAACTTGTTTCTTTTTATGTTTCTTACTTTAGATTTTCTTGTTAAATTCTTTTGGTTTCATGCTATTTAAGTTTTCTTGCATAAAAATCTCAACTTTTATGTTTTTCTCAAGCTTTACTTTCATGTCTGCCTAGTTTTCCATTGTTATGTCTATTTTCTTTACTTTGAGCACGTGTAACTAAACCTTTAAAGAGGTTGGCTGATGGAGGTGTGGGTAGTCTAAAATCCTTTGGACAAAGGAATAAATCGTAACAAATTGGACTAATTTGAATAGAACTGAGAAGTTAGGTAATGACGCCCCTAAGGGAATATCAAGATAAAGTGAGACTGGAAGGTAATCTTGTCCTGTACCTATTCATTAGTCCTGGATTAACTGACGATATCGGAAGATAAACCAAACCTAATTCGTCTAATTTGGTAAAAATTGAGATCGGAAGATAAAATGAAGCCACTTGGTAATTTACGCGATTTATGTCCCTAGTCCGAGATTTTGTGAACCACATCAAAGTCAACCAACCCCCATTAGTTATTTGAGGGTCAATGAGTGAAGATCCAAATCAACACCTTAAGCGGTTTTTGTAACACCCTTTACCCGTATCCTAAGTCGGGACAAGGTTCGAGGCATTAACGAACTTTAACAGAAGCACACATACAAAATCGGGCTATAAATTTTTTTTGTTCAAATCGATTTCATTCATACATATGCAAATTTTTATTATATGGGCCTACGAGGCCCAAAACATACATTGAAGATGGTTCGGGACTAAACTGAGAATTTTCGGAACCCTTTCAA
The DNA here is from genome assembly GCF_007990345.1 of Gossypium hirsutum. Classification (NCBI taxonomy): domain Eukaryota; kingdom Viridiplantae; phylum Streptophyta; class Magnoliopsida; order Malvales; family Malvaceae; genus Gossypium; species Gossypium hirsutum. The sequence goes on from NC_053432.1 coordinate 31,488,755, forward strand.
CACTTAAGAAATTTTCTTATTTTGGAGAGTCACATGCCCGTGTGGGTAGGCCGTGTAGTCACACACGCCCGCATCCTCAGCCCGTATAACTATCTGACTATGACTTCATCAAAAAAATAAGGTCACACGACCAAGTCACACACCCGTGTGCTTAGGTCGTGTGGCGAATTAAATTTCAAAAATTAAGTGCAGACTTCACATGGCCTGGGCACACGCCCATATCCTAAGACCGTGTCCTCCACACGAGTGAGACACACAACCATGTCTCTGTCCATGTGTTTACTACTAGGCATTATGTTTTGCATAATTAGGGTGCAGAGACACACGGTCGGATCACACGCCCATTGGGCAGACCGTGTGTCACACACGACCTAGACACATGCCCGTGTGTCTAACTTTATGGACAATTTCTAGGCTATTTTTCAAGCCAATTGCCACCCTTAAACACTCACATACTCAATTCCATTCCATAGCATGCGGTATGAAACATTTGATCACTCAAGCATTCACATTCGAGGTTAAATTATGACTTAGAAATGTCAATATATCACCTATTCAAACTAACATGCTTTCATGTGGCATTCCACACCAATTTCATATTTGTCTATCATCTTTGCTAATATATTTTCAAGTTATACAATTGTACCATTTGTATTGGATATACATTTATCAGTTCCCATATACCAACATACATGGAATTCATCACACTCATTAACCATAAGCAACCATAACCACAATAAAGAATAAGCATATTTGCATGCATGCATTAATAATTAGGGTTACAACCTAATTAATCAATATGAGCCACCTCTCATGGCCATATACAAAATAATCATAATAACATCATGAGCCAACACATTTGGCTAATCAATATGACACATAACAAAAAGACCAAGTCCCTATACATGCCATATACAAAATAATGAGACTAATTATACCCAATGCTCAATTGGTAGTGTGATCATGTCTCTAACGTCCTCCGATTCTGGCGCTAGCCTGGTGAAACTATAAGAGATGGAAAGGAAAGGGGGTAAGCATAAAGCTTAGTAAGTTCACATGCAAATAAAATGCAACTTAAACAAGTAGTAATCATACATATAACATAATGAACATAATCTTGCTTTTCATCAAATCTAATAAACTCATTCTTCTTATATACATATACACATGTTCTTAACATGAGTTCATCGTATTTCATGTCATTCACATGAGTTCGATGTACATACTTGTGCCCACCTGCACATAATAACTTTCTTGTCTTGATGCAATCATCAAGATTACTCATTGTACTTCTCTTGAATTACCTGTTGAACGCTCGAAATATTATCGGATACATCGGAAGCTTGCATCTAAGTGCCTTATATGTAGCCAATGCTACTTCATATGTCAGATCACATGTTGTTCGCTTATGAGCTACTCACGAGACTTCTCTTACAGGCCGTTAGGTATCCGCAACACATACCGGACTACCTCGCCATCAATAAAATGTACAAGACTAGTACCCGAACACGAAAACATGTGTCATATATATCATGAACCCAGACCTCAACTCAATGAGTTCGGATGTCACTTATATCATGAACTCAGACCACAACTCAATGAGTTTAGATTACATAATTCCTAGTGACATGTCACTTGTATCCTAACTATTCCTAAAGTTCAAACGGAATATTCTCAATATCACATTTCGATTGAGTTTGCTCGTAGTGTTGATTTCAATACTCGTAGCACCAATCACATACTCATGGAATAATTAAGGCATCATTTATAATAAAAATGTAAGCATTTAAACACATGGTACAATATCACATTAATTACATATACTTACCATACATGCAATGTCAAACATTTAAAGAATGGTATATGTTGCATTATTTGCAAATGAACTTACCTTGGTACAAAACAATAGAAATGAGTCTAATTCTCGTAAATTTTGTTTTTCCCTTGATCAAGACCCGAATCATATTTTTCTTAATCTATAATGCCAAATTCAACTTGTTCAATACACACATTACTCATTTCGACCCATAACACATACTTAGGTAAAATTACCTTTTTACCCCTAATTTTTCACTTATTTACACTTTAGACCTTAGGTTCATAAAATAAAATGCATGCAATTTCTTGGTTATCCAAGCCTAGTCGATTCATATTCCATCTCATATCAGTCTATATTTTCCTTTATTTCACTAAAAATCCCTTAGCAAAAGATGTTTATCACACATCAAACATTCATATTCCTCCATTAAACATCAAAATACAATCATGTCACACATGTGTCACATTTCATATATGAGCCCTAGCTCAAAATATTGGTAGAAATAGCTAGATCGGTTGATGACAACTTAAAAAAATTGTAAAGAACATTAAAGATGGGGCTAGGGAGCACTTACAATCAAGCTTGAAAGATGAACAAAACCCTAAATATGGCTCCTTGAGAATTTTGACTAGCAACTGAAGAAGATGGACAAATTTTGCTTTCTTTTTCCCTTTTTATTCTTTTATTTACCAAAAGACAAAAATGCCCTTAAGGCCTTTCTTTCCAATTTTTCCTATTCATACCTATTTTTATCCAAAATTTTAGAATTTTGGTCTAATTTCTATTTAAGGAACTCTAATTAATAATCCAATGCAATTTCATGCCTAAAGCTTTTAGAACACAAGTTTTGCAACTTATTCAATTTAGTCCCTAAAGTCAAATTGGACATCTTAGGCATATAATTTCTTCATGAAAACTTCACAAAAACATGTAATCATATCATGGATCATCAAATAATCATAAAATACTTATTTCTATTTTTATATTTGTGGTCTCAAAACCACTGTTCCGACTAGACCCTAATTTGGGATGTTACAGTTTCTAACCATTTGTGATACTTTCAAGTATAATGGGGTATCTAATGACGCTATACGTATCTGATTATTCCATTTCTCTCTTACTGATGATGCTTTTATGTGGTTATATTCACAACCGCTAGATTCAACCAACACCTGAGACGAGCTAGTGAGCAAGTTTTTGGAAAAGTATTTTCCCTTGAGCAAGACCATGAAACTTTATATGGATATTATGAATTTTCAACAATTGGAAGGAAAGTCATTGTATGAGGCATGAGAGCACTTTAAGTTAATGTTGTGCAAGTTTCCATACCATGGTTTACATGATTGGCTGCAACTTCAAGTCTTTTACAATGGACTTGACAAGAACTTACACTCTAGTCTTGATGGAGCATCTGCGGGAGCATTCATGTCAAAAACCTACATCGAGACTTGTCAACTCATTGATGACATGGTGATTAAATCTTATATGTGGCCGGATGAGCAGCTCATATATCGAGAAAAAAAGCAGCAACTAATGTTGTGGGTAGTGAGGATAAGTATCAGCAAGTCCTTGAAAGGTTAAATTAATTGGAGATGAATGCAACCAAAGAGAAAGTCCAAAACCAACCAAATTTAACCCATTTTAATGCAGGACACGATGATGAGGGCAACCATATAGAGGTGTGCAATAGCCCATTTTTAGTGAAATCAGAACAGTGGTTTCTGGACCACAAATTTAACGTAGCAATATTAATTTTATTATTATTTTAATGTCTACAGCATGTTAGTATTACCGTATAAAAATTTCGTTAAGAAATTGTCATTTACTTGCTTAATTCGATAAAAAAGACTAAATTGTAAAAGATGCAAAATTTGAGTTCTATAAGCTAAAGAGATTTAATAACTATATATGGTTAGAGGGTTTATGTTGTAAATAAACCATTGTTTTATTAAGTGGATTCTTATGGACATCTTTTTAATGATTTTTAAAGTAAATAGTAAAGGTTACTTTAGTAATTTCATAAATAAATTAAAACAAAAATAAGAAAGGATGATATCATATTCTCTGATGCATCATCCACAAAAAATTTTAAGAGGGAAAAACAACTAGATAAGCTTGCATATTCGGCCAACCTTCCAAAGCCTGCATGGTATGATTTTTCGTTCTGTTTTTAATAATTTCTATGTTTTTGAAGTAGTACCTTAATCTAGCTAACTCAGTGACTAATTTGTGTGAAGTTTGATGGTAGAAAATAAATCATTGTTGTTAGATAAACAATTTTTTTTAATTAATTTTTGATAAATTTGTCAATTAGGGATTAAATTAAAAAATGTGAAATATTCATGGTTTAATTTGTGAAATAATAAAATCTGTGAGTTGCTATAAGCTTGTATGGAATTTGGCTAGGCTTGGGTAGGGGTGAAATTGCATGAATTTCATTTTACGAGCCTAAGGAATAATTTGTAAAGAAATAAAAACATTAAGAGCAAAAGTGTAATTTTGCAAAAAATGTGAATTTGGATTGAATTGAATAGAATAGTTATTAAAATGTTTAAATTTATTCATTTAGATCAAGATAGACCACGTACGGCTTTATATCGAGGCAAATAAAAAGCTTTAGATTAATCGACTACATTTCTACATTTATCGTTGAGGTAAGTTTGTACGTTTAAAAAGTGTTTTAAATTATGTTTTAAATGCTATTATTTTATATAATGTCAATGCAATAGCCCAAAATTGGGTCTAGTTTGAACAGAGATTTCGGGACCACAAAATCCGAGATAGAAATAATTATTTTATGATTATTTTGAGGTCTATGGTATGATTGCATGATTGTGTGAAAATTTCGTGAAGAAATTCTATGCATAAAGTGCTCAATTTGAAGTTAGGGACTAAATTGAATAAGTTGCAAAACTTGCATTCTAGAAGTTTCTAGTATGAAATTGCTTTGAAATATTAATTAGGAGGTCTTAAATAGCAATTTGACCAATTTCTAAGTGATGGACAAAAATTGGACATGGATGGAATTTTTGAAAGTTTAGTAAGGAAGGGCATTTTGGTCATTTGGTAATTAAAAGAAATAGAAAGGGAAAATAAAGCCAAAATTGACTCATCTTTCTCATAGAGCGAAATTAGCATGGAGGAAGACATGGCTAGGGTTTTCAAGCTTTCCAAGCTAAATAGTAAGTCCGTTCTAACCCCGTTTTTCAAGTTCTTTACGTTTTTGGAACTCCGGTAATTTGATTAAGCTTATTCTAGCAATAATTTAAGCTAGGGTTCATATTTGGAAAAATACCCATAGGTAAAATGTGTTTATTTTGATGTTTTATGATAGAATATGAGGTTTTAAATTATGTTAGACAACTTGTGCTACTCGGTTTTGAGTAAAAACGAGTAAAAGGGCTTAATCGGTAAAAATACCTAATAGTCATAAGTATATGTTAGAGTGAGAATTTGATGTTGCTATAGAAAGGAAAAGTGATCAGCATGTCATAAAATATAAGAATAAGGGATGAAGTTTAATTCCCGAGCCTAGGGGCAAAGTGTAAATATGCAAAAGTTTAGGGAAAAATTGTAATTTTGCCAAAGTTTGAGTTAAGGACCGTTTTGAATAGTACATTAATTAAATAAGTAAAATATGATGTTTTAGATCTCGGAAAACGAGATTTGAACCTAGAATGAGAGAAAAATCGAAAATTGGGAAAGTTGGTAAAATGGCCGTTTTAGTATCGAGGTAAGTTCATATGTATAATAAGCATTAATTTATGCATGTTTCAATGTAAAATTGATATATTCATTATGATTTCCGAGGTGTTGAAAGTATGTAAGTTGGTATGATAATAATACAACAATAATGCTGTAATTTATATTTGGAAGTTAAATTTAGTGAATTAATTGAATTATATTAAATTAAATGATTATGGTGCCAAGTTTATGAATTGATTTAAAAATATGTCTATGGTACATGAAGTGCATTGAATTATCATACATAAATGTGATTTCTATGATTATGGATATTATGGGAAATTGTAAGTTCATATGATTTTTAATAAGGCAATGTGTAATTTAATGCTATTGCCTTGATATTAAATGAGATGTAAGTTTATATGTAAGTAATACATCAATATTACTTGTATTATGATATTTTATAATAATATTGGAAATATGTTTGTTGATAATTACTTGATTCGTGAAATTGTTGGAAAAGAGAGAGAAATCCTGGTTGAACCTTCGGAAAGATTAGATGATACAGATAGTATGTAGCTAGGTGACATGTATGGTGTTGAGTGCACATCATGTGTACAAGAGAGCTACAAGACATTATGATGTAGCTAGGTCGCATGGGTGATACTCTGTGTACACCATGTAGACAAGAGAGCTACGGGATACATGTAGCTAGGTCGCATGCGTGGTTCCAGGTGAAGGACACCATGTAGACAAGAGAGCTACGAGATAAACTGGCTAGGTCACATGCGTGGTACTAAGTGTTCACCATGTGTACAAGAGAGCTGAACTATATGATGGGTGGAGCTATGTGCTGAAACCACCAAGTATCGAGGATTGATCCGAAGTGTTCAATGGGAGACTCTCTATGTATTGCTTTGTGAGTTTTGTGATGAATAAGTGCAGGAACTTGATTATGTGAATGATGTATTCATTAAGTGACCAGGATGTGGTGAGGTTATAAACAAGTAAGTTATACATGAGGATGATTTTATGGTGACCTTGTGATCATGGGCCTATACTTGTGATGTATGAAATGTGGTGAAAATGATTTGTGATATGTATGTTAAAATGAGGTTAATACAAAGAAAGTGTGAAAGAGTGAATTAGCAATAAAACTGTTTTGGACAGTAGCAGTGACGTAATTTTGAAAAATCACCAAAAAATAGTATAAATTGAATAAGAGACTTAATGAGATATAAAATTAAAGATTAATGAGTCTATTTTCATATAAAAGAAACATAGCAAGCAAAGGAGTTCTATAGTTTGAGATATTTATGTTTTTGTGAGGCTGGTTTAGAATGATTACGTGATCCCCTGTTCTGAATTTGGAAAATCACAAAAATTTAGAGAAAAATAATTAGAGGCTCAAACTTATATTTTTAAAATCTCTAATGAGTCTATTTTCAAGCTAAATCAACAATAACATTATCCGAGTTCTGTACTATGAGATAATTAATTTTCAGTGAAGAGAGGTCATAACTGTCAGAAAGTGAAACAGGGGAAAATTTAATGAATAAACTGTACTAATTGGCTAAACCAAAAATTATAAAAATTTTATGGTGGAAAGATATGTGAGTCTAGTTTCAGGGGAAATTTACGGATCTTAATTTGGAGCTCTGTAGCTTGAATTTTAAATAAGTAAGTGACTATGACTCGTGTAGACAGTTTGATGTGAGCATTTATTAGTAAATTGTGAAATCGTACTTACAAGAATGCTATATACATTAAGGATGTGGAATGGAGAGGAGGAGGAGGAAAATAAATATATATGGAATACATGGAAACTATGGTATATGAAATATTGATATAATGAAATAAATGATATGTGTTTATAAGAATACAGAAAGAGAATGATATGTATCATGACATGTATATATATATGACTAATCTCAATGTACTGCTTGTTGGGTATGGAGTTGAATTGAAATGTTTCAGGCAAACATGTTATTCTGCGCATCTGAATTGTGGTATTTTATAAAGTTATGATTTAGTTTTAAATATGAATGCTTGATGATTAAGCTGAAGATATTTTGTAAGATGATAATCTTGGTATAAATGTATAAGTGGTACTATAATAAACAAGGTAAAATGAGTATGAGACACACATGTATGATGACACAGAAATGCTTTGTTTGTGGTTTAATTGAGAATATTTAATCATTAAATGAATACCATGTTTATATGCTTTTGATTTTGTATAAGTGTGTAAGAGATTAAGGTTGACCAAAGCTTGGAAAATAGCCTAGGTATATTCCACACAGGCAGAGACACGACCATGTGTCTCAGCCGTGTATGGAACACGACTTTGGGACACGGGCGTGTGGAGCCTTAAAGCATAAAATTTCCAAGATTTTCGTAAGTTCTCGGTTTAGTCCCAAACCCTTTCTAAAGTATGTTTTGGGCTCCGTAGACTCAAATAAGGGACTATGTGTAAGTGAATGAACATTTTGAAATATGAATGAAATTTTATGGCCCGTATTTTAGTTTAATGTTTGTATGTTTGTCCAGTAACGCCTCGTACCTTATCTCGGCCTCGGGTACGGGTAAGGGGTGTTACAGTCAAATTGTGTTTCGATGGAAAAATCCAATGGCGTATCAACGATCATCGGCTAATAAAAAGGGATAGCTTCAGCTATCAAAATAATGAAAAGGGATAGCCTTGGCTACCAAATTCTGAAAAAGGGACGGTGACAACCATCAATAATGAAAACAGATGGTGATGACCATTGAACAATGAAAAAGGATATCTTCGATTATCGATTTGTGAAAAGGGATAGCTTTGGTTATCAAATTATAAAAAGGGATGGTGATGACCATCAACAATGAAAAAGGATGGTGACGAACATCAAATAATGAAAAGGCCTAGCTTCGGCTATTGAGCTGTGAAAAGGGATAGCTTCGACTATCGAGCTATGAAAAGGGTTGGGACAGCCATCGTGACTTTATTTGTGTGAGCTTCGATAAGAACAAGCGATGCAATTTACCTTATTACTATGGAAGGTAGTATGTATGTGATATCCATGGTAATGAGAAGTATAAATTCGCTTGAAATAAGTTTATGAATAATTTATTCTTATGTTGAGTTGATACATATGTAACTTAAGATTATGCAACGTATTGATAAGTATAGATTATATGCTACGAAATTACTAAGCATAACATGCATACCTTTTGTTTCTTTCTCCATGTTTTGTAGTTAATCGGAAGCTCGTTTGGGTTGAAAAGTTGTTACAGACCTATCACACTATCTATCGACGATATCAGTAGATTTTGACATTTTTAAGTCATGGTTTTAATGGCATGTATAGTTGTTTTGGTTGATGTTATAGCCATTATGTTTTGGCTTGTAAATTTGGTATTTTGAATGATGAAATGGTGTTAAGTTGGCGTGTGTATATTTGGCCTTGTAATGGTTGTTGTTTTGGTGTTTATGGTAATTATATGATGGAAGTTAAAATGGTAGTTAAACATGTTTGTTATAAATTATCTTTTGATACATTTGAATGTGGTAATTTGGTATTTTGGTCATAAATGACTTATATGGCTAATGGTGGTAGGTGTTAAATAGCATATTAGGTACTTTTGGTGTGAATTTGATTGGTAAAGAAAATGGTAAGTTTTGGCATAAACTTAGTTATATGTTAGTTGAAATTTTGGCCAAACTATGCATATGGTTATATCTGTTTAATTGTGGTGATTGAGGTGCCTGTTAGGCATATTGGGTGTATGCTTATGTACCTTATTTCAATAGCTTGATTATGCATGTCTTAATGAAATTTGAAGGCTTGTTTATATGTGGAAAATTGATTGTAGGTAGATGTATGAATGGGTGAGAAAAAGGGCTTGGAAATGGCCTATTTTTAGACCACAAGGCCAGAGACATGGGCATCTGTCTCAGCTGTTTGTGACACACGACCATGCAATACAGCCGTGTGTCCCCTATAGCTTACAAAAAGGTTACATGTCAGACAATTACACGGCCTGGCACACGGGCTTGTGAGGCCATTTCGAAGCGTACACGGCTTGACATATGGGTGTGTGGCTTGGTCATGTGACCCAAGTCAAAAAGTTTCATAAGCACATACATAGGCTGGGATATGGCCGTGTGCCCCTACTTCGAATGTCCACACGGCCTGAGACACAGGAGTCTATCATAGTAGTGTGAGTCACATAGCCTGGCCACACGGCCGTGTGACCCTTGCAGTTTGAAAATTTACCTTTTTCTAAAAAATTCTATATGTTACTAACTTAGTCTCGATTTATTTATAATGTGTTTTTATAACACCCCAAACCCGGCCTGGAAGTTTAGCTCGAACTTGGCGTGTCACATTGAAGTGTTTTTCGAAAACCATGTTTCCATTAAAAACCCTTTTTAATAATTAAAAACTTATACCCTTTTTAAACCTTGTTAGAAAACCTCAGCTGAATAACATTCTTAATAACTTTGTAAAAATCTTGGTAGTTGCGGAAACTTACTTTAAAAACAATTGCGGTTACGTGATGTTTTGAATAACAGTAGTTGCTTTGGAAAATCGTGTTCTAATACTAGCAATTATAAGAACCATAAATAAAATTCCAAATTTGAAATCCAGAAAATTACAACGGCTTTACTACAACCCACATAAAATAATTTAAAGGTAATAATCAAAACTGTAACATAAACAGTGTGTGTGGCTTCCTCCGAGCCCCTAGCAACCCCGATCCATCTAAGGCTGGAAATTACCTGAAAGGTTAATAAACGGGGTGAGTTTACGAAAACTCAGTGTGAAATCCCCTCCTATAAAAAGGAATAGTTAGTCATCTAAAAGAATTAAAAGTCTGGCCCCAGCCTTACTTACAATTTCAGTACCAATCGGGTCTTAGCCCATTAAAACAGACAGTACCAAATGGACTTTAGCCTATTACAGAATAAGAAACATTATCAGAATTGGAACCAAAATGAGAATCAGAATCAGAATCAGTAACAGAATCAGAATCAGAATCAATATTAGTAACAGAATCAGAATCAGAATCAAAATTAGGTGACAGAATCAGAATCAGAATCAGAATCAGTAACAGAATCAGAATCATAATCAGAATTAGTAACAGAATCAGAATCAGATCAGAATTACGTGACAGAATCAGAATCAGAATGTGAATGCAATCCCAACCCAATCCAGCCGTATACACCCCCGTACCAACCTTACACCATGTGGGGAGACAACTCGACCCACCCATCCGCTACACACCACAGAATTTGCAGCATGGCTGCCAGAACAGATATCGTGACAGAGTCACCAGATACAGCTATTGTGGCAGAGCCACCAGAATCAGATAATGTGGCAAACCCACCTAACAGTATACGTAGCACAAAGCCATAGATAACTGTAATAACTTCGGCACATAGCCATCAGTGACGGTAATATAATTGGCGCACAGCCTTCGGTAAATATGATCGACATAGAGTCGTCAACAAATATGTTAGGCACATAGCTACAGGTAAATACGTTTGGCACGAAGCCATAGTCAAGATGGCACAAAGCCATATTTAGGTTGGCACAGAGCCATTAATAACGGGTCTATAATCGGCACGAAGCCCACAACAACGACACACAGCCTTCGGTAGCGTGATCGGCACTTAGCCATCGATCGGTCAACAGATATTGTGACAGAGTCACCAAATAAAGATATTGTGGCAGAGCCACCAGAACAGATATTTGTGGCATAGCCACTAGAACGCTTCCTCCGTACAAAATCCCAACCCATGCAACATGTCATGTATGCAGAATGTCATGCCCATATTTGAATCAAACAATCACAGTCAAGTCATTCATATCACCAACTTATATTCACAATCAAATCCGTCAAACACACAGTCCAAGTCAGTCACTTGCCCACAAGGGCAAAACAATCATTTAACACCCTAGGGGCAAAATGGTAATTTTACCCCACAAGGGTATCTCGGTAATTCTACCCTACAGGGGTATTTCGGTATTTCTACCCTACAAGGGTATTTTGATAATTCTATCCTATAAGGGTATTTCAGTAATTCTACCCTATAGGGGTATTTCAGAAATTCTACCCTACAGGGGTATTTCAGTAATTTCACAATCAAGGGTAAAACGGTAATTTTGTAAATCGAGGGTAAAACGATAATTTTGTAAACTGAGGGTAAACCAGTAATTCTGTAAATCAAGGGTAAAACGGTAATTTTACAAATCGAGGGTAAAATGGTAATTCTGTAAATCGAGGGTAAAACAGTAATTCTATAAACTGAGGGTAAAACGGTAATTCTGTAAATCGAGGGTAAAATAGTAATTCTATAAACTGAGGGTAAAACGGTAATTCTATAAATCGAGGGTAAAACGGTAATTCTATAAATCGAGGGTAAAACAGTAATTCTGTAAACTGAGGGTAAAACGGTAATTCTGTAAATCGAGGGTAAAACGGTAATTCTGTAAACTGAGGGTAAAATAGTAATTCTATAAATTGAGGGTAAAACAGTAATTTTAAAAATCGAGGGTAAAATGGTAATTCTGTAAATCGAGGGTAAAACGATAATTCTGTAAATCGGGAGTACTTTGGTAATTTTACAAGTCGAGGGCATTTCAGTAATTGGTAAACTAAAGTATTCTAAACATGGATAACAATACGAATGGGCCTAAAGCTTATCTCGGCCCAAATGGGCCCACACGCTCGTGTGGCCCTTTTAGCCCAAACCTAGCCACAGATATACGATTCACCTAGCCTAGTCCAATATTTACTACACAATCAAACAACTTATCCAATTGGGCCCGTAGGCCCATTGGGCCCACATGGCCCCTTTCGGCCCATCGCGGCCCGAAGTAGCCATCCAACAACAAGAGTAGTGATAAATACACACCTGATTGGAGACTGGAGTTAATCCACGCTCCGAGCACTCTTGGCCGACGCCCAACCCAAACGAGCACGCCATAAAGCGAAAGGGATCAGCCAAGAAAGGTACCTTTACTCTCCTCATGGTTCTCTCTATTTAAAGCCAGCTTCCCATCCACTCTTCTGTTAGCTTCCCGATGTGGGATCCCTCCAACATTGGAGTTTAAATTCAACACCAATTCAACACCAACTCTTGCCGCCCCCTGTTAGCAAAATAAATGCTCTTTGCTTGCCATGGGATTCGAACCCATGCCTCCCTTCAAATGCTCCACACGCCACTTGCCACTAAGCCATAAGGTTTTTTGTGTCACAATTTCTCCAACAATATTCTTAAGGCCTACCTACTACACCCAGGGTTTGATTCACCTTAAACCAAATTTTTTGCTAGAGTCCAGGTTTAAACCCAGGACTTCTCCAACACTTCTCAACACACTTAACCACTAAAACAAGCCTTCATTAATGAAATTTGCATGCACAACAGAATATTATAAGCTGCCTTCAACCGCTCCCATGCTCAAGGCCCAAAACTTCTAGGCCCAAATTCAGGGTGCTACAGTTTTTAGGGCCTTGAGGGCTCAAATAGGGGAGAATATGTCTGTCTTTGATTTGTTTTGCTATGATTGATGATGCAAATTAAATGTTTTAAATTTTTGATTGTTTTGAATTGAAATCTCCGGTTATGCTTAGTAACCCTATTTGGCGATGGATACATGTTAGGAGAGCTGCACTTATTGGTATCAGAGCTACGAAATAGTCGATTCTCAGACTGAACGTAGCGTGTGTGAGTCTAGGTATACATGCCATTGTATAACCTGTGATAGTGTGATAACTCCTGAGTTGATTTGAATTACGTTTTCGTATAGTTATGACAATCCAACTGAGCCGACCCAGATGAAGTTTAAAGTAACGCGCAAGCCTCCATTCATGGAGCAACGTCAAGTGGTTCAAGGCCCATATTTGAGCGTCTGGGAGGAGAGGCTAAAGAAGCCTTCTTTCAGATGATGAGTGAGTGGTTTACTTAGTTTGTACGAATGAACCCGGTGGCTCAATGATCTCTACCTCCACTTATGTCTTAACCGATCGCTGTTGTTCCTCAAGTCTTGGAAACAGTGTGAGTTAATAAATTGCCAGTCGACAAAATTCGCAAATATGGGGTTGAAGAATTTAGAGCTATAGTTGATGATGATCCTGAGAGAGCTGAGTTTTGGTTAGAGAATACTATCAGAGTTTTTGACGAGTTATCCAGTACACCGAATGAATGTGTAAAGTGTGTTGTATCTCTACTAAAAGACTTAGCATATCAGTGGTGGAATACTTTGATTTCAGTTGTGCCAAGAGAGCGTATCGACTAGGAATTCTTTTAAGTTGAGTTCAGAAAGAAGTATATAAGTTAGAAATTCCTTGATCAGAAATGTAAAGAATTTTTCAAACTTAAGTAGGGCCGTATGACAGTGTTAGAGTATGAATGAGAGTTTGTCAGATTGAGTAAATATGCTCGGGAGTGCATTCCAACTAAGACTGCAATGTGTAAATGGTTTGAAGATGGGTTAAACGAGGATATAAAACTTCTAGTCAGGATTCTCGAGCTAAAAGAATTCATTATTTTAGTTGACACAGCAAATAAAGCCTAGGAGCTTAGTAAAGAGAAAAGAAAAGCTGGTTTTGAAGTTAGAGACTTAAGAAAAAGATAATCTGGGAAATCGTATCAGTCATCATCGAAGAGATCAAAAAACATCATAATCATTCGACTGCTTTAGTGGGATACCCTATTGAGATCGAGGCAAATAATATGCAGGTTCAAAGAAGCAAGCTACAAAGTTCAAAGACGCAAGCTACATTTGTAGTGAGCGTAAGTAGCATTAACGATAATAAACCTGATTGTCAATGATGTGGACGCCTACATTTTGGCGAGTGTAGGGCGAAAGACGGGACTTGTTTCAAATGTGGTTTGTATAAAATTTTTATCTATGATTGCCCAGAAATATTTGAGACCCGACAACGCTGCCACGAGGGGAAGACTGCCTCGTAATCCTAGAAATATGAGTAGTAGTCGTGGTGGAACAAAAGACTTTGTTATGAGATCTGAAGCACGAGCAACAGTTAAGGCTTACGCTATTCGTGCATGAGAGGAAGCTTCTGCGCCAGATGTTATTATTGGTACTTTCTCTATCTTTAACATTAGTGTTATTCTTTTGATTGATCCGGGATCAACCCATTCGTATGTATGCACGAATTTAGAATCAAGTAAGAATTTACCTGTTGAGTCCATTGAATTCATGGTTAAAGTATTGAACCCCCTAGGTTAATATGTGTTAATTGATAAAGTTTGGAAGAAGTGTCCTTTGATGACTCAGGGTTACAGTTTTCTAGTTGATTTGATGCTATCTCCATTTCATGAGTTTGATGTGATCTTGGGCATGGATTGGCTAACTCTACATGGTGATATTGTGAACTGTAAATGAAAGCTTATTGTATTGAAATGTCAGAATGGTGAGACTGTTTGGATTGAATCAAATAGTTTGAGTGGGTTTCCTATTGTTATTTCAGATATGTCAACATAGAGATATGTGAGAAAAGGTTGCGACGCTTACCTTGCATATATACTAGAATCTAAAGCATCTGAGTTAAAAATTGAATTAGTGCTAGTGGTTTGTAAGTATCTTGATGTGTTTCCTGAGGAGTTACCCAGATTACTACCGAACAGAGAGGTTGAGTTTGCTATTGAGCTAGTACCGAGAACATCATCAATATCAATAATGCCTTATAGAATGGATCCTACTGAGTTAAAAGATTTTAAAGCACAATTGCAAGAATTGAAAGATAGGGCTTTTACTCAACCCAGTTTTTCACCTTGGGGTGCACTAGTTCTGTTCGTTAAGAAAAATGACGAATCAATGAGATTGCATATTGATTATCGTCAGCTCAACAAAGTTATGATCAAGAATAAATTGCCACGAATTGACGATCTATTTGATAAGCTAATTTTGAAGATTGACCTTCGTTCTGGCTACTATCAACTATAGGTTAAAGACTCAGATGTATCGAAAACTGCATTCAAGACCAGGTACGAACATTATGAATTTCTTATGATGCCGTTTGGTTTAACTAATGCACCTACAGTATTTATGGATTTGATGAACAGAATATTCAGACTATATTTAGACAGATGCCGTTGTGGTATTTATTGATGATATTTTGATTTATTCACGAGATGGGTTTGAGCATACCAAGCATTTGAGAATTGTACTGCAAACCCTGCATGATAAACAATTGTTTGCCAAGTTTAGCAAATGTGAATTTTGGCTCCAGGAAGTTGGTTTTCTGGGACATATTGTATCGACTGAAGGCATCGAGTTGATCCGAGTAAAATTTGAGTAGTTGTTGACTGGAACCCTCCAAAAAACGTATCTGAAGTTAGAAGTTTTCTAGGATTAGCCAGTTATTATAGAAGATTTTTCAAAGGATTCTCGATGATTGCAACATCAATGATGAGAATTTTGCAAAAAGATGTAAAGTTTGAATGGTCTGAGAAGTGTTAGAAAAGTTTGAATCAATTGAAAGCACTATTAACCGAGGCACTAGTACTAGTTCAGCCTGAATCAGGTAAAGAATTTCTGATTTTCAACGACACATCTTTGAATGGTTTAGGCCGTGTTTTGATGCAGGAAGGTACAGTGATAGCGTATCTTCCAGACAGTTAAAGCCGCACGAAAAGAATTATCTAACTCATGATTTGGAATTGGCAGCTATAGTGTTCGCGTTGAAGATTTGGCGGCACCATTTCTACGGTGAAAAGTGTCATATATTTACCAATCATAAGAGTTTGAAGTATTTAATGTCACATAAAGATTTGAATCTGAGACAACGTAGGTGGCTTGAGCTATTAAAAGACTATGATTTGGTTATTGATTATCATCTGGGTAAAGGGAATATAGTTGTTGATGCTTTGAGTAGAAAGTCTTTATTTGCTTTGTGAGTGATGAATACGTGATTGACGTTGTCTAATGATGGTTCAATTTTAGCTGAGTTGAAAGCTAAACCAATGTTTTTACAGTAGATCTGTAGGGCTCAAAAGTGTGATGACGAGTTGCTAGCTAAACGAACATAAATTGAGTCAACTCCTGATTTAGAATTCCATATTGGATCCGATGATTGTTAATTTTTCAGAGGCAGGATTTCTGTACTAAAGAATCCAGAGCTCATTTGGAAGATTTGAGAAAAAGCTCATAGTGGTAGCTTGTCCGTTCATCTTGGAAGTAATAAGATGTACAGTGATTTGAAACAGAGGTATTTGTGGATGGGAATGAAACGAGAGAATTCTGACTTTGTATCGAGATGTTTAGTATGTCAACAAGTTATAATTGAACATCAGGTACCTTGTAACACCCCTAACCCATATCTGTCGCCTGATTAGGGTCATAAGGCATTACAGAAGAAAAGAACAATTCCGAACAATTATATATATACACATGAACAAGTCCCGAAAATCAGTTAAAATTTATTTCATAATTAACACAACTCTTAAACTTGAAACATTTCATATCATACTTATACATAAATAGTCTTATCAATCATATACAACAATATGAAATATATCATTCAAAATATTAAAGCATATACTGATTTTAACAGAGATAAGATATAAAGCTATATGATTATCCAACTATTATTATACATAGAATACATTGACTTTTATATTAACTAATGATATTATCACTCAACTAAAATTCAAGCATCATTTAAATATCTAATATTAATTAAATTCATACTTAAAACCACATATCGATACATTGTACAAACTAATATCTTTATAAATATTTACAAAGTGATTAATCAAATCACCACCGAATATCAAATTCAAAACAACTACATAAGTCACATAATAATGCCGAACACTTATGAATGCTAATACCATGTAATAGTTCACTTATGAAACTAACTTTTATGACATAAACTAGTGTTTTGTCATGGTAACCAAATACTTACAACCAAATGCATATATTTGATACTTACCAATGAACACAGACCACAACCAAATTCTCAATCACCTTATTCCAATCATTTTGTCTTATAACATATAATTTAACTAATACATCCAATTCAATATATGCATATATTCATAAGTGCCAAATCACAAGTAACTCATAAGTATAATTCATGTCCTCCATCTCATAACCAAATGCCATTACCTTTATCACATTCGAACACAGCCATATATCATTTAACACCATGTTTATATATTATTACCTATATCAAAACATAACAGCCAATTCATATATATTTACCTATACAAAACCTTAGCTGAACCGATTAAACATGCTATGAAAATGTATACACACAATGATGATTACATCAACCATTTCCAAATTCACCAACCATTATCAAGCTAATACCAAAACATATAACATCTATCACATAAACCATTCATGCATAGTATATAGTATTATAACCAAAAGTGAGCTCAAACCATAATAAAAACATAACCAAATTTAACATGAAGATTAAGCCATTTTTGCATGGCTCAAATTATACAAAAGCAAAATCCAACATTTCAAAACACTTTCCAGCCTATACATGGCATAATTCGAGTTTAACTTACAAAGGTACCAAAATAATAAATAGTGTGATGAACTTTGCTGACAGTCCCTGAGCTTGTAGCTTGACTCCAAAATCTATAAAATCAAGTAAACATGAACATATAGAATAATCTATCATAGCTTAGTAAGTTATAAGAAAATAAACAATCCAATGGTATAATCTACTCATTTAAAACCAAACCGAATTACATTAATATTACCCTACTTAGTCTCAAGCATACAATTTTCTTAAATAAAACCTTTTCATACATAATTCCCACCTTGGCCGAATGCCCATATAATCAATTTAAGTAATTATCATTCCACTTTCAAAGCCAATATGTCTTTAGACAACCAAATATACATACACTCTTAGACACAAGCTCAAGTATCATAATATGACATCATGTACGCATATTACTTAAATGGTTGAATATACATGGTCACATATATACACATATCCATGAATCAATTCCATAATTTACATACCATTTTTTCAAAAGCCAAATACACTTACCAAATTCATATATATATATCCTTCTTTTACATCACACATAATTTGTAACAACTATCAAGTACATACTTACCTTATTACTAGTAGCCAAGAAGCTAACTCATACCTGGCCATTTAACTTATTTTACACATCCAATCACGCTTTACCTTTGCCCAATGAACCATTTGGAATTGGATAGGACACTCAGATAATCACACATATATCGTACAATGCCAACGTCCCAGGCGTGGTCTTACATGTAATCACATATCGATGCCACTATCCCAGACAGGGTCTTACTCGCACACATATATCGGAGTCACATATTGATGCCATGGTCTTACTCGAACATCACATATCAAAATCCTATGTCATGACATGTGTATCCTAACTATTCCTAAGGTTCATACAGGGCTTTCGAATGTCATAACTCGATCGAAACGAAGTCGTAAACATAGTTGCCAAGCTTAACAACATTTGACTACTACAAATATAAATTCATATATTTCATTTCAACATATATACTTTACCTTTAATTAAAATTAACTACATCTATTTGCTTATGAACTTTACCTCGGACGATATAAAATGGAACGGGGCAACTAGTCGACAACTTTCGTTTTCCCTCGATCCAAATCCGATTTCTTTGGTTATTGATCTAAACATATTCAAATTAAGCTCATTCAAACATATTTTCATTCAATTTATTCCAAAAACACATAAATGGGAAAATTCTATTTTACCCCTGACATTTACACTTTTTACAATTTAGTCCCTATTGCCCAAAACACAAAATATGCAAAATTTCAACTCACCTATGTTAGGCTGAATCTTACCCATATTCATACAAGTCCATATATTTCATTATTTCACATTTTAGTCCCTTAAATTATTATTTTTGCAATTTAGTCCTAATTACTCAAAATAATCAAAAACTCCAATACAAAACATTTTAATCTAAAACATATCTTTCTTATTTCATCATCAAACAAAAAAAATCACAAGCTCTCAACAATGGCATAACTCAAAATATTCACCAAAATAAAAAATTCAAGCATGGGTTTACTAGTACTCGAAGCAACGATCTCAAAAACGTAAAAATTATCAAAAACCGACTAAGAACGAACTGTGAATCAAGCTTGGAAGGATGGTCGAACCTAGGTTTCTCTTTTCTTTCTTATTTTCATTGGATGAACATAATAAAATAAAATGAATATGATAACTTTGTATTAGTTATTATATGTTTATTAACCAAATTACTCATTTAACCGTTCTAATATGATATAAAATCATTATATTCCTTGGCCATTACTGTCCACTTATTCATTCAATGGATTAATTGCAACATGAAGGCTTCCATTTAAAAATCCAAATGCAATTCGGACCCTTTTAGTAATAACCACCAAATTTTCATTTTACGTGATTAAGTCCTTTTATTTAATCGGACACCTAAACGACAAAATTAAATCACAAAAATTTCACAGACATAAATTCACATAAAATAAACACAAAAAATAATTTTTAAATATTTTTTTGACTCAGATTCGTGGTCCTGAAACCACCATTCCGACTAAGGTCTAAATCGGGCTGTTACATACCTTCTGGTTTATTATAGCCAGTGATGATTCCATAATGGAAATGAGAGTGAGTTATGATGAACTTCGTATCGGGTTTTCCCCTGTCTTCGAGAAAGAAAGATGCAATTTGGGTTGTTGTTGATTGTTTGATGAAGTCTACACATTTCATTCTGGTACGTAGAGATTATTCTCTTGAGAGATTAGCTGAGATTGTTAGATTGCACGGGGTGTCAGTTTCTATTATTTTGGATAGAGATCCGTGGTTTACATCATGATTCTAGAGAAAGTTACAAGAAGCTCTAGGAACACGATTGCATTTTTTTACTGCATTTCATCCTCAGACTGATGGTCAGCCTGAACGAGTAATTAAGATACTCAAGGATATGCTTCATTGTTGTGTGTTAGAATTTGAAGACAACTAGGATAAATATTTACCGCGGGTCGAGTTCACGTATAATAATAGTTATCAGTCAAGCATAAAGATGACACTGTATAAAGCTTTGTATGGTCGTAAATGTTGAACTCCTTTGTATTGGAAAGAGCTCAGTGAGAAAAAGATTCATGGGGTTGATTTGATTTGACAAACTGAAGGAAAATTAAAAGTAATTCGAGATAGTTCAAAAGTTGCTTCAGATTATTAGAAATCGTTTGCAGATATGATGTAACAGCCTGTTTTTAGTCAAATCGGAATAGTGGTTTTGAGACCACAAATTTGAGGTTAAAATAATTTTATTATTATTATTCTAATGTTTACAGTATGATTGAATTATTGTGTGAAAGTTTCATTTGGAAATTTTATTGTTTGGGTGGTTAATTTGATAAAAAGGACTAAATCGCGTAAAGTGAAAAATTTGAGTTCTATTAGTTAAAGGTATTAAATGGCTATGAAATTAAATAGAGGAGGTGTTTATGTTGTAATTAGCCTTATTAAGGTTAGTGGACATTATTGTACATGGATTATATGAAATTTTAATGTTATAATAAAGGTTAAATTAGTAAATCATAAAATAATTTAAGTTAAAATAATAAAAACATGGTATCATCATCTTCATTAAGTTTCTACGACCAAAAATTAGGGCTTAAGAAGCCATTTTTTTACCTTCAAGTTTATCCAAGCTTCCTAGCTCAAATTGTAAGTCAGTTTTTATCCTGATTTTAATGATTTATATGTTTTTGAGATCGTTGCAATTAGGTCTAGCTGGCCCAGGGACTATTTTTCAAAACTGTTAAAGGTTTAGAGTTTTTTCATTTTGGAATACATGATTATTTTGATGTTTAATGATAGATTATGAATGTTTGATGGTAGTTATACAAGTTTTGTTAAGTGATTTTTAGTGAAAATGCAAATTAGGGATTAAATTGTGAAATGTAGAAACTTAATGGTTAAAATCTAAAATAAATGAAAAATATGGACTGCTAGGGATCTAATTGAAATTCGGCTAGCATGGTTTGGTATTAAATTGCATGAATTTGTGATTTTATGAACTAGGGACTAAATTGTAAAAATGTGAAACATTAAGGGGCAAATGTGTAAAAGTTCCTTAATGTGAATTTTGGACTACATTTATTGGAGAGATAATTAAATAAGTTAATTTTGATTACATTTAGATCAAGAAAGGAGAAATATGAACTTAGATAGGGGGATGACCAAGGTTTCGGATTAGTTGACTTGTGTCGTCATTTTTACATCCTAAGTAAGTTCGTATGTATTAACCATTGTTATAATTATGTTTTTAATGCTTTGATATTGTATGAATTGTGAATACGACTCTACAAACACATTTGATGATGATTCGACAAGTGTGAAATCCCGGTTGAACCTTAGGAATAGATTAGGATATGAATGACATATCATTAGGGCTTATTGTGATTATGAGATTCGGGTGCTGGTCCTGTATGTCCTACTAGTGACTGAGTATACTGGCATGTGTTGCGGTTACTTGACAGCTTGTGTGAGCAGCACTGTGTAGTTACGTCTCAACTGACAACTTGTGTGAGCAGGCCCGTTGATAGCTTTAGTGTGAGCAGTTTATGTAATACGAGATTGAGATAGCTTCGGCTATATATGTGGCACTTAGGATGTGAGTTTCTCAAGTATCCGATAGTATTCTGAATGGTTCAACGGGTATGAGATTAATACGAGAGAGTACAGGTATGTACATGAATCGTATAAGCTTTAAATTGAAGAAATTATGAAGTTCACGTATAATATTATGAGTGAATAAGTGAAAGGTTGTTAGACAATATGAGTTACATGTTGATATATTTAATTTGTAGAATGGTGTATTTATGATTAATTGATGTTATTTCATACGAGCTGTAACAGTCCGATTTAGACCCTAATCGGAATAGTGGTTTTGGGACCACGAATCTGAGTTAGAAAGATATTTGAATATTATTTTCTGTGTTTATTATATGTGAATTAGCATGTGTGAAAGTTTCGTATAAAAAATTGATTGTTTGTGTGCTTAATTAAAGAAAAGGGCTTAATCGCGTAAAATGAAAACTTGATAGTTTAAATCATAAAGGCTGAATTGTTAGTGGCTTTTTAATATGGAGAATATATGTTACAAATTGCCCATGATAATATGCATTGGACGGTAGTAACCTTATAAAATCATGGTTTATTATTTTATTGGAAATGTTGTTTAAGTAAAATGGTTATTATAATAAGTTATAAGAAAACATAAAAATTAAATAAGCATGCATAATTCTTGTTTTTGTTGAAACTTGAGAAAAAAAGGAAGAAAATATAGCTTTGTGATGTTTGGCCATTAACAAGCTTGATTAATGTATGTATCTAGCTCAGTTTTTGATAATTTTTACGTTTTTGAGATCATTACTTCGAGTACTACCTGACCCATGCTTGAATTTTTGATTTTGGTGAACATTTTGAGTTATGCCATTGATGAATAATTGTGTTTTGTGATGTTTGATGATAAATTATGAAAGATATGTTTTGGATTAATATGTTTTGTATTGGAGTTTTTGATGATTTTGAATTATTAGGACTAAACTGCAAAAATAATAAATTGAAGGTCTAAAATGCAAAATAAATGAAATATATGGATTAGTATTGTAACACCCCAAACCCGGCCCAGACGTTATGGCCGAATCTGATGTGCCACATTGAAGTTAAAAACCCATGTTTCGTTTTAGTGCTTTAAAAACCGACTTTTGTTAAGCTAACAAAGTGAATGGGAGCTGGGCACCAGGTAGGAATCCGTAACAGAGGAGGTGAACCATGAAGGCTGCTTAAGTACCAAGCTTTTCTAATGGATCCAATCCTAGACATGCCCACAACCATTGCCACACTTGGTTAAATCGAGTTGTAATTTATTTAAGTTGAAATCTTTGATAAATCAGATAATCGTGGCGTGGTGTTATTTTAAAAACAATTATCATTTTGAAAACACGTCCTAAGTCTAGCCCATTTATTAACAAACAAATTAAAGTTATTAAAAATAAAATAATCCCAGAAAATAATTAAAATGGCCTTATTACAACCCAAAACCAAACAATAATATTAATAAGATAAAACTTATAATGAAATAAATCGGCTACTTACTGCAATTAAAAGAAACAAAAACAGTAGTGTGGCCATCTCCGAGTCCCTCGCAGCTCCAAACCATCTAAGCTTAGGGATTACCTGCACAGTTAGAAACGGGGTGAGTTTACGAAAACTCAGTGTGTAATCCCAATAACAAACAAACAGTGAAAACACAGTATCAGTACAATCTGGGCCAAAGCCCTATTTAGTCTTGACATATACTGGGCCGAAGCCTTTCGTTTAATAGTTACTGGGCCGAAGCCTTTTCATAAATCATATCACTGGGCCGAAGCCTTTTCATAAATCATATCATTGGGCCGAAGCCTTTACTGTAAACGGTATGGCCCTTAGGCCCATTTCAATATCACATGTAATGTCAATGGATGTATGCAAGCCCATTTCAATATCACATGAAATACCAATGAATGTATGCAAGCCCATTTGGGGAGACTACTCAACCCACCATCCGCTACTCTCCACCCGTACCAACCAACACACC
The DNA here is from genome assembly GCF_007990345.1 of Gossypium hirsutum. Lineage (NCBI taxonomy): Eukaryota > Viridiplantae > Streptophyta > Magnoliopsida > Malvales > Malvaceae > Gossypium > Gossypium hirsutum. Next base: position 31,512,890 of record NC_053432.1, read on the forward strand.
ATGTGGGGAATAACTCAACCCACCCATCCAACACACCATTGGCAGCATAGTTGCTTTTTCATATATCTGGAGGCCTAGCCTCTTTAATAACTGGGGCAAAGCCCTTTTCGGTAAACTGGGGCAAAGCCTTTTTCAATAAACTGAGGCATAAGCCCTTTTCGGTAAACTAGGGCATAAGCCCTTTTTAATAAATTAGGGCATAAGCCCTTTTCGGTAAACTGGGGCATAAGCCCTTTTCAATAAACTGGGGCATAAGCCCTTTTGCACTTCCTCCATCCATATAAAAACCCAACCCAATGCAACATGTCATGTATATAGAATGTCATGCCCATATTTGAATAAACAATCACAGTCAAGTCATTCATATCACCAACATATATTCACAATCAATCCGTCAACCACATAGTCCAAGTCAGTCACTTGCCCACAAGGGCAAAACAGTCATTTTTCACATTATAAGGGTATTTTTGTAATTTTACCAAATATCAGGGTTTTCCATGTTCATTACAATTATCAATATTTTCGAGTGTTTAAACAATGATCTTTAACCCACTTTATCAAATTCAGGCTTTTGGGCCCAAAACCTCTAATGGGCCCTACGAATGCTGATTTAGCCTACTTAACCCAAAATTTACAACAATACTAACCATGTTAACGTGCAACTTTTCCAAATTCCATTTTCTATCAATTCTACCCAAATGGGTCCGAAAGCCCATTGGGCCCAATTTCAGCCTATTGAGGCCCAACTTACCATCGTGCACAAAATTGAGTTCTTACCTGTTCCATCGATCCAAACACCGATCTTATCGTATTTATCGCATCTATACCCAAACGCAACATTACAAGTTCCCAAAATACCGGTATTTTAGCATTTCGGCGTCTCAGAAAATATTAATCTAAGCTATTATGAGGGTTAGTACACACCTGTTACGGGTTGAAGTTGAAACATTTCCAAAATCAATCGCCTACGATAACCACCACCTGTCACTCAAACTTAACTAATCCAATATCAATATATGTAAATCCTAAGCACATCAGTCATACGGAACATAAGGGCATATTCGTCATTTTACCATACAGGGGTATTATGGTCACTTTACCCTACAGGGGCTTTACGGTCTCTTTACCCTACAGGGGCTTTACGGTCTTTTTACCTAATAGGGGTATTTTAGTCATTTCATCCTACAAGGGTGTTTTGGTAAATCTACAAACCAAGGGTATTTCAGTAATTTTGTAAACCAATGGTATTTCCATAATTTTAGAAAGTCGAGGGTATTTCTGTAACTTTATAAACCAGGGGTATTTTGGTAATTTTATAAATTGAGGGTATTTTGGTAATTTCACAAACCAGTGGTATTTTGGTAATTTTACAAACTAGGGGTATTTTGGTAATTTTACAAATTGAGGGTATTTCGGTAATTTTACAAACCAGGGGTATTTTAGCAATTTTACAAACTAGGGTATTTTGGTAATTTTACTGATCGAGGGTATTTTGGTAATTTTGTAAACTAAGGGTATTTTAGTAATTTTGTAAATCGAGGGTAAAACAGTAATTCTATAAATCAATGGTAAAATAGTAATTCTATAAATTGAGGGTAAAACGATAATTCTGTAAATCGAGGGTAAAACGGTAATTCTGTAAATCGAGGGTAAAACGGTAATTCTATAAATCGAGGGTACTTTGGTAATTTTACAATTTGAGGGCATTTCAGTAATTTGGTAAACTAAAGTATTCTAAACAGGGATAACAATACGAATGGGCCTAAAGCCTATTCTCGGCCCAAATGGGCCCACACGCTCGTGTGGCCCTTTTAGCCCAAATCTAGCCACAGATATGAGATTCACCTAGCCTAGTCCAATATTTACTACACAATCAAACAACTTATCCAATTGGGCCCGTAGGCCCATTGGGCCCACATAGCCCCTTTCGGCCCATCGCGGCCCAAAGTAGCCATCCTACAGCTAGAGTAGTGAGAAATACACACCTGATTGGAGACTGGAGTTAATCCAAGCTCCGAGCACTCTTAGCCGACGCTCCATAAAGCGAAAGGGATCAGCCAAGAAAGGTACATTTACTCTCGTCATGGTTCTCTATATTTAAAGCCAGCTTCGCATCCACTCTTATGTTAGCTTCCCGATGTGGGATCCCTCCAACATCAGAGTTTAAATTCAACACCAACTCTTGCCGCCCCCTGTTAGCAAAATAAATGCTCCTTGCTTGCCATGGAATTCGAACCCATGCCTCCCCTCAGATGCTCCACACGCTTATTGCCACTAAGCCACAAGGCTTTTTGTGTCATATTTTATCCCCAATTAATTATAAGGTCTAAAGGCCAAAGTCCAGGTTCCCTTAAAAAACCAAAATAAATTGGAAGAGCCAAGACTTGAACCCAGGCTCCCATACAACCTTAATGACGCCACAACCACTAGACTACATGTTTCTTTGTGTCATATATTTACCACAATAATTTAAAAGGCCCCCATCGAAGCATCCAGGTTTTTTTCACTTAATACCAAAATTTTTGCTAAAGCCCAAGTTTGAACCCAAGATTTCTCCAACACTTCTCAAAGCCATTAACCACTAAGGCAAACATTTAATTGTGTTATTTCATTGCACAATTAAATACCTATATACAACCTCCTTACGGACCCGCACTCAAGGCCCAATACTTCTAGACCCAAATTCGGGGTGTTACAAGTATGAGCATAAGGAAGATTCGGCCTAACTATGATGTGGTGAGATTTTGTGTATTTTGTGTTTTGTGCAATTAGGATTAATTTGTAAAAGTATGTAATATTAGGGGTAAAATGGTAATTTGCCCATTTATGTGTTTTTGGGTTAAATTTAATGAAATTGTGTTTAAATGAGGTTATTTTGGAATTATATAGATCAAGAACAAAAGAAATCGGACTTGGATCGGGGAAAAGCAAAAATAATTGAATAGCCGATTTTTAACATCCGTCGATATCTGAGGTAAGTCTTTAAGCAATTAAACATAGTTTAATTTGAATATATAATGGTTTACTATGATGATTCAAATTTTATAGTTGTATAGCACACTAGCCGAATGTGGTTTAACATTGAATTAATGTGGTTGATTTTTATTCGACTGAGTTAAAACCTCTGAAAGTTATATGAATTACATGGAATATTTGGACGATTCGATATATGAACTGTTATGGACTGATTTTATAATTGTGATATTCGGGCTTTGAGCCTAGCAAGCTTTGTGCTGGTGAATTTGATCGGGCTTTGTGCCTAGCAGGCTTAGTGCCGGTGAATAAATATCAGACCTTGGGTCTAGCAGGCCTTGTGCCGGTGTGTGATTCAAGCTTATGCCTAGCAGGTTTTATACCGATGACTTATTTTCAAGTCTATGCTTATAAGATTTCAAGTTGTTATGGAAAGTGAGCAAGTAAAATTGAGCTAAATGACATTGTATATATATTCGACCACATAGGTATGTACATATGTGATGATATATATTGAATTTGTAAATTTTGGCTACATGTGATGTTCTATCTAACTTGTATATTAGGCCATATGTGATGATATAATGAACCTTGTGTATTCGGCCATGCATGTAAGTATTTATGATATGATATATTGGACCTTGTATATTCGGTTATATAGGTAAGTATTTACGTGGTGTTATAATTGACCTTGAAGATTCGGCCAAGGTAACTTCTTTGTGTTAAAGTATAACATTAATGATAAAATTTGGCTTGTTTGAAATGTTTGATTTAATCATTTGAGTTGTTTAATTTGCTTAAGGCTTACTGAGCTTAGTTAGCTTACTTTGTGTGTTTTTGTTAATCTGTTTTATAGATTTTGGTTGTAAGTTACGAGCTCGGGGATTGTTATTGAAGTCATCCACACTATCGTCAACCTTCGGTACTTTTAAAAGTCTATTTTCGAACTTATGGCATGTATAGGCTAATATGTATTTTGTTCAACCTTGGTATGTATAATTTGAGCCATGCGAATATGGCTTAACTTCTAAGTTTGGATATGGTTATGTTTGGTAATGGTTTATTCCATTTTGATTATAATGTTATATGAAATGAATGAATGGTATTTGTTTGATTGGTGCTATATGTATTGGAAATAGTTTGAAAATGATTGGTGGACTTGGTTGTGGTTGATAATTCAGTTATGGTGTGTATAAATTTGAATAAAATGGTTAGATGCTTCAAATTTGGTGTATGTTTAGTCATTTATAAACATGAGTTCAGATGTTAAGCTTGTTTAATGTATATTTAGATATGCATGATATAGGATATGATATATATTAATGAATGAAACTTGGTTTGGTTAATAATAGATTAAAAATGTTAATGAGACATGTGTATGTTCGAATATGCATAGATTAGTTTGGTTCGGTTTGCATGGAAGTTGCATATGTACTTAAAGTAGTTAAATGGTTAAATATATAGGTATGGTTAATTAAGTTAAATAATGATTATCTATTGTGATTGTTTTGTTTAATATGGTTTGTAAACGAGACAATGATAAATGACCAAATGAATAGTAATTTGTGCAATAGTAAACTATAGGAATTATATGAGCTTTAGCAAGATGTTGATTATATATATGCACATGTATATGAGAATGTAAGCGAAATACGCTTGTCATTATGGTTTGGTTTACAATGAAAGTGTATATATATATCATTATGGTTTGGTTTACAATGAAAGTGTATACGTATATATATATGATGCTTATGTGGTTGGTATAAATTGTGAAATTTATAATGATATATGTATATATGTATTTGTTAAGGAATAAATGCCTTGTGATAATATTATTTGGTTAAATATGTGCACGTTTAGAATTAAGAAATGTAAAGTTTGATTTTTACAATATATTTATAATGCATGTTTAATATGTAATTATTTACATGCTTTACATTTATATATATGAGTATGATCTGTGTTAATTTGAGAATGTTCAGAACTATACTTATGTTTAGTAATGTCTCGTAACCCTAGTCTGGCGACGGATACGGGTTAGGGGTGTTACACGAGCTTATTAAGCTATAAAGCTTACTTTGTTTGTTTTACCGTGTCTTATAGTGTTTTCAAAGCTAGCTCAGATTCGGGGATCGTCGGAGACTTTGTCACAGTATCCTACTATCACTTTGGTACTATTGAGCTTATGTTTTGAGTATATGGCATGTATAAGGACTTTGGTCATTTTGGTTATGAGTTATTAATGATTTTGGCTATTTGAATTGGCTTGTAAATGTTTAAAGTTTGGTTTCTATATAGCCATGGAAGTTGATTTATTTTGGTATCTTTGAATCATGTATATATATGTGTTTATCTCTTGTGCAATATGTTGAATGATGGTTGTGTGATACTTGATGGTAATAGGTATTATGATTATCAAATGTTTGAGGTGTGGACATTGGTATACTTGTGAGATTAGGCTAAATAATGCATATTTGAGTTTGGTCATTTTTGATGTTTGAGTAAGTGAAATTTGGTATGAATTGGATGGCATACTGGGATATTGTGTGTCTTGTCTATTGTTGGTATTGAAATGGTATAAATGATGCTTGGTTGAGGTTGATTTAATGCCTATTTATGCCTTATTTTAGTGCCATTTGGTTTGGTGTAGGTGTGCACAAGTTTGGGTGGCAAAATGGTTTGGTAAATAGCCTATTTTTTTCCACACGGGAAGAGACACGGGTGTGTGTCTTAGCCGTGTGTGATACACGGTCATGTACATGGTCGTGTGTCCCTTAGTGTTGAAATAGAAACCAAGTCAGTATGCTCCACACAGCCTCACACATGGGCGTGTGACTTGGCCGTGTGGCATAAGTTAGTATACCCTACAGGTTTGGCACGACCTAGCATACGGGTGTGTATGTCCATTTTTAGGGCACAGGGGCTAGCCACACGGGCGTGTGTGTTAGCTGAAGTCAGAAAGTTACATGGGGTCAGAAACGACTACGTGCTTCCATCTCGAATGTCCACACGGCCTGTAACACGGGCATGTCTTTGGTTGTGTGAGACACACGGCTAGGCCACACGGGCGTGTGTCCCCTATTTTTGAGAAAATTTTCTAAGTGTTCTAAGAGTTTCCAAAATTATCAGTTTAGTCCTAAACCACTCCAAATGCATGTTTAGGGCCTCGTAGGCTCGTATTAGGGACAATATGATTGGTTGTGATTGAATTGTATTTGAATTGATTAAATTGTATGTGAAATGTATGTTGAAATGTGTGATAAGTTTGGTAATGCTTCGTAACCCTATTCTGGCGTTGAATACGGGTGACGGGTGTTACATATGAAGCGTAAATACATGGAATTTCAAGTCAGCAAGAGAGTATTCCTGAAAGTATCGCCCTGGAAGAAAGTTCTTCGTTTCGGTTGAAAAGGAAAGTTAAATCTGTGATTTATCGGGTCGTATGAGATTATTAAAAGAACTGAACTAGTAGTGTATCGATTTGCTTTGCCATCAGTTTTAGAAAATATTCATAATGTGTTTAACGTATCTATGTTACGATGGTACCAATCTGACCCTTCACATGTTATCTCACCGGTGGATATCGAGATTCAACTTGATATGTTGTACAGTGAGGAACCAATCAGAATTTTGGGTCTAATGGTTAAAGAATTAAGAAATAAGAGCATAGTTTTAGTAAAGGTTCTTCGCAAACGTCACAGGATAGAGGAAGCCACCTGGGAACCTGAGGAAGCTATGAGAAAACAATATCCGAACCTCTTTCTGGTAAGATTTTTGGGGACAAAAATTCCTTTGGGGGGAGAGTTTTAACGATCCATTTTCAGTGAAATCAGAACAGTGGTTTCGGGACCCTAATCTGACATAGAAATATTAATTTTATTATTATTTTAATGTCGACAACATGTTAGTATTACCTTATAAAAATTTTGTTAAGAAATTTTGTCATTTGTATGCTTAATTCAATAAAAAGGACTAAATTGCAAAAGGTACAAAATTTGAGTTCTATAAGCTAAAGGGATTTAATAGCCATGAAATTATATTGTTAAAGGGTTTATGTTGTAAATAAACCATTGTTTTATTAAGTGGACTCTTATGGACATCTTTTTAATGATTTGTAAAGTAAATAGTAAAGGTTGCTTTAGTAATTTCATAAAGAAATTAAAACAAAAATAAGAAAAGATGGTATTATCTTCTCTAATGAATCATCCATCGAAATTTTAAGAGAAAAAAAACCATTAGAGAAGCTTGCATATTCGGCCAACCTTCCAAAGCTTGCATGGTATGATTTTTCGTCCTGTTTTTAATGATTTCTATGTTTTTGGAGTCGTTGCTTAATCTAGCTAACCCAGGGACTAATTTACAAAATTGTTAAAAGATTAAAGTTTTTCCATGAATGAATTCATGTTGTTTGTGAAGTGTGATGGTAGAAAATAAATCCTTATTGTTAGATAAACAACTTTTGTCAATTGATTTTTGATGAATTTGTCAATTAGGGATTAAATTGAAAAATATGAAAGAAATAATGAAATGTGTGATCAGTTATCAGCTTGTATGAAATCCGGTTTGGCTTGGTAGGGGTGAAATTGAATGAATTTTATTTTACGAGCCTAAGGACTAATTTGTAAAGAAATGAAAACATTAGGAGCAAAAGTGTACTTTTGCAAAAAAATGAATTTGGATTCAATTGAATAGAATAGTTATTAAATTGATTAAATTTTTTAATTTAGATCAAGATAGACCATGTACGACTTTAGGTCAAGGCAAAGAAAAAGCTTCAAATTAATCGACTACATTTCTACATTTATCGTCGAGGTAAGTTCATACGTTTAAATAGCGATTTAAAATTTTTTTTAAATGCTATTATTTTATATAATGTCAAATTGTGTTTCGGTGGAAAAATCCAATGGCGTATCGATGATTATCGGCTAATGAAAAGGGATAGCTTCGGCTATCAAAATAATGAAAAGGGATAGCCTTGGCTATCAAATTATAAAAAAGGGATGGTAACCGTAACAACCCAGTTTAAACCCTAATCAGAACGGTAGTTTCAGGACCACGAATCAGAGTCAGAAAAATATCTAAATATTATTTTCCGTGTTTATTATATGTGAATTTGCATGTGTGAAAGTTTCGTATGAAAAATTGATTGTTTGTGTGCTTAATTTAATAAAAGGACTTAATTGCGTAAATGAAAAATTTGATGGTTATTTATAAAAGGGCAGAATTGATGATGTCTTTCTTATATGAGGTATTTATGTTACAAATTGCCCATGATAATATGCATTGGATGGTAGTGGCCTTATTATATCATGGTTTATTATTTATTACAAAGGTTATTTCTGTAAAATGGATAATATAATAAGTTATAATAAAACATAAAAATTGAAAATATGCTTTCATAATACATAGTTTTTGCCGAAACTAAAACAATAAAGAAAAAGAAAAGAAAACCTAGGTTCGGCATTTTCAGGTTTGATTCAAGGTAAGTTCTAGCTCCGTTTTTATAATTTTTATGTTTTTGAGATCGTTGCTTCGAAAACTATCCGACCCATGCTAGAATTTCTGATTTTGATGAATATTTTGAGTTATGCCATTGATGAATATTTGTGTTTTGTGATGTTTGATGATAAATTATGAAAGATATGTTTTGGATTAATATGTTTTGTATTGGAATTTTTGAAGAATTTGAGTAATTAGGGCTAAATTGCAAAAAAATAAATTGAGGGACTAAAATGTGAAATAAATGAAATTTATGGATTTGTATGAATATAAGGAAGATTTGTCCTAGCTATGTTGTTGCGAGCGTTTGTGTATTTTGTGTTTTATGAAATTAGGACTAATTTGTAAAAGTATGAAATATAAGGGGTAAAATGGTAATTGGCCCATTTATGTGTTGTTGGAATTAAATTGAATGAAATTGTGTTTGAATGAGATTAATTTGAAATTGTATAGCTCAAGAACAAAAGAAATCGGACTTGGACTGGGGAAAAACAAAAATAGTCGAATAGTCGATTTACATCATTTGTCAATATCCGAGGTAAGTCTATAACCAATAAACGCCGTTAAATTTGAATGTATATGATCTATACATGCTGAATTTAATTGTATGAATTTTTGTAGTTATAGCGAAATGCATATATGTTTATGAGATTCGGGAATAAGTTCGGTTCAATTGAGATATGAATTATGAGTAAGATCAACTTTGTAACAGTGATATAATATCAGGCTTATTGCCTAGCAGGCTTTGATGCCAGTGTATGATATCAGGCTTATTGCATAGCAGGCTTTATGCTGGTGTATTAAATCAGGTTTATTGCTTAGCAAGCTCTGTGCCGGTGTATTATACTAGGCTCTATGCCTAACAAATTTTATGTGAGCAATGGTAAAAGTAATCAAATGCATTAAATGAGCTAAAGTGACCAGGTATGTGAATGTGTTTTACTTATTTGAATTGAAAGTAAATTGATTGAAAGATATGCGATAAAAATGTTATGTGATGCTATTGAAAATGTATGAAATTATGAGTAGTGTATTCAGTTTTATGATAGGTATAAGTATGTGATTTAAGAACTTGATTCATGAGTATGTATATATGAATACATATGTATAATTGATTATCTATGATATTATGACTTTGATTTAGGAGAATATATTGATAATTTATATATGTGTATATTCGGCCATTGTATATTTTGGATATAAATATATGTTTGATTCTATTTATTTTATTGATCTATCGAGGTTATTAGCTTGCTTAAATTGCTTATAACTTACTAAGCTACAATAGCTTACTGTGTGTATGTTTATTCTTTATTCTTATAAATTTTGGAAGTTAGTTACAGGCTTGGGGATTGTTAGTGAAGTCATCCACACTATCGTCAACCTTCAGAATTTTTAAAAGTCTTATTTTGAACTTATGGCATGTTTAGGCTAATATGTATGTTTTTCGAACTTGGATATGTATAATTTGAGCCATGCGAAAATGGCTTAATTTCTACGTTTGAATTCGTTTTAGTTAACGTGTTAAGTACTATGAATGAATGATGTTTGAAGTAGGTGTTTTATGCTTTGAAATGGCTTAACTTCCATTCTTAAATCTGATTTTATTGGACTCTGATCTAAGTTCTTTTAAATTATTATGCAATGTGTCACGGTTGATTGATACTTGTGATATCTATTTTGAGTTTCGATGTTGCTTGGTGATTTTGGACATATGCATTAGGGTGATTCGGTTATGGTATGCACAGATAAAACAAATATTTGAATTTTGGTTGTAAAAATTTAGTTAAAATGCTATATGTGATTTGGCTTTAAACGTTAGTTGGTTATGTCCGAACATCATATAACTTTGTCATGATATGTTCATTATAGGGTATGGGAAAATGCATATTTTGAATATATATTTATAAGTTAAATGACTATAATTGAAGAATTTGCATTCAGTTATGTGATGGGAGTTATGAATATTATTTTTGAGTCACCTATGATTCGGCACTTGTGAGTATACATGTAATGGAGTGGTTTATGTATTATTTGAGATATATAATTACAAGATAAAAATATTGGAATTTGGGAAGTTGATTGTGTTTTATATTCATTAATAAGAAGGATATATATATGTATTTAGTTACATGTATTCGGTTACCATGACAAAGTATTTATTTAAGTTATAAAAGTTAGTTTCATAAATGACCTATTTCATGGTATTAGCATGCATAAATGTTCGACAATATTTTGTGAATTATGTGTTAGTTTATGAAATAAATTATAACCGATCTTCAAGATTTGTTCATGTATATACATAATTGTTCAAAATTGTGCTTTTATTCTGTAATGCCTTATGACCCTAATCCGACAACGGATACGGGTTAGTGGTGTTACAGTAATGACTATTCAACAATGAAAAGGGATAGCTTCGACTCTCAAATTGTGAAAAGGGATAGGTTCGGCTATCAAATTATGAAAAGGGATGGTTGTAATGTCCCCGTACCCGAGATCGTCGCCGGAGTCAAGCACGAGGTGTTAACGGACTTAATTCATTAATTAAACAACTCAAACAATTTATTTTAGAATTTCCAGACAAGCTGGCTAACTGCGCCACAGTCGCTAAAAAATCCATATCTTGAGTTACGAAACTCAAAATCCAATTCCGTAAATTTTCCATAAAACGAGACATATATCTACTTACTAATGTTTTTCTAGAATTTTTGGTCGGGCCAATTAGTACAATTTATTAGTTAAAGTTCCCCTGTTTCAGGGTTCGGCTACTCTGAACCCTGTGTATTATGAATCAGATATCTCCCTGTACAGAGTTTCAATGACTATTCCATTTGTTTCTCATAAAACTAGACTCAATAAGTATTTCATACATGTAATATAAAACTCCTAATTGTTTTTTTACAATTTATGGTGAATTTTTAAAGTCATAACAGGGGATTCAGAGATCGCTCTGACCCTGTTCCACCAAAACTTAAATATCTCATAAAATATAACTCATTTACCTGTTTCATTTACTCCATATGAACATAGACTCATCAAGCTTCGATTCCATAACTTAGTCATCACTTAATTCCATTTCTACTATTTTTAGTGATTTTTCAAATTCACATCACTGCTGCTGTCTGATTCTGTTTTGTGGCCAATTTTACCTTTCCAAGGATTTTCATGGTTTAGTTAAGACATAAAGCATACATGTTATCATATATAAACTTGATTAGCCATTCCAATAGCTAATCATTCTAAAACATTTTCATTCCATCCATGGGCCATATCGTAAGATTATACACACAAAATGATTGGAATGCTATACATGCCATATTTCCAAAAATTTCAAGTCATTATACTGCAATTGTCCAGTGATAGTGTGAGCGTGCCTCCGACCGTCCCGATCTCCAAATTGACTTGTCAAAACTACAAAGAATGAAAAGGAGGGAATAAGCACAGATGCTTAGTAAGTCCACATGCAAATAACAAATAACTTAACAAAGCAATTATACCAACCAACATTAGCATAATATCACCAAAACATATATCACATTTCTATACATCATTCATCGTCTTACCATATTATTGTTGTCGTATCAAGTCTCAACCCGAGGGTTAAGTACATACCTATCCAAAGTGCCCATTCCACAACACTTACCAATACGTCACTTGCATCTTGAGTATTCTTCCATTTCACTAGAATTTTACCCATTGAACACATCGGAATATAACTCGGATACATGGAAAGTTTGCACATAAGTGCCACATATGTAGCCAAGCTACCATGTAACCCACCCATAAGCGAACTCGTACTCAACTCAACGAGCTCGGGCGTTCACATCCATAAGTGAACTCGGACTCAACTCAACGAGTTTGGACGTTCGCATCCATAAGTGAACTCGGACTCAACTCAACGAGGTCGGATGGTCAAATATCCGAATCTATTCCTAAGGTTCAACGGGACTTTCCTCGTTCGTACTCCTTTACCATTCTCCTTGGAATACCAATGACGATACTTCGGTAGTCTTTCACATTTTTCAAATAATTCATAAAATTTTTGCATGTTGTCCAACAATGATCACAAAGCATAGAATTGCATGATAACAATCATAATATCGTATAAATAGCATTAAATGATTTAAAATAATGGTTATATTATTTACATATGAACTTACCTCGATACAAAAATGAGAATAGTCGAGCCTATTCCTCATAAACTTTATTTTTCCCCCGATCTCGGCTCAAATCTCTTTTCTCTTAATCTATAATACCAAATTAATTTATTTAATACACACATTCATCAAAACATCCCCTAGTACGAACTTTAGCAAAATTACCATTTTGCCCCTAAACTTTCACATATTTACACTTTTTCCCCGAGGCTCGTAAATTAAACCTCATCCTATTTTATTATATTTTATGACATGATGATCATTTTTCCCTTCTATAGAAACATCAAATTCACACTCTAACATGTACTTATGAATATTAGGTATTTTTACCAATTATGTAATTTTGCTCGTTTTTACGTAAAATCACTTAGCAAAAGTTGTTTAACACAAACTCAAACTTCATATTCTACCATAAAACATCAAAATTCATACATATCATCCATGGTTAAAATTTTAAATATAAACCCTAGCTCAAAATATTGGTAGAAATAGGTAAACCGAGCTACGAGGATTTCAAAAATGTAAAGAACATTAAAAACGGGCATAGAAATCACTTACAATCAAGGCTTAAAAGTGTTGAAACCCTAGCTATGGTGGAGAGAAAAATTTTATAGAAACTTATGGAGAAGATGATCATTTTTGTGTTATTTTTCCCATTTTATTTCATTTAATATCCAAATGACCGAAATGTCCTTTCTTACTAAACTTTCAAAAGTTCCATCCATGTCCATTTTTTGTCCAGAAACTTAGAAATTGGTCAAATTTCTATTTAAGACCTCCTCATTAATATTCCAAAGCAATTTCATACTAAAAACTTCTAGAATGCAAGTTTTGCAACTTATTCAATTTAGTTCCTAACTTCAAATTAAGCACTTTATGCATAAAATTTCTTCACGAAATTTTCACACAATCATGCAATCAAATCATAGACCTCAAAATAATCATAAAATAATTATTTCTATATCGGATTTTGTGGTCCCAAAACCACTATTCCGATTAGGCCCTAATTCGGGTTATCACAATGGTGACGACCATCAACAATGAAAAGGGATGGTTACAACCATAAAATAATGGAAAGGGATAGCTCCAGCTATTGAGCTATGAAAAGGGATAGCTTCAACTGTTGAGCTATGAAAAGGGTTGGGACAACCATCTTGACTTTATTCGTGTAAACTTTGGGAAGAATTATCGATGCAATTTACCTTATTACTATGGAAGGTAGTGAGTATGTGATGTCCGTGGCAATTAGAAGTATAAATTCACTTGAATTAAGTTTATGAATCATTTATTCTTATGTTCAATTGATACATATGTAATTTAGGATTATGCAACGTATTGATAAGTATAGATTATATATTACGAACTTACTAAGAATAACATGCTTACCATGTGTTTATTTGTCTATGTTTTGTAGTTAATCAGAAGCTCGTTTGGGTTGGAAAGTCGTCGGAGATCTATCACATTATCCATCAGCCATATCAGTAGATTTTGACTTTTTAAGTCTTGGTTATGATGGCATATATAGGTGCTTTGGTTGATGTTATAGCCATTATGTTTTGGCTTGTAAATTTGGTATTTTGAATGATGAAATGGTGTTAAGTTGGCATGTATATATTTGGCCTTGTAATGGTTTTTGTTTTGGTGTTTATGGCAACCATATGATGGAAGTTAAAATGGTAGTTAAACATGTTTGTTATAAATTGTCTTTTGATACATTTGAATGTGGTGATTTGGTATATTGGTTATAAATGACATATATGGCTAATGGTGGTAGGTGTTAAATAGCATATTACGTACTTTTGGTGTGAATTTGATTGGTAAACTAATTGGTAAGTTTTGGCATAAACTTAGTTATATGTTAGTTGAACTTTTGGCCAAACTATGCATATGGTTATATATGTTTAATTGTGATGATTGAGGTGCCTTTTAGGCATATTGGTTGTATGCTTATGTACCTTACTTGGATAGCTTGATTATGCATGTTTTAGTGAAGTTTGAAGGCTTGTTTATATGTGGAAAATTGATTATAGGCAGATGCTTGAATAGGTGAGAAAAAGGACTTGGAAATGGCCTATTTTTCATCCAAACTGTAACAAACCATTTTTAGTCAAATCAGAATAGTGGTTTTGGGACTACAAATCCAAGGTAAAAATATTTATTTTATTATTATTTTAATATCTAAAGCTTGACAAAATGATTGTGTGAAATTTCGTTAAGAAATTTTATCATTTGCTTACTTAATTTGATAAAAAGGACTAAATCGCGTAAAGTGTAAAACTTGAGTTCTATTAGCTAAAGCTATCTAATAGCTATGAAATATTAAAGTGGAGGTCCTTATATGGTAATTAGACTATTGTTAATGTTAGTGGACATTTATGGATATGCATTAAGTAATTTTAATATTTTAACTTAAGGTTAATTAATGAATTTAGTAATTTAAAGTTAAAATAACTTAAACAAAATGTGTCCATCTTCTCCATTTTGATCATCCTTAGCCAAAATTATCAAGGGAAGCCATAGCTAGGGTTCAGCCAAGCTATTTTTTTTGCGTTGTAAGTGGTTTTTGTCCCGTTTTAATTGATTTATATGTTTTTGAGATCGTTGCAGCTTAATCTAGCTAGCCTAGGGACTAATTTGCAAATCTATTAAAGGTTTAGGGTTTTTCCATTGATAAATATGGGTGTATTTTGATGTTTAATGATAGAAATTGTATGCTTGTTGTTAGATAAACAATATTTGTAAAGTGATTTTTGAAAAAATTGTCATTTAGGGAGTTAATTGAGAAATATTGACATTTTGTGGTTAAATTGTGAAATAAATGAAAATTTTAGGGATTTAAGTTACTATAATGTGTATTTTTAACTAAATTGAATTGATTGATGATTAAATAAGCTAAATTTGATATTATATAGATAAAAAAAGTGAAATTCGAATTTAGATCGGGGAAAAAAAAGGTTTCAGACGTCGACCTGTTCAGTCATTTTTACATTCGAGGTAAGTTCGTATGTAATAAGAATTTTTATAATTATGTTTTAAATGCTTTGTTATTGTATAAATTGTGAATATGTTTGATGATGATCCAGCTATGAGAAATCCCAGTTGAACCTTAGGAATAGATTAGGATACGAATGATATGTCATTAGGGTTATGTGATTTGGGTGCTGGTCCATACGTCCTATCGGTAGCTGAGTTATCTGACATGTGTTGCGGATACTTGTCAGCTTGTGTGAGTAGCACTGTGTCGTTTCGTCATGACCGTCAGCTTGTGGAGCGGACCCGTTGGTAGCTCGAGAGTGAGCATTATATGTGATATGAGATTCAGATAGCTTCGGCTATATGTATGTGGCACTTAGGGTGCGAGTTTCCTGGGTAGCCAATATTTTTCCAAATGGTTCAATGGGTATATTGAAGACATGAAATGGTGAGAAATAGACACATATCAGTACAGGTATGTACGGGAATTACATAAGCATCGAATCTATGGAAGTTGTGAGTTTATAGTTAATTATGTGATTGAATATATTTTAACATTGTGATTAAATGATTTAGAGTATGTTATGTTCATATTTTGAATAGTCATTGAATGGTGAGCTTCGTTTATTTATTTCATATGAGCTTACTAAGCTTTATAGCTTACATTATTTAACTTTTCGTGTTTTATAGTGAAATCAAGGCTAGCTCGGATTTGGGAGTCGTTAGAGACCTCATCACACTATCAGGCTACCATTTTGGTACTTTTGAATCTATGTTTTTGGTTATATGGCATGTATAGGAACTTTGATCATTTTGGTATGTAGTTTGGGAATGAATTTAGCCATTTGGATTGGCTTGTAAATGTTTAATATTTGGCTTTATATATGGCCATGAGAGTTGGCTTATTTTGACATATTTGGTAATTAGGGATACTAAATGGTTGAGATTTGAATTTGGTATGTTTGTGAATTTAGGTCGATTAGTGCATTATTGAAAATGACCATTTAGATGATTTGAGAATGTGAAATTAGCATGAAATTAAATGGCATATTGTGGTATTTGTCTGACTTGTATTGCTGGTATTGAATTTGCATGAAATATACTTAGTTTAGAAGAGTTTGAATGCCATTTGAAGTTGTGAATATTTGCCATTTGGGTTTACTGTAGGTGTATGCTAATTTGGGTGGCAAGATGGCTAGGTAAATAGCCTATTTTTTCTGAACGGGCAGAGACACGGGCATGTGTCTCAGCCGTGTGTGATACACGGTTAGGTTACATAGCCATGTGTCCCATGGTGTTGTATTAGAAATCAAGTCAGTATGCTCCACTCGGCCTAGCACAAGGGCGTGTGACATAAGTTAGTATACTCTACAGGTTTGGCACGGCCTAGCACATGGCCTGACACATGGGGTGTGTGGCCATTTTGAAGGGCACAAGGGCTAGTCAAATGGGCGTGTGGTTGACCATGTGACCCAAGTTAGAGAGTTACACGGGGTCAGTCACGGGCTGGAACACGGCCATGTGATGCCATTTCGAATATCCACACGGCCTGTGACACGGGGTTAGTCCCCTGTATTTTGCAAAATTTTCTAAGTGTTCCAAAAATTTTTTGAGTTATCAATTTTGTTTTGAACCACTCCTAATGCATGTTTGAGGCCTTGTAGGCTCGTATTAAGGACAATGTGAATGTTGTTGAATGATGATTACATGAAATTTGATAGTGTATGTGAAATGTATGTTTAATTGTATAATAAGTTCGATAATACTCTGTAACCCTATTTCGGCATTGAATACGGGAGAGGGGTGTTACATTTATTGGTATCAGAGCTACGATTTAATTGATTCTAGGTTAACGTAGTGTATGTGAGAGTCTAACTATACATGCCATATATAATCTGTGATAGTGTGATAACTCTTGACAGCTTTAAATCGTGTTTCCATATAGTAAATGGATCCCAATCAAGCTGTAGTTGATGATGTTGAAAGCAAAGCGCCAGCCTCCATTCACGGAGTAGCACAATCAGAGTTGAGATCCAGATCGGGTAGTCAGGGAGGAGAGGCTAAGGAAGCTTTCTTCCATATGATGAACGAGTGGTTTACTGAGTGTGTTTGAATAAATCCGGTTGCTTAGTAGCCTCTACCCCATCCTAATCCCTAACCTGTTCTCGTAGTTCATCAAGGTTTGGAACCTCTACAATTGAATAAGCCGCCTGTTGATAAAATTTGAAAATACGGGGTTGAAGAATTCAGAGCTACTGTTGATGACGACCTTGAGAGAGAAAAGTTTTGGCTTGAGAATACTATCTGATTATTTGATGAACTATCCTGCACACTAGCTGAATGTGTTAAATATGCTGTATCACTTTTGAGAGACACAGCGTATCAATGGTGGAATACTTTGATATTTATGGTGCCGAGAGAAAGAGTTACTTGAGATTTCTTTCAAGCTGAGTTCAGAAAGAAATACATTAGCCAACGATTTATTGATCAAAAGAGAAAAGAGTTTCTAGAGCTAAAACAGGGTCGAATCACTATAACTGAGTATGAGAGAGAGTTTGTGAGACTCAGAAAATATGCTCAAGAGTGTGTTTCAACTGAGCCAATTATGTGTAAACGATTTGAAGATGGGTTGAATGATGATATTAGATTGCTAGTCGGGATTCTAGTGTTGAAAGAATTTGTAGTGCTAGTTGACCGTGTAACAGCCCGATTTTGGGTCTAGTCAGAATAGTAGTTTCGAGACCACAAATCTGACGTAGAAATTTTTTTTCTTATATTTTTATGGTCTACAGTCGTAACAACCCGAATTTAGGGCTAGTTATAACGGTGGTTTCAGGACCACTGACCCGAGGTTAGAGAAATTATTTTTGATGTTATTTTATGTGTTGTGGCATTATTATATGAGTGCATGAAAAATTTGGCGAGATAATTTTAGCGTTTGTGAGCTTAATTGCAAAAAAGGACTAAATCGCATAAAGTTCAAAAGTCTTAAATTGATAGCTAACTGTGTTAAATTTCCATGGAACTTAATTTGGGGTCTTTAAAGGGAAAATAGACCCTAAAAATAAGCTTCGCTGGTCATAAGGACAAGATCTGACGAAGTTGACTAGGTTAAGTGGGTTTTGGTGACTAAATTGGTTAAAAAAATAAAATTGAACAAGAAGAGAAGATATTTTATTTTCTCTCATCTTCTTCCCATAGTTCATACCAGTAAAAGAGGGGTTTTTAAGCTTCAAAAATTTTAGCCACTCTCTATTCTCATAGGTAAGTGATTTTGATAGTTTTTCTTGATGATTTTTGTATTTTTGGACCCCTTGTAACATGAGCTTGCTAACGAGGGGACTATCTTCCAAAATGATTGAGAGTATAGGGTTTTTCCATGAAAGCATATGTGCTGTTAACTGAAATTTTATGGAAGAATATGAGTCTTGGATGTGTAATAAACAACTTTTGTGAAGAAGTTTTCATGGGAAACCCTAATTAAGGACCATTTTGTATAAGTAATAAAATAAGTGATAAATGTGTGTAATAGTGGAAATTTGGGCTGTTTATAAGAGTAAAAAGGGTTTGGCTAGGCTTTATTAATGAGAAAATGTGATAAAAATCAATTTTCGGACCTAGGGGTAAAATGGTCATTTTTTGAAAGTCTAGGGGCAAAATGGTCAATTTGTCCAATTATGAATTCTCGAGTATCTAGAGTAATATGCTGATGAGATGAATGAATTTCTATCATTTTAGATCAAGAATTACAAAATCCGGGCCTAGACCGGGGAAAAGCAAAGCAAGTGGACTAAGCCAAACTAGTTGTCTACATTTTAGATACCGAGGTAAGTTGTATGTAAATAATGCAACTACATTGTTATTATATGCGTTTGAATTGATATAACATAAATTGCTTAATTGTGGTAATGAAAATACTGATGATAATTGAGATAATAGAACTCTCGGGTGAACCTTAAGAATGAATTGGGTATTCGTGCCATGACATTTGGGTCAGTTGTGCACTAGTGTAAGACATGTCTGGGACATGCATCGGCCACATTATGAGAGCCGTTGTAAGACCCTTTCTGGGACATGGCATTGGCATTGAGACGAGAGCTAGTATAGGACATGTCTGGGACATGCATCAACCTCGAGATGTAAGCCAATGTAAGACATGTCAGGGACATGCATCAACTACGAGATGTGTCAGTGTACGACCATGTCTGGGACATGGCATCAGCACGGATATGTGAGAGCTAGTGTAAGACCATGTCTGGGACATGGCGTCGGCCTCGATTTCGATAGTCAGTGTAATACCTTGTCTGGGACATGGCATCGACTTGATGGATGAGCCAGTGTAAGACCATGGCTGGGACATGGCATCGACATTATACCTTATGTTTGAGGCTTAGTGAATATCCGATAGCTTTCCAAATGGTTCAACAGTGAGAATTACAGTTTAAGTTAGACGAGAAAAGTATATCCATATTGTGAGTGGTATAGGTACCTATTTGAAATGTAAGAGACGTGAACTCAATATATTTTATGTGAATTGTATTGGTTAATGATGAGTAAGTTGTGCTTATGCCTACTTTTGCATTATGAGCATGATGATGAATGGTAAAGTTGTTGTTATATTTATTTGCATGCAACTTACTAAGCTTTATGCTTACCCTATTTCTTTCCATTTTCTTATAGTGCCTCCCAATTAGCTCGTGGATCAACAGTTGTCGGAGGCATTGATCACACTATCAATCGAAGCACTTGGTATAGTTAAATCTATTTATTCTTATTATGGCATGTATACGACCCTGACTTTAGAATTTTGTGTCATTGTTAATTGGCCAAATGTGTTGGCTTACTTTAGCATTTTGATTCATTTTGTATAATGCCATGGAAATGGCTAAAGTTGAAAGTTGTTATACGAATACAAGAAGTTATTTCATGAATGGGTAATTGTTGGTTGTTTTAATAAATATGAAATGTGTATAGACCTTAGATGCGATTGTTATAGATCTTTAGCATGATGGATGTTGTTATTTTGTGTTTCAGGGTGGCAAAGGGCTTGGTAAATAGCCTTATATTGTCCACACGGGTAGACACACGGCTTTTTTCTAGGCCCTGTGTGACACACGGCCAGCCCCATGGGCGTTTTGTCCGGCTGTTTGTCCCCTGCATGTAAAAATTTCAAGTCAGTATGCATGGTAGTAAACACACGGGTAGAGACACGGCCATGTGTCTCAACCGTGTGATGAACACGGCCTAGCACATAGGTGTGTGCCTGGGCTGTGTGACCCTTAAGGATTACTAATGTTAGAAGCAAAATGTCAAGGTTTTTGGACACGAGAGTGTCATGGCCGTGTGAGGGACACGGGCCATAGACACGGGCATGTGTCAGGTCATGTGAAAACCCCTATAGGTTCGAATTTGGAATTTAATTCACACGGGCCCGGGACACGGGCAAGTCCCTAGAGGCTTAGGTCGTGTGTGTAACATGGGCCATCAAAACGGTCCTGTTATAATGAACACACGGGCGTGTTACCCTTCCACACGGGCATGTGCCCTGTTTCTAAGGTTATTTTTATTAGGTCAGGTTAAAGGCCTGAGTTAGTTTCCGAATGGTTTCTAATGAGAGTTTGAGGCCTCGTAGGCCCACATTAAGAAGTTTTAAATAAGGTTAGAAAAAGTTTTAAATGTGATCAAGTCTTGGTGACTCGAAAATGATTATATGCATATGGTTAAGTATGGTAATGCCTCGTGCCCAGTCCCGGCCTCAGACTCAGGTAAGGTGTGTTACAACAGTTTTATGGAATGATTTTCTGAAAGTTTCATTCGAAAATTTTGATGTTTAAGCACTTAATTTAGAAAAAATGAGTAAATTGCAAAAAGTGCAAGACTTGAGTTCTAGAAGCTAGAGGTGTCTAATTACTATGAAATTTTAAATTAGAGGTCCTTAGATGGTAATTAGACCATTTGTTAAGTTAGTGGACAAAAATGGACATGAAGTAAGAGAAATTTTATGTTTTAAGTTAGGGGCATTTTGGTTATTTGGTAAATAAAGCCAAAATAACTAAAATAAAAGATATTATCTTCTACAAATTAGTCCCTTGTGCCGAAAATTGAAAGGCTCTCCATATCTAGGGTTCGTTCATCTTTCAAACTCAATTGTAAGTCCGTTCTTGCCCTGTTTTTAATGCTCTTTACATTTTTGAAGTCGTTGTAACCCGATCTATCTATTTCTACCACCAATTTAAGAAATAATCGAAGTCTTAAATTTTACCCATGATAGATATTTGTGTATTTTGATGACCAATGGTAGAAAATGTAAGTTTGGTGTTAGATATACAACATTTACTAGGTGATTTTTCATGAAAATGTTAAAAAGGACCTATTTGAAAAAGCTATAAAATGAGTAGTAAAAGTGTGATTAAATGAAAAATATGGACTGTCATGAGTATGAAAATGGTTCAGCTAGGCTTGAGTTTTGAGGAAATTGAACACATTTCTTTTTATGAGCCTAGGGACTAAATTGTAAAAATGTGAAACATTAGGGGCAAAAATGTACTTTTTGCATAATATGATTTTTGGACTGAACTGAACAATGTGTGTATTAAATAATTTAAATTTGTTATTACAGATAAAGAAAAACGAGGTTTAGGCCTAGATCGAGAGAAAAACAAAGTGTTTGACAATTAGGTTTAATTATACCATTTTTGTACTGAGGTAAGTTCGTATGTAAATAATGCATTATTCTATTTATGTTTTAAATGCTTTAATATTGTATAAATTGTGAATGACTCCTTGGATGTATTCGACAAATTTTTGAAAAGCGAGAAATCCTAGTTGAACCTTAGGAATAAAATAGGATACGAGTGACATGTCATTAGGAACCTATGTGTTTATGTGATCCAGGTGCTGGTCTTGTACGTCCTACCAGTGGCTGGGTAGTCTGGCATATGTTGCGAATACCTAAAAACTTGTGTGAGTAGCATTGTGTAGCTACGTCCTGACTGATAACTTGTGTGAGCAGGCCCGTGAGTAGCTCGAAAACTAGCCTATATGTATTATGAGATGTGAGGTAGCTTTGGCTACATGTATGGCACTTATGCGCAAGATTTTCGAGTATCCGTTAATATTCCAAGTGTTCAACGGGAATGTCAAGTTGTGAAAGAATATGGTTATGTTACGAGTTGGTATAGGTATGTACGTAAAACTCATATGTAATGAGCTCGATATGTGACGAAACCTTGGTAATCTTGTGATTGAGTAAATTATGACTATAAGATTTTAATGACATTCATTCTAACTTTCAGTATGTTATTTGTATGTTAAATGTGTAGTTGTAATGCTTATTATTTGCATAGGAGCTTACTAAGCTTTAAAGCTTACTCCCCTTTCTTTCCCTTGTCTTATAGTGTCACCAAGCTAGCTCGGGGATCAGAGACCGTCGAAGATCCACTCACACTATGAACAATTATTTTGGAACCAATGATTTCAACATTTTGAGTTATGGCATGTATAGGGGACTTGGCCATTTTGTCATGTGTCACAATTGATTTGGCCAAATGTGTTAGCTTATATTGGTTGAAAGTTCATTTTGTATAAGGCCATTGAAATTGGCTACTATTGGTATAAGTAATTTATATGATGATGCCTTTCATGGATGTGGGAGATTACATGATTTGAGTTGATAATTATGTAATGTTTGTGTATGATAGATGGTATCGTGTGATTGATGTGTGGATATCTTGATTGTGGCTAATTTGGTTGTATGTATATGCTTAGTTTGGTGCTATGTTGTGTTGTGTAGGTGTGCGCTTAAAAAGGGTGGCAAAAAGGCTTGGTAAATAACCTTATTTTTGTCCACATGAGTAGACACACGGGCGTGTGTCTATGCCATGTGTGGCACACGGTCTGCTCCATGGGCATGTGTTCTGGTCGTGTGTCCCCTGCACCTTAATTTTGAGAAACAGAATGCTCAAAAATGAGCACACGGGTAGACACACAGGCGTGTGTCTCAGCCGTGTGGATGACACGGTCTCAGGCACAAGCGTGTGTTTCGGGCGTGTAAAGTCTGCACCTATTTTATGAAAAATCATAAATTTTAAATCGACCACACGGCCTAGCACACAGGCGTGTGACTTGGTCGTGTCTCTTCAATTTGTTCTTGGTTGACAAACAGAGAGTTACATGGTTCAGGACACGAGAGTGTGTGACCACACGGCCTGCCAACACGGGCGTGTGACTCCTGTTTAAGGTAAAAATGAAACACCCCTAATCCATATTCGTCGTCAAAATAGGGCTTAAAGGTATTACTGATCAACCACACCACAAAAGCATACATTTCTTATACATTAAGTATTTCCATATAAACATCAATCAAACATAACCACATTGTCCCTCAAAAGGGCTTACGAGGCTTGAAAACATGCTTAGAAGTGGTTTGAGACAAAACCAATAACATATGCAAACTTTAGGAAACTTAGAAATTTTTTTTTAATTTCAGGGTCACATACCCGTGTGAACAGGCTGTGTGACTCACACGGCCACCAGACACGCTAGTATCGCAGGCCATGTGAAAACAGGGCATACATACTGACATGTACCACATGGCCAAGGACACGCCCGTGTGCCATGGCTGTAGGAAAACTGGGGTGATTATTGACTTGGGTTACACGGCTGGCCACACGCCCATGTGCCTGCTCGTGTGCCACCCACGGCTCATACAATGCCATATCCCAAATATGGTCTTACATGTTATCACATATCGGTGCCACTGTTCCAGATAGGGTCTTACAGGAAATCGATTAACAATGCCAATGTCCCAGACATGGTCTTACACGTAATCTCAATACAATGCCAATGTCCCTGACATGGTCTTACATGTAATCACATCTCAGTAACCTAATGTCATGACATTTGTATCCTATATTATTCCTAAGGTTCGTACGAGACTTTTGGATGTCGTAACTCTGTTGACTCTTGCTTGTATTTGCTCATTCAATATTTATAGCAATGCAATGATAATTAAACATGTATAATTCAATTAAAAGACATTTATTTGCTTACGAATTTACATCGTAGTCAGAAAAGAGGAACCAGGTCGACTATTCGATAACTTTCGATTTCCCTCGATCTAAATCCGATTTTTTTTATTCTCAATCTATAATTCAAAATTAACTCGTTTATTCCTTAATTCATTCAATTTCATCCAAAACACACAATTTGAGGCATTTTCCACATTAACCCCTATAGTTTCACATTTTCTTTATTTAGTCCATATTTCATAAAAACACAAATTACACAAAATTGAATAATACCCATGCTCAGCTGAATTCTCTATAGGTCCCTAGCAGCCCATATTTTACATTTATTTCACATTTAAACCCTTCAATTTACACTTTTCATAATTTAATCCCTATTTGACATTTTTGTCAAAAATCACTTTACAAAACTATTTTAACTATCATCTAACTTCCTTAATCTATCATTAATCATCAAAGAAATCAAGTATTCAATGATGGAAATTTTCAAAATTATAAACAAATTAAAAAATTAAGGCATGGGTTAGCTAGTACTCAAAGAAACGATCACAAAAACATAGAAATCATCAAAAACCGAACAAATTTCATACATTAATCAAGCTATGCAAGTGCCAAAAATTCAAAAGCTTCAAAACCCTTTCTTTTCCTTTTATATTCAGTTGGAAGATGAAGGAAATAAAATGATTTTAGCTTTTGGTTTATGTAATATTAACATAAATAATAGTTTACCATTTTACCCTTGGTTAATAAACTATTTATTCATCAACTATAAGGCCATTAATGTCCATTAACCTTATCAATGGCATAATAACATCATAAGGACCTTTAGCTTAATTAACCATAGTAATTAAGCACTTTTAACTTATAGCATGCTACTTTTATATTTTACGAGATTTAGTCCTTTTTTGCTGAAATTGAGCTACTAAACGATAAAATTAGCTCACAAAATTTTCACACATATATATTCACATGCTTTAAACATAAAAAAAATATTAAAATAATTTTATGACCTTAGATTTGTGGTTCCAAAACCACTGTTCCAATTTAACTAATACTAGGCCGTTAAAACTCTCCCCCTTAGGGATTTTTGCCCCCGAAAATCTTACCAGTGAATAGGTTTGGATATTGCTTTTTCATAGCATCCCCGGGTTCCCATGTAGCTTCTTCTGCCCCGTGTTGATTCCATAATACTTTTACTAATGCTATTCTTTTATTTCTCAGTTCTTTGATATCACGAGCTAGACTTCGAATTGGTTCTTCACTATATGATAAATCTGATTGAATCTCAACTTTAGTTGGGGAATTAACATGCGAAGGATCAGACCTATATCTTCTTAGCATCGATTCATGAAATACATTGGGAATCTTTTCTAACTCAAATGGTAATGCTAGCCGATAAGCAACTGGTCCAACTCACTCGATAATCTCATACGGTCTGATGTATCTCAGACTCAATTTTCCTTTCCTGCCAACTTCTACGGTGAAACTTTCAAAAACACTCTATCCCCGATCTGAAACTTAATATCTTTCTGTTTCAAGTTTGCGTATGATTTCTGACGATCTGGCGCTGCTTTCAAACTATCGCGGATCACTTTCACTTTTTCTTCTGTTTCTTTAATTAGATCAACACCGCGAATCTTATGCTCGCTAAGTTCAGTCTAGTATAACAACTTTCGACACTTTCGACCGTATAAAGCTTCGTAAGGTGCCATTTTAATACTCAATTGAAAACTATTGTTATACGCAAATTCAATCAACAGCAAATACTTTTCTCATGTACGTTCGAACTCAAGAATACAACATTTCAATGTATCTTCGAGTATCTGAATAACTCACTCGAATTAACCATCTGCTTGCCGATGAAATGCGGTACTAAAATGTAGTTTCGTACCTAGTGCATCTTGCAACTTCTTCCAAAACCTCGATGTGAATCTTGAGTCTCTATCTAAAATAATAGAAACATGTACTCCGTGTAATTTCACAATCTCGGAGATACACAATTCAGCAAGCTTGTCAAGTGAATAATCTATACGCACAGGAATGAAATGAGCTGATTTTGTCAACCGGTCAACAACAACCCAGATTGCATGTTTCTTACTTGGAGATAGGGACAAACTCAAAACAAAATCCATAGTTACTCTATCTCATTTCCATTTGGGGATCACAATCGACTACAATAAATGAGACAGTACCTGATGCTTAGCTTTAACTTGCTGACAAATCAAACATTTAGAAACGAAATCTGAAATGTCACATTTCATACCATGCCACCAATAGAGTTGTGTCAAATCATTATACATTTTCGTACTTCCCAGATAAATAGACAAACGACTACTATGTGCTTCGTTCAAAATCATTTGAATCAACACTGAATTTCTAGGAACACATATTCTGCCTCTGAATCTTAAACAACCATCAGAATCAAATTGAAACTCTGAATCAGGGTTAGAATCACATTGTGCTCTTTTAGCTAACATTTCATTATCAGTCTTCTGAGCTTCATAAATCAGCTGTACAAACAATAGTTTTGCTTTCAACTCAGCTAATATCGAGCCGTCATCAGAAATAGCTAACTGAGTATTCATTACACGTAGAGCAAACAAAGATTTTTGGTTTAATGCATCAGCAACAGCATTTTCTTTTCTCAGATGATAGTCAATCACTAACTCGTAATCTTTTAG
Organism: Gossypium hirsutum; assembly: GCF_007990345.1. Lineage (NCBI taxonomy): Eukaryota > Viridiplantae > Streptophyta > Magnoliopsida > Malvales > Malvaceae > Gossypium > Gossypium hirsutum. Next base: position 31,540,199 of record NC_053432.1, read on the forward strand.
CAATTCTAGCCGTCTCCGCTGTCGCAAATTCAAATCTTTCTGAGTTATCAGATATTTCAAACTCTTGTGATCCGAATAAGCATGGCATCTTTCACCAAACAAATAATGACGCCAAATCTTTAATACAAACACAATGGCTGCTAACTCTAAATCGTGCGTCGGGTAGTTCTTTTTATGCGGCTTCAACTGTCTCGAGGCATAAGCTATGACTTTGCCTTCCTGCATCAGAACGCAGCCCAGACCATTCAACGATGCATCACAATAGATTCCAAATTCTTTACCGGATTCTGGTTGTATTAACACTGAAGCTTTAGCCAAAAGAATATTCAACTGATCAAAACTTTTCTGACATTTCTCAGACCATTCATACTTTACATCTTTCTGAAACAATCTCGTCAACGGAGTCGCAATCATCGAAAAGCCTTTTACGAACCGTCAGTAATAGTCAGCTAGCCCTAGAAAGCTATAGACTTTAGATACATTTCTCGGAGGCTTCCAATCCAAAATTGCAGAAATCTTGCCTAGATCGACTTGAATACCCGATGCTGACACAATATGCCCCAAAAAACCAACCTCACGCAACCAGAATTCACATTTACTAAACTTTGCATATAACTGCTTATCTCGTAGAGTTTGCAATACAATTCTCAAATGCTCAACATGCTCAGTTTTATCTTTTAAATAGATCAAAATATCATCTATGAACACAACAACAAATCGATCTAGATACGGTCTGAAAATCCGGTTCATTAAGTCCATAAAAATAGCAGGTGCATTCGTTAGTCCAAAAGGCATAACTAAGAATTCATAATGACCATGCCTCGTTCTAAATGTAGTTTTTGGCACATCAGAATATTTAACCCGAAACTGATAATAGCCCGAGCTCAAATCTATCTTTGAAAACACTTAGCCCCTTTTCATTGGTCAAAAAATTGTCAATTTACGGTAGAGGGTATTTGTTTTTGATTGTCACTTTGTTCAACTATCGATAGTCTATACACATTCTCATCGTGCCATCTTTCTTTTTCACAAACAACACAGAAGCACCCTAGGGCGAAAGCCTCAGTCTAGCAAAACCTCTATCTGTTAACTCTTGCAACTAAGCTTTCAGTTCTTTTAACTCTGTCAGAGCCATTCTGTATGGAGCTATCGATATCGGCGTTGTACCCGACATTAACTCAATACCAAACTCAATCTCTCGGATTGGTGGTAACCCCAGTAACTCTTCAGGAAACACATCTGGATATTCACACACAGTTGGCACTTATTCTATCTTCTTTCTCACATATTTCTGAGCCAACATCGAAGAAATCACTGCTGGCAAGCCATACAAACCATCTGACTCAATTCGGATAATCTCATTATTCTAACATATCAAATCTATCATCTTTCTTTTGCAATTCACAATAGCATCATGCAATGTTAGCCAATCCGTACCCAGGATTATATTAAACTCGTCAAATGACAATAACATCAAATTGGCCGAAAAGAAATTATCCTGAATCATCAATGGATAGTTCTTGCAAAATTTATCAACCAATATGCACTTGCCTAAGGGGTTCGAAACTCTAATTACAAATTCAATAGACTCTATAGGCAAAGTCTTACTAGATATTAAATTCACACGTATATACGAATGGGTTGATCCTGGATCTATCAATGCAATAACTTTAGCATCATAGAGAGTAAAAGTACTGGTAATGACGTCTGGAGATGACGCTTCTTTGCGAGCGCGAATAGCGTAGGCTTGTGCAGGTGCTCTAGTATTAGATTTTGCAGCAGTGTCTCTTGTCTCAACTCTACCACCACTCACATTTCCTATTTTTTTGGGTGGCCTACCTCTAGCTGCAGTGTTATTCGGCCTCATATTCTGTACTGTATCTTGGTTAGCCAACTCAAGACAATCACGGATAAAATGATCCAATGATCCACATTTAAAACAAGCCCTATCATTCAATCTACAATCACCGGGATGCCGTTTACCATAATGTTTACATTCAGGTCAGTTAGGTCTCGCACTCCCAACACTAGCTATCTAACTAGCTAGAGCTTTGAAGCTCGACTGTTGTCTCACTCGATCTCTGTTTGAATGTCTCACAAATGCATTGGAATGATTGGATGAGTCTCAGAATTTCTTCAATGTAGACTGATAAGATTTACTAATTGATCTTTTTCTTGAATCTCTTACTTCAAAATCAGCTTTTCTCTTTTCTTTGCTGAGATCCTCGGCTTTACAAGCCCTTTCAACTAGCACAACAAATTCTTTAATTTCTAGAATCCCAACCAGAAGTTTTATATCTTCACTCAGTCTGTCAACAAATATTTTACACATGATCTATTCAGTGGAGACATATTCCCGAGCATACTTGCTTAAATGTACGAACTCTCTTTCATACTCAGTGATAGTCATTCGTCCTTGTTTCAATTCTAGAAACTTTTTATGTTTCTGATCGAGAAATCTTTGGCTTATGTACTTTTTTCGAAACTTGGCCTGAAAGAATTCCCAAGTAACCCATTCTATAGGAACTACAGATGTTAACGTTTTCCACCAATGATATGCATTATCTCTAAGCAAAGATACAACACACTTAATACATTCATCTAGAGTACAGGACAATTCATCAAACACTCTGATTGTGTTCTCAAGCCAGAACTCACCTTTCTCAGCATCTTCATCAACTGTAGCCCTAAACTCTTCAGCCCCGTGTTTACGTATCTTATCCACTGGTGGCTTACACAATCAAATCGGATCTAACATGAGCAGCACAACTGGGACTTGTTGAGGAACATGTAGGGGTGGAGGTTGTTAAGTAGCCAGATTCGTTCGTATGAATTCCGTAAACCACTCACTCATCATTTAAAAGAAGGAAAGCTTAGCCTCTTCCTTATGGCTACTAGATACTAGTCTAGAATCAGACTACACTGCCTCTTGAGTGGGAGCGGGCGCATTACTTTCCACATCGTCAGTTATGGCTCGATCGAGATCCATTTGTTATATTAAAAACATATTTTTAACTGTCAGGAATCATCACACTATCGTAATTTATATATATGGCATGTATAGCTAGACTCTTACACACTATGTTAGTCCTAGAATCGATTAAATTGTAGCTTTGATACCAATTAAATATAACACCCCTAACCAGTATTCGTTGTCGGAATAGGGCTACGAGGTATTACCGATCAATCACATCACAAAAGCATACATTTCTTATACATTAAGTATTTCCATATAAACATCAATCAAACATAACCACATTGTCCCTTAAAAGGGCCTACGAGGCCTTAAAACATGCTTAGAAGTGGTTCAGGACTAAACCAATAACATATGCAAACTTTAGGAGACTTAGATTTTTTTTTAATTTCAGGGTTACACGCTCGTGTGAACAGGCTGTGTCCCTCACATGGCCACCAGACATGCCAGTGTCGCAGGCCGTGTGAAAATAAGGCATACATACAGACTTGTACCACACAGCTAAGGACACACCCGTGTGCATGGCTGTGGGTAAACTGGGGAGGTTATTGACTTTGTGCTAGCCCGTGTGCCACCCATGACCAGTAGACATGCCTGTGTATCTAGGCCGTGTCAAAACTGTAGGGTATACTAATTTTAATTCGAAGGGTACCCTAGGGGTCACACGGTTGTGTAACATGACCATGTGTCACAAGCGCCCGTGTCTCTGCCCGTGTGGGCAAAAATAGCCCATTTGGGAAGCCAATTTACCACACTTCTCTCATACTTACCTAGCCATCAAAATGGTATCATTTTAACACTTATATAGGCAGCCAAAACATGCCAAATCACACAAATATTATGCCATCTATATTAAACCATATCGACTACTTAATTCCATATTCAAAAACATACCAAATCCATGTGCCAAAATCATGAATCTCACATGACTACTAATTGCATTACTCATTAAATTATCATCTATTCCATGACACAACTTACACCATATCTCCATCTCAAAATCATACCATAATATACCAATCTTCCAAGCATTAATACATTATGTACTAATTAACCAAATAACATCTATTTGGCTATATCAATAACTATGACAAGCATACCAAAATAATCCAACACATAAAGCATTATATACATTACATACATATCACTTATCCAACACAATTCAAGCCAACTTAAAGGGCCATACATATCAACATTTACAAGCCAAATCTCATGGCTAATATCATGAGTCAAAACATACCAAAATGATACTAGCCTATACATGCCATATACCGTATATACAAAACTTCAGAAGGTACCAACGAGATGATCGATAGTGTGATGACGTTTCTCGACGATCCTTGAGTCCAAGCTAGCTTGATAATCTATAAAACACGGAAAGAACACACAAAGTAAGCTTTAAAAGCTTAGTAAGGCATATACAAATAAAGTCATCATATGAACATTTACATATCAATTCAAATATGCTTAACATGACTAATCTCATTCAAAGTCACAAAGCTTTCTCATTGAACATATATTCAATGTCTTAATCGAGTTCATCAAACATTTCCCCTTTTTAATACTTGTATGAATTTTGTATGTACTTGAGTCACTTAGCTCATTCACATATTTTTTCTCGACTTAACTTTGCCCGTTGAACCATTTGAAAACATTAAAGATACTCGGAAATCACATAAGCTCGTACAATGCCATATCCCAAATATGGTCTTACATGTTATCACATATCGATGCCACTGTCCTAGATAGGGTCTTACACGAAATCGATTAACGATGCCAATGTCCCAGACATGGTCTTACATGTAATCTCAATATAATGCCAATGTTCTAGACATGGTCTTATATGTAATCACATTTCAGTAACCTAATGTCATGACATTTGTATCCTATATTATTCCTAAGGTTCGTACGGGACTTTTAGATGTCGTAACTCTGTCGATTCTTTCTCGTATTTGCTCATTCAATATTTATAGCAATTCAATGACAATTAAACATGTATAATTCAATTAAAAGACATTTATTTGTATATGAACTTAGCTAGTAGTCAGAAAAGAGAAACAAGATCGACTATTCGATAACTTTCGATTTCCTTTGATCTAAATCTGATTTCTTTCGTTCTTTGTCTATATGTATTTAAAATTAACTCTTTTATTCCTCAATTCAGTCAATTTCATCCAAAACACACAATTTGGGACATTTTACACATTAACCCTTATAATTTCACATTTTCTCAATTTTGTCCCTATTTCACAAAAACACAAAATACACAAAATTTAATAATACCAATGCTTAGCCGAATTCTCTATAGGTCCCTAGTAGCCCATATTTCACATTTATTTCACATTTCAACCCTTCAATTTACACTTTTCACAATTTAATCCCTATTTGACATTTTTGTCAAAAATCACTTTACAAAACTATTTTAACTATCATCAAACTTCCATAAATCTAGCATTACTCATCAAAGAACTCAAGTTTTCAACAATGAAACTTTTCAAAATCATGAAAAAATTCAAAAATTAAGGCATGGGTTAGCTAGTACTCAAAGCAACGATCACAAAAACATAGAAATCATCAAAAACTAAATAAATTTCATACCTCTATCAAGCTATGCAAGTCCCGAAAATTCAAAAGCTTCAAAACCCTCTCTTTTCCTTTGATATTCTGTTGGAAGATATAGGAAATAAAATGATTTTTTCTTTTGTTTTCGTAATATTAACATAAATAATGGTTTACCATTTTACCCTTGGTTAATAAACTATTTATTCATCAACTATAAGGCCATTAATGTCCATTAACCATATCAATGGCATAACAACATCATAAGGACCTTTGGTTTAATGAACCATAGCAATTAAGCACTTTTAAATTATAGCATGCTACTTTTTTATTTTATGCAATTTAGTCTTTTTTCTCAAATTGAGCTATTAAACGATAAAATTAGCTCACAATATTTTCACACATACATACTCACATGCTATAAACACCAAAAATAATATTAAAATAATTTTACGACCTCGAATTTCTGGTTTCGAAACCATTGTTCCAAATTAACTAATACTAGACTGTTACAAAAAAATTTCTAAGTTGTATGAAATTTTTCAATGTTCTCGGTTTGGTCTCGAACCACTTCCAAAGCATATTTTGGGCATCGTAGTCTCGTATTAGGGACTTATGATTAAATGCAAAAATTTTTAATTTGGACAAAAATTTATGGCTCAGAAATGTAGGTTTGCTTGTGTTTAAGTCTGATAATGCCTTGTACCCTGTTTTGACGTTGAATACGGGTGAGGGGTGTTATAGACCGAGCGTGCAAAGTCGAGGAACTTGGAAAATAAAAGAGAAATCTAATTTTGAAGCTAGAGATTCGAGAAAGAGATCGATGAGTAAACCATATCAATCTTTGTCAAAGAAATCATGGGATTTGTATGCTCGTTCAAATTCTTTGGCAGGATATTCTAATAGAGATCGTGGTAAGCAATAAATGGGTCCTAAAGCTCAAGCTGACGATCAGAGGCAGCTTTCAGACTATCTCAGATTACTTTCACTTTCTGTTCTGTTTCTTTTATCAGATCAATACCGTAAATCTTATTCTCACTGAGGTCAGACAAGTATAATAGAGTTCTACACTTTCTACCGTATAAGGCTTCGTACGGTACCATTTTAATGCTCGATTTAAAGCTATTATTATAAGCAAATTCAATCAAAGGTAAGTATTGTTCCCACATACCTTCAAACTCAAGAATGCAACATCTCAACATATCCTCGAATATATGAATAATCCGCTCAGATTGACCATCCGTCTGCGGGTGAAAAGTAGTACTGAAGTGCAATTTTGTGCCCAAAGCCTTTTGCAATTTCTCCCAAAAACGCGAAGTGAATCGCGGATATCTATTAGACACAATAGACAATGGCATACCATGCAATCTCATGATATCAGAAATATCAGCTAATTTATCGAGTGAGTAATCTGATCTAATCGGAATAAAATGAGCTGATTTTGTCAAATGATCAACTACAACCCTAATTGCATCTTTCTTTCTTGGAGACAGGGGCAAACCCAAAATAAAATCTATGGTTACTCGATCCCACTTCCACTTAGAAATCATAATCGGTTGTAACAAACCAGATGACACCTGATGCTCAGCTTTAACTTGCTGACAGATCAAACATCTTGAGACAAAGTTAGAAATATCTCTTTTCATTCCCGACCACCAGTATAGTTTTTTCAAATCGTTATACATTTTCGTACTTCCTGGATGTACAAAAAATCTACTATTGTGAGCTTCACTCAAAATCGTCTGAATTAACTCCGGATTTCTCGGAACACATAGTCTATTTCTGAATCTCAAATAATCATTAACATTAACTCGAAATTCAGAATCACACTGAGCTTGTTTTGCTATTAATTCATTGTCAGACTTCTGAGCTTCAATAATCTATTGTAAGAACAAGGGTCTTACTTTTAATTCAGTTAAAACTAAACCATCATCAACAGAACCAAATGAGCATTCATCGCATGCAAAGCACACAACGATTTTCAACTCAGGGCATCAGCAACAACATTTGCTTTACCCGGATGATAATCTATCACAAGTTCGTAGTCCTTTTGTAATTCAAGCCATCTTCTCTGTCCCAGGTTCAAATATTTTTTCATCATTAAATACTTCAGACTTTTATGATTAGAAAACACATGACATTTCTCACCAAATAGATAGTGATGCCAGTTCTTCAAGGCAAACACAATAGCAGCTAACTCGAGGTCGTGAGTTAGATAGTTCTTTTCATGCGACTTTAGTTGTCTCGAGGCATAAGCTATAACTTTTCCTTCTTGCATTAGAACACATCCCAGACCAATCAACAAGCATCACTATAAATCACAAATTCTTTACCCGATTCAGGTTGTACTAAAACTGGAGCTTCAGTCAATAAATCTTTCAACTGATCAAAGCTGTTCTGACACTTTTCAGACCACTCAAACTTCACATCTTTCTGGAGCAATTTTGTCAATAGAGTCGCAATCATTGAGAAACCTTTTACGAATCTTCTATAGTAACCAGCAAGTTTCAGAAAACTACGGACTTCAGATACATTCCTTGGAGGTTTCCAATCCAGAATAGATGAAATTTTGCTCGGATCAACTCGGATACCAGAGGCTGATACAATATGACCCAAGAAACCAACTTCTCGCAACCAAAACTCATATTTACTAAACTTTACAAATAGATACTTATCACGCAAAATCTGAAGCACAACTCTCAAATGCTCAACATGCTCAGTTTCATCACGTGAATAAATCAATATGTCATCAATGAATACCACAACAAATTGATCTAGATATGGTGTAAAAATTCTATTCATTAAATCCATAAAAACAGCAGGTGCGTTCGTTAATCCAAAAGGCATAACTAAAAATTCATAATGCTCATACCTTATGGTGAAAGCAATTTTTGGAATGTCAGAGTCCTTTACTCGCAATTGATAGTAACCTGATCTCAGATCTATCTTTGAAAACACAGTAGCACCTTTCAACTGATCAAATAAGTCATCAATTCTGGGCAGAGGATATTTGTTCTTTGTAGTCACTTTGTTAAGATGACGGTAATCAATACACATTATTATTGTGCCATCTTTCTTTTTCACAAACAGAACAGGAGCACCCCATGGTGAAAAGCTCAGTCTAGCAAATCCTCAATTGGTCAATTCTTGTAATTGAGACTTTCATTCTTTTAATTTGGTCGGAGCCATTCTGTCTGGAGCTATCGAAATTGGAGTAGTACTAGGTACCAATTCAATGTCAAATTCTACTTCTCTAACTAGAGGTAATCCCAGAAGTTCTTCAGAAAACACATCAGGGAACTCACAGACAACAGGTACAGATTCAACTTTCTTATCATTCACTTTCGCGTCTAACACATAAGCTAAGTAAGCTTCACAACCTTTCTTCACATATTTTCTTACTTTCATTGCAGATATCACAGCTGGTAGTCCGTTCAGATCACTAGACTCAATTCGAATTATCTCATCATTCTTACACCTTAAATCAATAACTTTTCATTTGTAATTCATAATAGCATCGTGCAAAGTTAACCAGTCCATTCCCAGAATTATATCAAATTCATCGAAAGGAAAAAGAATAGGATCAGCAAGAAAACAGATGTCTCAAATCAATAACGGACAATTCTTGTAGACTTTATCAACCAAGAAACTTTTGTCTAAGGGGTTCGATACTCTAATTATGAATTCAGTAAACTCTACAGGCAAAGTCTTACTGTGTACTAAATTCATACAGATATAAGAATGTGTTGATCCAGGGTCTATCAATGCAATCACAGAAGTATCATAAAGAGTAAAAGTACCAGTAATCACATTTGGAGACGAGGCTTTTTCATGAGCTCGGATAGCATAGGCTCTGGCAGGTGTTCTGGCCTCAAATCTAACAACAATATCCCTAGTAGCTCTTTGACCACCACTTGCATTTCCCGTATTTCTGGAAGGTCTACCTCTAGCTGAGGTGTTGCTCGGTCATGGATTCTGTACATTCTCTTGCTCAGCAGGTTCAGAATAATCTCTTACAAAATAGTCCAGAGATCCACATTAGAAATAGGCTCGATCATTCAATCTACAATTTCCTGAATGTCTTTTACCCCAGTGTTTACATTCAGGTTTCTCAGATCAGACATTCCTGACACTTATAATAGAAGTAGCAGGAGCTCTGAAATTCAAATGCGATCCAGCTCGATCTCGATTCGAATGTCTTACATCAGCCTTTGAATGCCTATGATCATCTCAGAATTTCTTTGTCACAGTCTGAAATGATCTATTCGAAGATCTCTTTCTAACATCTCTAGCTTAAAAATCATCTTTTCTTTTCTCTGTACTTAATTCTTTAGCTTTACAAGCTTGCTGAACGAGCACTGCCATTTCTTTAATTTCTAAAATCCCAACTAACAGACGAATATCTTCGTTTAGTCCATCTTCAAACCTTTTGCACATTATTCTTTATTTGATACACATTCCAGAGCATACTGGCTCTTCATTTGATACACATTCCCGAGCATACTGGCTCAATCTCACAAATTCACGTTTGTATTTAGTAATAGACATACGGCCTTGTTTAAGCTCGAGAAACTCTTTAAGTTTCTGATCGATGAATCTCTGACTGATACGAGATATTCGCGACAGGTTTTAAAAATTTATAATTAAGCATTCTTGAAACTAACTATTATCACGATAAAGACAAGTGTACCTATCGAACAGTAGTATAGCTTTAGCAAGACCGGATTGTCGAACCCTAAGGATCCAAGAGTACTAGTAATGACTTTCTTTTTATTATCTAGCCTAAAAATTAAAGGATTTGTTTATCTAAATTAATTAACTAAACTAAGAGTGCACAAAGAGAAATTGGGGAAAAGCTTTTGGGAAAATTCAATTGATTAAGACAATACCCAAGGAAAAATCTACCTAGACTTCAATTGTTATTTGACTATGAATCAGACGATTTATTCATTTGATTTGATCCGTAGAAATTCCTAAGTTCTATTATTATCTTTCTTGAGACTAATAACTTCTAACCCTAGGTTGATTAATTGATATCTCTTTCTAATTAACACCTAGTGTTGCACTAAATCGATCTATGGATTCCCTTATTAGGTTTCACCCTAATCCGGTAAAATCTTATCACCCTATCTCTAGGCGTGCAATCAACTCTGCTTAATTATGACAAATTTACTCTTAGACAAGGTCTATTCCTCCTCTGAATAAGAACATTAACTCGAATCAATATGCTAGAATATTAAAACAAGAATTAAGAACACGTAATTAAGAACAAGTCAAATATTTATCATACAATTCAGATAATAATAACAAGATCCGTCTTAGGTTTCATTCCCCTTAGGTATTTAGGGGGTTTAGTTCATAATTATAGCAGAAAACATCTTAGAAGAATAATGAATACAAAACGTAAAGAAAACCTGAAACCCCTGGATGGAAATTGAAGGGAGATCTTCAGTCTTGATGATGAATCCGGCTTCTGAGATGGACCAATCGGCTTCCCTTGAGTAATTCCTTGCCTCCTACTCTACGTCTCCCTTCCTAACTGCCTCTTGAGGTGTTTAAATAGGCTTTAGAATTCCTACGAGCCCTCAAAATTGGTCTTTTCTTAATTGGGTTATAATTGGGCTCGGCAGGGACACCCCCGTGTGCGATTACTCGAGCCCCTGGTTAAGGCTGTTGAATAGGCACGGGCGTGTAGTCTACCTGTGTAAGTTGTGCTTCGATCCTGCCAAAGGGACACGACCGCGTGACACGCCCATGTGAGGAATTCCAAGACGTGTTGATTTCCCCTGTGGGTCCATTTTCTCTATTTTTGGCTCGTTTCTCGCTCTTTTTACTCTCCTATGCTCACCTGAGTATAAAACATGAAATTAAAGAATTAGGAGCATTGAATTCACCAAATCTAAGGAGAAACCATCCATAAATATGCTAAGCATGGGATAAAAACATGTATAAATTATGGTTTATCAAATACCCCTATACTTAAGCGTTTGCTTGTCCTCAAGCAAAATCTTAAACTCACAATCAAAATAAATTTTTTCTCAATTTATAATCCCTATCAATAATATCTCAAAATAATCCATAAGTATTCTTACATTGAAAATTCAATTAAAAGTACATCAAAGTTTCAAACATTCCAAGTTAAGTATTTTACCACGAAAACATTGGTGTCTCCCCTTATCTAAGTGATTACCTTTGATCAAAATATCACAGAGTTTAACATCGTCACTAAACATTCACTCAAATCACTCAAGGTGTTTAAGGACATCAATTTAAGCACTCATTAGTCAATATGAAAAGCTGTTGCCATAGGCTTGCTTGAAAATCAAATCTCCACTACTATAAATTGAGCTGATACATCAATCAAAAAGGTCTTTTAGAGGGTTGTAATGTGGCTTTGGTTAGGGGCTGTGGTCACAAGCTGAAAGAAAAAGTTAGGATCGAGATTGAATTGAAAAATTACCTTGCTAGAAAAATAACTAGTCATCTTTTGAAACAAGTGAGCTTCTTATCAGAATATGGAATTAACACTCAAGCTCAAAAATGATGAATTACTACTAATATGTGTTGAAGTATTTTTTTTAAGAACAAGTCAAATACATAGAAGAGAAAAACATAGCAAAGAAATTAGTTCAAATCAAATCTCGACAAAAATAAGGATCAAATTAGGGGATTTCAACAATAATGGGTTATGGGTTAATATTAAGGGTAAATCAATTAATGGCTTGTTAGGCTCAAAGGGGTTCACTAAGGGTCAATTATGAAGGTAGGCTTTTGTGGAGTGAGTGGGTTAAACCTAAGTGCCTTTATCATCTTGACATATCAAATCAAATGGTGTGGTCTTGACATGCATAATCAAGCAAGTTCTAGAATAACAAATCAATACTGATGCACTCACAATAAAAGTGAGCATGAAAGAAATAAAATATGCTCTAAAGGCTCAAGATCTCACAAAAATTATGGCTTTTTGATTTTTAAACTTGTGAATTTCAACTCACGATAATATCTAAACTTAGGGAAGCAACCTAAAAGTTTATAATTCTTCAAAAATGAACTTATCATGCTTGATTCCCTAATGTCTTAAAGTTTAAACAATCAATGCAAAAATGCCTATGTTTTAATTCAAGACATATCAATAAAAATCATAAATTAATTAAAATTCGTTCTAATAGTAATATGAGTGATTCACGTGAGAATAAGACAAAATTCAGGGATTTCTAATGATGATATGAAAGACCCCCCACAGTAAAGATGTACATTGCCCTCAATGTACAAAAATAGATATATTGAAAAATATAGATAAATAATCATAAGATAGGGAGAGAAGTAAAACTTCCTGAATGATGAATGAACTCATTGATTTGGAGTTATAGAGAATTATCGACCAAGGCAATGATGAGAGTGGAGGAAGATACTCCGGTGGTGGTAGAGGTTCATTAGTCCATAAGTCCTGTGCCAAAAGAATATTATATCTGGTGGTAGCTATGGTCGTGGTCGAGCAGGACATGACAGTCGTGGAGAACCTTTTCCAGTGGAGTTTTTAGTTCCTATGCGATGATGAGCTTTGGAGCTATTTATAACTGTGATAGAATTAGGAACTTTTTAGGAAATATAAGGAAGCATAATTACTCGTAATGAAATAGCCAAAACTATAAATTATTCAATAAAAATTATAAAAAATAAAATTAAAATAATAATAAAGGAAAATGAAATAAAAAGTACTTAAATAAGATCAATAAAGATAAAAGTGAAAATAAAAAAAATAAAAAGTTTTTAAACATCATCATCGCCGGATGGTTCGGGAAGTGGTGGTAGCGATGAGATGTGAAGGTGCTGACAAATCTGATGAAGTGTAGGATCAATGTGATCAAAACGCTGAAAAACTACTTCTCAAATCGAGTAAGGCACTCAGAGATGTCAGGATATGAAGCTACTGCATGAACTGGACGATGGATTGGTGGTGGCTGAGACGGTGGGTCCTCATGACGTGAAGGGACATTATCAGTAATGTCCTCTGGGTCATCCTCCTCGGTAGACTGGATGAGGCAGTACAGAGGAGGATAGGTGCCATGTCGTTTCTTGATCATCCTCATGTTCAGCATGCTTGAGATGCCCTGTGGAGACATCTGGTCGATAAGAGTGAGGGAGGATGATTGTGCCGCTATGTTGAGGAGCCCAAAGTGTCGTGCCAATCGAGTCACATAGGGCCCGATAGAGATGACCCCTCCACTATGTCGCTCCATTTGATGGCGGATGGCGAGGGCGATGAAGTAGGCAAGGTCAAAGACATGCTCGTTCACCTTGCTCCATAGGAAATAGGTGTCGTGAGTGTTGACGACACCGGTTCTCTCTCGTCGTCCTGTCAGAGTGTGGGCCAAGATGGCGTGAAGGTATCGTAGGGATGGGGCAAGGGCCGATGCCTTAGAGAAGCTAGGATCATAGAAGGCCGAGACAGGGACGAGGTCCTTCCAACACTTTGAGTGAGAGTAGTGGATGTGGCGGTGGAGGGTGTTTGAGTTTATTGTCGTCCATGAACTCCTCCGTGTACAGCCATAGTGCAATCCCAAACTCAGGTATGCTCAACTGGCGCACTAGACCACTAAGGCGGAACTGGACCGTTCCAGGATCGTCGAAGTTTGTCATGACTACTTGGGGATGGAAGGTCGAGCATAGTTCCATCGTGAGCTTGAGGTATGTCGGCTCGATGATATTAAAGAAGAGCCCCCACGGTTCAATTGTCAAGAGGGCTCAGACCGCGTCAGCCATCCGAATTTCTTCAAGTACGGCCCAGTCAATGTAGCAGCCCACACCTAGGTGTCGGGCCTATAATATCTGAAATAGCTCCTCCTAGGGTCCCAAGGGGAACTCAAGGAAATGGTGCCTAATCTCCATGGTAGGACCCAAGGATGACGCTGCTCCTTTCCTTTTCTTTGAGGTGGGGACAGCGATTCTTCTCACCACGTGAGGATGACATTGTATACCTACATTGAAAAGTCAAAGTTCAACCAATACGCCCTAAAAATAGCATGGAAACACAAAATATATAGGAATGTTTCATGAGACTCGTGTATTAGATAAAGAAAACAAAACTAAAACAACTAAAGCAAATATATTAAGTTATTAAAATAGGGCTATGAGAATAACACGACGGGAATATCTAATGTATGAACGCATGTGGGTAAGCATAAAATCCATGGAAACAAGAAAGATGGATGAATGTAATATGAAAAATGGAAAATTTCTTTAATAATAAGCATGAGTATTTCTATTATTCTACTATGAATGTTCACTTAAAATAGTCAAATGGATAAGAGAAAATATGAAATAGGCAAAATATTTAAAGAAAATAGAGAGAAAAAAGTAAACAAATGCAAAAGGGAGAAGCTTGGGTCGTCGAAAATAGTGTTATAGGCAGCGCACGTGCGTGGCAGGTAGGGCATGTGGAGTTGTAGCGGCTAAGGTTAGGGAATTTTTTTTGGGAAGGGAGATGATGAATAGTGAGGGGTTTATATAGATTTTTGTGTTTTGCGATTTTTAAATTTAGGCGCATCTGACATTCGCCCCACGCCCAAGGTCCACGGGCATGTGGGTGCACACGACCGTGTCTTGCTTTGTTCGCTTCTCCCATGCCCGTGTATGATAGCCCACACTCGTGTTAGTTTGACAGTGTTAAATTCTTAGTTTCAGCAACAGTTTCAAGGTACGAGCGTGTCTTACGCTTGTGTTATTTTGGCAGTTTCACCCACGGCCACGTCTCACGGCCGTGGAAACTTATCGCATCCTGTGTTGGGGAAAATATTTTTGCCCTGTTTTTACACGACCGTGTCTCCTGTGGTGTGAGCACAGCCTAAGGCATGCCCGTGTGCCTGGCCGTGTAGATGGGCAAACCCTGTGTTTCAAGACTCAGTTAGTAGGTTAGATGTGAAAAACTAGAATTTAAATCAATCATTACTGTTAGCGCTCGGGTTGCCTCTCGAGAAGCACTTATTTATAGTCTAAGCTTGACTTACCTCTCTGGTGTGTGATCATGGTGGCTCGAGGAGTTACACTCCTCATCCCTTCTATCAACTTTATCAATATAAGGTTTAAGACGAGTATTGTTTACCTTAAAAGTTCCGAATTTGGGGTGAATTACCTCAACTATACCATATGGGAAAATACTGAGTACCGTGAGAGGTATTTCTTCATTAGGTTTAGAAGTGGTAATGCGAGGATCTGCAGCATCTAGCAGTACTTTGTCTCCAACCTTAAGTTGATTTGGTGATGCATTGTGCTCGTCCTAGCTTGGTTTCGGTTTATCAGGTGTTCTCGGTTTCTATGTCTGCCATTTATCTAGTTCCTCAATTTGTAGCCATCGTTCTTCATAGATAGGTCATTTGTTGTTGCTTGAACATGGCTCGTGTAGGTTCTTCAAACTTATTTCCTGCAAAGTAGGTTGCACCACATGGTCAGTTTTAGTAGAATGATTTATACAACCACCTTCAATTTTCGATGTGTTACTCGAATTACGAGCTTGAAGGGTGATTGTTTCGTCTCCCACACGAAGTGTGACTTCACCTGTGCCAACATCAATTATTGTTCTAGCTATTGCTAAAAAGGGCCTCCCTAAAATTAAAGGAACGTTACCATCCTCTTCTATGTCTAGAACAACGAAATCAATTGGGAATATAAATTTGTCAATTTTAACGAGTACATCTTCAATAATCCCCCTAGGAAATCTGATTATTTTATCGGCTAATTGAATACTCATCCTAGTTTGTTAGAGTTTTCCAAGACCTAGTTGTTTAAACATTTTGTAAGGCATGACATTGATACTAGCCCCTAAATCAGCCAAAGCATTATTAACATCTAGGCTACCAATTAAATAATGAATCGTAAAACTCCCTGGATATTTTAATTTGTTGGCCAGCTTATTTTGTAGTATGGCTGAGCAAACCGCATTTAGTTCCACATACGACGCCTTATCCAACTTTCGCTTATTTGTTAAAAGCTCTTTTAAGAATTTGACTGAGTTTGGCATCTGCGAAAGAGCTTCAATAAAAGGTAAGTTAATATGTAACTTCTTTAATAATTTAAGGAATTTACCAAATTGTTCTTCTGTGTGGTCTTTCCTTGTCGCGTTTGGGTATGGCACACGAGGTTTGTAATCTTTACTTACCGGTTTCTGGTTATTGTGGTCCATCTCACCCTTACCTTTGCTTAACACAGTTTCTTGCCTCTGTTCTGGTTCAGGTGCAACTAACCCTTCCTCATCTTGAATGGTAATTGCATTGATTTTCTCCCTTGGGTTATTTTCAGTGTTTCAGATATCAATTTAGCGAGCTGAGCTATCTGATTTTCGAGCCCTTGGATTGACGCTTGTTGATTTTTAAGTGCTGTCTCGATATTCTGAAAATGAGTTTCTGACACTGAGAAGAATTTTGTTAGCATCTCCTCAAGGGTCGACTTTTTCTCTTATTGGTAGGGTGGTTGTTGGAAGCCTGGAGGCGGTGGTGGTCTCTGATTCCCTTGGCCTCCCCATGAAAAATTTGGGTGATTCCTCCATCCTGCATTGTAAGTATTGCTATACAGATTATTTTGAGATCGAGTATTATTACCCATGTAATTTAACTGCTCATTCCCATATTGTAGCCATAGGGCAGGTAATCTGGATTGCTCAATCCACCTCCACTTGCTTCGCACTGCATTACTAGGTGAACATGTGAGGAACTAAGAAAACCATCAATTTTCTTATTCAAGAGTTCTACCTGATTAGAGAGCATGGTGACTGAATCAACGTTATAAACACTAACTGCTTTTGTTGCCTTTTTCTCATGACTTGCCACTGATAATTATTCAGTGACATCTCTTCTATAAATTTATAAGCATCTTTAGGTGTTTTATTATTGATAGTCCCACCAGCGGCTGCGTCAACCATTTGTTAAGTTGAAGGATTTATGCCATTATGAAATGTTTGAACATGTAGCCAGAGTGGTAACCCATGGTGAGGGCATCTTCTCAAGAGGTCCTTGTATCTCTCCTATGCATCGTAGAGTGTTTCTAAATCCATCTGCACAAAAGAAGAGATATCATTACGTAATTTAGCCGTTTTAGCTGGCGAAAAATACTTTAATAGAAACTTTTTGGTCATTTGTTCCCAAGTAGTGATTGACCCTCGTGGTAATGAATTCAACCATTTTTTAGCTTTGTTTCTCAATGAAAAAGGGAAACTGAAGGCGAATGGCGTCATCAGAAACACCATTAATTTTAAATGTATCACATAGTTCCAAAAAGTTTACCAAGTGAGCGTTGGGATCTTCGTCCTGAAAACCATCAAACTGAACAAACTATTAGATCATTTGAATAGTGTTAGGTTTAAGTTCAAAATTATTCGCAGCAACATCATGCCTAACTATGCTCGATTCAGTTCCTGTTAAAGAAGGTTTAGCATAATCATACATAGTACGTGGAACAGGATTCTGATTAGCAGCAGTCGCAGGAGGTAGTAGATTTTCTTGGTTTTCAACCATCTCCTCGGTTGTGGTTGAAATATCGTCCTCTTGTTCTTCCTCTGTGTATCTTAAGCTTTGCCTTATTTCTCTTTGGATTCTGCGAACTGTGCGATCGATCTCACTATCAAACAGCAATGGTCCTGACGGGTTTCTTCGGGTCATAAACTAGAAAATCCTGTCAAAAGATCATAAATGAAGAATTAGAAAATAAAATAAAAATTTAAATTGCAATAAAAGTAAAAGGGCTAAAGTAATAAAAATTGAGTGTTCCTAATATCCTAGTTCCTCGGCAACGACGCCAAAAACTTGATACGTGATATTCGCGATAGATTATAAAAATTTATAATTAAGCGTTCTTGAAACTAACTATTATCACGATGAGGCAAGTGTACCTATTGAACAGTAGTATAGACCGGATTGTCAAACCCAAAGGAACCAAGAGTACTAGTAATTACTTTTTTATTATTATCTAGCCTAAAAATTAAGGGATTTGTTTATCTAAAATAATTAACTAAACTAAGAGTGCACAGAGAGAAATTGGGGAAAAGCTTTTTGGAAAATTCGATTGATTAATACAATACCCAAGGAAAAATTCATCTAGACTTCACTTGTTATTTGACTCTGAATCAGATGATTTATTCATTTGACTTGATCCGTAGAAATCCCTAAGTTATATTATTATCTCTCTCAAGACTAATAACGTCCAACCCTAGGTTGATTGATTGAAATCTCTTTCTAATTAACACCTAGTGTTGCATTAACTCGATCTATGGATCCCTTATTAGGTTTCACCCTAATCCAGCGAAATCTTATCACCCTATCTCTAGGCGTGCAATCAACTCCGCTTAATTATGACAAATTTACTCTTAGACAGGGTCTATTCCTCCTCTAAATAAGAGCATTAACTTGAATCAATATCCTGGAATATTAAAACAAGGATTAAGAACATATAATTAAGAACAAGTCAAATATTTATCATACAATTCAGATAATAATATCAAGATCTATCTTAGGTTTCATTCGCCTTAGGTATTTAGGGGGTTTAGTTCATAATTATAGAAGAAAACAACTCAGAAGAATAATGAATACAAAACATAAAGAAAACCCAAAACCCCTGAATGGAAATTGAAGGGATATCTTCAGTCTTGATGATGAATTCGGCTTTTGAGATGGACCAATCGCCTTCCCTTGAGTAATCCCTTGCCTCATACTCTGTGTATGCCTTCCTATGTGCCTCTTCAGGTGTTTAAATAGGCTTTAGAATGCTTAAGAGCCCTCAAAATTGGCCTTTTCCGAACAGGGTTATACTTGGGCTCGGCAGGGACATGCCCGTGTGACACGCCCGTGTGCGATTACTCCAGCCCATGGTCAAGGCTGTTGAATAGGCATGGGCATGTAGTCTACCTGTGTAAGTCGTGCTTCGATCCTACCAAAGGGACACGGCCATGTGACACGCCCGTGTGAGGAAGTCTAGGCCGTGTTGATTTCCTTTATGGGTCCATTTTCTCCATTTTCTCTGTTTTCGGCCCGTTTCTCGCTCTTTTTACTCTCCTATGCTCACCTGAGTATAAAAAATTTTATCATATCCATTCCCTGAGGCATCAAAGGCATAGTTGAGGAATTGGGGGAGGTGGGGGAGGTCGTACATTTGGGTTCGTACGAACGAACCCAGTGTACCATGCACTCATCATTTGGAGAAAGGCTTCCCGATCCCTTTCTCCTCCTCCCTGACCAACAGTAGGGGGTGGGTTTTCAGTCGGCGCTGCCCCTTCAGCCGGAGCTGGCGCATTACTCTCTACTTCATCTGCCACAGCTGGATCAGGATCCATTTACTATATAAAAATCATTTAAAAAGGTCAGAAGTCGTCACACTATCACAATTCATACATATGGCATGTATATCAAAAATCTGTACATACAAACGTAGTTCGAGAACCGACTAAACCTACTCTGATACCACCAAATGTAACGTCCCCACACCCGAGACAATCGTCGGAGTCGAGCTTGAGGGGTTACCGAACATAATTTATCAAATTAAGAACTTCAAATCATTTGTTTCTACATTCACAGCTTTCTAGCTACCCGCATCATAGTTACAAGAAAAATCATATCTTGAGTTATGAAACTCAAAATCAAGATCTGTAAATTTTCCCTGAATCTAGAATCATATATATATTTACTAATTTTTTTATAGAATTTTTGGTTGTGCCAATTAGTACAGTTTATTAATTAAAGTCTCCCCTATTTCAGGGTTTGACTGATCTGACATCTGTGTATTACGAATCATATATCTCTATATAAAGAATTTCAATTACTACGAAGTTTGTTTCTCTTAAAACTAGACTCAATAAGGAATCTATACATAAAAATAATGACTTCTAATTATTTTTTTACAATTTATTATGAATTTATAAAGTCAGAATAGAGGATCCAGAAATCACTCTGGCCCTGTTTCACAAGGTTTCAAATATCTCATAAAGTATAATTTATATGCCTGTTCTTTTTTATCCATATGAAAATAGACTCATTAAGATTAAATTTCATAACTTGATCATCATTTAATTCCATTTATACTATTTTTAGTGATTTTTCAAATTCATGTCATTGCTGCAGCAATATTCTGTTTTAAGGCAAGTTTCATCTTTCCATGAATTTTTATGAACTAGATAACCTATTAAACTTCCATAATATCAAACATGATCTAAATTAGCCATCACCATGACTTATCAATATCAAACATTTTCTCAACCAAACATGGCCATATCATAAAATTATTTACACAAAATAGGTATATTGCTATACATGCCATACTTAAGTTTTACAAGCCATTTACCCAGATGAAAGTCCTTTGGATAGTGTGATCGAACCTTCGACCCGTCCCGATTCCCGAGCTGGCTTGTTCAAAACTATAGTAAATAAAGAGGAGGGAGTAAGCATAAATGCTTAGTAAGTTCATATGTAAATAACAAGTAACATAACAATACAAATATACCAAACAACTTTAGCATGGTATCACCAAAACATATATCACATTTCTAAACATCATTCATCATCTTATCACCTTATCGTTGTTGTATCTATTTTCAACCCGAGGGTTAAGAACATACCTGTCCAAAGTGTCCATTTCACAACACTTACCAAAACGTCGCTTGCATCTTAAGTGTTCTTCCATTTCACTAGAAATTTCACCCGTTGAACACATCGGAATACAACTCGGATACACGGATAATTTGCACATTAGTGCCTCATAAGTAATCAAGAAATCATGTAACCCGCCCCTAAGTGAACTCGGACTCAACTCAACGAGCTCGGTCGTTCGCATCCATAAGTGAACTCGGATTCAACTCAACGAGTTCAGATGCCTAGTAACATTTCACGAACTCGGACTCAACTCAACGAGTTCGGATGCTCAACCATTCTAGTGACATGTCACTTGTATCCTAATCTATTCCTAAGGTCCAAACGGGATTTTCCTCGAACACATATCCTTTCCATCTTTCGTAAAATACCAAAATCAATACTCGGTAGTACTTTATATTTAACAATTAATACACATAATTTGCATTTTATTCGAAAATAACCACAAAGCATATATTTCATAATAAAAATCAGCATATCATATAATTAACATCAATAACTTAAAAATAACAATTATGCTACATTATTTACACATGAACTTACCTTGGTACCAAAATATAAAGATTTTGCAATTTAGTCCACAATCTTTTCTTTTCCTCGATCGCGACTTGAATCTCGTTTCTCTTGATCTATAATGCCAAATTAATCTTATTTAATACATACATTCATCAAAACAGAATTTAATACGAACTTTAGAAAAATTACACTTTTGCCCCTAAACTTTTGCATAATTACACTTTTGCCCCTAGGCTCAGGAATTAAACTTTATTCCTTATTCTTATGTTTTATAACATGCTGATCATTTTTCCCTTCTATGGCAACATCAAATTCTTACTCTAACATACACTTGTGACTATTAGGTATTTTTACCGATTTTTCCCTTCTATGGCAACATCAAATTCTTACTCTAACATATACTTGTGACTATTAGGTATTTTTACCGAGTAGCACAAGTTGTCTAACATAATTTAAAACGCCATATTCTATCATAAAACATCAAAAGACACAAATTTAACCTATGGGTATTTTTCCAAATATAAACCCTAGGTTGAATTATTGCTAACATAAGCTTAATCGAGCTACCGGGATTCCAAAAACGTAAAGAACATTAAAACGGGGCTTGGAATCACTTACTATGGAGCTTGGAAGCTTGAAACAAACCCTAACCATGGAGAACCCTTGAAATTCCGGCCTAATGAAGAAGATGGACAAAAAATTGGCTTTTAATTTTGTTTTTAATTCATTTTAATAACTAAATGACCAAAATGCCCTTACTACTAAACTTTCCAAAAATTCCATCCATGTCCAATTTTTGTCCATAGACTTAGAAATTGGTCAAATTGTTATTTAAGACCTCCTAATTAATATTTCAATGCAATTTCATACTAAAAACTTCTAGAATGCAAATTTTGCAACTTATTCGATTTAGTCCTTACTTTCAATTTAAGCACTTTAGGCATAGAATTTCATCACGAAATTTTCACACAATCATACAATCATATCATATTCAACAAAATAATTATAAAATAATTATTTCTATCTCAGATTTGTGGTCGCGAAACCACTATTCCGATTAAGCCCTAATTCAGGATATTACAAAGTTACTCATTGTCGAATCTCTAGCAATAGCCGAGCTTGGCTATTTTTCATCCGTACGTATGCTGTGGTTGTGTTGTTTCCTTCTCATCTATTCTATGTTAATCTTTCTTTTAAATCTCCTACTTTATTGGCGTGCACTAGGAGGGTGTTTTTTGCTTCGGGTGTTCGACAGTGGTGTTTGCTGGGATAGGCCAAATACTGCTACTTCTTTCTCTTAGTCTTTGTTTCGCTAAGTGGTTCTCAAAGTTATGTAGTTTACAATTATGTTGGGTAATATAATGGATGTGGATGTTAATGCAGATTGTTGATAACTGGGTTGTGAAAGAAGGCGTGGTTTAAATCCTTTTTTGAGCTATCAAGGTAAGCAACATGTTATGTTGTGTGTAAAAGGATGTTCTTGAATGGTAAATCCAAATCACTAAGATTGTTTGTGGAACATGGGGTTGTTTTAGGTTGGGCGCGTGGAGTGCATTGTTTCTTCTCCAATCAGGTGTGTAATCGTACACCCAACCTTCAATTATTGTAAAAAGATGGACATAGGTGTGTTTACACACCAAGGCTGTTGTGAATTGACAAAAGTCGAAAAGCCGAAACATCAGCATTTGTGGCCTTACAAGTGTGCGATCGCTTGCGAGGAAAATCGAGCACATAGATCGTGGTAGAAAGTGTGAAAGACTGCCACGAGCGTTCTTGTGCAATGGGGCCGTTATGGGCTGTGCGGGCCTAATGGGCTCGTGGGCCCACACGGACAAAGTTTATGGTAAAGTGATAAATAATGAAATAGACTCGTTCGGGATGACTGTAGACCAACTAAAGGGTCGTTATCTATATCGAGGCCTCAAAAATTGTTCACGACTAAAATACCCCTAATGGAGGGAAATGACCAATATGCCCTAGAGGTTGATTGATAGATGGTTATATGTTATATGCATGATTGTATCTAAGTGGGAAACCTTGCATCACGTAATACTATGACATGACATTCTGCATTGGGGTTGGGATTTCTGATTCGGAGGAACTACTAGTGGCTATGCCACGTTTTACCATTCTAGTGGCCTTGCCACATATTCTGACATTAGTGGCTATGCCACGTTTACTATATTTAGCAGTTCTACTGCATTATTATTAGCAGTCTTGCTGCGGTATTGGTGTGCTAGTTGGGTGGGCCAATCTAATCCCCACATGGTGAGTTGGTTGGTACGGGTGGTGTGTTGGTTGGATTGGGATGGGTTACATACCTGCACTGTACTATTACTGTTTTTGGGCTTAGGCCCACACTGTCATTATATAGGGCTAAGGCCCAGACTGTACTGTTACTGAATAGGGCTCTGGCCCAGACCGTACTGTATGCGTTAATTACTGTTTGACTGGTAGGGGTTTACACACTGAGTTTCCATAAACTCACCCTTTTTGTTAATTGCGTAGGTAATCTCCAGCCTTAGGGGATTTGGAGCTACGAGAGACTTAGGGGTGGCTACTCGACCGTTGACTGTTTGATTAAGTCGTAATATATTCAACAATGATTATTTGGGTTTCCATTTTTGTAAAAAGGCCATTTGGGGAATTGTTAACTTTTATTGGGCTTTTGGTTACGTAACTTAATCTGCTAGAGTAGGAACAACGGGTTTACAAAGCAATAACACTTTTTAAGAAAAACCTACAAATAAAACCTTAAAATGTTTAACTAGAAAGGGTTCCGTGGTTTAAATCAAAGAAGAGGGATCTTTAACGACAAATGTTTTGCTGAATACATTTTGACAACATAATTTACCAAGTTACTCACGCATCAAAAACTACATAGACTTTCAACTGAAAAACTAATTTATCACTTTCAAACCCTAGGTCTTTAGTAACACTCGATGTAGCACATCGGATTCAGCCGTAACGTCTAGGCTAAGTTTGGGGTGTTACACAAATAAAGCGACCTTTGTTGTGAGCCTTGCCTACATTTGTTTTGTAACATGCAAATACTTTCGTTTTGGTATCACATCTATAAAACTAGGTTTGTAGACATTTGGATTGGTGAACCAAGAGTGGTCACATCCAAATTTTTAAGTTATCTTTGCACATTAGATAATAAATAAGTATCTAGTGTAGTGGTCAAGTAGTAGTAGAGTTTTCCTTGAAGATATGAGTTCGAGTCCTTTTCCTCACATCATTTTCTATTTTTTGAGGAATTTTACTTCAAAATCCTAGTTTGTGTTATGTCTTGTTTTAAAAATAAATATCATTAGCATTTAACAAAGCATTTGAAGTGGTTTACTAGTTAAGTACCTTAAGTAACTCCCTAATGAAGTAAGTTCAAGTCTTTATGTTTTCATTTTTAAATTTTTTTATTAAATGATGGTCAATTTAGCCATGCAAACCATCCATGCATGTGTGCATGGATGTAACTTCTTTTTCAAATTTGTAACATATTTGCTTCAAAGCTATTCATATAGTGTTTTGAAACTCCCATATTTATTCCATCATCAATTCATTCTAACTCCCTTGTCTCCTCATGAATGAGATGTTGGGAGTTTGAATTTTGATTTTGAATTGGGTATCTAGTTACCATTCATAACAAGCATTTTGGTTAAAAATATTTTTTGTTTGCCATCAAATTCTCTATCTTTTTCTATTTATCATATTTTTCTTTTTATATAACAATTTCATTTGTTTAAATCTTATTTTCCTCCAATGATTAGTTTCTCAAAATCAAATAGATCAACAACAATCATAGCAGTCCTTTTATGATCTCTGGAAATAAGTGTGTAGGTAACAAGGTGAAGTAAGTTTTATTTTTTTTATATTTCTTTTTGAGTAAAGTTGAATATTCTTTAATCAAGTGACTAATTTCGATTGAAGGTCTAATTCGGGAAGCATAGTATTTTTGTGAATCCAAGTTGGAGTTTTGGTTGAAGGAAATTAAGGGTAAGTGTTTGTTACAAGTATAAAGTGTAAGTTGGTTTATAGTCAATTTCTCCTTTGGGTTATAAGAGATTTCTAATTTCCAATATTATTTCATTAGGTACCAAAAAAGTTCTTATTCATTGGACCTAAAGGACAATCTAAAGTGTGCATTTCATGCAAGTTAAAAACATAAGATTTTAACTAAAAATTTATCATTTTATTATACAATTGAAAACATTATGTTTTGTTGTAACTAGTGAATGATTTTGTGGATTCAAGGTAAGTATTCTTACTTGTGATTTATGGTATTATGTGACAATTATTGTTATGATTTGATAAATATTTTTCTAGTCTCATGTTGTGCAAAAATCATGGCTATTTGTTTATTGAAATAACATGCATTACCATATTTATTGAAACCTATAGGTATATGAAAGAATGATTTTCTTGTTTATTGTTTTGCTATATGATTTGTATGCCATGATGCATTACATGGGGTTAGGACATGTGTAAGGAGGAAGACGTGGCAGTATTAATATAAAAATTTGGTGGTTTATCTATAGCCTACATGTTTTAGTAGCTTGTCTACAAATTTTGTGGCTTCGTCCACATATATGTTGGTGTGTTTTGGATGGATGAGTTATGGGAAACTCCTAATGATGTGCGGCGGAGATGAGTAGGATGTTTTGAAAGAAATTGCATAATTGTTTTACATTGACTACTTTGTATGATATGTATGTGAATACTGTTATTTGTTTTTTTATGAAATTCACACGAGCTTAAAAGCTCACTACATTAGTTTTTTTGTAACATTTACAGATAATTCACAGGTATAGGACTTGGATTCAGCATGTGGAGGAGTCTCTCAAATGAATTAGTTATTATAATGGTTTATTAACTTTTTAAGTTGTTATTTTGGACCTTGGACATTAAACTTTTTACGGGCTATTTTTACTTTTAAAATTATAAACTGCCATGCATGCATGTTTGATGAATTTAAAATATTTTAAATTGTTTTAGTTGGAATTATTATGGTTTTCATTTTATTTTAAATTTTAATATACGATTTTCTAAGTATTTACAAAGTCCACTACGAAAGTTTTTTTATCAAAATCATTTTAAGACTTATTTAAAGATATTGAATATTCTTTATTTCAACCTTTTAAAACAACAACTCAATAAATAATGAAACTTTTCAAATGTTGTGCTTTAATAAAAAAAATTTAAAAAACTAAATAAATTAGTATTTAAAATTTTAAGTTTTTCACAAAAAAAAAATAAAAAAACTACTTAAACATAGTTGTTTTTATCAAGTAATAGTTTTCAATGGTTTTTATGTGACTCTCGAAATTTGGATGTAACATCTAGGTTGGGTTTTTAGGGTTACATTTGGGAGGGTGGCTGTAGCTTTGTTTTGTGACCAACATCTGTAATAAGTTACATCTTTTGCCAAACCACTATTTTAAAAGAGAATGTGTGTGTACTCTTGAAGTATAGGTTAAACCTTTGTAAATTATGGTTTATGATATCATCTTTTAATCGTATACACCAAAGTAATTTAAACAATATTTCATTGCCAATGATGTACTTTAAACTTTTGTGTGGGAAACAACTCACTTTTTGTTTTATATAAACCTATCGACCTTTATAAGTCTTCCATAGAAAGTCCATTTTTAATTATGTTTTATATTATGCGTCTCCTTAATTTGATTTTTTTGTCATTTAAAATTTTTATGTTAACGCCCCAGTTGAGGGAGTACATGTTGAAACCTTGATAAAAGTACGAACCAAGTTTAAGCCTATTTTTAGTGTAATGCCTTAGTCCACCAGTGTGGGTTGGGGTGTTACAATTATGAAGGAAATTTTGGATTGAAATTGATTCAAAGAGAGAAGAACAAAGAATTTACGAGAAACAAAGGAAAACTTAATCTAAATCCTACTCCTAAAATACAAGGGTTTTTGGATGCGTTTAAGACGACTTAGTTACATTAAACCCCGAAGTTTTTATTTATAGAGGAGTTGGCAGCCCAAATTAAGTCTTCGGCACATCCTAGGTTATCATATAATGTTGATATTGCAAACAAGAATAGCCTCAATATGCTTGGGCTTCATGTCAGCCCTATGGTGTGGCATAGACTATGCATGGCGATACATGACACTCATTTTATGAGCATGGAAGTCCTTGTCATGCTTTCCAGCTCGGGAAGCTTGTGTATCACTCGTCCCTTGATTCTTTGTTAATTAGGATCTAAATTAAGCATCATACACACTCAATTACCCAAATTAGAACTAACTAAGGCCTGTGTCGGCCTAATAGGTCACTAACACTCAAAATTGTGTTAAAAAACACTTATTTTATAAGCTGTTAACGCTAAACTACTAAATACCAAAAATGTAATAATAAATACTAAAAGCGCTAGAAAACACGCTCCTTAGGTTCGGAAATAGTGCCAAAATTACTACTACATTTGACGGTAGGTCAAAGTGCTTTTTGGACTTTTAACCCAACACTTTATAATTTAATCCGAACTAGTACATGTTTTTTTATTTCTCAAAATAGACATTATTTATTAAATAAATTTTCTAATTAAATAATTTTCTCAGCCAAATTCTAATTCCATTAAAATCATGACAACTTTTTCGTAAAAAATTTATGAGCTACATTCAACGGATTTCATAATGACCAATTAATTTAATTCCATTTTCGAGCTTCAATTATTTAATTAAATAACGAATCAAAAAACTTAAATTAATTATCAAGTCCTTTCTATAATAAGTGAGAAACCACATTCATTTCCGAATGTAACTCATTTATCTAACTTTATCATTTTTATCCATTTTTGTTCATTTGATTCATCATGCAATTAATTTTTTTGTTTCAATGAGCTAACAGAGGGACCAATTAGACACATGTAATTAGGGCTCAAATGATTTATAATTAAGTTATAGTTTTCGTCTATTAATTAAAACATCATTTAGTAACAAAATCATTTCACTATAGTATCGTAACTGAACCCTCCCTAATGACATATGATTACGAAAGCTACTCGATTAGTGCTCGTACAATGACCTTGTCACAAGTGTGTTACCTTCATGGGATATTCTTAATCTGTTTGGGATAAATTCATTCTCCAAATATGATTCTATTTTATCTCATGATAACCATTACATCATCCTTCATGAAAAGTCAATTTCTCTCATATTGTAACTAGAACACAAAAATATAGACTTTTTTAACCATTTTTTAGCTCTAATTTATGCAGTTTCTTAGTAATTTTTCCCGAAATTTATATTTTAATTATAAAATAATTAATTATCACTCAAATTATGAACATATTGAATTTTGATTATTTTATAATAAATTTACACAAATTTGATTTATTTCTGACAGCTTTTCATAAAGGGTGAAAAATTGGCACGGTAATAACCTTGGGAAGATTGGACCATTGAGGCAATTTTTGTACCAAGTGACCCAAGAGTTTTCCTATTTATTTTCCCAGACATGGACAATCCAATAATAATTATTGAACACATTTTATAATTAATTTTGATCTAACACAAATTGGGGTAAAATTAATTACAAGACTGATGAAGAAAAAGGGCTCCAATTGTGCTAAATGAAGAGGACTGATCCACCAAGAAAATTGGCAGCCCAAGCCGTCCCATGCAGTTGACCCAAACAACTTATTTTAGCTGATTTTTATAATTTCAAATCAGCACTCGAACTTGTCCTTCATGCCATTCAAATCCCTCCCCTTTTCAAGCTTGCTCTTTTAGCTTGTTGTTAAAAATAGCAAATTCAAAATTCAAGTCACACCATCCCTCCTACCATGTATGGTCGGCCAAGGGAAGAGGGAATGACTGCTATTTTTAGCTACTTTTAGCAGCCATTTTCACCCATAAAAAGCTCCCTTCACTTCCTCATTTTTCATCCTTTACTTCACTTATCTATCACACACACACATTTTCTCTCTTTTTCCATTCTAGTTGCTCTCTAAATTTCTTTCTTCCATTTTTGAATTCCTCTCTTTAAAAAGATCTTGCACACCTCTTGGAGTAGCAAAAACCAGGTGTTTGTGAAGGCCTTGGACCAACAAAACAAGCAAAAAAAAGAGGAGCACAATAGTCTGGCTTCGAAAAACCACCGAGATTTGTTTTTCTAGTTCCCTTCTCTTAATATTTGTTTTAATTTTGTTTTGATCATGAACACGAATATTTGTGTTGTTGTTATTCAATTAATTAAAATGATTCAAATCCCTTTCGTGTTAGATTAATTGCATTCTATCTGCTTAGATTATTAAAAATGTTTTTGTATTGTTATTATGTCTTAGTAAATTGTTCAATTAAATAAAACCATACTTATGTCATACTTGCATTTTAATTGTAAGGTAACAATTGAATTAATTATTTAAATTTATTGAAATTGTAATTAGTGGGTACAATATTTAATTGGTGCATGTTTAATCTGCCGAGGTAGTTGAGGGTTAAATTAGCAATGATATTAAACAATACATTAGCCTTGCATAACTTGTAAGATTATCGTGATTAAATTGTTTCAATATAGAGATATATTATTACCTCACTTAATCTTTTACTTGCTTATTAAAATTCGATTGATCGGACATAGAGATATGGTCAAGAGATTATTGAGTTTTAGTGGGTAAGTATGTGCATTAGTTAGCAAGTTACCGAGTTGCTGTGAAATTATTCATAATAACATGAACACAATTTTAATAATTCTATGTTAAAGAAAAAAATTAATCGAACACATTTATGTCATATTGATTAAACTTATTTTTACAAATATTGTATTGGAATTGTACTTTTTACTTTCTCAATTAGCACTTTGTTAACTTTTTAGTTTTTATATCACCACTTCAAATCAACATATTTTCCATCACTAAATTGCCTAAATTTACATTACATAAATATTCTCTTTAATAGTATATGTGAATACGATAACTCAACATTACTTGTCACTTTATTACTTGTTACGGTTGTGTACACTTGCACATCTCTGTTATTCCAAGTTTTTGGCGTCGTTGTCGAGGACTGATTTGAAAGACATTACTTGTGAATTTATTAATTTTACATTTTTGTTTATTTTTCTATTTAATTTTTTTTGTGATTGTTTCTGGTGTTTATGAGTATTGATCGAATTATCAACTTACTCCCCAAAGATCTTGAAATTGAACATATTTTTTGACAAAGAGGAAGACAAACAGCTCAGAGAAGGACTGGAGAGATGAACTTTGAAAACCAGTAAAAGAAATAGAGCAAATCATGCTCAAAATCCTATCCTTGTTGCTGATAATAGGGAGAGAGCTCTAAGATAGTATGCCATGCCATTGTTACATGAGATTAATCCAGGTATTAGGAGACTTGAAATCGAGGCACAACAATTTGAGTTGAAGCTAGTTATGTTCTAGATGCTTCAGATAGTGGGAAAATTTAGTGTAATACCTACTAAATATCCTCACCTTCACGTCAGATTATTTATGGAGGTGAATGATACTTTCAAGTTAGCTGGAGTACCTGAAGATGCATTAAGACTAAAGTTGTTGCCATATTCATTAAGGGATAGAGCTCGAGCCTGGTTGAACTCATGGCCACTAGATTCCATCACTACATGGTAAGAGCTAGTAGAACGCTTCATTATGAAGTACTTCCTATCTAGTAAGAATGCTAAGTTTCATAATGAGATCACTACCGTCTAGTATATGTAATATCCTGAATTAGGGCTTAATCAGAATAGTGGTTTCGTGACCACAAATCCGAGATAGAAATAATTATTTTACAATGATTTTGATGTTTATGATATGATTGCATGATTGTGTGAAAATTTCGTGATGAAATTCTATGCCTAAAGTGCTTAAATTGAAAGTAGGGACTAAATCGAATAAGTTGCAAAACTTGCATTCTAGACGTTTTTAGTATGAAATTGTTTTGGAATATTAATGAGGAGGTCTTAAATAGCAATTTGACCAATTTTAAGTTCATGGACAAAATTAGGACATGGAAGGAATTTTTGGAAAGTTTAGTAATAAGGGTATTTTGGTCATTTAGTTATTAAAATGAATTAAAAACAAAATTAAAAGCCAATTTTTGTCCATCTTCTTCATTAGGCCGAAATTTCAAGGGTTCTCCATAGCTAGGGTTTGTTTCAAGCTTCCAAGCTCCATAGTAAGTGATTCCAAGCCCCGTTTTTAATGTTCTTTACGTTTTTGGAATCCCGGAAGCTCGATTAAGCTTATGCTAGCAATATTCAACCTAGGGTTTATATTTGGAAAAATACCCATAGGTGAAATTTGTGTATTTTGATGTTTTATGATAGAATATGGGGTGTTAAATTATGTTAGACAACTTGTGCTACTCGGTTTTTAGTGAAAACGAGTAAAAGGGCTTAATCGGCAAAAATACCTAATAGTCACAAGTATATGTTAGAGAGAGAATTTGATGTTGCCATAGAAGGGAAAAGTGATCAGCATGTTATAAAACATAAGAATAGGGAATAAAGTTTAATTCCCGAGCCTAGGGGCAAAAGTGTAATTATGCAAAAGTTTAGTGGCAAAAGTGTAATTTTTAAAGTTCGTATATTAAATGATGTTTTGATAAATGTATGTATTAAATAAGATTAATTTAGTATTATAGATCAAGAAAAACGAGATTCAAGTCGTGATTGAGGAAAAGAAAAGATTGTGGACTAAATTGCAAAATCTTTATATTTTGGTACCAAGGTAAGTTCATGTGTAAATAATGTAGCATAAATGTTATTTGTAAGTTATTAATGTTAATTATATGATATGCTGATTTTTAATTGTGAAATATTATGCTTTGTGGTTAATGTTGAGTAATATGCAAATTATGTTTACTACTTGATAAATATGAATTGCTACCGAGTATCGGTTCCGATATTCCATGGAAGGCGGTAAATGTGAGATCGAGGGAAAAAACCCGTTTGAACCTTAGGAATAGATTAGGATACAAGTGACATGTCACTAGGATGGTTGAGCATCCGAACTCGTGGAGTTGAGTCCGAGTTCACTTATGGATGCGAATGTCCGAACTCGTTGAGTTGAGTCCGAGTTCACTTATGGATGCGAACGCCCGAGCTCGTTGAGTTGAGTCCGAGTTCACTTAGGGGCGGGTTACATGATTTCCTGATTACATATGAGGCACTTATGTGCAAATTATCCGTGTATCCAAGTTGTATTCCGATGTGTTCAACGGGTGAAATTTCTAGTGAAATGAAAGAACACTTAAGATGCAAGCGACGTATTGGTAAGTGTTGTGAAATGGACACTTTGGACAGGTATGTTCTTAACCCTCGGGTTGATAATAGATACAACAACGATAAGGTGGTAAGATGATGAATGATGTTTAGAAATATGACATATGTTTTGGTGATACCATGCTAAAGTTGTTTGGTATATTTGTATTGTTATGTTACTTGTTATTTACATATGAACTTACTAAGCATTTATGCTTACTCCTTCCTTTTCATTCACTATAGTTTTGAACAAGCCAGCTCAAGAATCGGGACGGGTCGAAGGTTCGATCACACTATCCAAAGGACTTTTATCTTGGTAAATGGCTTGTACAACTACTTAAGTATGTCATGTATAGCAATATACCTATTTTGTGTAAATAATTTTATGATATGGCCATGTTTGGTTGAGAAAATGTTTGATATTGATAAGTCATGGTGATGGCTAATTTAGATCATGTTTGATATCATGGAAGTTTAACAGGTTATCTAGTTCATAAAAATTCATGGAAAGATGAAACTTGCCTTAAAACAGAATATTGCTGCAGCAATGACATGAATTTGAAAAATCACTAAAAATAGTATAAATGGAACTAAATGATGAGTAAGTTATGAAATTGAAGCTTAATGAGTCTATTTTCATATGGATTGAACAAAACAGGAATATAAATTATATTTTATGAGATATTTAAACTTTTGTAAAATAGGGCCAGAGTGATTTCTGGATCCCCTGTTCTAACTTTAAAAATTCATAATAAATTTTACTAAAATAATTAGAAGTTTTTATTTATATGTAAAGATTCCTTATTGAGTCTAGTTTTAATATAAACAAACCTCATAGTTATTGAAAGTTTTTATAGAGATATATCTAATTCGTAATACACAGAGGTCAGAGCAGTCAAACCCTGAAACAGGGGATACTTTAATTAATAAACTGTACTAATTGGCCCAATAAAAAATTATAGAAAAAAATTAGTAAATAGATATATGAGTCTAGATTCAGGGAAAATTCACAGATCTTGATTTCTAGTTTCATAACTCGAGATATGATTTTTCTTGTAACTGTGACACGAGTAGCTAGAAAGCTGTGAATGTAGAAACAAATGATTTGAAGTTCTTAAATTGATAAATTATGTTCGGTAACCCCTCAAGCTCGACTCTGGTGATGGTCTCGGGCGTGGGGGCGTTATAGTATATGGATGACAAGTCCTTGTATGAGATCACTATAATGAAGAAGCTCTCATCATAGAATCTCACATTGCATCCAATTAGAGACATTCTATAACGATCTCAATGCTCACACGAGGATGGTAGTAGGTGCTTCTACCAACGGTGCTCTCTTCTCTAAGTCTTATAATGAGGCTTATGAAATCATTAACAGAATTGCCAGTAACAATTACCAGTGGCCAACTAATCGAGCTTCTAGACAAATAGCAGGAATACATGAAATGGATGCCCTCACTTCACTTGCAGCTCAAGTATCTTAAATATCCTCAATGCTTAAAAATTTTACTTCTAATAGGCTTCGGAATGTTGCAATTCAGCCACCTAATCAATTCGAGGATATAGCCTATATGTACTGTGGGGTAGGGCATTTGTTTGAAGATTACCTATCAAACCCATAAATTGTTTATTACATAAGTAACCAGAAATACAACAGAGGAAGGTAAGGACTGCAATCTAATTTTTATAATCCATTTTGGTGAAACAACTCGAATTTCTCTTAGGGTACCCAAGGGGCTAGACCTAGTAACACTTACGAATAATCCAGATCAACCTAACCACCTAGATTTAACCAACAAGTTTAGAAACAAGCTCAAGATGAACCTTTCAATGGCTTAGAAAACCTCTTGAAGGCATACATAGCAAAAAATGATACTTTAATCCAAATCTAAATAGCCATGTTGAAATACTTAGAGGACCAAATGGGCTAGCTTGCAATTGAACTTAAGAATTGACCACAAGGTGCTTTGCCTAGTGATACGAAGAATCTAAGAAATCCTGGAAAAGAGCACTGCAAAGTATTGATATTAATGAGCGAAAAGACATTAGAGCCCAACCCTATCGAAGTTGAAGAAGAGCCAGCTGATGCTCAAGATTAAGTGAAAGTTCAACCAAGTGTTAAAGCCTATCTTCACTAGAACCATAATCTAAAAAATCTTATAAGTTAACTTCTGACCCAATCAATTTTGATAAACCAACACCTTTGTTAGATGCAAAAGTGCTACAGCGGATGAAGTGCCCAATTCAAGTTAAAAATCCTCCACCACCTTACCCTTAAAGACTTTAGAAGTAGAAAAAGAAAGTCCAGTTCAAGAAGTTCCTAAATGTACTGAAGCAACTTCATATCAACATCCTATTTGTAGAAGCTCTTGAGTAGATGCCAAACTACGTCAAATTCATGAAGAATATCCTATCCAAAAAACAGAGACATGGAGAATTTGAGACTGTAGCTCTAACGAAGGAATGCAGCGCATATCTACAAGTTAAACTACCACTATATATGAAGTACCCTAGATATTTTACCATACATTGCCACATTGGAACATTTTATTATGGTAAGGCACTATGTGATTTGGTTGTGAGGCCCATGTCCATATTCAAAAAGTTGGGGATAGATGAGGCTAGACCAACTATAGTTATGCTTTGAATAGAAGATTGATCCTTAGTAGATTCGAAAGGAAAAATTAAGGATGTATTGGTACATGTAGACAAATTTATTTTTCCTGTTGACTTTGTTGTTTTATATGTTGAAGCAAATACGGCGTTGGCAATCATCTTAGGATGGCCTATCCTAGCAACTAGAATGACCTTAATTGATGTGAAAAAAGGTGAGCTTACAATGCGTGTTCAGGAAAACCAAGTAACATTCAATGTTTTTAAATCTATACGATTTCCTGACACAGTTAATGATTGTTTTGCAATATACAAGTTAGAAAAAATAATCATGGAGTGGACACTCAACTCTATTGAGGACCCATTGGAACAAATCTTAACATCAAACCCTCCAAGTGATTAGGAGGAGGAGGAATATTTTACTTTGCTAAAAGCTAACCAGAGGGGATTTAATCCACAATCCCGCTTTGAATCTTTGGAATTAGAGAGAGGAGATTATGTCCAACCAAAAGTTTCGATCGAAAAGCCACCTAAATTAGAACTTAAGGTACTTCACTCGTACTTCAAGTATGTTTATTTAGGTAATGATTCTAGTTTGCCTGTGATTATTTCAATAGAGTTATCTAAAGAGCAGGATGAGAAACTTATTTTAGTGCTGAAACAATTCAATAAGGCTATTAGATGGACCATAGTCAATATATATCGTATTAGTCCATTCGTGTGCATGCACAAGATCATCCT
The DNA here is from genome assembly GCF_007990345.1 of Gossypium hirsutum. NCBI lineage: Eukaryota > Viridiplantae > Streptophyta > Magnoliopsida > Malvales > Malvaceae > Gossypium > Gossypium hirsutum. The sequence continues at coordinate 31,576,473 of NC_053432.1, forward strand.
AGAAGATGGTGAAAAAGGAATGATTAATGGACAACAGAGACTGAAACCCATTATGAAGGATGTGGTAAAGAAAGAAATCATTAAATGGTTAAATGCGAGTATAATTTACTCGATCTCAGGCAATTCTTGGGTAAGTCTTGTCCAATACGTGGAAAAGAAAGGAGGTGTTACGGTCGTGGAGAATGAAAATAATGACTTAATACCAACTAGAACGATTACGAGATGGAGAATGTGCATAGATTATTGGAAATTAAATAAGGTTACTTAAAAAGATTACTTTCTTTTGTTGTTCTTGAATTAAATGCTAGGTAGACTCATGGGTGAGACTATTACTATTTTCTCAATGGATACTCAGGGTACAACCAAATCACAGAAGCATCGGAGGATCAACACAAAACAACATTCACATATTTGTAATGTAGTTTGCCTTTAGACGAATGCCATTTGGTTTATGTAATGCACCTACCACATTTCAAATATATATGATGGAAATTTTCATTGACATGGTGGAAAAGTTTTTGAAAGTTTTTATGGATGATTTTTCAGTGTTTGGAGACACTTATGATAATTTTTTAGCCAACCTAGCAATGTATTAAGGCGGTACGAAGAAACAAATCTTATACTTAACTGGAAAGAGTGTCATTTTATAGTACAATAAGGTATTGTTTTGGGGCACCGAATAATGAGACAAGGTATCGAGGTAGATGAAGCAAAGGTAGATGTCATTGAGAAATTCCCACCTCCAACATCTGTGAAGGGTGTTAGGAGCTTTTTGGGACATGCTAGATTTTATCAGAGATTCATCAAACTTCTCCAAAATTGCTAAACCCTTATGCAAATTATTGGAGAATGATACAACATTCAACTTTGATGAAGAATGTTTGAGAGCTTTTAATGATTTGAAGAATCAATTAGCTTCAGCACCAATTATTGTCACATTGGATTGGGAATTGCCATTTGAATTAATGTGCTACGCAAGTGACTTCACGATAGGAGCTGTAATGGGCCAACGAAGGAACAAACAGTTGCCTACGGTGGACTTTGTTGTGGGAGTAAATCTTATAGGGTCAAACAGTGGTGTTGGTCAGGCTACGAAGAAGGTACAAAAGAGGTCAGGTATACTACCAGAAATGGATGACTCAACAGTGGATGAGAATAGACAGAAGGTTCAGACTAAACGCACAACAAAGGCATCTTACAAGTCAACATTGATGTGGTCTTCGTCAGCTCCAACTCAACTTGATAAAAATAGAGGAGATTTTTGAACTCCATGATGGGAATGTAATCACGGAGGTGGTGGATGGAATTCCATCGGTCACATTTTCTAAATGAGTCCATAAATATATTGAAAGAAAGATGGCAAGGATCATTATCATCAAACTTTTAGGAAGAAAAATAGGTTTCAATGTTCTGTTCAATAAGAATTAAATGATGTGGAGTCCTAGAAACCCTAATCATCTCATGGATTTGGAAAATGACTATTACCTTGTTCATTTTTAGCACGAAGATGATTGTAACAAGGTTTTGTCTGGGGGACCTTGGGTGATTTTTGGTCAATATTTAATTGTGCATCCATGGTTGTCGATGTTTTCGATGTCTCAAAATGAAGTTGATATCCAAGTTGTTAGGATAAGGCGCCCTAATTTGCCGGAAGGTTACTACTCACATCTCCTTCTTCGTGCTATTGGTCAAGCTATTGGACCAATTATTAAACTAGATGAGCATACAAACAATGCACGAAGAGGAATGTTTGCTCGTTTGGTTGCATGTATAGACTTGAAGAAACACTTGGTGTCAAAAGTTCAAATAAATGGCCACACACAACATATGGAATATGAGCCTCTACCAAATTTTTTCTTTAGGTGTGGTCTCTACGGGCATAGTTCTAATTCGTGTATGGTAAATAGGACACCTTCACTAAGAAATGGAATTGATCATAGTGTACTAGTTGTCGAAGAGGTTAGTCTTCAACGTCGAGTGGAGGAGGAGTCCTATAGCCCTTGGATGTTAGTCGATCACCGACAGAGGAGGAAATGCCGAAGAATGAGGGATACGATGAATGAGGATGACAATAATTTGTTTGGAGGTTCTTATTTTACTTCTCTAGACAAGAATCATGGAGGAATTGAATCTGAGATTCTTACCCATAATAAAGGAGTATAGTTGGGTAATAATAAAACACAAGATCACATAATGAGATTATCTGGGGAAATAGGTAATTTTGTTTCCAAAAATAAGAAATTTCCAAAAAAGTTGATACCAAGGGTAAAAGGAAAGGAGATTGTTATTGGTAACGGGCCCAGAACAAGTTTCAAAGCACTGAAGCCCACTAATGGTAATGTTGGTTCATCATCCAAATTTGGTCAGGATAAATTTAAAGATAGGTCTAAGATGGGCCCAAAGGTTTTAGTTGGAAAGGAAGGACAACTTAGCTTTCAACCCGTAAGTATTAATTCTAACTTGGATAAGGACAAAAATAAAGTAGTGTGAGTGTTTGCAAAAGGGAGCTTTGGTGCGACAATGAGCAAGGAAAATGGGGTTTTTCTTTTTGGGGTGATGAGTAATGACGGTGCTAGTTCAGGTCCACAAACCACGATCAAATGAAAGTTTTGACAGAAGAAACCATTGGACAGTGTTTCAATGATTTCTATACCTACTAAGGTGGTTATGACGACACCAATAAAGGAGATTGTTAGGGAAATAGAATGGGGTTTTGGGATATCTAATATGGAGGATAATGCTCCATCCCTTGTGAAGGTAAGGGATGATGGAATCAATTGCACCAATGAGGTTAGCTACTAATTTATTTTTTGTTGTTTATTGGTTGATGATAAAGCTTTTGTTTTCTTTTGCTTTTATTGATACAAAGCTTTTATTTTGGAATTGTCAAGGAATTGAGCGCTCCTGGTTCCATAATTTTGTGTCTGAATATAGAAAGTAATTTTTCCCATATTTAATTTCATTGTTTGAGACTCAGATAAGTGCAATTCAAATTGATGGAGTTATTGCCAGACTTGGTTTTCCAAATTCCTTTCGAATTAAAGCTAATGGGTTTGTTGGGGGTGGTTTGGTTGTCTGGACTGAAAATATATTGACTAATATTTTGGAGCTACATCCCCAAATGATTTATATGAGGTTCAAAGTAGGTAAGGATCCTCTAGTTTTTTTGTGCTCAGTAGTCTATGCTAGCCCACAATTAGTAATGACACATAAACTTTTGCAATGTTTGGACTCTCTTATGGAATCTATTATTGGGTCATGGGTTATAGCTGGGTATTTCAATTAAATTTTATATGTCTCAAAAAGAGTGGGTGGTGCAACTATTGCACGAGCTGGATGCAGTTGGTGTCACACCTTAAAATTGGGCTTAGGAATTTTAGGGTATTTTCAAAATTTTGGCTTAGATGAGTTCAAATTTTCATAAGTTGGGTAATTGATAATGTTTTAGATAATGGTTTTCATAAAATTAAGTCAATTTCTAAAAACGAGTTTTAAATGTCTTGAATTTTGAAAATAGGACTGATTTTTAAAGCAGACAAAATTGGGAGTTTTTCTAAAGCAAATAGACCAGAATTTTAAAATCACCCTAAAATCCCCCCATTCCTAGCATGTTTCATGAAAATTTTCCCCCAAAAGCTAGTGTGTCATTTTTTCTTACCTCTTGCTGTAACACCCCAAACCCGAGACCGTCGCCGGAGTCGAACACGAGGTGTTAACAGACTTCAAACCACTTATTAGAAATTTCCCAGACAAGCTGCCAATCTGCGTACGAGTCGCATTAAAAATCATATCTTGAGTTCTGAAACTTGAAATCCAGTTTCGTAAATTTTCCCCAGAACTAGACTCATATATCTATATGGTAGAATTTTTGTAGAATTTTTGGCCGGGCCAATTGGTACAGTTTATTGGTTAAAGTCGTCCCTGTTCCTGGGTTCAACTACTCTGACCCTTGTGCATTACGACTTAGATATCTCCCTTTACAGAGCTCCAATACTTATGCCGTTGGTTTCTAATGAAACTAGACTCAAAAGGGAATTTATACATATAAAGAATGACTTCTAATTATCTCTGATTAATTTAGGGTGAATTTCTAAAGTCGGGACAAGGGATCCAGAAATCGCTCTGGCCCTGTTTCACAAGAGTTTCATTATCTCCTAACATACAGCTCATATAGTCGTTTTGTTTCTTCTATATGAAAATAGACTCATCGATATTCGATTACATAATTTATTCATTAATTAATTCCATTCCTACTATTTTTAATGATTTTTCAATCTCACGTCACTGCTGCTACCAGCATCTGTTACTAAAGCAACTATGCCTATTTCGTGATTTCTCCTTGATCTAACTAGTAATTCATCATACATATCACAAATTATGATCATGACTAGCCATGCCAAAGGCTAATCATTGTCAAACATCTCCCTACTACACTATTGCCATATCATGAATTTAACACCAAAAATAATCAACCATGACATATGGCATAAAAATCGAATTACCAAGACTTGCGACCTAACATTATAGAACCAAATCCAACCGAACATTTATGCCATTTTCGCATGGCTAAAAGTTTACATACCAAATTTCAACAAAACATATTAGCCTATACATGCCGAAATGTTCTCCTAGACCGACTAAAAAGAAGATACCAAAAGTTGCTAGCCGGTGTGATGACTTCGATGATAGTCCCGAGCACCCAAAAAGACGAGTCCAAGAAACCTAAAGTACGTGACAAGCAAACACCGAGTGAGTATATAACTCAGTAAGTCATAAGCAGTACATTGCCGTTCAGTAATAATATATCATAAGAGAAAATAAATAATGCGGGATTAAAGTCCTCCATCCATACCCAAACTGTGCTATAATTCCTTAGGCATTTTGGTTCGATCTCATACCAAGCCCTACTTTGACATTTCATACATTACACCATATGACATTGGATGCATTTATCTTCAAGTATAATCACCACATAGGTTCAAGACTTACCAAGCTCAATCCCAAATATAAATAAAATGTCTATTCCTCATGAGCTCAAGGTGTTTACTCGTACCGCTGTCCATGATTGACTCGATAAGGCCGCACACTTAGAGCATGTATATTTATTAGAGAATGTATAATAAGCCCACACACTTAGTGCTTAATAGTCGAGCTCGCACACTTAGTGCTATATAATCAAACTCGCACACTTAGTGCTATACAATTTGAACCCGCACACTTAGTGCCAATCTCATGATCATAAATGTTTACACCCGCACACTTAGTGCCGAAACCAACAACTCAATACATCTCACCTCTTTTCTTTTTCATTCAATACTTTCATCACCCCATGCATACATGTATATATATATTTATCATTCCATTCAGCATCATTACATAGACGTTATGACCATTTAAATTAATACAAAATATATGCTTAATGACTTACCTTGTGTTGGGTAAGACGGTTCCAACTCGGCTACTCGATGATCTATTCTTTGCCTTTGCTTGATTCTCCTCCTTTAACTCCTTGAGCTTAATCAATAAATCAACTAGTTTAACCACCTTGCTAAATATTTATAATCCAATTACACATGCATATGTTTGTTAGTATATTCGGCAACCATCCTCACTAATTACCCATTTAGTTGATTATACACATAATCAAAGGTAACCTCACGAATGGGCATACTTATGTATATATATACACTTCCGAATGGGCATCACAATTAGATTTAACACCACCTTCATACTCAATTAGATGGTCGAATGTATGTACAATGTCAACTATAACATCATTTAAACATCTAATTTCATCTCATGAACACTTGATCGAATTTTCCTAATCTAGCATATTTTCACATCTATTTGTAACATCATGTAAATCCACATATAACTACATTTCTTAAGTTCCACATCTTAATGCCCATTATAGCCATTCTCATAGTCTAAATCTAAAAATTGGCACATCCACCTTTCAACCATGTTAGCCGAATACTCATTCTCTTCTTAGTCCTAAATTCGACACCTCCAACAAAGTGACTTAACAACTTCAACTTTCATGCTAACATAACAAGCAATTTAACACATACATATAACTAACATGTTAATAGCATCAAGGTATCAACTAAAATTTTTAAGCTTCTTAGTCAAAGCCTAACTCTCCGACAACCCCAAATCCAACCATGGGATAGATAGAATTTAGACTCATCACCCAAAGGTTGTGTAAACTTCCAAAAATATCATTGAACATACCTTGATCTAAAGGACCACCTTGGCCGAATCTTGCTTCCTCTTCTTCCTCTAGTTATGACAATTGCAAAAGAAAGAAAACATGAACACTCCTTCTTCCCTCCTTATGAAGCATTCAAACTCCCTCATTTTCATGCCACAACATCAAACACTCCTCGTAGATACAAGCAATGGCCGAACTTCTTCAAAATTTTTCTCCCTTTCTTTTTCTTGGTTTTTCGGCTAGGAGATGGCAAGTATGAACACCCCTGTTTTTTTGTTCACTTTCCTATTATTATTCCCATCATTTGTTAACTAAAAAAAACATATTAAATTAGAATGAGTGGAGCATCATCACTCCTTGGCCGGCCACCATGTATTTTATGGGTAATTTGACATGCAAAGCCATGCTTCCTCTCCCTATTATAAATTACTCCTTATAATTCATCTATCATCTTTTCTAACTTCGTCAACTAGGTCCTTTTCGAATTAATTCACATTCCTAAAGCTAATATTAAGCATTTAATTTCTCATATATTCACTATCACACAAAAATTTATGCAAAAATTTATGTAATTAAAACACAAAAATAAAATTTTGGACCGGTAAATAATTTTGGATAGCGATCCTTCATAGAGTCCTCAAGTTCCCAAGTGGCTTCTTCAATTCCGTGTTTATGCCACAACACCTTCACTAATGGGATTTTCTTATTTCGCAACTCTTTTACTTCACGCATCAAAAGGCAAACCGGTTCTTCTTCATAACTCAAGTTAGGCTGAATCTCGATCTCAGATGGAGTGATTACGTGCGATGGGTCGGACCTATATCGTCGAAGCATCGAGACATGGAAAACATTGTGAATCTTTTCAAGCTCAGGGGGCAAAATTAATCGGTATGCAACTGGTCGAACTCGTTCGGATACTTCATACGGACCGATGAACCTCGGACTTAGTTTGCCCTTACGACCAAATCTAAGCACCTTCTTCCAGGGTGAAACTTTGAGAAATACTTTGTCTCCAACCTGATATTCAATGTCTTTTCTTTTCGAATCCGCATACGACTTTTGACGATTCGAAGCGGCTTTCAAACTTTCACGAATTACTCAAACTTTCTGCTCAGCATCCTTAATCAAATCAACCCCAAAAATTTTACTTTCACTAAGTTCAGTCCAAAATAATGGGGTACGGCATTTACGACCGTATAAGGCCTCGTAAGGTGCCATCTTAATGCTTGATTGAAAGCTATTGTTGTAAGCAAATTCAATCAAAGGCAAATATCTTTCCCATGAACCACAAAACTCTAAGACGCAACATCTCAACATATCCTCGAGTATCTGAATTATTCGTTCAGATTGGCCATCAGTCTGGGGATGAAATGCGGTGCTAAAATGCATCTTAGTACCCAACGCTTCTTGTAACATTTTTCCAAAATCGCGATGTAAATCTTGGGTCTCTATCCGACACGATAGAAATAGGTACCCCATGCAATCGAACAATTTGGGAGATGTATAATTCTGCCAATTTATCGAGCGAAAAATCTGTACGGACAGGGATAAAATGAGCAGACTTGGTCAATCTATCAACAATAACCCAGATTTCATCTTTCTTGCTTGATGACAATGGCAATCCAGATACAAAGTCCATCGTTACCCGATCCCACTTCCATTCGGGTATCATGATCGGCTGAAGTAATCCCGACGGCACTTGATGTTTTGCTTTTACTTGTTGGCATATCAATAACCTTGAAACAAATTCAGAAATGTCTCGTTTCATACCGGGCCACCAAAATTGACGTTTCAGGTCATTGTACATTTTAGTACTACCTGGGTGGACTGACATTCGACTACTGTGAGCCTCGTCCAAAATCATCGAAATAAGTTCCGAATTTCTTGGAACACATAATCGACCTCTGAACGTCAAGCAATCATTGTCGTCAATCCGAAACTCCGATTCCTCATTCGAAGCACATTCAGCTCGTTTAGTGACCAATTCAGCGTCGACTTTCTGGGATTCAAGTATTTGACGAATCAATAATGGTTTGGCCTCTAATTCAGCTACTAGCACCCCATCGGGTGAGACGGACGAGTGAGCATTCACCGCTCTCAAAGCAAATAGTGCTTTCCGACTTAAAGCATCGGCAACCACGTTAGCCTTTCCCGGGTGATAATCAATAACAAGTTCATAGTCTTTCAACAACTCAAGCCAACGTCTTTGTCGCAGATTTAGATCTCTTTGAGTCATCAAATATTTAAGACTTTGTGGTCCGAATAAATATGACACCTTTCCCCAAACAAGTAATGCCGCCATATTTTCAGGGCGAACACTATGGCCGCCAATTCAAGATCATGGGTCGGATAGTTTCTCTCATGCGGCTTTAATTGTCTCGACGCGTAAGCCACAACTCGACCTTCTTGCATCAACACACAACCTAGCCCAAGTAAGGATGCATCACTATAAATGACAAACTCTTTGCCGGACTCCGGTTGTACTAGCACTGGAGCTTCGGTTAAACAGGTCTTTAGTCGATCGAAACTCTTCTGACAGTTTTCTGTCCATTCAAACTCAACATCTTTTTAGAGTAGTTTCGTCAACGGTGCAGCTATCATCGAGAAACCCCTTACAAGCTGTCGGTAGTATCCGGCAAGTCCCAAAAAGCTCCTAACTTCAGTAATATTCCTCGGAGGTTTCCAATCGAGTATGGCTGAAATTTTGTTCGGATCCACTCTAACACCCGATGCAGACACCACGTGCCCCAAAAAGCTAACCTCTTTCAACCAAAATTCACATTTACTGAATTTTGCGTATAACTGCTTGTCTCGCAAAATCTGTAATACTAACCTCAAATGCTCGGCGTGTTCGGCTTCACCTTGTGAATAAACTAAAATATCATCAATAAACACAACCACAAATCGATCCAAGTATGGCCTCAATACTCGATTCATTAAATCCATAAATACCGCAGGGGCATCAGTGAGCCCAAACAGCATCACTAAGAATTCGTAGTGACCGTACCTCGTTCTAAAAGCGGTTTTGGGTATGTCCGAGTCTCGAACCCTCAACTGATAATAACTAGATCTCAAATCTATCTTGGAAAATACTGAGGCTCCCTTTAATTGATCAAACAAATCATCAATACGTGGCAACGGGTATTTATTCTTTATGGTCACTTTATTCAACTGACGATAATTGATGCACAATCTCATGGTTCCATCCTTCTTTTTCACAAACAATACGGGTGCGCCCCATGGAGAAAAACTCGGTCGAGCGAAACCTCTATCCATCAATTCTTGCAATTGAACTTTCAATTCCTTTAATTCTGTTAATGCCATATGATACGGGGCTATTGAGATTGGCGTGGTACCAGGTACAATCTCGATGCCGAATTCCACCTCTCGAACCGGTGGCAACCCCGGTAACTCCTCAGGAAAAACATCTGAATACTCACAAACCACTGGTACTGATTCAAGTTTCCTTTCCGTCTCCTTGCTATCAAATACATACGCAAGGTATGTTTCACACCCCTTTTTCACATATCTCTGAGCGGTCATTGAAGATATTATCGCTGGCACCCCCTTCAAATCGGTAGACTCAACTCGGACTACCTCATCATGTGCACTCCTCAAATCGATGGTTTTTCTTTTGCAGTTCACCACTGCATCATGTACGGTCAACCAATCCATACCAAGAATGACATCAAATTCGTCAAACGGTAAAAGCATCAAATCGGCCGGAAAACAGGACTCTCGGATTATTAGAGGGCATCTCTTACACACTTTATCAACAAGTACGTATTGACCCAAAGGGTTTGACACTCGAATTACGAACTCAGTAGACTCAACAGGTAGAGTCTTACTGGATGCTAAGGTTTCACATACATATGAATGAGTAGAGCCAGGGTCAATCAATGCAATCACATTAGTATCAAAGAGAGTGAAGGTACCAGTGATGACGTTAGGGGAGGATGCCTCCTCTCGTGCGCGAATGGCATATGCTCTAGCAGGAGTACGGTTCTCGGCTCGAACAGCCGTATCAGAGGCCCCTCTCTGACTACCACCCCTACCTCCTAAAATTCTCGGTGGTCTACCTCTAGCTGTCACTCCACCAGGTCTTGCACCTTGAATCTTATTCTTCTCATCAAGCTCCGTGCAATCTCTAATGAAGTGGTCCTTCGAACCGCATCCGTAACAGGCCCTGTTAGTAGACTTACCCCAACATTCACCTAGGTGTCGTCTTCCACATTGGGGGCATTCAGGTTTCTCTTGACGATTATTGCCCACACTAGCTACTGAAGTAGCTCGGGAGTCCATCGATGGTCGTGCTCTGATGGAAATTCCCGCAGTCGTCCTTGACTTACTAGTGTCCTCCTTGAACTTCTTTACAGCCGAGAACGGAGCTTTACCCATCGATCTTTTACGATAGTCTCTAGCTTCAAACTCAGCCTTCTTCTTCTCCTTTCCAAGTTCTTCCGCCTTGCAGGCTCGTTCGACTAGTGTTACGAACTCCTTTATCTCCAAAATACCCACTAGTAGCTTTAAATCTTCATTCAATCCTTCTTCAAATCTTTTGCACATAGCAACCTCATCGGCCACACACTTCCGGGCATACCGACTGAGTCTTACGAACTCATGTTCGTATTCAGATACTGTCATACGGCCTTGCTTGAGTTCCAAGAATTCTTTACGTTTTTGATCGACGAACTGTTGACTAATATACTTCTTTCGAAATTCCGTTTGAAAGAAATCCCAAGTAACTCGTTCGTTTGGGACTATGGAAATCAAGGTCCTCCACCAATAGTAGGCTGAGTCCCGCAACAAGGATATAGCACACTTTAGACATTCATCGGGTGTGCATGACAGTTCATCAAACACCCGAATGGTGTTATCAAGCCAGAACTCAGCCCTTTCGGCATCATCAGTAACTATGGCCCTAAACTCCTCAGCCCCGCGCTTCCTAATCAAGTCTACAGGTGGCTTACTCAGCCTCACAGGATCAGTAACTGATGGCATTATGGGCTCTTGGGGTGGATTATTCAAATTCGGGAATTGTTGGACAGCCGGATTGGTTCGGGCATATTGCGCGACCCACTCATTCATCATGGTAAAGAAGGCTTGTTTAGCCCCCTCACCTTGATTATTCGCAGATGACTGAGGTTCAACAGGCGGCGTCCCTTGTGCAGGAGCAGCCGCTACACTTTCAATGTCATCCGCCAAGGTTCTCTCTACACCGGGATCCATTTACTAATCAAAACAAAAATTTTAACCGTCAGAAGTCATCACACATTTAAACATTAACATTAAGGCATGTATAGCTAGACTGATACGTGCTATGGTAGTCCTAGAACCGACTAAATTATCACACATTTAAACATTAACATTAAGGCATGTATAGCTAGACTCATACGTGCTATGGTAGTCATAGAACCGACTAAACCATAGCTCTGATACCAATTAAATTGTAACCCCCCAAACCCGAGACCGTCGCGGAGTCGAACACGAGGTGTTAACAGACTTCAAACCATTTATTAGAAATTTCCCAGACAAGCTGCCAATCTGCGTACAAGTCGCATTAAAAATCATATCATGAGTTCTGAAACTCGAAATCCAGTTTCGTAAATTTTCCCCGGAACTAGACTCATATACCTATATGGTAGAATTTTTGTAGAATTTTTGGCCGGGTCAATTGGTACAGTTTATTTGTTAAAGTCGTACCTGTTCCTGGGTTCGACTACTCTGACCCTTGTGCATTACCACTTAGATATCTCCCTTTACAGAGCTCCAATACTTATTCCGTTGGTTTCTAATGAAACTAGACTCAAAAGGGAATCTATAAATATAAAGAATGACTTCTAATTGTCTCTGATTAATTTAGGGTGAATTTCTAAAGTCGGGACAGGGGATCCAGAAATCACTCTGCCCTGTTTCACAAGAGTTTAATTATCTCCTAACATACAGCTCATATGGTCGTTTCGTTTCTTCTATATGAAAGTAGGCTCATGGATCTTCGATTACATAATTTATTCATTAATTAATTCCATTCCTACTATTTTTAGTGATTTTTCAATCTCACGTCACTGCTGCTGCCAGCATCTGTTACTAAAGCAACTATGCCTATTTCGTGATTTCTCCTTGATCTAACTAGTAATTCATCATACATATCACAAATTATGATCATGACTAGCCATGCCAAAGGCTAATCATTGTCAAACATCTCCCTACTACACTATTGCCATATCATGAATTTTAACACCAAAAATAATCAACCATGACATATGGCATAAAAATCGAATTACCAAGACTTGCGACCTAACATTATAGAATCAAATCCAACCGAACATTTATGCCATTTTCGCATGGCTAAAAGTTTACATACCAAATTTCAACAAAACATATTAGCCTATACATGCCGAAATGTTCTCCTAGACCGACTAAAAAGAAGATACCAAAAGTTGCTAGCCGGTGTGATGACTTCGACGACAGTCCCAAGCACGCAAAAAGACGAGTCCAAGAAACCTAAAGTAGGTGACAAGCAAACACCGAGTGAGTATATAACTCAGTAAGTCATAAGCATTACATTGCCGTTCAGTAATAATATATCATAAGAGAAAATAAATAATGCGAGATTAAAGTCCTCCATCCATACCCAAACTGTGCTATAATTCCTTAGGCATTTCGGTTCGATCTCATACCAAGCCCTACTTTGACATTTCATACATTACACCATATGACATTGGATGCATTTATCTTCAAGTATAATCACCACATAGGTTCAAGACTTACCAAGCTCAATCCCAAATATAAATAAAATGTCTATTCCTCATGAGCTCAAGGTGTTTACTCGTACCGCTGTCCATGATTGACTCGATAAGGCCGCACACTTAGAGCATGTATATTTATTAGAGAATGTATAATAAGCCCGCACACTTAGTGCTTAGTAGTCGAACTCGCACACTTAGTGCTATATAATCAAACTCGCACACTTAGTGCTATACAATTTGAACCCGCACACTTAGTGCCAATCTCATGATCATAAATGTTTACACCCGCACACTTAGTGCCAATCTCATGATCATAAATGTTTACACCCGCACACTTAGTGCCGAAACCAACAACTCAATATATCTCACCTCTTTTCTTTTTCATTCAATACTTTCATCACCCCATGCATACATGTATATATATATTTACCATTCCATTCAGCATCATTACATAGACGTTATGACCATTTAAATTAATACAAAATATATGCTTAACGACTTACCTTGTGTTGGGTATGACGGTTCCAACTCGGCTACTCGATGATCTTTTCTTTGCCTTTGCTTGATTCTCCTCCTTTAACTCCTTGAGCTTAATCAATAAATCAACTAGTTTAACCACCTTGCTAAATATTTATAATCCAATTACACATGCATATGTTTGTTAGTATATTCGGCAACCATCCTCACTAATTACCCATTTAGTCGATTATACACATAATCAAAGGTAACCTCACGAATGGGCATACTTATGTATATATATATACACTTCCGAATGGGCATCACAATTAGATTTAACACCACCTTCATACTCAATTAGATGGTCGAATGTATGTACAATGTCAACTATAACATCATTTAAACATCTAATTTCATCTCATGAACACTTGATCGAATTTTCCTAATCTAGCATATTTTCACATCTATTTGTAACATCATGTAAATCCACATATAACTACATTTCTTAAGTTCCACATCTTAATGCCCATTATAGCCATTCTCATAGTCTAAATCTAAAAATTGGCACATCCACCTTTCAACCATGTTAGCCGAATACTCATTCTCTTCGTAGTCCTAAATTCGGCACCTCCAACAAAGTGACTTAACAACTTCAACTTTCATGCTAACATAACAAGCAATTTCACACATACATATAACTAACATGTTAATAGCATCAGGGTATCAACTAAAATTTTTAAGCTTCTTAGTCAAAGCCTAACTCTCCGACAACCCCAAATCCAACCATGGGATAGATAGAATTTAGACTCATCACCCAAAGGTTGTGTAAACTTCCAAAAATATCATTGAACATACCTTGATCTAAAGGACCACCTTGGCCGAATCTTGCTTCCTCTTCTTCCTCTAGTTATGACAATTGCAAAAGAAAGAAAACATGAACACTCCTTCTTCCCTCCTTATTAAGCATTCAAACTCCCTCATTTTCATGCCACAACATCAAACACTCCTCTTAGATACAAGCAATGGCCGAACTTCTTCAAAATTTTTCTCCCTTTCTTTTTCTTGGTTTTTCGGCTAGGAGATGGCAAGTATGAACACCCTTTTTTTTGTTCACTTTCCTATTATTATTCCCATCATTTGTTAACTAAAAAAAACATATTAAATTAGAATGAGTGGAGCATCATCACTCCTTGGCCGGCCACCATGTATTTTATGGGTAATTTGACATGCAAAGCCATGCTTCCTCTCCCTATTATTAATTACTTCTTATAATTCATCTATCATCTTTTCTAACTTTGTCAACTAGGTCCTTTTCGAATTAATTCACATTCCTAAAGCTAATATTAAGCATTTAATTTCTCATATATTCACTATCACACAAAAATTTATGTAATTAAAACACAAAAATAAAATTTTGGCTCGGTAATGTGGTCTCGAAACCACATTCCGACCAGGGTCTAATTAGGGTTGTCACACTTGCTCTTCTAAGTGATTTAGAACTTTGATTCCTAAATCCTTTTGATTTCTATCATCTTTAAACCATCAATCTCTATTAAAACCAAGTAAATCACCAAAAATTACATCATCTTCTTTATCTTCTCTAAAATGTAGATTTTTCGAATTATGTCAAAATCATCATTTTTCTGTATTCAAGTGTCAAAGTCAGTAGGACTTTTAGTAGAGATAAATGCAAAGAAAAGCTTACCTAAGCTTTTGACTTTCGACAAAAGTGTGCAAGTTGGTGAATGTTTTGGAATAATCTCCCACAAGAAAATTGTTGTGTATTTGGGTATTTAAAAGTAGCCTAAACCCCTACTCTAAATGTCAAGTGAAAGAGTTCTCACATTTATGACAAAATGAGTTGTATGTATGTTGCAGAAATTAAGCTTGTGGACTTATGAATATAAATGTAATGCTAGAACATATGCCATGAATATGAGATGACCGTTATGTATGTGATTATGAGAGTATGTTAAACATGCCATGTGACAGAGAATATAAAGTGATATGAATGTGTATGTGTAATGAAATGTTTAGAAAAATCAATACGTAATTATGTGCTTTAATATAGATATTTTGGCCTTGGGATTTAATGAGATCATTGGATATAGTTGACATGCCATAGGATTATGAGTACTCATTTACATGTGTTGTGATATTAGGGTGCTGAGGCCCAGGGATAGAACTCGAAGAGATAAGGGAATGTGAGCTAAGTTCTGTTCATCAAGATATGTATGAGTGGTATGCTAGAGAGTGTTAGCTAGGCGCTTCACTTATGGGATATGACTGACTTAATGAGTCTATGTGTGGTGTGGTGGAGATCCATGGATCTGATGTGTGGTAATAAAGACCACTTTCTGTTTCATCCTCCCCAGAGCCAATGTATCATAATTTGTACTTGTATGTGATTCTTGTGATTAAATGTATGAGGGTACATATATGAAATTGTATACAAGCTACATGTGTTAAACAATATGCTATATGTTGCCTTGATATTGCTTGATGACTGGTTTACACAAGTGGCCTCTAAGCAATCACTGAGCTCGTAAAGCTCACCCACTCCATTTTTACCATTGCATGTAACACCCCAAACCCGGCCCAGACGTTATGGCCAGATCTGACGTGTCACATGGACTTACGACTTAGTATGCATTCGCTGGTTTAAGTGATTGCGGTGGTCTTTGTAAAAACAACGGTTGAATGAAAAGCTGGCTTATCAATTTTAGGCTATCCATTTGTTGTGCTTGTTGAGTCTTGAAAACGTTCATTAATTTTGAAAACCCCCACAGCCTAACACTAGCAGTTTCGTCATAGTATAAATATAATCAGAATATAAAACCATAGTGGAAAAAAGAAATTTAAATAGTGACCTTATTACAACTTAAAACCCAAAATTAAATCAGAATATAAAAATAATAAAAATAAACTAACTTAGAAAAACCAACTTTGCAGATGATGTGGCCACTCCGAGTCCCTCACAGCTCCAAGCCCACTATGGTTGGGGATTTCCTGCAGTTTCGTCATAGTAAACTCAGTGTGTAACATAACCCAACCATAGCCCAAAACAGATCAAACCTCAGAGTCAGACTTATCTGGGCCTTGGCCCAGTACAAAAATCAAAAGGCCCATAGCAGATACAGAACAAATATATCATGAATGCTGAAATCCCAACCCAGAGCCATCCATAACACCCCCATACCAGCCTTACACCATGTGGGGAGACTACTCGACCCACCCAACCGCTACACACAATAGAAATTGCAGCGAAGCTGCCAGATATTGTGATGAAGTCACCAGATACAGATATCGTGGCTAGGCCACCAGAACAGATATATATATGTGGCGAAGCCACCAGATTGCAGCGAGGCTGCCAGAATGCTTCTTCCATCAATATAAACCCATGTCCCATGCAACAGAAATAATATGTCATGGCATACGCATACAGAAACAGAACATCATGCTTTTCAGAAAAAAATAACCGTAGGGGTAAAATCGTAATTTTGCATGCATAAGGGTATTTCAGTAATTATTACCTATTGATAAGGTTTCATGCTCATTCTAACATTTACCAAGTAATCAGAACTACTTACCTCGTCTTTTTACCAAAGTGGGCCCGTTGGCCCATTGGCTCGTTTTCGGCCCATTAAGCCTAAAAATACCGTTGTGCATGAAAATGCACACTCTGCACTCTAATCATCCAAATGCACCATATTCATTAACAACTGCCTCACGAGCGCTCGCACGCTTGTGAGTTCACAAAATACCAACGTTTCGGTATTTCAGCTTTTACCGATTCAGTCTAAGAGAGGGTGTCGTTTACACACCTGGTTGATGACGATTGATGACGATATCTCCCACGCAATAATCCTACAATCTATCACTAACACATTAAACTTACGAATTAATGATAACTAACATAAATCACGTCAACTAACCCAATCATCACACAAGTTAGTCATTTACGCACGAGGGGCAAAATGGTAATTTTACCCCATAAGGGTATCTCGGTAATTCTACCCTACAGGGGTATTTCGGTATTTCTACCCTACAAGGGTATTTCGATAATTCTATCCTATAGGGGTATTTCAGTAATTCTACAACTTATCCACTTTGGCCTACTGACCCATTGGGACCACGTAGCCTATTTTAGCCCATCGCGGCCCGAAATAGCCGTCCTACTGCTAAAGTAATGAGAAATACACACCTGTTAGGAGACTGCAGTTAATCCGCGCCCCAAACACTCTTAGTTGACGCCCAACCCAAACGAGCACGTCACAAAGCGAAAGGGATCAACCAAGAAGGGTATGCCTACTCTCCTCATGGTTTGCTCTATTTAAAGCCAGCTCTCCATCTACTCTTATGTTAGCTTCCCGATGTGGGATCCTTCCATCATAAGAGTTTAAAACCAACACCAACTCTTGTCGTCCCAACATAGCAAAATAATCAACCTTTGCGTGCCAAGGGATTCGAACCAAAGTCCTCTCACATGCCAACTTACGCCACCACCACTAGGCCATCAACTCATTTGTGTCATAAATCCAACACATTAAACTTTAAAGCGTACCTACTTGCTTCCAGGTTTATTGAAAAGAAAAACCAAAATATATTGCAAGAGCCAAGACTTGAACCTTGGACCCATTGCTTCCTCTATGGCATCACTTCCTTGTCCCCTAAGTGGCGCCACCTTGCCACTACACCACACTCCTTTTTGTGTCATCTTTTACCCCTTTACTCTTAAAAGCCCAAATGCCAATTGCATCACCTGTTCATAAAATTAAAATTTCGAAGACTACCACGGATTTAACTTAAGTTTGGGCCTTCCAAAGGCCCACTAACCTACTAAAATATATATTTTAACCAACCAGAACACACACAAATTTTAAAAATCACAGAAACACAGAAAACTCGAAAATTAAGACATTACATTGCAGATACTTAGTGCTGGTGTGAGCAATGTCCCCTTCAAGGGATTGGTCCAAGCTATTCTTTAGTCGTTATAGTAGGTGTTATTAATTATTGTTAAGTATATAAGTTAAGGCAACGAGATAGGTGTTTATACGTTTTGTTGAGTATATTTTGGGCTAATTGTTTTGCATGTTAAACATGTTTAGAAGATTTGGATTTGGACATGGTATTTTGGATTATTGTTTTAGTTGTTTTAATGCTTATTTGATTAAATTAATGAAGTATGATGTTTAAGAATTAAGTTTCAATGCTTGAAGTGCTCATGTATGCTGAATTTTTGTAATTAAAAGTAAGGGTATCGATATATAGGTTTAAAAAATTATACCTCTGTACTCACAAAAGTGCAAGGAGTTAGAATACAATATTGGTATCGATACCATGTCCCGAGTATTGATACTCAAGGTGTAATTATCGAAACCTCGATAAAGGTATCAATATTTTTCGATAAGTTTAATTTTAGGTGAAAATAGTAAGCTTTTTTGGTATCGATTTTCCATGGGTATCGATACTACCAAGAGGAAATATCGATACCTTGGAATCAGAATCAATACCTACGTTACTTTTGGGAAATTTTTACTAAATGGTCCCAAAGTTTGATAAAAGCTCATGATTAGTCCATTTTTTGTATGTTAGCTCGACTAGACATTAAATTGAATTTGCATGACTTGTAACTGGCTAAAAGTACTATCATTTTAAAAAAGAAAAACTTTACTTAAAAGATGCATGTTCACTTAAATAAATATTGTCTTGATGAATAAGAAGTGAGATGGTGATGTAGCGACCTAGTACTTGGGTTAAGAGACCAGGCCGGGTATAGGGTGTTACATGTAACAACTATCACTCGTATTCAATGCCGAAATAGGGTTATGTATTATTACTGAACATATTATTCAATTAAACATATATTTCACATACATTTTCAAATTTCATGTAATCATCATTCAACACCATTCACATTATCCCTAATACGAGCCTACGAGGCCCAACTCATGCATTAGGAGAGGTTCGAGACTAGATCGATAACTCAAATTTTTTTTGAACACTTAGAAAATTTTGCAAAATAGAGGAGACACATGCCCGTTTGTCTCACACAGCCAAAGACACGCCCGTGTCATAGGCCGTGTGGACATTCGAAATGGAATCACATGGTCATGTCCTAGCCCGTGTCTGACCCCATGTAACTCTCTGACTGGGTCACACAGCCAACTATACGCCCGTGTTGTAACAGCCCGATTTTGGGTATAGTTAGAACAGTGGTTTCGGGACCACAAATTCGACGCAAAAGAATTTATTTTTCTTATATATTTATGGTTTATAGTTTTATGGAATGATTATGTGAAAATTCTGTTTGAAAATTTTGACGTTCGAGCACTCAATTTAGCATAAAGGACTAAATTGCAAAAAAGTCCAAAACTTGATTTCTAGAAGCTAGATGTGTCTAATTGCAATGAAATTTTAAATTAGAGGTCCTTAGATGGTAATTAGACCATTACTTAAGTTACTAGACAAAAATAGACATGGAGTAAGAGAAATTTTAGTGTTTTAAGAAAAGAGCATTTTGGTCATTTGGTAATTAAATGAATTAAAAAGAAAAAAATCAACCTAAAGTCTTTGTCCATCTTCTCTCCCATGGTTGAATATCCCAAGGAAGACATAGCTAGGGTTTGTGCATCTTCTAAGCTCGATTGTAAGTCTGTTCTTGCCCTGTTTTTAATGCTCTTTACATTTTTGAAGTTGTTGTAACTCGATCTACCTATTTCTAGCACTAATTTGAGGTATGATTAAGGTATAGGGTTTGATCCATGTTATAAATGTGTTTATTTTGATGGCTAATGGTAGAAAATGTATGTTTGTTGTTAGAAAAACAACCTTTGCTAAGTGATTTTCGGTAAAAATGTAAAAAAGGACTTATTTGTAAAAGTTATAAAATAAGTAGTAAAAGTGTGATTAAGTGGAACATGTGGGCTTCTATAAGTATTAAAATGATTCAACTAGGCTTGGCTTTTGAAGAAATTGAATACATTTCAATTTACGAGCCTAGGGACTAAATTGTAAAAATGTGAAACATTAAGGGCAAAAATGTAATTTTTCCATAATATGATTTTGGACTGAATTGAACAATTTGAGTATTAAATGAGTTAAATTTGTCATTATAGATCAAGAAAAATGAGGTTCGGGCCTAGATCAGGGGAAAAATAAAGTGTTTGACGATTAGGTCTCATTCCTACTATTTTTGTACCGAGGTAAGTCCGTATGTAAATAATTCATTGTTATATTTATGTTTTAAATGTTTTAATATTGTATGAATTTTGATTTATTCCTTGGACGTATTCGAAAAATTTTCGTCAAGCAAGAATTCCCGATTGAGCCTTAGGAATAGAATAGGTTACGGGTGACCTATCACTAGGGACCCATGTGTTTACGTGATCCGGGTGCTGGTCTCGTACGTCCTACTAGTGGCTGGGTAGTCTGGCATGAGTTGCGGACACCTGACAGATTGTGTGAGCAGCACCGTGTAGCTACGCCTTGACTGACAGCTTATGTGAGCAGGCCTGAGAATAGCTTGAAACGAGTCTATATGTATTATGAGATATGAGGTAGCTTTGGCTACATATATGGCACTTATGCGCAAAATTTTTGAGTATCCATTAATATTCTAAGTGTTCAATGGGAATGTCAAAGTTGAGAAAAACTATGGTTATATTGAGAGTTGGCACAAGTATGTACGTAAAACTCATACGTAATGAGCTCGATATGTGATGTAACCTTGGTAAGGTTGTGATTGAGGAAGTATGACTATAATATTTTTATAACATTCATGCCAATTTTCATTATGTTAAATGTATGTTAATTGTGTGGTTATGATGCTTATTATTTGCATAGGAACTTACTAAGCTTTATAGCTTACTCCCCTTCCTTTCCCTTGTCGTGTAGTGTCACCAAGCTAGCTCGGGGTTCGGAGATCGTCGGAGATCCACTCACACTATCAACAATTATTTTGATACCAATGATTTCAACATTTTGAGTTATGGTATGTATAGGAGACTTGGTCATTTTGTTATGTGTCATAATTGATTTGGCCAAATGTGTTGGCTTATATTGGTTGAAAGTTCATTTCGTATAAAGCCATTTAAATTGGATTCTATGGGTATAAGTAATTTATATGATGATGCCTTTCATTAGTGTGGCAGTTTACATGACTTGAGTTGATAATTATGTGATGTTTGTGTATGATAGATGGTACCATGTGATTGATGTGTGGATGTCTTGATTGTGGCTAATTTGGTTGTATGTATATGCTTGGTTTGGTGCTATCTTATGTTGTGTAGGTGTGTGCTTAAAAGGGTGGCAAAAAGGCTTGGTAAATAGGCTTATTTTTGTCCACACGGGTAGACACACGGGCATGTGTCTAAGCCGTGTGTGACACACGGTCTTCCCCATGGGCATGTGTTCCGGCCGTGTGTCCTCTGCACCTAAATTTTGAGAAATAGAATGCTTAGAATTGAGCACACGGGTAGAGACACGGGCGTGTGTCTCAGCCATGTGGATGACACGGCCTCAGGCATGGGCGTGTGAAGTCTGCACCTATTTTATGAAAAATCATGAATTTTAAATCAACCACATTGCCTAGCACACGGGTGTGTGACTTGGCCGTGTGTCTTCAATTTGTTTTTGGGTGACAAATAAAGAGTTACATAGGGTCGGGACACACGCCCTACTCACACGGGCGTGTGCCAAATCCACATGGGCGTGTGACTCCTGTTTAGGGAAAAAAATTCTAAGTTTTGTAAAACTTTCTCGAGAATCAGTTTAGTCTCGAACCACTTCCAAAGCATGTTTTGGGCCCCATAGGCTCGTATTAGGGACTTTATGATTAAATGCAAAAAGTTTTAATTTGGACGAAAATTTATGGCTCAGAAATGTATGTTCGCTTGTGTTTAAGTTTAGTAATGCCTTGTACCATGTTCCAGAGTCGAATATGGGTAAAGGGTGTTACACGTGTGACCAGCCTCTGTGCCATACGAAATGGTGACAAATGCCCGTGTGCCAGGCCGTGCCAAACTTGTAAGGTATACTGACTCATGCCATACAGCCAAGTCACACACTCGTGTGCTAGGTTGTGTGCAACATATTAACTTAGTTTTGAATTAAACACCAGGGGACACACGATCATATCACCTCACACACGGCTGAGACACACGCCTGTGTCTCTGCCCGTGTAGTCAAAAATAGGCTATTTACCAAGCCATTTTGCTCACCCAATTGTCTTGCACCTACACCAAACCAATTGGCACAATAGAAAACATAATTAGGCATTCAAACCAAGCATAACCAAACCTAAGTCATACTAATTCCATACCATTAAGCATAAGATACTCATGTGTCAAAATAAGTCAAACACTTTCATATCAAATTCACATTCATAAATCACCCAAATAGTCATTTTCAATTAAGCATCATTACACTTAAAACTACAAGCATACCAATCTCAATCTATCAAACATATGATACACAAATTACCAATTCACAAACTACCATTCACCACAAGCATTTATATTGCAATTACCATATGCATAATAAAGGCCATTTACACACACACATATATATATGCACAACCAAATCAACCAAAATAAGCCAAATCACTTGGCTATATACATATCAAACCACTTAACATTTACAAGCCAACTCAAATGGCTAAATTCACTACTAACATATACCAAAATGACCATAAATTCCTATTCATGCCATATATCCAAAAACATAGATTCAAAGGTACCAAAGTGATAGCTTGATAGTGTGATGAGATCTCTGATGATTCCCAAATTCGAGTTAGCTTTGATTTCACTATAAAACACGAAAAATAAACAATGTAAGTTATAAAGCTTAGTAGCTCGTATTAAATAATAAGCAAAGCTCACCATTCAATTACCAATCAAGAATATGAACATAACATACTACAAAACATTTAACCACAATGTTAACATATATTCAATCACACAATTAACCATGAATTCACAACTTCCATAGATTCAATGCTTATATAGCTCTTGTACATACTTGTACTGATACATATATATTTCTTACCATTTCATATCTTTGATAAACCTGTTGAACCATTTAGAATACTATCAGATACTCGAGAATCTCGCACCCTAAGTGACGCATATATAGCTGAAGCTATCTCAATCTCATGTCACATATAATGCTCACACTCGAGCTATTAACGGGTCTGCTCACACAAGCTGACGGTCATGACAAAACTACACGGTGCTGCTCACACAAGCTGACGAGAATCTGCAACACATGCCGGATAACTCAGTCACCGGTAGGACGTACGAACCAGTACCCAAATCACATAACCCTTAATGACATGTCATCTGTATCCTAATCTATTCCTAAGGTTCAACTGGGATTTCACATTTGCTGAATCATCGTCGAATATGTTTTCAAGGTCATATACACAATTTATTCCATATTAAAGCATTTAAAACACAATTACAATAATGCTTATTAACATATGAACTTACCTCGAATGCAAAAACGACGAAACGAGTCGACTAGTCCAAAACCTTGTTTTTCCCCTTATCTAAATTTGAATTTCACTTTTCTTAATCTATATGTAATCAAAATTAACTTATTTAATTATCATTCTATTCAATTTAGCCCAAAATGAAAGTTAGGGTAACTTTACACTTTTGCCCATAATATTTCAACATTTTTACAATTTAGTCTTTATATCATAAAAACACAAATTCATGCAATTTAGTCCCTACCCATGCTAGCCAAATTTTTTATTATTACCATTTTAGCCCATATGTTTCATTTATTTCATAATTTAACCACAAACTTTACACATTTCACAATTAAATCCCTAATTGGCAAATTTACTAAAAATCACTTTGCAAATGTTGTTTATCTAACAACAAGCATACATTTTGTATCATCAAACATCAAAATACACATGTATTCATCAATGGAAAAACCATAAACTTTAACAATTTTGCAAAATAGTCCCTGAGTTAGCTAGATTAAGCTATAATGATCTCAAAAACATAGATATCATCAAAAACGGGACAAAAATAGTACCTAATTGGACAAGTTGCCTTGGCTGAATATTGAAGCTTAGAAAATGGCTTTCTTCTACCCTAGAAATCGATTGAAGATGATGAGTAAAAAGATGATAATTATTTTTATTTCATTTAATTATTCATTATTAACTAAATTACAAAATTAACCTTATAATTAACCTTTAAAACCATTAAAAAGATATCCATCTTTGTCCAATCATATTAAAAATGGTCTAATTATAACATAAGGACTTCCACTTTAAGGTTCCATAGCTATTAGACACCTTTAACTAATAGAACTCAAGTTTTACACTTTACGCGATTTAGTCCTTTTTATCAAATTAATCGCTCAAACGAAAAAATTTCTTAATGAAATTTTCACACAATCATAATATCATGCTATAAACATTAAAATAATAATAAAATAATTATTTCAACCTCAAATTTTTGGTCCCAAAACCACAGTTCTGATTTGACTAAAAATCGGTTGTTACAACTCTCCTCCCTTAGGAATTTTCGTCCCCGAAAATCTTACCAGAAAAGAGGTTGGGGTACTATTTTCTCATAGCTTCCTCAGGTTCCCACGTAGCTTCTTCAATACCATGATGTTTCTAGAGAACCTTAACTAAAGCTATGCTTTTATTTCTCAACTCTTTAACCTCTCGAGCTAATATTCTGATTGGTTCTTCGTTGTACGTCATATCAGGTTGAATTTCAATCTCTTCCTGAGAAATGATATGCAATGGATCTGATTGATACCGTCATAACATCGACACATGAAATACATTATGGATCATTTCTAATTTTGATGGTAAAGCTAGCCGATTTGCCACTGGCTCTATTCTTTCGATAATTTCACATGGCCAGATAAATCGCGGACTCAAATTGTCTTTGAGACCAAATTGAAGAATTTTCTTCCACAGGGATACTTTCAAAAATACTTTGTCACCGACTTGAAATTCTATGTCTTTACGTTCAAATCTGCGTAAGATTTTTGTCAATCTGAAGCTACTTTCAAACTGTCACGAATTACATTCAGTTTATCTTCGGTCTCTCTAACCAAATCAACCCCGTGAATCTTTTTCTCACTAAGCTCGGTCCAGTATAACGAAGTTCAACATTTGTGATCATACAATGCTTCATACGGTGCCATCTTTATACTTTATTAAAAACTATTGTTATATGTGAATTCAACCAATGGTAAATATTTCTCCCAGTTGCCTTCAAACTCTAAAACACAACAACAAAGCATATCGTCAAGAATATGAATTACTCTCTCAGACTGACCGCCGGTTTGCAGATGAAATGCAGTAGTAAAGTACAACCGCGTACCTAAAGCTTCTAGCAATTTCTTCCAAAATCACGATGTAAACCTCAAGTCTCTATCTGAAATAATAGAAACTGGCACCCCGTGCAATCTAAAGAGCTCAGAGATATACAACTCAGCTAATCTATCAAGCGAATAGTCTGTATGTACCAGAATGAAATGTGTACACTTCGTTAGTCGATCAACGACAACCTAAACAACATCTTTCTTTTTCAGAGATAGGGGTAATGCCGATATGAAATCCATCCTAACTCTATCCCATTTCCATTCTGGTATCATCACTGGTTGTAGCAATACCAAAGGCACTTTGTAACAGTCCAAATTTTGGTGAAATCAGAACAATGGTTTCGGGACAACAAATTCGATCCTGAAATAAAATTTACTTTTATTTTATTATATGATCCATAATATGATAGAAATGTCATGTGAAAATTTTGATAAGAAAACTTTATCGATTATGTGCTTAATTATGAGAAGGACCAAATCGCATAAAATGTAAAAGTTGAATTCTAGTAGTTATAAGGATTAAATAGCTATGGGATTCAAAACTTGAGGTCCTTATATGGTAATTAGACCATTAATGAAAAGTTAGTAGATATTTTTGGATGATTCATCCATGGAAAATTAGAAAAAAAAGGCTAAGGACTAAATTGGAAATCAAAATTATTGAAAGATGATAAATTATTAAATAGAAATAAAAATCATTTTTATCCCAAAATAATACATGGAAACCCTAGGAGAGAGAGAAGAAACTTTCATGGCCAAATTGGGTAAGTTTTCTTGGCCCGTTTTTTGTAATTTTGATATTTTTAAAACTAGGATAACTTAATCTATCTATTTGGGGGATAAATTTGAGAAGTTGTCAAAGTATGGAAAATGGGTATATGCTAAAAACTAGAAATTTATCGTAGAAAATGAAAGGTTGTTGATAGATAAACAACCTTTACAAAGTGATTTTTGATGAAAACATGATTTAGGGACTAAAATGTAAAGTTGTGAAATTTGATGAAAAATTCTAAATTTTTATGAATACATGTGCTGTAAATTTTGTAATGGGATTTTGGTTAGGCTTGGAATAGGGAGTAAATTGCATAAGTTTCATTTTACGAGCCTAGAGACGAAATCATAATTTATGGAAAAGTTAAGGGCAAAATGGTAATTTTGCCTAGGACGTAAATTGAGTCCACCTAAATATGAAATATGATAAACTGATATTAAATTTACTCTTATAGATTTGAATAGACCAAATTCGAAGCTAGAACGAGGAAATGAGGAAAATGTTGGGTTAATAGATTTATGTACATGAACATTTGTCGAGGTAAGTTCGTGTAACTAAATTGTATATGTTTTTATGCTTGAATTTAATGTTGTGTTTGTGAATTGTATAAATGCCATAAATATGTGCAATGATCACATACTCATTATAGCCTGATAAATGAAAGTGCCCGATCAATAATAATGCTCGATAAATGGTAAATGATAAAAAATGTTACTTATATGCCTGAAATGAATGTGAAATGTATCTATTTGAATTATATGTATGATTTAGATGTAAGAAATAATCACATCCTTGTTAATGCTTGAGAAATGTTAAATCTCATTTAAATAAATAATCACATCCTTGTTAATGCTTGAGAAATGTTAAATCTCATTTGAATAAAGGAGGAATCGATTGATAAATGTAATTTTCTGAAATGAATGAGGTCCTGCATTTTTGTTGACGAGATTTGGCTCGGACGAGTAATCCTATTGACTTCATTTATGAAAGGGTTTAGCCCAGACAGGTAATCCTGTTATAAGTCCTCTCGAACATATGTTCTGGATTGGATTTAGCTCGGACGGGTAATCTAGACCAACCTCATTAGAACATGTCATAAAAAGGATTTAGCCTGGACTGGTAATCCTGTTGTATACATGTGTGGTTCGAGAGTGTACTCTCTGATATAGTACCTTATAGGTACCATTGGACATGAATTGATGGATCCTGATTCGTACACCTCGAGTGTACTACTTGCGTATCCATTGATATTCTGAATAAATTCAATAGGTGACAATTCTAGACATGAGAAGTTATGAATGATAAAATGAGTTATTACATGTATCCATCTGAAATACAAGTAAATGATGATACATGACAAATGATATATGAAAACATGAGATGATGATTTTTGTACATGGACTTTATTTGATGAATATATCTTCATTCTTGATTATAGACTTGTACACGTTGAGTGTGCTAATTGTGACCTTGATATTCTGATTAATATGAGTAAAGTTCTGATATGAAATGATTTAAACTCGAAATGAACTATTATGAAATTATACTTGAAATAATGAGATGAATTATGCATATTGAATGAATACATGTTGTGGAAAGCACATCTGATTGGAAACTTGATTGTTATTGAGCCCATATATGATTTGATGTTATTATGGAATATATGACTAAAAACGGCAATGAGAATGTGTGTAGGGCTTGAGGTCAAATTGATCGATTATGCCTTACATAGTTACCTCAAATTAGAATGAATGGTAAGTTAAGTAATATGAATTAGAATGAATGGTAAGTTAAGTACTATGTTATATGAACTTAATAAGCATTTTATGCTTACTTAGTTTTATTTCCATTTTTTAGAGTAAATCAGAAGCTCGTTGGATTGGAAGCTCGGCAGAGATCACTCGCACTATCCATCGGTCCATGTCAGCACAATATGGTAAAGCAATTATGGTTATAATGGCATGTATAAGTTATATAGGCCATATTGGCATGTAAATGATAATGATGTTTGTAACCTAGCCATTGGAATGGCTAGTAATGGCATGTTTTGATATACTTGTAATGTCATACTATGGCAGTTTCAAAATGTTAAGAAGTTGATCAAATTATATCTAACATGTAGATTAAACTAAAGTAAGATTGTGAACATGTATGCATGTAATGATGTGCCATATGAATGATGGAATTTGCTAAGTCTGAATGCTTGAATTGGTTGGTTTATGGATGTGAGTTTAAGTGCACGTCATTGGTGTGAATTTGGGTAAGAAATGAAGCTAGAAATGACTTTATTTTGTCCACACGGCCAGACACACAGGCGTCTGTCTAGACCGTATGTGACACATGGCTGGGTACATGGGAGTGTAGTCAGACCATATGCCCCCTGCACTTAAATTTTGAGAAACAGAATACTCAGAATTGAGCACACAGGCCTAGAGCACGGATGTGTGTCTTGCCCGTGTGAAACCTACATCTAATTTCAAAATGATTTAATTGACCACACAACCTAGCACATGGGCATGTGGCATGGCCATGTGCACAAGTTAGAGAGTTAGACAGGGTCGAATAAGGCCTGCAGTATGGGCGTGTTCCAGGGTCACACGGGCGTCTAAACCCTACAGCTTGGAAATTTTTTGAAATGTCACGAAAAATTCTCAGAGTTGCCAATTAAGTCTCGACTCGATTCTAATGCTCGTATTAGACCTCGATGGTCCAATTAAGGGACTGTGACAACCCTATCCTGACCCTAGTCGGGAAGTGGTTTCGGGACCGCTAAACCGAGTCGTAGAAAAAAAATTTGAATATAATATTTTATGTCTAAAATATGTGATCATGCATGTGTGAAATTTGAATGCATTGATTTTTGTTAATTTGAATGTGTTTCTAAATAAAAAGGACTTATGTGAGAAGCTTTGAATATATGTGTGACATATTTTAAGTGATTAATTATTGAATGATGCAAATAAGTGGGTTTGCATGTCAAATTGCCACTTTTAATGTTAGTGGCCGGCCATGATGGTTTTGGTGAGCAAAATAAGCATATTTTATATGTATAATAATGAATTGATATTTTTTAAGTAGTTTATTGATATATTTATTATTATATAGTTATTGATAAAAATAAAATAAGAATGGGGGGAAGAAAACAAGAACTCATATTTGTTTCTTCACCTAGTCGAATTTCATAAAAAAAGAAGAGTGAAGGATGGTTTTGGGGACCATTCGGTCAATTGGAGGCAAATTTGAAGGTAATTTGATGTGGTTTTGTAAATTGTTGATGAATTTGTGTTTCTCTTTTTATTCAAGCGAAACCCACTTGATAAATTTAATTTTTATGAGGCATTTTAGATTCGGCCTTAGTGAAAATGAGTGAGGAAATTTGAGTTGAGGATAGAAGATAGTAAACGAATGTTCAATGGACAATTTGATACCAAAATTCATATGTTTATGAGCTTGTTTTTGAAAAGTATGTTACATGTGAGTGATTAGTTCATGAAGGGATTTTCGGTTATGTTGTTTTGTATGAGTAATGGATTGTTGAGTTCATGCTATTATGAATAAAATGGATTAAGAGAGGCTTGAGATAATTAAATATGCATGTTGGTGGTAAGATGAGCATTCGGTTTTTATCATGGAAGCATAGGGAGCTTGTTAAAAGTTGAATTTTAGAAAAGTTAAATGTGTGTGTGCTTGTGCTAGTGCCGAATGTGCCTAGGGTGATTTAGCATTGAGTTTGGTGTTATATGAATTGAGTTTTATGGTTTTGGATTTTTAAGTGTTGTTAAATACTTTGAATAATATATATAACTGGCTTTGATATGTGAAATTCGGCCAAGTGGTTATAAGCATGATTTTAGAAATTCAATGATATTCGGCCGATTTGAATAATTCATGGCACCCCAAGCAAATTAGTTTTAGATGTTAATAAATATTGAAATTACTTAAGCATATTACTGAATGTGACTTTAGTTAATGATTCGGTTATGATTGCTGATTTGTTTTATAATTAGCCGAGTGTGTATATGTATACTATGAGGTGGTTTAGCTTAAAGAAAATTAAGGTGCTCGGAAGGTGATTGTCGTGGATAGTTTAAGTAATGAAATTTAATTTCTGTTATGTAAAGTGATGACATTGCTGTTTGCACATTTGAAGTTAAAAATTGTTGATTGAGCATCAAGAGCTTATGGGGACAAACTCGGATCGAGGAAAAAAAACGAAGGTAGTCGTGTGGTCGATATAGCCGTACGATAACTTTTGAGGTAAGTTCTTAAAAGATTAAGTTGAATTTATGTGTGTAAAGATTAAATGAATATAGAATAAAGTTTTAGTATATGTGATATATAAATATATATACTTTCGAATGATTAGTAATGTTCATAATATGAGCCGAAAATGGCTAACTTACTCGATTGAATTGTGCATGGAAATGAGGTATATGCTAAAAGAGTTTTAGAGAATGATATATGATCTCTGTGTTTCGGTTAAGTAATGGTAAATAGAATGAGTATGAATTTAGTGAGGACTTTGTGTGATAACCCAATGTCTTATGAACTAATATGTGTGAATGGTATTTTGAATACATAAGATAAGATGGAATAACTGAAAGTATCATGAGTTAAGACTCGAATAAATTACTATGAATTTCTTGTAAATGCCGAATAGTGATTACATTTGGCTATGAAATTATGCTTCAAATTCTTGAATGTATTTGAAATCAATATAAGGAAATGGTATTTTAATAAATTATGTGATGAAATTACCAAATGAATTCTGAGATGAATTGTGGATTAATGTTAACAAGTAAGTGAAACTACTAATGTGATTAGGAAATTGAAGAAGGGAAATTGAGATCTTAGTAAGTTCTTAACTGTTTGAACTTTTGGAAATTTAAGAGTATATTGTAATAGATCTGCTTGGGCAGCAGCAATAGCGTGATTTTAGAAAGTCACCATAAATTGTTGGAGTTGAGTTAGAGGCTAAAAAAATTATGTAATTAAATCTTAATGACTCTAGTTTCAAATGAAATCAACGAGAACATATTTTGAATTCTTTACAATGAGAAATTTGATTCAAAGTGAAGAGTGGTCAGATTAATCAAACAGTGAAACAGGGGAAACTTTAAGAAAAATCTGGTATTGATTGGCCAAACCAAAAATTCTGAAAATTTTATGGATCAAAGATATATGAGTCTATTTTCAGGGAAAATTTACGGCACATGATTTTGAGTTTCGTAGCTCCAGTTACAAATAATTTAATGACTGTTGCTCAAGAAGACAGCTTGTAGTGAATTTGTGATTATGTTGTAAACATTGATAAAACTGTTTGAGTTGCTTATAAGATATTGATTAAAACCATATGTGAATTTTGAATTGTGACGCTAGTAAATGATATATAAGTGATTTTGATATGATGAAATTGATGTACAAGATATGTATATGTGGTGAGGCCGAGATGGCTAATATTAAATATGTGCAAGTTATCTGAAGGGCCTTTATGAAAATGTGTTCTATCTTATTTGTATAGTGAGGCTGAATGGTTATTTAGAAATGTAATATGGCTGAGTGGTTATTTAAATGAAAGCAAAGTATATGATGTATTAGCAAGTAATGATAAAAGCATTATCTTATATATGTGCTTGTGTATATGGTGCGACCGAATGGGCAAGTGTGAAATGTACATATGTTTATGTGTATATAATAGGGCCGAATGACCAATTGTGAAAAGTGGGTATTATTAGATATTTGATGAGGCCAAAGATAGTAAAAAGTATATAAAATAAATTGTGCTGAGATTGTACCCGGGTTAAATCCCGCAGGCTTTGTACTGGTAATATATCCGGGTTAAATCCCGCAGGCTTTGTGCTGGTAATATATCCGGGTTAAATCCCGCAGGCTTCGTGCTGGTATTATATCCGGGTTAAATCCCGCAGGCTTCGTGCTGGTATTATATCCGGGTTAAAGTCACGTAGGCTTCGTGCTGGTGTTATGTTTGGGTTTTATACCTCGCAGGCCAAGTGTTAGTGAAATTGATAAAGTATATGACTACGAGATCCTATGCTAAGATGATAAATTGAACTCGTATTACACATTAAGTGATTCAGGTATGTGATATATATATATTATATGTGAGATTGATCTGACGGGAATTAAGAATGTGTAATGAGAAGCATATGAAAAAATGTTGTAAATTCATATGTATATTTGTATATGTGTGCATTCAGTTATTATGCAAAGTTACAAGATAGTTTTCGATATGCTATTTAACTATCAATGTTGAAAGTAAGTGTGGGTTAGAAATGATACACTAGTGAAATTTGAAGGAATTAAAGTTAATCCGGAAGCTTGTAAATACTATGTTTATATGAGTTTGAGTATAAACGGAGTAAAATGATATGTGTTTGTGCATAATCAGCCAAATAGTATTGTACTTAGAAAGTGTTATGTGATTTCGAACATTTGGTTTGTTTTTAAGTTCAACTGTTTAAATTGCTTAAGACTTACTAAGCTTATGAAAGCTTACTTTGAATGTTATGTTTCTCTGTTTATTTTTGTAGATCGTTGACTCTTACTATTAGCTCGAGGATTGTCAGCACTTCGTCACACTATCTACTATTGTAGTAATCATGTGATTTGGACTTAGCTTATGGCATGTATAGGATAGACTATAAATAGAATGATATTTTGACTATTGTATATAAGCCATGCGAATATGGTATCTTATGGAAGTTTACTTTTATAAGTTTTAACTTCGATCTTTGTTTGTGTCTATTAGTTATATAAATAAATGATCTTTTATTTAAGAAAAGGTTCAAAATTTTACTGTTCTGATCTGATTCCTAATTTCTGGTAACGTCTCGTCCTATTCCGGCCACGGTTACGGGATAGGGGTGTTACAGGGACGTTTGAAATGATCTCGATTAATGAATAGTAATTTACATGAAATATCTGAAAGTGTTTTGAAAGTTTTGGGTAACGCTCCATAACCCTGTTTCGACGATGAACACGGGTTAGGGGTGTTGCACACTTGATGTTTGGCTTTGACTTGTTGAAAAACTAAATACTTTGAGACAAACTCTGAAATGTCTCGTTTCATTCCTGACCACCAATACAACTATTTCAAATCATTTTACATTTTAGTACTCCCCGAGTGAATAGATAAACAACCACTGTGTGCTTCGTGTAGAATTTTTTAAATAAGCTCGGAATTCCTTGGTACATATATTCTATCTCAGAACATTAAAAAATCATCGAATTTGATTTGATAGTCTAAATCAGTAGTCAACTCACATTGCACTCTTTTAGCTTGCAATTCATTATCACACTTCTGAGCTTCGCAAATGTTTTGAAGAAATAACAATTTAGCTTTTAATTCAGCCAAAATCGAACCATCATAAGCCAAAGTTAACTGCATATTCATCGCTCATAAAGCAAATAAAGATTTTCTACTTAGAGCATCCGCGACCATGTTCGCTTTCCCTGGATGATAATCAATCACTAACTCATAGTCTTTCAACAGCTCAAGCCATCTTTGTTGACGGAAATTAAAATCTTTTTGAGTCATTAAATACTTCAAACACTTGTGGTTAGTAAAGATATGACACTTCTTTCCAAATAGATAATGTTACTAAATTTTCAATGCGAAAACAATAGCGGCCAAATCTAAATAGTTGTCACATAATTCTTTTCATGCAGTTTCAACTGTCTAGAAGCATAAGCTATCACTTTTCCCTCTGGCATCAAAACACAACCCAAACCGTTCAATGATGCATCGCTGAAAATCACAATCTCTTTACCCAACTCAGTGTAACACCCCTCATCCGTATTCAACGACAAAATAGGGTTACGGAGCATTACCGGACTTACTGTAGATTTAAACATACTTTTCTCATACATTCAATCATTACATACAATCATCATTCCATCTTAAATAATTTATCCCTTATACGGGCCTACGAGGCCCTAAACATGCTTTAGGAGTGGTTCAGGACTAAACTGGTGGCCGTGTGTCTCACAGGGGACAGACACCTACGTGGCTAGGCCATGTGAGACACACGGCCACCAGACACGCCCGTGTTACAAGCCATGTGGACATTCCAAATGGAAGCACATGGCGTGTCCCAACCCATGTCTGACCCCGTGTAACTCTCTAACTTAGGTCACACGGCCAACACACAGGCCCGTCTGGCTAGCCCGTGTGCCCTAAAAATGGCCAAACATGCTCGTTTACCAGACCGTGTGCTAGGTCATGCCAATCTTGTAGGGTATACTGCCTTATGCCACATGACCAAGTCACACGACCGTGTGTGAGGCCGTGTGGAGCATACTGAGTTGATTTCAAATTCAACACCAGCGGACAGACAGCCGTGTAACATGACCATGTGTCACACACAGCTGGGACACACGCTTGTGTGGACAAAAATAGGCTATTTACCAAGACATTTTGCCACTCCTTTTTCACATACCTATACAAGCTCAAATGATACCATTTCAAGACAAAAATACGCAGCCAAATACCATCAACCAATATTCAAATCATACCTAATTCACATATACAACTTAATTAACTAAACCCTTCCAAACATGCATTATCATGTACCAATTCACAAGCACATAACTTCCTAATTATCAACCCTTTGACATTCAAATTACCTAATATTATTAAACATCATAAAGCCAACCTCAATCACACAATATAAGTCAATTACCAAACCCAAAACAAAACCATTTGCACATTTATATACATCATCAAATTCATCATCACAAGCCAACATCAAATGGTCAAAATACATTTCCGTCAAACATATCAAAATGACCAAAGCCTATACATGCCATATGCCATATATACACAGCTCCAAAAGTACCAAAATAGATGTCCAATAGTGCGATGAAGTCCTTGATGATCCCCGAATCTGAGCTAGCTTTGAAATACTATAAAACATGGAAAAATAAACAAAGTAAGCTATAAAGCTTAGTAAGTTCATATGTAAAAATGAAACAATCTCATCATTCATTAACATTTCTAAATAGATGACATAAATTGCATTAAAGCATCAATCAGTAAGTTAACATAAAGTTCTCAACTTTCATTAACTCATTATTCGAATAGTTTTTCGTACATACCTGTATCGATACGTATCTATTTCTCACCAATTCACTTATCAAAATCACTCCAAGTTTATAAATGCTTACGATACGAGTACATCAATTTTTTGATGCCATAGTCCAACTATGGTCTTACACATACATTTCCATGGCCCTGCCGTGGTCTTACATTCACATGCTAGAACTCGATTATGGTCTTATTATCCTATTTGCCATAGTTTAGCTATTGTCATATTTAGCAATTCTTCTTACTTAAACCGTACATTTAATTCAAAATCTTCCAAATTTAACCAATAAGATAAATACAATCCATCAATTAAATAAATACACGTTTAAGTTCAATTATACGAACTTACCTCGTGTACAGAAATGACGAAACGGACCAACTATTCAATTACTTTGCTCTTTCCCCGATCTAAGTTCGAATTCCTCTTTTCTTGATCTATAAGTAATTAAAATCAGCTTATTTATTTCTCTACTTGCTCAATTCAATTCAAAAGATACATTTGAGCTATTTTACGCAGTAGACCCTAAACTTTCACATATTTACAATTTAGTCATTAGTTCACAAAATCTCAAATTCATGAAATTCAAGACTAACCAATGCTATCCAAATTACCATTATACCCCTAACAACCCATATTTTTCATTTATTTTACATTTTAACCACAAAGTTTCAACATTTCTCAATTTAATCCTTATTTTGCATTTTCACTAAAAATCACTTAACAAAACTTGTATATATATCAACAAGCATTCATAATCTATCAAGAAACTGAAAAAATACACATGTATTCATCAATGGCATCATTCAAAATCTTTAACAGTTTTGCAAAATAGTCCCTGGGCTAGCTAGACCTAGTTGCAACGATCTCATTAAAAACGAGACAAAGTACATACCTAATTGCCAAGATTAAAGTTTCCGAAACCCAAAGCATAAAAATGGATTTCTCCAACCCTAAATTTCAGCCAAGAAGATGAATGAAAGAATAATTTCATTTGTTTTATTAAATTATACATTAATTACTAAATACCAATTTTAACCTTAAAAATATTTAATAACTACACCAAATACCACTCCACTATCATCCATTAACTCTCAAATGAGTTAATTACTACTTAAGGACCTTTACTTTAAGGTTCCATAGCTATATAATACCTTTAGCTAATAGAACTCAAGTTTTACGCTTTACGCGATTTAGTCTTTTTTATCAAATTGAGCACTCAAATGATAAAATTTCTTAACGAAAATTTCACACAATCATTCAATCATGCTGTAAATATTAAAATAATAATAAAATAAGTATTTCAACCTCAGATTTTTGGTTCAAAACCACTATTTCGATTTGATCAAAAAGGGCTATTATAACTCTCCCCCTATTAGGGATTTTCGTCCCCGAAAATCATACCAGTGAATAGGTTAGGTACTATTTTCTCATAGCTTCCTCGGGCTCCCATGTAGCCTCTTCAACACCATTACGCTGCCATAAGACTTTTACTGAAGCTATGCATTTATTTCTTAACTCTTTGATCTCTCGAGCTAAAATTCTGATCGATTCTTCATTGTACGTCATATCAGGTTGAATTTCAATCTCTGACGGAGAAATCACAGGTGATGGATCAGATCTATATTGGCGTAACATCGATACATGAAATACATTATGGATTTTCTCTAACTCTGATGGTAGAACTAACCAATATGTCATTGGCCCTATTCTTTCAATGATTTAATACGGCCCGATAAAACACGGACTCAACTTGTCTTTGTGACCAAAACAAATAATTTTCTTCCACGGGGATACTTTCTGAAATACTTTTTCACCGAT
The DNA here is from genome assembly GCF_007990345.1 of Gossypium hirsutum. Classification (NCBI taxonomy): domain Eukaryota; kingdom Viridiplantae; phylum Streptophyta; class Magnoliopsida; order Malvales; family Malvaceae; genus Gossypium; species Gossypium hirsutum. The sequence continues at coordinate 31,613,955 of NC_053432.1, forward strand.
CTAAAATTCAATATCTTTTCGTTTCAAATCCACGTACAATTTTTGTCGATCTGAAGCTGCCTTTAAATAGTCACGAATTACTTTCACTTTATCTTCGGTTTCTCTAACCAAATCAACCCCGTAATCTGTTTCTCATTAAGCTAAGTACAGTACAATGGTGTGTGGCATTTATGACCATACAATACCTCGTACGGTGCCATCTTTATTCTCGATTGAAAGCTGTTATTATATGTGAATTCAACCAACGGTAGATATTTCTCCCAGTTGCCTTCAAATTCTAAAACACAAAATCGGAGCATATCTTCGAGAATCTGAATTACTCTCTCAGACTGACCATTTGTTTGCGGATGAAATGCTATACTAAAATTTAATCTCGTACCAAGAGCTTCTTACAATTTCTTCCAAAATTGCAATGTGAACCTCGGATCTCTATCCGAAATAATCGAAATTGGCACCCCGTACAATCTAACAATCTCAGATAAGTATAATTCAACAAATTTATCAAGTGAATAGTTTGTACGTACGGGAATGAAATGTGTAGACTTCCTTAATCGATCTACAACAACCCAAATGGCATCTTTCTTTTTCAGAGACAGGGGCAATCCCGATACGAAATCCATCATAACTCTGTCCCATTTCCACTCTAGCATCATCATAGGCTGAAACAAACCTAAAGGCACTTGATGCTCAGCTTTCACTTGTTGACAAATCAAACACTTTGATACGAAGTCAGAAATGTCTCATTTCATATTCGACCACCAATACGACTTCTTCAGATCATTGAACATTTGGGTACTTTCGAGGTGAACAAATAAGCACCCATTGTGCGCTTCATGCAAAATTTTCTAAATAAGCTCGAAATTTCTCAGTACACAGATTCTGTTTCAGAACGTTAAACAATCATCGACTTCAATTTGGTACTCTGAATCACTAGTCAACACACTTTGCACTTTTTTAGCTTCCAATTCATTATCACATTTCTGAGCTTGAAAAATTTGCTGAAGAAATAACGGTCTCGCTTTCAACTCAGTTGCAATCGAACCATCATCAGACAAAACTAACTGTGTATTCATCACACGCAAAGCAAATAATGACTTTCTGCTCAGAGCGTCAGCAACTACGTCTGCTTTCCCTAGGTGATAATCAATTACTAGTTCATAATCTTTTAGTAATTCAAGCCATCTTCGTTGTCACAAGTTCAAGTCTTTCTGAGTCATTAAAAAATTTAAGCTCTTGTGATCTGTATAGATGTGGCCTTTCTCACAAACAAGTGATGTGGCCAAATCTTTAATGCGAACACAATCATGGCCAACTCTAAATTATGTGTCGAATAATTCTTCTCATGCAGCTTCAATTGTCTAGAAGAATAAGCTATTACTTTGCCTTCTTGCATCAATACACAACCCAGACAATTCAACGACGCATCACTAAAAATAATGTATTATTTACCCTACTCAGGCTGTACTAACACTGGTGCCTCTGTCAATAATGCTTTCAACTATTCGAAACTCTGCTGACAGTTCTTAGACCATTCGAACTTTACATCTTTACATATTTCTAAAGTAATCGAGTTAGAGGTGTTGCAATCATAGAAAATCCTTTCACAAAACGTCGATAATAGCTAGCTAGTCCCAGAAAACTTCAAACTTCAGATACATTTCTCGGAGGTTTCCAATTTATAATTGTAGAAATCTTGTTTGAGTCAACTCTAATACCTTTGGCTGAAACGATATGTACTAGAAATTCAACCTCTCAGAGCCCAAACTCACATTTATTGAACTTTGCAAAAAATTGCTTATCTCTTAAGGTTTGCAAAACAATTCTCAAGTGCTCAAGCATGCTTAGACTCATCTCGAGAATTGATCAGAATGTCATCAATAAGCACAACAAAAAATCTGTCTAAATACGGTCTAAATATCCGATTCATCAAATCCATAAAAATAGCAGGAGCATTAGTTAATCGAAAAGGCATAACAAGGAATTCATAGTGTCCGTACCTCGTTTAGAACACTGTCTTTGGCACATCAGGATCTTTAACTCGCAACTAATAATAGCCAGATCTCAAATCAATCTTAGAAAACACTGAGCCCCTTTTAACTGATCAAACAAATCATCAATTCTCGGTAAAGGATATTTATTCTTGATTGTCACTTTGTTGAGCTATCGATAATCTATACACATTCTCATAGAACCATCTTTCTTCTTTACAAACAACACTGGTGTACCCCACGGCGAGAAACTCGGTCATGCAAAACCTCTATCAGTTAATTCTTGCAACAGAGCTTTTAGCTCTATTAACTCTGTCGAAGTCATTCTGTACGAAGCTATCGATATCGGTGAAGTTCCCAGTACTAAATCAATAGTAAACTCAACCTCTCTGATCGGTGGCAAACCCGGTAACTCTTCTGGAAACACATCTGGATACTCGCAAGCAACTGATACTGATTCAATCTTTGATTCTGACACTTTTGTATCACATACATATGCAAGATATACGTTGTATCCCTTTTCACATATTTATGAGCTAAAATCACTGAAATTACAGCTGGTACACCACTCAAATCATTTGATTCGATTCGTAGAGGCTCATTATTCTGACATATCAACTCATTTGTCTTTCATCTACAATTTACTATTGCATCATGAAATGTCAACCAGTCCATACCCAGAATTACATCAAACTCAGCAAACGGTAACAACATCAAATCAGCCAGAAAACAGTAACCCCGAGTCATTAACGGACAATTCTTGCAAACTTTGTCAACCAGGACATATTTGCCAAAGGGGTTCGACACTTTTATAACAAACTCAATAGAATCAACAAGTAAATTTTTACTACACACTAAGTTCACACATATATATGAATGAGTTGATCTGGGATCTATCAATGCAACTACATCAGTGTCATAAAGAGAGAATGTACTGGTAATAACATCAGGGGATGATGCTTCTTCGCGAGCACGAATAGCATACTTCTGGTAGGTGCTCTAGCCTCGAATCTCATAGTAGTATCTCTTGTTGCGTCTCTACTACCACTCACATTTCCAACATTACGAGGTGGTCTTCCTTTCGCAGACATGTTACTTGATCTTGCATTGTAACACCCCTTACCCATATTCGATAATGGAATAGGGTACGAGGTATTACGGACTTATACACAAGCAATCATACAAAACCAAGATGTAAATTTCCATCCAAATTTAAAAATTTTCACATACATTCACATAGTCCCTAAAACGATCCTATGAGACATAAAAAATGCATTAGAAACGGTTTAGGACAAAACCGAGAACTTTAGAAAGTTTCATAACACTTAGAAAATGTTTCATGTCTTAAGAGCCACACATCCGTGTGGCTTGGGACACGCCCCTGTGGGCAGGCCATGTGGTCAGACACTCCCGTGTCCCTAACTCGTGTAACTCTCTGTTTGTCACCCAAGAAAAAATTGAAGACACACGGCCAAGTCACACGCCCGTGTACTAGGCCGTGTGGTCAATTTAAAAATTATGATTTTTCATAAAATAGGTGCAGACTTTACAATCCCAGGGCACATGCCCGTGCCTGAGGCTGTGTCATCCACACGGCTAAAACACACGCCCTTGTCTCTGCTTGTGTGCTCAATTCTGAGCATTCTGTTTTGCAACAATTAAGTTGCAGGGGACACACAGCCAGAACACACACCAATGGGGCAAGCCGCGTGCCACACACAGCCTAGACACATGCCCGTGTGTCTACCCATGTGGACAAAAACAACTCTATTTACCAAGCCATTTTGTCACCTTTTTTGCACACACCTACACAACAAAACATAACACCAATTCAAGCAATTACATTTAACCATTTTAGCCTCAATCAAGACATCAACACATCATTCACAAGCTACCATTTACCAATACAAATATCACATACTTATCAACTTAAACCATGCAAATTTCCACATCCATGAAAACATTATCATATGCATATATACTTAAACCAATATTAGCAAATTTCAATGGCCATTTACAAAATAAATTATCAACCAACAAAAGCCAATACATTTGGCCAAATCAATTATGACACATAACAAAATAATCAAGTCCCTATACATGCCATAACTCAAAATTTCAAATTCATTGGTACCCAAAATAATCAGTTGATAGTGCGAGTGGATCTCCGACAATCTTCAATCACCAAGCCAAATTGGTGACACTATAAGACAAGGGAAAGAAAAGGGGAGTAAGCTATATAGCTTAGTAAGTTCCCATGCAAATAATAGGCATCATAACTCGACATTTAACATACAATTAACATGATGATAATTGGCATAAATATTATTAAGATATTATAATCATAACTTACTCAATCGTAACCTTACTGAGGGTTCATCACATAATGAGCTCATCACATATGAGTTTTACGTACATACCTGAGTCATCTCAAATTGGATTTGCATGCAATTCACCTTTGACATACTCATTAAATTACCTGTTGAACCACTTGGAATACTAAAGGATACTCGGGAGTTTCGTACACATGGTACCATACCAATGCCATATCTTAGATATGGTCTTACATGAAGTCTCAAATTAATGAAATATCCCAGATATGGTCTTACACATAGTCTCAGTAACCCTAATGTCATGACATTTGTATCATATCTATTCCTAAGGTTCAACCAAGATTTCACTCTTGTCGTAACTATTTCGAATAATGTCCATGATTCAATCACAATTCATACAATAGTAAAGCATTTAAAACATAATTAAAATAGTACATTATATACGTAAGAGTTTACCTCAGTACAAAATAGTAGAAATGGGACCTAATCGTCGAACACTTTATTTTTCCCCTGATCTAGGTCCGAACCTCGTTTCTTTTGATCTATAATAGTAAATTTAACTCATTTATTATTCATATTACTCAATTCAGTTCAAAAATCATGTTAGGGTAAAACTACATTTTTGCCCTTAAACTTTGACATTTTTACACTTTGGTCCCTAGGCTCGTAAATTGAAATATATTTAATTTCTTTGATTCCCAAGCCTAGCCAAACCTTTTTTATGCTTGTAAAAGCCCACATTGTTCATTTAATCACACTTTTACATACATTTTATAACCTTTTTACAAATTGGTTCTTTTGACATTTTCATCAAAAATCACCTAGCAAAAGTTATCTATCAAACACCAAACACACATTTTCTACCATTAGACATCAAAATACACACATATCTAACATGGGTAAAACCCTAGGCCATAATCATTTCTCAAATTAATGGTAGAAATAGATAGATCGAGTGATAACGACTTCAAAAATGTAAAGAGCATTAAAAACGGGGCAAGAACAAACTTACAATCGAGCTTGAAAGTGGACAAACCCTAGCTATGGCTTCCCTTCTAAATTTTGGCACAAGGGGGAGAAGATGGACAAGGATTTTGGCTTGATTTTGGCTTTTTAATTCATTTAATTACTAAATGACCAAAATGCCCTTTTTATAAAACACTAAAATTCTCTTACCTCATGTCTATTTTTGTCCAACTTAAAGTAAAATGGTCTAATTACCACCTAAGGACCTTCAATTTAAAATTTCATAACAATTAGACACCTCTAACATGTAGAACTTAACTTTTGCATTTTTTATAATTTAGTCCTTTTTTGCTAAATTGAGTGCCCAAACGTCAAAATTTGCGAACGAAATTTTCACGAAATCATTCCATAAAACTATAGACCATAAAAATGTAATAAAAAAAAAGTTTAACTACGTCAGATTTGGGGTCCTGAAACCATTGTTCTGACTAGGCCCAAAATTGGGCTGTTACAACTCTTCCCCCTTTAGGTATTTTCGTCCTTAAAAATCTTACCAGAAAATAGGTTTGGGTACTATTTTCTCATAGACACTTCAGGTTCTCATGTAGCCTCTTCGACCCCATGTCATTGCCATAAAACTTTCACTAAGGCTATACTTTTGTTTCTCAACTGTTTAACTTCCCGAGCTAAGATCTTAATCGGTTTTTCACCATACATCATATTCAGTCGTGTAATGCCCCTAACTCGTATCCGTCGCCGAAATAGGGTTACAAGGCATTCCTGATCAATCATAACCTAATTCATACATATACGCATTTACAATCAAAATACATTCAAATAATTCACATCGTCCCTTATAAGGCTCTACGAGGCCTTAAAACATGCTTGGAAGTGGTTCAGGGCTAATCCGATAACATTTGTAAATTTTGGAAATCTTAGAAAAAATTTTATCATCTAAGGGTCACACGCCCCTATGAACAAGCCATGTGCCTCACACGGCTATCAGACATGCTCGTGTCACAGGCCGTGTGAAAACAGGGCATACATACTGACTTGTACCACATGGCTGAGGACACGCCCGTATGCCAAGCCATGTGAAATCTAAGGGGGTTACTGACTTGGGTCACACTGCCGACCACACGCCCATGTGCCAGCCCGTGTGCCACACACGCCCATGTGCTAGCCCTTGTGCCATACACGGCCAATAGACACGCCCGTGTGTCTAGGCCGTGTCGAAATTGTAGGGTTTACTGACTTTAATTCGTAGGGTACCCCAGGGGACACATGGTCGTGTAACATGACCATGTGTCACACACGGATGAGACACACGCCCGTATCTCTACTCGTGTGGACAAAAATAGGCCATTTACAAAGCCAATTTGTCACCCTTTTCTCATGCTCACCTAGCCAACAAAATGGTATCATTTCAACACATATTTAGGCATCCAAAACATACCAATTCAATCAAATAACATGCCATCAATCATCAACCATTTCAATTATTCAATTCCTTATTCAAAACATACCACGTTACTAAGCCAAAAATCATCACAACTTACATATTTCCTAAATGAATTTTCTCACCTTTCTATCAACCATTTCATACTTCTCAAATATACCAATTCATCATCTATAAATCATACCAAATATACCATTTCTCAAGCATTAATATATCAAAAAATAACTAACTAAATGAGCAACCACTTAGCCATACAAACAACCATGGCAAAAATGCCAAAACACATGGTAACTTATAAACATCACATATATCACCTGCCAACATATAAATCCAACCAACTTTAACTTCATCAACAACCTCATTTACAAGCCAACGCACATGGCTAAATTCAAAGTTCATAACATACCAAAATGACACTAGCCTATACATGCCATATACCATACAACAAAGCTTCAAAATATCAACGAGTAGTTGATAGTGTGATGATGGTTCCTAATGATCCACTATGTCTGAGCTAGCTTCGAATTTCTATAAACATGACAAGATCATAACCATCATATAAACATTTGTGTAACTATTCAAATATGTTAAGCATAGTTAATCACTTATATGATCGCAAACCTTTCTCATGGTACACATAAATAATTCCACAATTGAATTCATCAATTACTTCTTTCTTTCAATACTCATATGAATCTCATATGTACCTGAGTCACTTAGCTCATTCACATATTCTTTCTGGACTTGACTTTTCCAGTTGAACTGTTCAGAATTGTTAAGGATACTCGAAAATCACATAAGATAATACAATGCCATATCCCAGATATGGTCTTACATGTTATCACATATCGATGCGACTGTCCCAGACAGGGTCTTATACGAAATCGATTAACGATGCCAATTTCCCAAACATGGTCTTACACGTAATCTCAATACAATGCGAATGTCCCAAACACGGTCTTACTTGTAATCACATCTCGGTAACCTAATGTCATGACATTCGTATCCTATACTATTCTTAAGGTTCGTACGGGACTTTTAGATGCCGTAACTTTGTCGATTCATGCTCGTATTTACTCATTCGATGTTAATAGCAATTCAATGATACTAAAACATATATAATTCAATTCAAATACATTTATTTGCATATGAACTTACCTCATAGACGGAAGTAACAAACAGGGTCGACTATTCGGTAACTTTCATTTTCCCTCAATCTAAATCTGATTTCTTTCATTCTTGATCTATATACTTTCAAAATTAACCCTTTTATTCATAAACACATTCAATTTCATCCACAAATACATATTTGGGCATTTTTGCACTTTAGCCCCTAAAGTTACACATTTATTCAATTTAGTCCCTATTTCATAAATACACAAAAATCACAAAATTTGACAAAACCCATGCTTGGCCGAATTCTCTATAGGTCCCTAGCAGCCCATATTTTTCTTTTATTTTACAATTTAACCCCTCAACATTTTTCTCAATTTAATCCCTAATTAACATTTTTGTCAAAAATCACTTTACAAAACATGTATACCCAACATCAAGCTTGCGTAAATCATCATCAAACATCATAAAACTCAAGAGTTCATCAATGGAAACTTTCAAAATCATCAACACTTTCAAATATTGAAGCATGGGCTAGCTAGAACACGAAGCAATGATCATAAAAACATAGAAATCATAAAAAATCAAGCTCAAAACATACCTTAATCAAGCTTAACCATGGCCAAACCCTAAATGAGCTTCCATATTTTATTTTTTTTATTTTCGATGAGAAAGACGAACATTAATAGTTATTTTCATGTTTTGTTTTATTAAATATACATTAATATAAAGTTTACCTTTTTACCCTTGGTCATGAAACTATTTAATTATCAAATATAAGGCCATTCATGTCAATTTACAGTATAAATGGTCTAATTACAACATAAGGACCTTTTATTTAATGAACCATGTCAATTAAGCAATTTTAACATATAGAATGCAACTTTTGCATTTTACGCGATTTAGTCCTTTTTTCTCAAATTGAACTATTAAATGATAAAATTAGCTCACGAAATTTTCACACATATATATTAACATACTGTAAACATCAAAAATAATATTAAAATAATTTTACAACCTCAGATTTGTGGTTCCGAAACCACTGTCCTGATGTAGCTAAAATCGGGCTGTTACAGGTCGAATCTCAATCTCTGATGGAGAAATCACATGTGAAGTTCAGAATGATATCGTCATAACATTGACACATGAAACATGTTATGAATCTTTTCCAACTCTATCGGTAAAGCTAACTGATATGCCACTGGCCCTATTCTTTCGATAACCTCATACGGCCCAAAGAAACATGGACCCAACTTGCCTTTACAGCCAAATCTCAGAATCTTCTTCCACGGAGATACTTTCAAAAATGCTTTATCACTAACCTGAAATTCAATCTCTTTCCTTTTCAAATCCGCATAAAACTTTTGTTGATCTGTAGTTGCTTTCAAGCAATCACGGATTACCTTTACTTTTTCTTTGGTTTCTCTAACTAAGTCAACCCCATGAATCTGTTTCTCATTAAGTTCTATCCAATATAAAGGCGTTCGGCACTTGCGGCCATACAACGCCTCATAAGGTGCCATCTTTATACTCGACTGAAAACTATTGTTATAAGCAAATTCAACCAATTGTAGATATTTCTCCCAACCACCTTCTAAAGTTCATCTTTGTACCCAAAGCTTCTTGTAACTTCTTCCAAAATCTCAAAGTGAACCTCGGATCTCTATCTAAAATAATGGACATGGGCACTCCGTGTAATCTCATAATCTCGGAAATGTACAATTCAGCTAACTTATCAAGTGTATAGTCAATACATACTGGAATAAAGTGAGCCGATTTCTTTAATCTATCAACAGCAACCCAGATGGTATCTTTCTTTTCAAGAGTTAAAGGCAACCCAGTTACGAAGTCCATAATAATCCTATCCCACTTCCACTCAGGTACCATCACTGGATGAAGTAAACTCGAAGAAACTTGGTGTTCAGTTTTCACTTGTTAACAAATCATCTCGAAAAAAACTCTGAAATATCTCATTTCATACCTGACCACCAATACCATTTCTTCAAATCATTATACATTTTCGTACTACCTGGATGCACAAATAAACAACCATTATGCACTTCATGAAGAATTCTTTGAATAAGTTCATCATTTTTTGATACACAAATTCTGCCTCGGAACATCAATCAATCATCGGATCCGATATAAAAATCTGAATCACTACCCGATTCACAAAGAACTCTTTTGGCTTGCAAGTCACTATCACATTTCTGAGCTTCACAAATTTGTTGAAGAAATAACGATCTAGCTCTTAACTCAGCTAGGATCGAACCATTATCGGACAAAGTCAATCGTGTATTGATAACTCTCAAAGCAAACAAAGTCTTTCTACTCAACGCATCAATGACTACACTTGCCTTACTCAGGTGGTAATCAATTACAAGTTCATAATCCTTCAGTAACTCGAGCCATCACTATTGCCGCAAGTTTAAATCTTTCTGAGTCATCAAGTATTTTAAAATCTTAGGATCAATAAAGATGTGGCATCTCTCTCCTTACAAATGATGTCTCCAAATATTTAAAGCAAACAAAGTGGTGGCTAATTCCAAATCATGCGCTGGATAATTCTTCTCGTATGGTTTCAACTGTCTCAAGGCATAATGTAATATCTCGAATTAGGGCCTAATCAAAATAGTGGTTTCGGGACCACAAATTTGAGATAGAAATAATTATTTTATTATCATTTTAAGGTCTATGGCATGATTTCATGATTGTGTGAAAATTTCGTTTAGAAATTTTATCGATAGTGGGTCCAATTTGATATTTAGGACTAAATTGCAAAAGTTGTAAAATATGTATTCTAGTTCACAAAGGTACTAAGTACTTATGAGTAATGGGTTTTTAAAGTTGAGGTCATTGGATAGTAATTAGGCAATTATACTAGTTTGGAAAAAAATACCTAAAGGAAGATAAAATATTATAGTTTTTAATTAACGTCATTTTGGTCATTTAGTTATTAAAATGAATTAAAAACAAAATTAAAAGCCAATTTTTCTCCATCTTCAACCCCTTGACCGAATTTCACATGAGGAAGGCATAGCTATGGTTTTTCAAGCTTCCAAGCTCGATTGTAAGTCCATTTTAGCCCCGTTTTTAATGTTCTTCACGTTTTTGGAGTCCCGATAACTTGATTAAGCTTATTCTAGCAATAATTTAACCTAGGGTTTATATGATATGCTTTTATTAATACTGTATTTTACATGATATGCTTTTATTAATATCTATTGCATGGGATTGGGGTATTGATGGAGGAAGTATTGAAAATGGTTCATCCATGTACTGGAGGCTTTGCCTCAACTTACTGATATTTGAGCAGCGTTGCTGCAACTGTGGAGTGTAGGGCTGGGAGGGTTGAGATATTCCCCACATGGAGTGTAGGGCTGGTACGGGGGCAGTGTAGCGGTTGGTGGGTTGAGTAGTCTCCCCAGATGGGTTTGCATGCATTACTACTATTGTTACCTATGTTACTGACCTCGGCCTATGGGCCACACTGTTATGTGAAAAGGGGCTAAGGCCTTGCTACTGTATTCTGAAAAGGGCTTCAGTCCACTGTGTACTGTTATCTGGATAGGGCTTAGGCCCAATGGGCTCGAGCTGATTTGGGCTTTGGATGGGTTTCTGTATACACTGAGTTTTCCCAAACTCACCCCTTTTTCTTCCATCCTTGCAGGTGAGCCTTAGTTGGTGGACTTGGAGCTGGGTGGGATTCGGAGTGGCCACACGTTTTCTGCAAATTCGTTTTCTTCTGGTGAACTAGATTTTTCATATTTTTGTTTATGGTTTTGGGTTTTTTTTTGTAATAAGGCCGCTTAATTATTTGTATGGTTTGGGTTGTTTCTTTATTATTTAATTCTATTACAATAAAACTTTGATAACTAACAAAATAGATTAGCTCTGGGACGCGTTTTCAAAAACACTAAGTGATTTCAAAATAACACGAATACAAGTAAGACTTTCGCTAAGCTTGCAACCATAATCATTTTCTTAAAATGGACATAACCAAACGGTTTTCTCAAAATTATACGAGATGTTAGAGTGTGGCAATGGTGGTGTGCATGTCTAGGATTGGATCCGAAGGGAGCTTGGTACTTAAGCAGCCCGACGGACTCACCTCCTCTCTTTCCTGGTTTCCTACCTGGTGCACAGCTTCCATTCACTTTAACCTACTTTTAAAAGTGTCTTTTACAACACCAACTAAGTCTTTCCAAACTAAGTAATACGGCATGTTCTGAACGCTTCGATGTGGCGCATCAGATCCGGTCATAATGTCTAGGCCGGGTTTGGGGTGTTACATTTAGTGGTATCAGAGCCTGGTTGCAACAACTCGGCTGTGGATCTGGTCCGAAAATCTTTTAAAAAAAAAGGGTTTTTCTGTAAGTTTTCGAAGATGTTCAAAGTTTTTCTATTGTTAAATGGGGTTAAATCAATAGTTTTAAAATAAAAGTGTTTTCAAATCAAATCTTTTTATTTTCAGTAAACGAAAACATGGGTATTTAAAAAAAATTTAAATGGACTAATAAGGAAGTGGCACATTGAATCCCCGGCACCAAGTCTGTAAGTGTTCTTTTTCTCCTTTAAATATTTATATGGAACTGGACTAGAAATAACACTGTAGATAGTACTGAGCCTTAGAGATAGTGCTAGTGATAATGTAGTATTAGGGCTACAAAACTGGGACCGTAGCTAAATTGTGATTGCGCGAAAATAACTATGAAATTCTATCTGTTCATAAGACATTCTGTAATAAACAGTGGAACCAGTAAACTAATGTCATAAAATTCGTAATCAGATAAATCGTTATGAGTACAAGGGCTACTCGAGGAAGAGGCCGTGGTCGAGGCTGAGGTAGCACTCGAGCTGGATCTGCATCATCTGAACACATACCAGCTGGCGAGGTACATCCACTACCGGTTAATGAAAATGGGCCGTATGACCGGGCCACAGGGGATGACGCTTTGTCTCAGGCCATGTTGAGGGTTTTGGAAAGGGTGGCCGGAGCTAACATCGGGCCCATGAACAGGGGGTCCATTTCTGAACGACTTCGGGCCAACAGAGCTGAGATTTTTAGGGGCGTATCTGGAGTGGCCCCAAATGTGGCTGAGTACTGGTTGGAAGCCACAGAGCGGATCATGGATGACCTAGACTGCTCAGTAGAACAGAAGTTGAAAGGGGCGGTGTCGTTGCTGCGGGATGAAGCGTATCAGTGGTGGATTACTGTGAGAGAGGGTACCCCAGCTGAGAGGGTAACATGGGAGCTGTTCAAACAGACCTTTAAGGCAAAATATGTTGGAGCTAGTTATGTGGATGCACGCAAAAAGGAGTTCTTGAATCTGACTCAGGCAAATAAGACCATTGCAGAATATGAGGCGGAGTTTCTACGATTGAGTCAGTATGCTAATGGCATTGTTTCAACCGAATACTAGCGCAGTGTTCGTTTTGAGGATAGCCTCAGAGATGAGTTAAGGGTGCTCATAGCGCCGCAGAGAGAGCGAGATTTCGCTGCACTGGTAGAGAAGGCTATGATAGCCGAGGAGGTGAAGCAAACCGAACGGAGGAATCGTGATAAGGATCAGAATCGGTTCAGGAGGGATGCTGGACCAGCGGGTGCTGCAAATCGAAATGTTAAGAGAGCTAGGATGGAGGAACCGGTTCGAGCAGTTTCGGTGAACACAGGTAGACCGCAAGCATGTAGGGATTGCGGCAGAACGCATCAAGGAGAGTGCTGGAAGCATTCTGGGGCCTGTTTTCGTTGTGGGTCTAAGGAGCATAGGATTAAGGATTGTCCTAGGAGGGCCACTCAGGCTCAGGTGGCCGAACAAGGGGCTGTGCGACCGGCTCAACCTGTGAGGGATGGACCGCCGCTGCCAAGAGGTCGTGGACAAGGTCGCGGTGATAATGGCCATGGACGTGGGGCACCTGGCAGGGGTATTGGTAACGCGGATACTCGTCAACCAGGTTTAGTGTATGCTGCTCGTCGCCGCGAGGAGGATGAAGCACCTGATGTCATAACTGGTACGTTTTTTATATATGATGTACCTTATACTGCTCTGATTGATGTGGGATCAACCCATTCATATGTGGCATATAACATTTCTGGGGCACTGGGTGTGCACTTCGAGGAGACTGTGTGTGGGGTGTCTGTGATAAGTCCTTTAGGTCATTCGGTTAAGGTAGAGAAACTCTTCAAGGAGGTGCCTTTGGAGATTCAAGGCGGGGTTTTCTGTGGGGATTTGATGGAGTTACCGCTTGAAGAATTCGATTTGATACTAGGGATGGATTGGTTGACTAAGCAGAAGGCAACTTTGGATTGTGCAGCTATGAGGATGGTGTTAAGGACTGTCAATGATGAAGAGGTAATGATTATTGGAGAACGGAGGGATTACTTATCCAATGTAGTATCGGCGTTGAGGGCTGAGAAACTGATGCGCAAGGGGTGCGAGGAATTTCTGGCTTTGGTAAGCTAAGCGGAAACTGAGGATCGGACTGTGGAGACCATCAGAACTGTTAGGGAATTCCGGGATGTCTTTCCGGAAGAGCTTCCTGGATTACCTCTAAATCGGAAAGTCGAGTTTGGAATCGATTTGTTGCCTGGAACAGCTCCAGTATCTATTGCACCCTATAGGATGGCACCGAAGGAGTTAGTGGAACTGAAAGCTCAAATTCAAGAGTTGTTAGATAGAGGCTTTATTAGGCCTAGTGTGTCTCCTTGGGGAGCACCGGTCCTATTTGTGAAGAAAAAGGACGGAACGATGCGCATGTGCATCGATTATCGCCAGTTGAACAAACTCACGATTAAGAATAAGTATCCACTACCAAGGATTGATGTTCTGTTCGATCAACTGAGGGGAGCTTCGGTATTCTCCAAAATCGATCTTCGTTCTGGATACCATCAGCTAAGGGTAAAAGAAGGGGATATTCATAAGACAGCATTTTGAACTCGATATGGACATTATGAGTTTGTGGTCATGCCGTTTGGGCTGACGAACGCACTTGCAGCTTTTATGGATATGATGAATCGAGTATTCCAACCTTACTTGGATCGACTCGTAGTCGTCTTTATCGATGATATCCTGGTATACTCTGAAACGGAGGCGAAGCATGATGAGCATCTCCGTATTGTGCTGCAAGTGTTAAGGGAAAAGGAGCTCTATGCGAAATTCAGCTAGTGTGAATTCTGGTTGAATGAGGTAACCTTCTTAGGGCCTGTGGTCTCTGCCGAGGGGATTAAGGTAGATCCTCGTAAAATTGAAGCAATTCTGGAATGGAAGCCACATAGGTCAGTATCGGAAATTCGGAGTTTTCTAGGGTTAGCAGGTTACTACAGAAGGTTTGTGGAGGGTTTCTCGGTAATGGCGGCACCCTTGACAAAACTCATAAGGAAAGGAGTACCATTTATCTGGACCGAGAAACAGCAAAAAGCTTTTGATTGGTTGAAAAAGGTATTGATCGAAGCGCCAGTGTTGATTCAACCGGTGTCTGGGAAGGACTTTACTGTATACAGCGATGCGTCGCATGTGGGGTTAGGTTGCGTACTGATGCAAGAGGGCAAGGTGGTCGCTTATGCATCGCGATAGCTCAAGGCTCATGAGGTGAATTACCCTACACATGATTTGGAGCTAGCAGCGGTGATTTTTGCGTTAAAAATTTGGAGACACTACTTATATTGGGAAAAGTGCATCATATACACAGATCATAAGAGCCTAAAGTATTTGTTGACTGAGAAGGAGTTGAACCTTAGGCAACGAAGATGGGTGGAGTTGCTTAAAGACTACGACTGTTCGATAGAGTACCACCCAGGAAAGGCTAATGTGGTGGCGGATGCGTTGAGTCAAAAGGTTCTTACTGATTTGAGAGTCTTGTTCGCACGATTAAGTTTGTACGACGATGGAAGCTTGTTGGCAGAACTGCAAGTAAGGCCTACTTGGACTGAGCAGATTAAGGAAAAATAGTTGAAGGAAGATTCATTAGCTCTTCGGTTCCAGCAAGATAAGAGTGGTGAGAACGAGTATTTTGGGTTGAACACTGAAGGAGTTCTGTGCTTTCGTGGAAGGCTTTGTATTCCAAAGGACCCTGAATTGAGGCAGTTAATTCTGAAGGAGGCTCATAGTGGACTCTGTGCCATGCATCCTAGAGGGAATAAGTTATATCGAGACTTGCGAGAGGTGTACTGGTGGCCCGGATTAAAACGAGAGGTGACTAAATTTGTTGGGAAATGTCTGACGTGCCAGCAGGTTAAGGCTGAGCACCAATTGCCTTCGGGATTACTGCAACCTGTGAAAATTCCGCTATGGAAGTGGGAAAGAGTAACAATGGACTTTGTCAGTGGGTTACCTTTGACGCCCACCAAGAAAGATTCGGTGTGGGTAGTTGTAGATAGGTTAACAAAATCTGCTCATTTCATACCTGCTCGTACCAACTACTCACTGCAAAAGTTGGCCAAGTTATATGTGGCGGAGGTAGTGCGACTGCATGGGGTGCTAGTGTCGATAATTTCTGATCGATACCCTAGGTTTACATCTCGGTTTTGGTAGAAGTTGCAGGAAGCCTTGGGTACACGATTGGATTTTAGCACCGCTTTTCACCCACATACAAATGGACAGTCAGAAAGGGTTATTTAGGTTCTGGAGGATATGTTGAGAGGTTGTATCATTAATTTTCGTGGAAGTTGGGAGGACTACTTGCCATTGGCGGAGTTTGCCTACAATAACAGCTATCAAGCAAGTATTCAGATGGCACCATATGAAGGGCTTTATGGGCGAAGATGTCGTATGCCGACGTGTTGGACAGAGTTGGGTGAACGACGAGTGCTTGGATCAGAATTGGTGGCAGACACTGAAAGCAAGGTTAGGCTGATAAGGGATCGGTTAAAGGAGGCATCCGATAGATAGAAATCATATGCGAATCTGAAGTGCAAAGCGATTGAGTTCGCTGTTGGGGATATGGTTTTCTTGAAGGTTTCCCCTTGGAAGAAAATTTTGAGATTTGGTAAGAAGGGTAAGTTGAGCCCACGATTTATTGGGCCTTACCAAATTGTTAAGCGGGTTGGACCAGTGGCTTATCAGCTAGAGTTACCACCAGAACTGCACCATATCCACGACGTTTTTCATGTATCCATGCTGAGGAGGTATCGATCCGACCCAACTCATATCATACCAGTTGTAGAAATCGAAGTACAGTCAGATTTAATCTTCGAAGAGGAACCTGTGCAAATACTTGATTGTGACGTCAAGGTGTTGAGGAGGAAATCAGTTCCACTAGTGAAAGTACTTTGGAGGAACCATGGCAAAGAAGAAGCTACTTGGGAGACTGAGGAGGCTATGCGTCAACAGTACCCTCAACTGTTCTGATAAGGTAAAATTTCGAGGTCGAAATTTCTTTAAGGAGGGTAGAGTTATAACATCCTGATTTTCGGATTTATTCGCGGTTTTCAATATTTTGTAAAGATTTTAAAAATTTTGTATTTGGATGTGGAATTAATATTTTGAGTGGGTAAATGGGCTTGTAGAAGGCCCATGTGTTGGCCAAAACCCGATTGAATTTTTGAATTTTGGACTTAGGAGTTAGGGGTTCTGGCTAGATGGCCCTTGTATAGAGTTATGGGTAAATTGCATCACAAAAAGAGCTTTACTAAAGTGGCAAGGGTGACGCCACTAAGCTCCTAAAAAGGTGGCCTGTGGAGCATTGGGGAAGGCATGGGATCGATTCCTAGTGTTGACAAATAGATGCATTTATTTTTAAGTGCTGGAGGGGTAAGTGTTGGAGTCCAGGTGGATTCTGCTAGAGGAGAGTTTGAATCAGTCTAAACGCTTGGATTAAGGAGGGATAAGGGGAGAGATTTAAGGGATTAGGAGAGAGGTTAGGAGTTGGCCGAATTTTGGGAATTGAAGAGGGAAAAATCGGCAGAGGGTTATGAGGTTAGTATTTCGGCACCTAGGGTATTGAGTGGTGCCGTTCTTTTCTGCTCAGACATCACAAGGTTTTTCTTTTCTCTCTTCTTCCTCTCTAGCCGAAACTACCACTTCCCCTATTCTTCTTTTTCTATTTTTCTTCTTCAAAACCATTTATCAATTCTGCTATTCATCGATACTTTTGCCGAATCCATAAAAGCCGAAATCTTGAACACACATTACAGGTACCGATTTCTTCAAAGCCAAACCCTTTAACATTGTGTTTCCATTAATCAACGATTATTTTTTTCTAAACTCTAGAGACCTGTCGGTAATTCTACATCCAAGTTATAGTTTCATATTGTCATCTCCTTCATCACCCAAAAGCCGAAAAACCATAGATTTGGGGGCTTATAGCCGAAACTTCAAAACCCCGGGAGTCGAGTTCTACCGGCATTTGAAAGATAAATCTACATCAGATTGCATGGAGATCAAAAAGGAGTAAGGGGTAAGTGTTCATCATCTCAGATCTGGTCATATTTTACAAAGTTAGGAAAAGCCGAAGTCCCTAAAATCTAGGGAGGCTATCGATTTGGGCATGTGGCTCTAAGGGTTTTTAACTGACGTTTTCTGTCAATGATTTGTGTTTTCTTAAGTGTTGGATTGAAGGCGTGGGTTGTTGGAGCAATCGGATTCGGAGCTGGCTATCGATTTTGGCAAAAAGGTAAGGTTTCAAAGGCTTTTAGGAACACGATTTGAGCAGGGATGAGTAAGTTTTGGGGTTTAGTGATTATGGTATGTAAATAAGAACTGTGCTAATCAATTGTAGGACATCGGAAGAGATCTCAGTAGCAGTCGTCGCGAATCAGGTGTGTACCGAACACCCTTTCTTAGTTCAATTCGGTAAAAGTCAAAATGCCGAAATTCCGGCATTTCATGGGCTTGTGAGTATACGAATGCTCTCAAGACATAGAGTGATTGTTAGATCTAGCACTGCAAGGTGGTAAGTAAGTTCGTGTGAAGTTTTAACGTACTTCAGAAAAAGGGTCTCGATGGGCCAAAACTGGGCCCAATAGGCTTACGGACCAATATGGGTAAGAGATGGGCAAATTAGCCTATTAGTTAGATGGTGGAACCAAACTGCATAAAACTGTTGAAAATTACTGAAGTAGCTTGTGTAGTTGCTAAGTTACGAAAATTACCCCTTAAGAGCAAAATTACCGATATACCCCTAGGGTTTAAATGGGCTAAACTGCATGATTGATTAATACTGTATTTTACATGATATGCTTTTATTAATATCTGTTGCATGGGATTGGGGTATTGATGGAGGAAGTATTGAAAGTGGTTCATCCACGTACTGGAGGCTTTGCCTCAACTTACTGATATTTGAGCAGCGTTGCTACAACTGTGGAGTGTAGGGCTGGGTGGGTTGAGATATTCCCCACATGGAGTGTAGGGCTGTTACGGGGGCAGTGTAGCGGTTGGTGGGTTGAGTAATCTCCCCAGATAGGTTTGCATGCATTACTACTATTGTTACCTATGTTACTGAACTGGGCCTATGGGCCACACTGTTATGTGAAAAGGGGCTAAGGCCTTGCTACTGTATTCTGAAAAGGGCTTCGGTCCACTGTGTACTGTTATCTGGATAGGGCTTAGGCCCAATGGGCTCGAGCAGATTTGGGCTTTGGATGGGTTTATGTATACACTGAGTTTTCCCAAACTCACCCCTTTTTTTTCCATCCTTGCAGGTGAGCCTTAGTTGGTGGACTTGGAGCTGGGTGGGATTCAGAGTGGCCAAATGTTTTCTGCAAATTCGTTTTCTTCTGGTGAACTAGATTTTCCATATTTTCGTTTATGGTTTTAGGTTTTTTTTTGTAATAAGGTCGCTTAATTATTTTTATGGTTTGGGTTGTTTCTTTATTATTTAACTCTATTATGATAAATCTTTGATAACTAACGAAATAGATTAGCTCTAGGACGTGTTTTAAAAAACACTAAGTGATTTCAAAATAACACGAATACAAGTAAGACTTCCGCTAAGCAAACGTTTTCAACCTTAATCATTTTCTTAAGATGGACATAACCAAACGGTTTTCTCAAAATTATACGAGATGTTAGAGTGTGGCAATGGCGGCGTGCATGTCTAGGATTGGATCTGAAGGGAGCTTGGTACTTAAGCAGTCCGACGGACTCACCTCCTCTCTTTCCTGGTTTCCTACCTGGTGCACAGCTTCCATTCACTTTAACCTACTTTTAAAAGTGTCTTTTACAACACCAACTAAGTCTTTCCAAACTAAGTAATACGGCATGTTTTGAACGCTTCGATGTGGCGCATCAGATCTGGTCATAACGTCTAAGCTGGGTTTGGGGTGTTACATTTAGTGGTATCAGAGCCTGGTTGCAACAACTCGGCTGTGGATCGGGTTCGAAAATCTTTTCAAAAAAAAGAAAAAAAGGGTTTTTCTGTAAGTTTTCGAAGATGTTCAAAGTTTTTCTATTGTTAAACAGGGTTAAATCAATAGTTTTAAAATAAAAGTGTTTTCAAATCAAATCTTTTTATTTTCGGTAAAGGAAAATATGGGTATTTAAAAAAAATTAAATGGACTAATAAGGAAGTGGCACACTGAATCCCCGACACCAAGTCTGTAAGTGTTCTTTTTCTGCTTTAAATATTTATATGGAACTGGACTGGAAATAACACTGTAGATAGTACTGAGCCTTAGAGATAGTGCTAGTGATAATGTAGTATTAGGGCTACAAAACTGGGACCGTAGCTAAATTGTGATTGCGCGAAAATAACTCTGAAACTCTATTTGTTCATAAGACATTCTGTAATAAACATTGGAACCAGTAAACTAATGTCATAAAATTCGTAATCAGATAAATCGTTATGAGTACAAGGGCTACTCGAGGAAGAGGCCGTGGTCGAGGCCGAGGTAGCACTCAAGCTGGATCTGCGTCATCTGAACACATACCAGCTGGCGAGGTACGTCCACTACCGATTAATGAAAATGGGCCGTATGACCGGGCCGCAGGGGATGACGCTTTGTCTCAGGCCATGTTGAGGGTTTTGGAAAGGGTGGCCAGAGCTAACATCGGGCCCATGAACAGGGGTCCATTTCTGAACGACTTCGGGCCAACGGAGTTGAGATTTTTAGGGGCGTATCTTGAGTGGCCCCAAATGTGGCTGAGTACTGGTTGGAAGCCACAGAGCGGACCATGGATGACCTAGACTGCTTAGTAGAACAGAAGTTGAAAGGGGCGGTGTTGTTGCTGCGAGATGAAGCGTATCAGTGGTGGATTACTGTGAGAGAGGGTACCCCAGCTGAGAGGGTAACATGGGAGCTGTTCAAACAGACCTTTAAGGCAAAATATGTTGGAGCTAGCTATGTGGATGCACACAGAAAGGAGTTCTTGAATCTGACTCAGGGAAATAAGACCATTGCGGAATATGAGGCGGAGTTTCTACGATTGAGTCGGTATGCTAATGGCATCGTTTCCACTGAATACGAGCGCAGCGTTCGTTTTGAGGATGGCCTCAGAGATGAGTTAAGGGTGCTCATAGCCCCGCAGAGAGAGCGAGATTTCGCTGCACTGGTAGAGAAGGCTAAGATTGCCGAGGAGGTGAAGCAAACTGAACAGAGGAATCGTGATAAGGATCGGAATCAGTTCAGGAGGGATGCTGGAGCAGCGGGTGCTGCAAATCGAAATGTTAAGGAGCTAGGATGGAGGAACTGGTTCGAGCAGTTTCGGTGAACACAGGTAGACCGCAAGCATGTGGTGATTGCGGCAGAACGCATTAAGGAGAGTGCTAGAAGCGTTCTGGGGCTTGTCTCCATTGTGGGTCTAAGGAGCATAGGATTAAGGATTGTCCTAGGAGGGCCACTCAGGCTCAGGTGGCCGAACAAGGGGCTGTGCGACCGGCTCAACCTGTGAGGGATGGGCCAACGCTGCCAAGAGGTCGTGGGCAAGGTCGCGGTGGTAATGGCCGTAGACGTGGGGCACCTGGCAGGGGTTGGTAACGCGAATGCTCGTCAGCCAGCTTTGGTGTATGCTGCTCGTCGCCGCGAGGAGGGTGACGCACCTGATGTCATAACTGGTACGTTTTTTATATATGGTGTACCTTATATTGCTCTGATTGATGTGGGATCAACCCATTCATATGTGGCATATAACATTTCTGGGGCACTGGGTGTGCACTTCGAGGAGACTGTGTGTGGGGTGTCTGTGATAAGTCCTTTAGGTCATTCGGTTAAGGTAGAGAAACTCTTCTAGGAGGTGCCTTTGGAGATTCAAGGCGGGGTTTTCTGTGGGGATTTGATGGAGTTACCACTTGAAGAATTCGATTTGATACTAGGGATGGATTTGTTGACCAAGCATAAGGCAACTTTGGATTGTGCAGCTAAGAGGATGGTGTTAAGGACTGTCAATGATGAAGAGGTAATGATTATTGGAGAACGGAGGGATTACTTATCCAATGTAGTATCGGCGTTGAGGGCTGAGAAACTGATACGCAAGGGGTGCGAGGCATATCTGGCTTTGGTAAGCCAAGCAGAAACTGAGGATCGGACTGTGGAGACCATCAGAACTGTTAGAGGATTCCGGGATGTCTTTCCGGAAGAGCTTCCTGGATTACCTCCGAATTGGGAAGTCGAGTTTGGAATCGATTTGTTGCCTGGAACAGCTCCAGTATCTATTGCACCCTATACGATGGCACCGAAGGAGTTAGTGGAACTGAAAGCTCAAATTCTAGAGTTGTTAGATAGAGGCTTTATTAGGCCTAGTGTGTCTCCTTGGGGAGCACCGGTCCTGTTTGTGAAGAAAAAGGACGGAACGATGCGCATGTGCATCGATTATCGCCAGTTGAACAAACTGATGATTAAGAATAAGTATCCACTACAAAGGATTGACGATCTGTTCGATCAACTGAGGGGAGCTTCGGTATTCTCCAAAATCGATCTTCGTTCTGGATACCATCAGCTAAGGGTAAAAGAAGGGGATATTCATAAGACAGCATTTCGAACTCGATATGGACATTATGAGTTTGTGGTCATGCCATTTGGGCTGACGAACGCACTTGCAGCTTTTATGGATCTAATGAATCGAGTATTCCAACCTTACTTGGACCGGTTCGTAGTCGTCTTTATCAACGATATCCTGGTATACTCTAAAACGGAGGCGAAGCATGATGAGCATCTCCGTATTGTGCTGCAAGTGTTAAGGGGAAAGCAGCTCTATGCGAAATTCAGCAAGTGTGAATTCTGGTTGAAGGAGGTAACCTTCTTAGGGCATGTGGTCTCTGCTGAAGGGATTAAGGTGGATCCTCGTAAAATTGAAGCAATTCTGGAATGGAAGCCACCTAGGTTAGTATCGGAAATTCAGAGTTTTTTAGGGTTAGCAGGCTACTACAGAAGGTTTGTGGAGGGTTTCTCGGTAATGGCGGCACCCTTGACAAAACTCATAAGGAAAGGAGTACCATTTGTCTGGACCGAGAAACATCAAAAAGCTTTTGATTGGTTGAAAAAGGTATTGACCGAAGCGCCAGTGTTGATTCAACCGGTGTCTGGGAAGGACTTTACTGTATACAGCGATGCGTCGCATATGGGGTTAGGATGCGTACTGATGCAAGAGGGCAAGGTGGTCGCTTATGCATCGCGACAGCTTAAGGCTCATGAGGTGAATTACCCTACGCATGATTTGGAGCTAGCAGCGGTGATTTTTGCGTTAAAAATTTGGAGACACTACTTATATGGGGAAAAGTGCATCATATACACAGATCATAAGAGCCTAAAGTATTTGTTTACTCAGAAGGAGTTGAACCTTAGGCAACGAAGATGGGTGAATCTTAAGTTAATAAGGAGAATACTTAAGACGAAGCTGACATGTTGGTAAGTGTGGTGAATGATAAAATTTGGACAGGCATGCACTTAAACCCTCGGGTTGAGAACTTGGTATGATGAAATCGTGGCAAGATAGTAAATGCAAATGTAACATGAATGTCTTGGTGATATTTATACAAATGATGTTTTATGTTGGATTGCATGATTATGTTACTTGCTATTTACATGTGAACTTACTAAGCATTTATGCTTACTCCCTCCTTTCCATTCTTTGTAGTTTTGACAAGCCAGCTCAAAAATTGGGAACGGTCGGAGGCTCGCTCACACTATCCGTGGACCATTTTGGTATAGTGGCTTGTATATTTTTAGTATGGCATGTATAGCATTATAATCATTTTTTGTATATGATCTTATGATATGGCTATTGGGTGGTAAGTAAATGTTTGGTAATGATTAGCCATTGGAATGGCTAATCAAGATCATATTTGGTGTTATGTATACTTAATGTGCTATCTAATCCATGGAAATTCATAAAAAGGTGAAATTTGCTATAAAACAGTATCATACAACAGCAATGATGTGAGTTTGAAAAATCACTGAAAATAGTAGAGACAGAATTAAATGATGAATAAAATATGAAATTGAAGATTATTGAGTCTATTTTTATATGGAAGAAACAAAGTAGGTAAATAAGTTGTATTTTATGAGAAATTTGAGTTTTGGTGGAACAAGGTCAGAGCAATTTCTGAATCCCCTATTCCTAATTTATAAATTCACTAAAAATTGTACACAAATAATTAGGAGTTATAATTTATATGTATAGATTCCTTATTGAGTATACTTTTAATAGAAACAAACTTCAGAGTTATCTGAATTCTGTAAAAATAGAAAAATGATTCATAGTGAATAGAGGTTAGAGCAGTCGAACACTGAAATAGGGGAAATCTTAACTAATAAACTGTACTAATTGGCCCAACCAAAAATTCTGGAAAAAATTATTAAATAGATATATAAGTCTAGTTTTAGGGAAAATTTACGGATTTTAATTTTGAGTTTCGTAACTTGAGATATGATTTTTTAGAGACTATGATGCAGATGGGAAGTTTGTTACGAAAGGTGAAATAAATTGTTTGAAATTGTTTAAGTGATAATTTAAGTCTGGTAACGCCTCGTGCTCGACTCCGGTGATGGTCTCGGGTAAGGGGGGGTTACACATAAGCTATCACTTTGCCCTCTTTCATCAACACACATTCCAATCCATTCAGTGATGCGTCACTATAAATTATGAATTCCTTTCTTGTTTCAGGTTGCACTAAAATCGGTGCCTCAATCAATAATGCTTTCAAGTTCTCGAAACTTTGCTAACATTTTTCGGGCCATTCAAATTTAACATCTTTTTGCAACAGATTAGTCATAGGAGTAACAATCATCAAAAATCCTTTGACAAAGCATCGGTTATAACTGGCTAAGCCCAAAAAGCTTCTAACTTTAGATACATTCCTCGGCGGTTTCCAATCAACAATAGCCAAAATCTCACGTGGATCAACCCGAATACCATCACCTGAAACAATATGTCCCAAAAACCTGACTTCTTAGAGCCAAAACTTGCTTTTACTGAATTTAGAAAACAACTACTTATCTCACAAAGTTTGCAATATAGTTCTCAAGTGCTCGGCATGCTCAGACTCGTCCCAAGAATAAATCAGATATCATCGATGAACACAACCTGTAACAGCTTGGTTTTAGCTAAAATGGAACAGTGGCTTTTGAACCAAAAATTTGGGGTCGTAAAATTATTTTTGATGTTTATAGCATGTGAATATGTATGTGTGAAAATTTCGTGAAATAATTTTAGCGTTTGAGTGCTTAATTTGACGAAAGGACTTAATCGCGTAAAATGCAAAAGTAGCATGCTATAAGTTAAGAGTATCTATTTGCTATGGTAAGTTCAATGTGAGGTCCTTATTATGTTATTTAACCAATGATAGTCATGTTGGTCATAAATAACCTTATAATATGTGATTTATAATGTTTTAACTAATGGATAAAATGGTAATTTGGTTATTAAGTTAATATTATTAAAACAAAACCAATTTTTATTCATCTTTTATCATCCTTAGTCGAAAATCAAAAGAAAAGAAAGCCATTTAAGTTGGCTTAAATTATGTGTTTGATAAGTGATATATGTGATCTACATAATGCCTTATGTGTTGGCTTGCTTGGTATGGTTATATGGTTTCTCTTTTAGATAGTTGTAAGTTGGAGTATTATTTCTTGGAAGTTGGTATATTGTGGTTTGATTTGAGATGATGATATGGTATGTTTTATAACATGAAATAGTTGATAAGTTGATAAGGAAATGCATTTGGTACTTATGTAAGCTTTGATGATTTTGGCATAATGATTTAGTATGTTTGAAATATGGAATTTAGTAGTTGAAATGGTTGAGGGTAGATGGCATGAAATGTGTACGAAATACCATGCTTTGGTTGTTTATATATGTATAAAATGGTGCAAATTTGATGTGGTTTAGGTATGCTTAAAGAGGGTGAGAAATGTGGCTTTTACCAAGCCTATTTTCACTCCACACTGCTAAACACACTGGCGCGTGACTCGACCATGTGTGACATATGACTTTGGTACACAGCCATCTGTCCCCTAGGGTACCCTTCGAATTTAAGTTAGTATACCATACAAGTTTGACACGGCCTAGACACATAGGCATGTCTACTAGACACAGGCTAGCACATGGGAGTGTGGCCGACCGTGTGACCCAAGTCAGTAACCCATCCAGATTTCCCACAGCCAAGGCCCATGGGCGTGTCTCCGGCTGTGTGGTGTAAGTCAGTATGTATGACCTATTTTCACACAGCTTGTGACACGGGCATGTCTGGTGGTCGTGTAAGGCGCACGGCCTGTTTACACGGGCATGTGACCCTTAAATGTATGAAAATTTTTAAGTTTCTCAAAGTGTACAAATGTTATCAGTTTAGTCCCAAACCACTTTTAAGCATGTTTTAATGTCTTATAGGACCTTATAAGGAACAATGTGGATGTGTTGAATGGATTTTGATTATGAATGCTTAAATGTATGTGTATTATCACGTAATACCTCGTAACCCTATTCCAGCGACGAATACGGGTTAAGGGGTGTTACACAACGAAAATCTTATCTAAATATGGTCAGAAGATTCTATTCATCACGTCTATAAAAATAGTAGGTGCATTAGTTAGTCCGAAAGGCATAAGAAGAAATTCATAGTGCCCACACCTTATCTTGAAAACGGTCTTCAACACATCCGACTCTTTAACTCTCAACTGATAGTAGCCAGATCTTAAATCAATCTTCGACAATACTATTGCTCCTCTCAACTGATCAAACAAGTTTTCAATCATCGGTAAAGGATACTTGTTCTTTATAGTCACCTTGTTGAGCTGATATTAGCCAATACAAAGACTCATAGATCTGTCTTTCTTCTTTACAAATAATACGGGAGCACCCCAAAGAGAAAAGCTCAGTCTTGTAAAACCCTTATCTGCCAACTCTTGCAACTCAGCTTTCAATTCTTTCAATTCAATCGGGGCCATCCTATACGGAGCAATAGATATCGGTGAGGTCCTTGGTACTAAATCAATACCGAACTCGACTTATCTAACTGGTGGTAACCCGGGCAACTCTTCCAGGAACACATCCTGATATTCACAAACTATTAGCACTGATTCAATTTTCAATTCAGACACTTTTGTATTCAACACATAAGTAAGATAAGCTTCACAACCTTTCCTTACATATTTTTGGGTAGACATCAAAGAACTCACAATAGGTAATTCACCCGACTCATCTGAATCAATCCGATGAGTTCCACCATTTTCACATTTTAGTTCAAAAGTATTTCTGTTACAGTTCACTACAGCATCATGTAATGTCAACCAATCCATACCCAAAATAACATCGAATTAATCAAATGGCAACAACATTAAATCAGTTAGAAAATAGTGACCTCAAATCATCAAAGGTCAATTCTTGCAAACTCTATCAACTAATACATGTTTGCATAAGGGGTTTGACAATCTAATCACAAATTCAGTAAACTCAATAAGGAAACTCTTACTAGTTACCAATTTCACACAAACATAAGAATGAGTCGATCCAGGGTTAATCAATGCAACTACATTAGTATTATAGAGAAAAAGTACCAGTCATAACACCAGGAGATGTCGCTTCTTTACAAGCACGAATGGCATAGGCTCTAGTAGGCGCTCAAGCTTCAGATCTCACAGCTAAATCCTTCATCACACTTTTGCTACTAGTTCCATTTCCGGTATTCCTCAGTGACCTACCCTTATTAGTAGTATTACTCGACCTTGTGCTCTGAAATTGTTCTTTCTCAGCCATTTCGCGGCTGTCTCGGATAAAATACTCTTGAAAGCCACATTTGAAACAAGCTCGGTCATTCATCCTACACTCGCTGGGATGCCTTCTTCCACAATGCTAGCATTCAGGTCTGTTAGGCCTTACATTCCCCACACTAGCCATTAAAGTGGCTTGAGATTTAGAACCAGAGTATTGCTTCCCACGATCTCTGTGTGAATACCCAGCTAAAACATTCAAACGGGAATACATTTCTTTAGAATTCTTTGATTGAGATGGAAATGAATTACTCGTCGGTCTTTTCCTCAAATCTCTAGCTTCACTATCAGCTTTTCTCTTCTCTTTATCCAACTCTTCGGCTTTACAAGTCCGTTCAACTAACACTAAAAATTCTTTCAGTTCTAAGATCCCAACTAACACACGAATATCCTCATTAAATCCATCCTCAAATATCTTGTACATGATACCTTTAGTGGAAACACACTCTCGAGAATATTTTCTAAGTTTGACAAATTCTAGCTCATATTCTGGCACTGACATTCGACCCTGTTTCATCTCAAGAAATTCATTACGTTTCTAATCGATGAACTGCTGACTAATATATTTCTTTCAGAACTTCTCTTGAAAGAATTCCCAGGTAATCCTCTCCTCGGTACCACTGATACTAGTGTATTCCACCATTGATATGCAGAATCTCTCAAATGTAAGATGGGACACTTTAAGCACTCATCTGGTGTGCAAGACAGCTCATCAAATACCCTAATGGAGTTTTCGAGCCAAAACTCAGCTCTCTCGAGATCATCATCCACATTAGCTCTGAAATCTTCAGCATCTTGCTTTCGAATCTTATCAACCGAGGGCTTGTTCATTCTTACAAATTTCATACCTTATGGCATTGTGGGAACCGGTCGAAGAATAGGTAGGGGAGGAAGAGGTTGGGCATTCGGGATTGTTCGAACAAACTTTGTGTACCACTCGTTTATTATGTGAAAAAGGCTTCCCTACCCCCTTTTCCTTGACCAACCGTTGGGGGTCTACTATCAGACGGCACTGCCCCTTGACCGGGTGCCGGCGTATTACTTTCAACGTCATCAGCCTTAGCTTGATTGGGATCCATTTACTATACAAAAACACAATTTAAAATTGTCAAGAGTCATCACACTATCACAGTTCATTTATGGCATGTATATCTAGACTTTTATACATGCTACTTTAGTCCGAAAATAGAATAAACTTGGATCTGATACCACTAATCAAACCTTACACATATTTTACACTAAAATAGGGTACGAGGTATTACCAGACTTATACACAAGCAATCATACAAAACCGAGACATAAATTTCCATCCAAATTTAAAACTTTTCACATACATTCACATTGTCCCTAAAACGAGCCTACGAGACCTAAAACATGCATTGAAAACGGTTTAGGACTAAATAGAGAACTTTAAAAAAAATTCATGTTTTAATAGCCACACGCCCGTGTGCTTGGGACACGCCCGTATGGCTTGGGACACGCCCGTGTGGGCAAGCCGTGTGGTCACACACGCCCATGTCCCTAACTCGTGTAACTCTCTATTTATCACCCAAGAACAAAATGAAGACACACGGCCAAGTCACACACCTGTGTACTAGGCCATGTGGTCAATTAAAAATTATAATTTTTTTATAAAATAGGTTCAGACTTCACACGCCCAGGGCACACGCCCATGCTTGAGACCGTGTCATCCACACGGCTGAGACACACGACTATGTCTCTACCTGTGTGCTCAATTCTGAGCATTTTATTTTGCAACAATTAAGGTGCAGGGGACACACAGCCAGAACACATGCTCATGGGGCAAGCTGTATGTCACACACGGCCTAGACACACACCCGTGTGCCTACCCATGTGGACAAAAACAAGCCTATTTACCAAGCCATTTTGTCACCCTTTTATGCACACACTTATACAACAAAACATAACACCAATCCAAGCAATTACATTCAACCAATTCAGCCACAATCAAGACATCCAACATCATTCACAAGCTACCATTTACCACATACAAATATCACATCCTTATCAACTTAAACCATGCAAATTCCCACATCCATGAAAACATTATCATATGCATATATACTTAAACCAATATTAGCCAATTTCAATGGCCATTTACAAAATGCATTATCAACCAACAAAAGCCAATACATTTGGCAAATCAATTATGACACATAACAAAATAACCATGCCCCTATACATGCCATAACTCAAAATGTCAAATTCATTGGTACCCAAAATAATTAGTTGATAGTGTGACTGGATGTCCGACAGTGTTCGATCCCTGAGCCAGCTTGTTGACACTATAAGACAAGGGAAAGAAAAGGGGAGTAAGCTATATAGCTTAGTAAGTTCCCATGCAAATAAATGGCATCATAACCTAACATTTAACGTACAATTAAAATGATGATAATTGGCATAAATATTATTAAGATCTTATAATCATAACTTACTCAATCATAACCTTACTGACGGTTCATCACATAATTAGCTCATACGTATGAGTTTTACGTACATACTTGAATCATCTCTAATTGAATTTGCATGCAATTCACCTTGATCCACTTGGAATACTAAAGGATACTCGAGAAATACATACACACAGTACCATACCAATGCCATATCCCATATATGGTCTTACATGTAATCTAGTATCGATGCCAATAGCCTAGCTATGGTCTTACACGAAATCCCACATTGATGCCATATCCCAGATATGGTCTTACACGAAGTCTCAAATTGATGCCATATCCCAGATATGGTCTTACACATAGTCTTTGTAACCCTAATGTGATGACATTTGTATCCTATCTATTCCTAAGCTTCAACTAGGATTTCACTCCTGTCGTAACATTGTCAAATAATGTCCATGAGTCTATCACAATTCATACAATAGTAAAGCATTTAAAACATAATTAAAACAATGCATTATTTACATAAGAACTTACCTTGGTACAAAAATAGTAGAAATGGGCCTAATCGTCGAACACTTTGTTTTTGCCCCGATCTAGGTCCGAACCTCATTTCTCTTGATCTATAACAGCATATTTAACTCATTTATTATTCACATTACTCAATCCAGTTCAAAAATCACATTAGGGAAATTTACTTTTTTGCCCCTAAACTTTAACCTTTTTACACTTTGGTCTCTAGGCTCATAAATTGAAATAGATTCAATTTCTTTGATTCCCAAGCCTAGCCAAACCTCTTTTATGCTTATAAAAACCCACATTTTTCATTCAATCACACTTTTACACACATTTTATAACATTTTTACAAATTGGCCCTTTTGATATTTTCATCAAATATCACCTAGCAAAAGTTGTTTGAACACACATTTTCTACCATTAGACATCAAAATACACACATATCTAATGTTGGTCAAACCCTAAACCTTAATCATTTCTCAAATTAATGATAAAAATAAATAGATCAAGTGATAACGACTACAAAAATGTAAAGAGCATTAAAAACGGGGCAAGAACGGACTTACAATTGAGCATGAAAGTGGCCAAACCCTAGCTATGGCTTCCCTTCTAAATTTTGACACAAGGGGGAGAAGATGGACCATAACAACCCGATTTAGACTGTAACACCCCGTACCCGAGACCGTTGTCGGAAGTGACCACGAGGTGCTAACAGACATAATTCATGTATGTTCACAGTCCATTTTAAAAATTTCCAGACAGTTGGCTAACTGCGTCACTGTCACCTTAAAAATCATATCTTGAGTTCCAAAACTCGAAAATCAGTTTCGTAATTTTTCCCTGAAACTAGAATCATATATCCATCCACAAATTTGTTTCTATAATTTTTAGTCAAGCCAATTAGTACAGTTTATTAGTTAAAGTCTCCCCTGTTACAGGGTTTGACTACACTGACCTTCCTGTATTGCGACTTAGATAACTCCTTATACAGGGCTTCAATACTTATGCCGTTTGATTCTAATGAAACTAGACTCAAAAAGGAATCTATACATCTATGGCTTGACTTTTAAATATCTCTGGTTAATTTATAATGAATTTCCAAAGTCAGATCATGGGATCCAGAAATTGCTCTGGCCCTGTCCCACGAAAACTTAAATATCCCTTAAAAATACGACTCATATGACCATTTCGTTTCTTCCATATGGAAGTAGATTCATCAAGGTTCGATTACATAATTTATTCACTATTTAATTCCATTCCTACTATTTTTAGTGATCTTTCAAATTCACACCGCTGCTGCTGTCAGCATCTGCCTTTAAGGTAGACTTTACCTATTACATAGTTTCCATGATTGAACTAACCCTTTAGCATATATAGCACAAAGTATGATCGTGATTAACCATTCCAATGGCCAATCATTGCCAAGCACATCCACACCTCTCAATAACCATATACATACAAAATGACTATAACATTATGCTCAAATATATATATAAGCCATCTTCGCATGGCTATCCAAATTTGTACAATACCGAAAGGTACATGACCAACATCAAAAAGGGTAGTCCTATACATGCCATTTCAAAGTTCAACCAAAAGTGTACCAAAAGGGGCTTTGATAGTGTGGACGACTTCAACTTCGACAATCCCGAGTCCGATAGCTGACGAACCAAAATCTATAAAACAGAGATTCAAAGAAACAGAGTAAGCATTTAATGCTTAGTAAGTTTTGAGCCATGAAATTAGACACAACTAAAGTGTAGCATTCATATGGCTAGACGGATAATTTCATATGCACAAATTCTCAATATCATACTTACTTCACATTACCAACCCTTATATTCATACACAAAAGATCAACTTAGTCAAAGGCCGGTAGCTCATTTATCGACTGAGCGAATACTATTTGTAAGGGATCAACTAATTTAATGCATATACGAAACATACCTCAGCACTGGGATTTTACGATCGTATTAGTTGAAACTATTACAGCAAGGTCGCTCATTCCCAAGCCAAGTACCTTCGGGATTTAACCGGGTATAGCTACTCGCTCGAATGCCTTCGAGACATAGCCCGGATATAGTAACTCGCACAAATGCCTTCGGGACTTAGCCCGGATATAGTAACTCGCACAAATGCCTTCGGGACTTAGCCCGGAACTAGTCACTAGCGCAAATGCCTTCGGGACTTGGCCCGGTTATCATCCAAATATTCATGCACATCTCAATAAATCATGACACATCTATATTTCATTTTCATAATTAGAGTTCAAACACAAGTCACGTATTAAGCAATCCCATTTTCGGCTCACTAGCCACATACAAACAGCATGGTTTAGTTTGCTTTATGACACGATCTCTATGCACATACGGCTACCCGTCATACGTATAGACTAATTAACTCAACATATAATTCAAGTAGAATCATCATATCACCGTATATTTGTTATGCTCATACGTCAGGACATAATCAAATTGTAAACTAAGTCTCGTTACTCGAAAACTTACCTCGGATGTTGTCAAACGATTTCGGCAGCTATTCGATCACTTTTTCCTTTCCCTTATCCAACTTTGGTCCTCTAAGCTCTTGAGCTAATTCAAACAAATTTAACTTATTAAAGTCTCATTATGCTAGCTTATGGCCGAATATGACAAGGAGTTTGATAGGTCATATGGCCACTTTTAGCTCAAATACAAAATGGTCGTACGCATTTTTAATCACATTGAGTAATTTAATACAATTAATCTAACATTTCCTCATGTGCACCTTTATGACCGAAAACACACATCATTAACCTAATATCAATTACTAAGCACTTTAGCAATTTATCCTTGAGCCGATTATCCAAGTCAAGATAGATTCATCATCATGCTTACCTATAACCGAACACATGCAACACCAATCCATCTATTCATTCATGCGTGCATCTTATTCAAGCATGTATATCTACAATCGAATTCATCATATAAATGACTATGAATTTACTCAAACAATCTCAATACCACACATGGTGCTCAAGCCCTTTTTCAATTTCAAAACTCGGCTAGTACAACTATATACACTAGTAAATCAAACACTAACAATTGCACTTCACCTTACTACCATTTCTCATCCAAATAACGTGAACAACAACCATATTTCTCTTCTACTTCCTACCATGGCCGAATGCATCAAAACACCATACCATTTCAATTTTGGTCATGGTTAAACAAAGAACTTAATGTCTAACTCAAAAATGCTAAAAAGAAAATTCAAATGCCATCAATCCACCCTCACATGTATCCTTACAAAGCTTCACTTTTAGCATGCAAATGACATCAACACCAATCCACCTTAGTCGAATATCATCTCCATGACATATCAAAGATTTGAACCATGGGCTAGGTAGAACTCAAGCTAACAACTAAAAGCATGCATGAATCTCATGGAACAACATCAACATACCTTAACCTAGATACAAGTATGGCCGAACCTCTTCCTAATCCTCTTCCAAGCCGAACATGAAGCAAGAGAGCACCCTCCTTCTTCCTTCCTCCTTAGAACTTTCGGCCAAAAAATGAAAAAGGATGGACACTTTTTTTTTTCTTTGTTTTCATCATTTTCCCCTCCATTATTTTATTACCATGCTCCTTATTTTATCATTCCACCCACGAAACACCAACATAACATGTTTATGACATATTTTGCCCATCACACTTTGTCCACCCTATTTGTCATGGCCGGCCACTACTAATTAGGAGGGAAATTGACATGCAAGTCCACCCCTTTTATTACATGCACTAATAGATCCTTATGTTTTGACCTACCACATTTCAAAAGTGTCACACATAAGTCCTATTGACTAAATTCACATGCAATTTACTAAATTGAAGCTTAAAACTTTCACACATTCATATTCACACATTTTAGACAATAAATATCATATTCAAATAATTTGGTGACTTGGTTTAGCGGTCCTAAAACCGCTTTCTGACTAGGGTCACTTTAAGGCTGTCACAACTCTCCCCCACTTAAGAAATTTTCATCCCCGAAAATCTTACCGGTAAATAGGTTTGGCTATCGCTCTTTCATAGATTTCTCGGGTTCCCGAGTAGCTTCTTCCATCCTGTGTTTGAGCCATAACACTTTTACTAACGGAACCCTTTTGTTTCGCAACTCTTTCACTTCACGAGCTAGGATACGAATCGGTTCTTCTTCATAACTCATATCAGATTAAATTTCAACCTCTGATGGATTAATTACGTGTGATGGATCAGATCTATAACGTCAAAGCATCGAAACATGAAAGACGTCGTGAATCTTTTCAAGTTCAGGGGGGAAAATCAATCTATACGCAACTGGACCAATTCGTTCGGATACTTCATATGGCCCTATGAACCTCGGACTCAGTTTGCCCTTACGGCCAAATCTGAGTATCTTTTTCCAAGGTGAGACCTTAAGAAACACTTTGTCCCCCACCTGATGCTCAATATCTCTTCGTTTTAAATCCGCATACGACTTCTGACGATCTGATGCTGCCTTCGAACTTTCACGAATTATTTTTACTTTCTGTTCAGCATCTTTAATCAAATCCACTCCGAAAATTTTACTTTCACCGAGCTCGGTCCAAAACAATGGCGTACAGCATTTACGCCCGTACAAAGCCTCGTAAGGTGCCATCTTAATACTTGATTGAAAACTATTGTTGTAAGCGAATTCAATCAAAGGTAAATACCGCTCCAATGAACCACTAAACTCGAGGATGCAACATCTCAACATATCCTCAAGTATCTGAATTATCCGCTCGGATTGACCGTCGGTTTGTGGATGAAAAGCGGTGCTAAAATGCAGCTTGGTACCCAAAGCTTCTTGCAATTTCTTCCAAAATCGCGAGGTGAATCTCAGATCTCTATCCGACACAATAGAAATCGGTACCTCGTGTAATCTCATAATCTGAGAAACATACAATTCATCTAGTTTATCCAATGAAAAATCCGTACGTACGAGGATAAAATGAGCCGACTTAGTCAGTCTATCAACAACAACCCAAATCGCATCGTTCTTACTTGTCGACAATGGCAACCCAGATACAAAATCCATCGTGACTCGATCCCATTTCCATTCAGGTATCATGATCGGCTGAAGTAAACCCGTAGGCACTTGATGTTCCGCCTTCACTTGCTGACATATTAAACACTTCGAAACAAAATCAGAAATGTCTCGTTTCATACCATGCCACCAAAACTGACGTCTCAGACCGTTGTACATTTTCGTACTCCCCAGGTGAATTGACATTCGGCTACAATGAGCTTTGTTCAGAATCATCGAAATGAGTTCTGAATTTCTTGGAACACACAACCGACTTCTGAACCTCAAACAATCGTCATCATCAATTTGAAACTCTGATTCCATATTCGGAACACATTCAGCCCGTTTTGCAACCAATTCATCATCGACTTTCTGAGCTTCACGAATTTGATGAATCAACAATGGTTTGGCCTTTAATTCCGCCACTAACACATTGTCGGATAGAACAGACAAGTGTACATTCATCGCTCGTAAAGCAAACAGTGATTTACGACTTAAGGCATCCGCAACCACATTAGCCTTTCCCGGGTGATAGTCAATGACAAGCTCATAATCTTTTAACAACTCGAGCCAACGTCTTTGTCGCAGATTTAAGTCTCTTTGGGTCATCAAATATTTGAGACTTTTGTGATTCGAAAATACATGGCACTTCTCACCGAATAAGTAATGTCGCCATATTTTCAAAGCGAATACGATGGCAGCTAATTCGAGATCATGGGTCGGATAATTTTTCTCATGTGGCTTTAATTGTCTCGACGCATAGGCCACAAATCGACCTTCTTGCATCAATACGCAACCCAACCCAAGTAGGGAGGCATCACTATAAATGACAAACTCTTTGCCTAATTCGGGCTGCACTAGAATTGGAGCTTCAGTCAAATAAGTTTTCAGTTGATCAAAACTTTTCTGACATTTTTCCGTCCATTCGAACTTAACATCTTTTTGAAGTAGCTTCGTCATTGGTGTGGCTATCATCGAGAAACCTTTTACAAACCGTCGGTAGTAACCGGCAAGTCCCAAAAAGCTCCGAACCTCAGTAATATTTCTTGGAGGCTTCTAGTTAAGTATGGCTAAAATTTTGCTCGGATCAACTCGAATACCCGATGCGGATACCACATGACCCAAGAAGCTAACCTCTCTTAACCAGAACTCACACTTACTGAACTTAGCATATAACTGCTTATCCCGTAAAATTCGCAACACTAATCTTAGGTGCTCAGCATGTTCGATTTTATCTCTTGAATAGACCAAGATGTCATCAATGAACACAACTACGAACCGGTCCAAATACTGTCTGAAGATCTGATTCATCAAATCCATATATACCGCAGGGGCATTAGTGAGCCCAAACGACATCACTAAGAACTTGTAGTGGCCGTATCTCGTTCTGAAAGCAGTTTTGGGTATATCCGAATCTCTAATTCGCAACTGATAATAACCCGATCTCAAATCTATCTTTGAAAACACCGAGGCTCCCTTCAGTTGATCAAACAAATCATCAATACGCGGTAACGGATATTTATTCTTTATCGTCACCTTATTCAACTGACGATAGTCAATGCACAACCTCATGGTTCTGTCCTTTTTTTCACAAACAATACTGGTGCACCCCAAGGTGAGAAACTTGGTCGAGCGAAACCTCTATCCGTCAACTCTTGCAACTGAGCTTTCAATTCCTTTAATTCTGTTGGTGCCATACGATACGGAGTTATCGAAATCGGTGTAGTCCCAGGTACAAGCTCGATGCCAAACTCTACCTCCCGAATAGGTGGTAAACCCGGTAATTCTTCGGGAAAAACATTCGGGTATTCACAAACCACTGGCACAGATTCAGGCTTCTTTTCTAACTCTTTGTCATCAAGTACATACGCAAGGTATGCTTCACACCCTTTTCTTACATATTTCTGAGCCAACATTGAGGATATTACAGCTGGCAACCTATTCAAGTCAGTAGACTCAACTCGGATTATCTCGTTATTTACACACCTCAAATCGATGGTTTTTCTTTTGCAATTTACAATTGCATCATGTACGGTCAACCAATCCATACCGAGGATAACATCAAACTCGTCAAACGGTAAGAGCATCAAATCGGCCAGAAAACAGGAACCTTGGATTACTAGGGGACATTTCTTGCACACTTTGTCGACAAGCACGTAACGACCCAAGGGATTTGACACCCGAATTACAAACTCAGTAGACTCAATAGGTAGAGTCTTACTGGATGCTAAGGTTTCACATATATAAGAATGAGTAGAACCAGGGTCAATCAAAGCAATCACATTAGTATCAAAGAGAGTAAAAGTACCGGTAATAACATCTGGCGAGGAAGCATCCTCGCACGCGCGTATAGCGTAAGCTCTAGCAAGAGCACGAGCCTCAGATCTGGTGGTAGCATCTCTAGATCCTCTCTGACCGCCACTAGCATTGCCCGTATTCCTAGATGGTCTACCCCAAGCAGTAGTAGCACCAGGCTTCCCACTCTGATTTACGTTGTGTTCAGACAATCTCGGGCAATCTCTAATAAAGTGGTCAGCTGACCCGCACTTGTAACAGGAGCGGTCATGGAACCTACAACTCCCGAGTGCCATTTACCACAATACTGACACTCCGTTCTATCTCGACGGTCATTTCCAACACTGGCGACCGAAGTGACTCGTGCACTCACATTGGGTCGATCACGGTCTCATCTAGAAAAACCCGAAGTGTCTCTAGATCGGCCCAAATCATCTCTAAACTTTTTCGATGATTGTTGAAGGGGCCTCCCCGAAGACCTCTTACGAAACTCCTTTGCTCCCATATCAGCTTTTCTTTTCTCCATACTGAGCTCCTCGGCTTTGCAAGCTCGCTCGACAAGTACTACAAATTCTCGGATTTCCAAGATGCCAACATACAGCTTTATATCATCATTTAGTCCATCCTCGAAACGTTTACACATTACGGCTTCTGAGGAAATGCATTCTCGTGCGTATCGGCTAAGCCTCACAAATTTTTGTTCATAGTCGGTAACCGACATGGAACCTTGTTTGAGTTCAAGAAATTCCTTCCGTTTTTGGTCAATGAATCTCTGACTGATATACTTCTTTCGAAACTCGGTTTGGAAGAACTCCCAAGTTCCTTGCTCTCTGGGCACAACAGAAGTCAACGTATTCCACCAATAGTAGGCAGAATCATGTAGCAAGGAGATATTACACTTTAGGCACTCATCGGGTGTGCAAGATAGCTCATCGAGTACCCGGATAGTGTTGTCCAACCAAAATTCAGCTTGCTCGGCATCATCGCTGTCCGTAGCTTTAAATTCAGTAGCCCTGTGTTTTCGGATTCTGTCAACTGGGGGTTTATTTGACCTTATTTGGTCAGTTGCTGGAGGTATTGTAGGTGCGGGGGTGGCATTAGTCGGGGAATGGAGGTTGTGGAACAGCCGTATTAGTTCGAATGTATTGGTTGAATCAATCATTCATCATGCTATAGAAAGCTTGTCTAGCTTCATCATTCGGATTACTAGCAATAGGTTGAGAGTCCGCCGGAGCTGTCCCTTGTGCGGGAGCAGGCGCTACACTCTCAAGATCATCAGCTACCGCTCGGTCAGGATCGGGATCCATTACTATAATAAACACATTTTCAATTGTCAGAAATCACCACACTATCAAATAATCACATAATGGCATGTATAGCTAGACCCAAACGTATTACGGTAGTCCTAGAATCGACTAAACCGTAGCTCTGATACCAATAAAATTGTAACACCCCGTACCCGAGACCGTTGTCGGAAGTGACCACGAGGTGCTAACAGACATAATTCATGTATGTTCACAGTCCATTTTAAAAATTTCTAGACAGCTAGCTAACTGCGTCACTGTCACCTTAAAAATCATATCTTGAGTTCCAAAACTCAAAAATCAGTTTCGTAATTTTTCCCTGAAACTATACTCATATATCCATCAACAAATTTTTTTCTAGAATTTTTGGTCAAGCCAATTAGTACAGTTTATTAGTTAAAGTCTCCCCTGTTACAGGGTTCGACTACACTGACCTTCCTACATTGCGACTTGGATAACTCCTTATACAGGACTTCAATACTTATTCCATTTGATTCTAATGAAACTAGACTCAAAAAGGAATCTATACATATATGGCTTGACTTCTAGTTATCTCTAGTTAATTTATAATGAATTTCCGAAGTCAGATTATGGGATTCAGAAATCGCTCTGGCCCTGTCCCACAAAAACTTAAATATCCCTTAAAAATACGACTCATATGACCATTTCGTTTCTTCCATATGGAAGTAGATTCATCAAGGTTCGATTACATAATTTATTCACTATTTAATTCCATTCCTACTATTTTTAGTGATTTTTCAAATTCACACCACTGCTGTTGTCAGCATCTGCCTTTAAGGTAGACTTTACCTATTACATAGTTTCCATGATTCAACTAACCCTTTAGCATATATAGCACAAAGTATGATCGTGATTAACCATTCCAATGGCCAATCATTGCCAAGCACATCCACACCTCTCAATAACCATATACATACAAAATGATTATAACATTATGCTCAAAAATATATATAAGCCATCTTCGCATGTCTATCCAAATTTGTACAATACCGAAAGGTACATAACCAACATCAAAAAGGGTAGTCCTATACATGCCATTTCAAAGTTCAACCAAAAGTGTACCAAAAGGGGCTTTGATAGTGTGGACGACTTCGACTTCGACAATCCCGAGTCCAATAGCTGACGAACCAAAATCTATAAAACAGAGATTCAAAGAAACGGAGTAAGCATTTAATGCTTAGTAAGTTTTGAGCCATGAAATTAAACACAACTAAAGTGTAGCATTCATATGGCTAAACGGATAATTTCATATGCACAAATTCTCAATATCATACTTACTTCACATTACCAACCCTTATATTCATACACAAAAGATTAACTTAGCCAAAGGCCGGTAGCTCATTTATCGACTGAGCGGATACTATTTGTAAGGGATCAACTAATTCAATGCATATACGAAACATATCTCATCACTGGGATGTTACGAGCGTATTAGTTGAAACTATTACAGCAAGGTCGATCATTCCCAAGCCAAGTACCTTCGGGATTTAACCGAGTATAGCTACTCACTCGAATGCCTTCGGGACATAGCCCGGATATAGTAACTCGCACCAATGCCTTCGGGACATAGCCCAGATATAGTAACTCGCACAAATGCCTTCGGGACTTAGCCCGGATATAGTAACTCGCACAAATGCCTTCGGGACTTAGCCCGAAACTAGTCACTAGCACAAATGCCTTCGGGACTTAGCCCGGTTATCATCCAAATATTCATGCACATCTCAATAAATCATGACACATCTATATTTCATTTTCATAATTAGAGTTCAAACACAAGTCACGTATTAAGCAATCCCATTTTCGGCTCACTAGCCACATACAAACAGCATGGTTTAGTTTGCTTTATGACACGATCTCTATGCACATACGGCTACCCGTCATACGTATAGACTAATTAACTCAACATATAATTCAAGTAGAATCATCATATCACCGTATATTTGGTATGCTCATACGTCAGGACTTAATCAAATCGAAAACTAAGTCTCATTACTCGAAAACTTACCTCGGATGTTGT
Organism: Gossypium hirsutum; assembly: GCF_007990345.1. Taxonomy (NCBI): domain Eukaryota; kingdom Viridiplantae; phylum Streptophyta; class Magnoliopsida; order Malvales; family Malvaceae; genus Gossypium; species Gossypium hirsutum. The sequence goes on from NC_053432.1 coordinate 31,655,588, forward strand.
CGAACGATTTCAGCGGCTATTAGATCACTTTTTCCTTTCCCTTATCCAACTTTGGTCCTCTAAGCTCTTGAGCTAATTCAAACAAATTTAACTTATTAAAGTCTCATTATGCTAGCTTATGGCCGAATATGACAAGGAGTTTGATAGGTCATATGGCCACTTTTAGCTCAAATACAAAATGGTCATACGCATTTTTAATCACACTGAGTAATTTAATACAATTAATCTAACATTTTCTCATGTGCACCTTTATGACCGAAAACACACATCATTAACCTAATATCAATTACTAAGCACTTTAGCAATTTATCCTTGAGCCGATTATCCAAGTCAAGATAGATTCATCATCATGCTTACCTATAACCGAACACATGCAACACCAATCCATCTATTCATTCATGTGTGCATCTTATTCAAGCATGTATATCTACAACCGAATTCATCATATAAATGACTATGAATTTACTCAAACAATCTCAATACCACACATGGTGCTCAAGCCCTTTTTCAATTTCAAAACTCGGCTAGTACAACTATATACACTAGTAAATCAAACACTAACAATTCCACTTCACCTTACTACCATTTCTCATCCAAATAACGTGAACAACAACCATATTTCTCTTCTACTTCCTACCATGGCCGAATGTATCAAAACACCATACCATTTCAATTTTGGTCATGGTTAAACAAAGAACTTGATGTCTAACTCAAAAATGCTAAAAAGAAAATTCAAATGTCATCAATCCACCCTCACATGTATCCTTACAAAGCTTCACTTTTAGCATGCAAATGACATCAACACCAATCCACCTTAGCCGAATATCATCTCCATGACATAGCAAAGATTTGAACCATGGGCTAGGTAGAACTCAAGCTAACAACTAAAAGCATGCATGAATCTCATGGAACAACATCAACATACCTTAACCTAGATACAAGTATGGCCGAACCTCTTCCTAATCCTCTTCCAAGCCGAACATGAAGCAAGAGAGCACCCTCCTTCTTCCTTCCTCCTTAGAACTTTCGGCCAAAAAATGAAAAAGGATGGACACTTTTTTTTTCTTTGTTTTCATCATTTTCCCCTCCATTATTTTATTACCATGCTCCTTATTTTATCATTCCACCCATGAAACACCAACATAACATGTTTATGACATATTTTGCCCATCACACTTTGTCCACCCTATTTGTCATGGCCGGCCACTACTAATTAGGGGGGAAATTGACATGCAAGTCCACCCCTTTTATTACATGCACTAATAGATCCTTATGTTTTGACCTACCGCATTTCAAAAGTGTCACACATAAGTCCTATAAACTAAATTCACATGCAATTTACTAAATCGAAGCTTAAAACTTTCACACATTCATATTCACACATTTTAGACAATAAATATCATATTAAAATAATTTGGTGACTCGGTTTAGCGGTCCCAAAACCGCTTTCCGACTAGGGTCACTTTAAGGCTGTCACATAGACCCTATTCGAAATGGTGGTTTCGGGACCATGAACCCGAGTCAAAAAAATATTTTAAAATTTATTTTCTATGTTTATTATGTGTGAATTTATATGTGTGAAATTTTCGTGATTTAGTTTTGTCATTTGAGTGTCCTATTAAATAAAAGGGCTTAATCACGTAAAAGGAAAACTTGATAGTTTAATATGTAAGGCGCTGAATTGTTGTTGTCTTTTTAAATGGAGGCATTTAAGTTGCAATTAGACCATAATAATAGGAGTTGGACGGTTGTAGACAACCATCATAAGTAATTCATATTATATAATAAAGGTTAAATATGTAATTAAATAATATGTTAATAGATGTTATAATAAAACATTAAAAGTTAAAAGCCATAGTTCATATTCTTATTTTCATGATTGAAAAACATAAAGATAGAAAAGAAAAGAAAGCTTAGGTATTTGACATTGTTGAAACTTGATTCAAGGTGAGTTCTATGTAACACCCCAAACCCGACCCAGACGTTATGGCCAGATCTGACGTGTCACATGGACTTACGAGTTAGTATGCATTCGTTGGTTTAAGTGATTGGAGTGATCTTTGTAAAAATAGCGGTTGAATGAAAAGCTAGTTTATCAATCTTTAGGCTATCCATTTGTTGTGCTTGTTGAGTCTTGGAAAACGTTCATTAATTTTGAAAACTCGCGCAGCCTAACACTAGCAGTTTCGACATAGTATAAATATAATTAGAAAATAAAACCATAGCGGAAAAAGAAATTAAATAGCGGTCTTATTACAACTTAAAACCCAAAATTAAATCAGAATATAAAATAATAAAAATAAGCTAACTTAGAAAAACCAACTTTGCAGATGATGTGGCCACTCCGAATCCCTCACAGCTCCAAGCCCACTATGGTTGGGGATTTCCTGCAGAGATGAAAATAAAGGGTGAGTTCGGTAAACTCAGTGTGTAACATGACGCAACCATAGCCCAAAACAGATCAAACCTCAGAGTCAGACTTATCTGGGCCTTGGCCCAGTACAGAAATCAAAATGAAACCCATAGGCCCATAGAAGATACAGAATAAATATATCATGAATGTAGAAATCCCAACCCAGAGCCATCCATAACACCCTCGTACCAGCCTTACACCATATGGGGAGACTACTCGACCCATCCAACCGCTACACACCACAGAAATTGCAGCGAGGCTGCAGATATTGTGACGAAGTCACCAGATACAGATATTGTGGCTAGGCCACCCGAACAGATATATATATGTGGCAAAGCCACCAGATTGCAGCGAGGCTGCCAGAACGCTTCCTCCATCAATATAAACCCATGTCCCATGCAACAGAAATAATATGTCATGGCATACGTATACAGAAACAGAACATCATGGTTTTTAGAAAAAAATAACCCTAGGGGTAAAACCGTAATTTTTCATGCATAAGGGTGTTTCAGTAATTATTACCTATTGCTAAGGTTTCATGGTCGTTCTAATGTTTACCAAGTAATCAGAAGTACTTACCTCGTCTTTTTACCAAAGTGGGCCCGTTGGCCCATTGGCCCGTTTACGGCCTATTAAGCCCAAAAATACCGTTGTGCACGAAAATACACACTCTGCACTCTAATCATCCAAATGCACCATATTCATTAACAACTGTCTCACGAGCACTTGCACGCTCGCGAGTTCACAAAATACCAACGTTTCGGCATTCCGGCTTTTACCGATTCAGTCTAAAGGAGGGTGTCATTTACACACCTGGTTGATGACGATTGATGACGATATCTCCCACGCGATAATCCTACAATCGATCACTAACAGATTAGACTTACGAATTAACGATAACTAACATAAATCCACGTCAACTAACCCAATCATCACACAAGTTAGTCATTTACGCACGAGGGGCAAAATAGTCATTTTACCCTCTAGGGGTAAATTGGTAATTCTATCCTACAGGGGTATTTCGGTAATTCTACAACTTATCCACTTGGGCGTACGTACCCATTGGGACCACATGGCCCATTTCAGCCCATCGCGGCCCGAAATAGCCGTCCTACTACTAGAGTAATGTGTAATACACACTTGTTAGAAGACTGCAATTAATCCGCGCTCCAAACACTCTTAGCTGACGCCCAACCCAAACGAGCACGTCACAAAGCGAAAGGGATCAGCCAAGAAGGGTATGCCTACTCTCCTCATGGTTTGCTCTATTTAAAGCCATCTCTCCATCTACTCTTATGTTAGCTTCCTGATGTGGGATCCCTCCATCACCAGAGGTTAAAACCAACACCAACTCTTGCTGTCCCAACATAGAAAAATAATCAACCTTTGCGTGCCAAGGGATTCGAACCAAAGTCCTCTCACAAGCCAACTCACACCACCACCACTAGACCATCAACTCATTTGTGTCATAAATCCAACACATTAAACTTTAAAGCGCACCTACTTGCTTCCAGATTTATTGAAAAGAAAAACCAAAATATATTGCAAGAGCCAAGACTTGAACCTTGGACCCCTTGCTTCCTATATGGTGTCCCTTCCTAAAATTCAAAGTTCTATAGCTATTTGAGATCATTAGCTAATAGAACATCACTTTTACAATTTACGCGATTTAGTCCATTTTCTCAAATTAACTATTCAAATGATAAAATTAACTCACTAAATTTTCACACATATCAAATAACATGTTGTAAATACAGAAAATAATATTAAAATAATTTTTTGACATCAAATTTGTGGTTCCAAAACCACTGTTTTGATTTACCTAAAATGGGCTGTTACAGAACTGCAAGTGAAGCCAACTTTGTCACGGCAGATAAAGGAGAAACAACTAATAGATAGGGATTTGTTGAAGAGGATTCGTCAAGTTGAGCAAGGAATAAAGGGAGATTTTGATGTTGATGCAGACAGTATCTTGAATTCTTGAGGTATGTTGTGTGTACCTCATGATGTGGATTTAAGGTAGATGATTCTTATAGAGGCGTATAGTAGTCCTTATGCTATGCATCCTGGTAGTGAAAAGAGGTATCATGATCTTCGTGAAGTGTATCGGTGGCCTAGGTTGAAATGCGATGTTACAGAATTTGTGGCTCAGTTCTTGGTTTGCCAAAAAGTGAAAGTCGGACATCAATTTCCTTCAAGTTTTTATGCAACCTATTACAACTCCTGAGTGGAAGTTGGAGAGAATCACTATGGACTTTATTTCTAGGCTACCATTAACCCCGTAAAAAAGGATTCAATTTGGGTTGTGGTGGATCAGCTTTGAAGATTGCGCAATTCTTAGCTATGTGTACCAGTTACTCGTTGCGGAAGTTAGCAAAGATATATATTGCTGAGATTGTTCATCTTCATGGGGTTCCAATTTAGATTATTTTTTATAGGGATCTGAGGTTTACTTCAAGGTTTTAGAAGAGTTTACAGGAGGCTTTAGGATCGAAGCCTACTTTAAGTACCGCTTATTACCCTTAAATTGGTGGCCAATCTGATAGGGTAATTCAAGTTCTAGAAAACATGTTGCAAAATTTTGTGACTGAGTTTAGTGGTATTTGGGAGTGGTATCAGCCCTTAGCAAAGTTTGCTTACAATAATAGTTTTCAAGAAAGTATTCGTATTGGCACCATTTGAAGTATTGTATAGTAGGAAGTCTAAAACTCTTTCGTGTTGGATGGAGGTGGATGAAAAGAGGGTCGTTGGACTGGATTTAGTTCGAGAGACTAAAGAGAAGGTGAAGTTGATATGTGATCGATTGAAAGTAATAACTGATAAGCAAAAATCTTATGCAGATTTGAAACGTTGAGGCATTGAGTTTCAGGTTGGTGATAAGGTGCTCTTGGAAGTTTCTCCATGGAAGAAAGTTTTAAGATTCAGTAGGAAGGGTAAGATAAGTCCAAGGTTTATTGGACCGTATGACGCTGTAGAGAGAATTGGACTGGTATCGTATCGACTCAAGTTACCGCCAGAGCTTGAGCAAATCCATGATGTTTTCTATGTGTCTATGCTTAGAAGGTATCGTTAAGACCCATCGCATATTTTTCTGGTAGAGGAGATCGAAGTTCAGCCAAATATCACTTTTGATGAGGAACAAATAGATATCTTAGCTTCTAAAGTAAAGGTTTCGTGAAATAAGAGAGTACCGTTGGTTTAAGTTGTGTGGCACAACCATAAAACTGAATAGGCTACTTGGGAAACTGAGGAAGCAATGAGACGTCAATATCCTCACCTATTTAGCTTAAGTAAATTTCGAGGACGAAATTCTATTTTTAGTGGGGGAGAGTTGTCACACCCCAAAATTGGGCTTAAGAGTTTTAGCGGTATTTTAAGAATTTTGGCGTAAATGAGTTTGGAATTTCATAAGTTGGGTAATTAATAATACTTTCAACAATGGTTTTCATAAATTAACTCAATTTCTGAAAACGAGTTTTAAACGTCTTCAATTTTGAAAATAGGACTGATTTGTGAAATAGATAAAACTAGAAGTTTTTATAAAGCAAAAAGACCAAAATTTTAAACTCACCCTAAAACCCCCTCATTCCCAGTATGTTCACAAAAATTTCTCATTAAAAGCTAGTGTGCCATTTTTGCTCTCCTTTTGCTCTTCTAAGTGATTTTGAACTTTGATTCCTAAATCCCTTTGATTTCTATCATCTTTGAACCATCAATCTCTATTAATATCTACTAAATCATCTAAAAATTACATTATCTTCTTTATCTTCTCCAAAACGTGGATTTTTTGGGTTGTGTAAAAATCACCATTTTTCTGTATTCAATAGTTGAAGTCAGTAGAACTTTCAATGAGAAGAAATAAAGATAAGGAAAAGTTTACCTAAGCTTTCGACTTTCGGCAAAAGTGTGCAATTTGGTGAGTGTTCTAGAATAATTGCTTGTAACAAATCACTGTGTATTTGGGAATTTAGAAGTAGCCTAAACCCTACTCTAAATTCTGAGTGTAAGTGTTCTCAAATTTATGATAGAATAGGTTGTAAGTATGTTGTAGAAATTGAGATTGTGGACTTATGAATATAAATGTAATGCTAGAAAATATGCCATGAACATGAGATAACTATTGTAACACCCCTAACTCGTATCCGTCGCTGAAGTAGGGTTATGAGGTATTACCAATCAATACACATCATTTAATGTCCATATCACATACATTCATACATTCATATACAAATACAAAGCAACAATGTCATATTCCCTTATAAGGGCCTACGAGGCCAAAGACATGCTTTAGAAGTGGTTCGGGACTAAACTGATAACATATGAAAATTTTATAAACTTAGAAAAATTTCAACATTTCAAGGGTCACAAGCCCGTGTGAACAGGCTGTGTACCTCACATGGCTAATAGACACGCCCGTGACACAGGCCGTGTGGAAACAAAGCATACATACTGACTTGTATCACACGGCCGAAGACACGTCCATGTGCCAAGCCGTGTGAAAACTGGAGGGTATACTGACTTATCAACACGACCAAGTCACACGCTCGTTCGCTAGGCCGTGTGCCATTTAAGGGATATATTGACTTGTACCACACGATCGGTCACACGCCCGTGTGTGAGGCAGTGTGGAGCATACTGACTTCAATTCTATTTCAACACTAGGGGACACATGGCCGTGTAACCTGACCATGTATCACACACGGGTAAGACACACGCCCGTGTCCTTGCCCGTGTTGACAAAAATAAGCTATTTACAAAGCCATTTTGCCACCCTATTTTCACAAGCATACACAAGCTTAAATAACAACATTTTATAACTCAATAGGCAGCAATTCCATAACAATTCATACACTTATAATACCATTTCTTCCTACCATTCAAATGCTTAACTAATATCATACATCTTCCATTCATATACCTTTCAAATAACAAGACACATTTGCATATTTTCCATTCCATCAAACATTTGACAAAACATACTAAAACATACTATCAAGTTTAGCCAAATCACATGGCTTAACCTTTACACAAAATATACCAAAATCAAGATCTCAAGTAACCATATTTATCATCTTTAAAACTAGCCTATACGTGCCATATTTACAAATATCCAGAAGTTCAAAAGTACCAATCGGCAATTGGATAGTGTGATGTACAACTCCCACTTGTCCAAAACGAGCGAGCTAACAAACCTCTATAAAACATAGAAAATGAAACAGAGTAAGCTTTATACCTTAGTAAGCCCGTATAATTTAGAATTAAACTTACCATTTATATCAAATCAATACAAATAATTAAGGTAAACTCTATACAATTTCCAAATGCCTAACACAAGCATTCATCCATAGGTTAGTCATATTAATACATGAAATCATCCATTATCACAATTCAATACTCAATATATATTGTATTCAACATTTCATTCTCAATAATATAATCAATAATTCATACAATAACAATACTTATCCATATAAACAAAATTTATGCCCACTGAACCTGTTAGAACTTCAAAGGATACTCGAATGATATACATCAGTATTCCATCAATTCATTATCATTTTCGCTCTTTTGAGCCATGGTTGTAATAGTCCGATTTAGGCCCTAGTCAGAATAGTGGTTTTGGGACCACAAATCCACGTAAGAAAGATATTTAAATATTATTTTTTTCTTATGATATGTGAATTAGCATGTGTGAAAACTTCGTATGAAAATTTAATCGTTTGTGTGCTCAATTTGATAAAATGACCTAATCGCGTAAAATGTAAAAGTGACCTTCTAATTGTTATAGTGCCTACTTGATATGTCTTTGTAAATGAAAGGTCCTTAAGTTTATATTTGACCATTGTAAGCTTGAGTGGACATTAATGACCTTGTATATTAATGGTTTAAATGTTAATTAAATAAGGGTAAAATGGTAAATGGATTATTTATGTATTACTAATAAAACCAAAATAAAAATTTGGTGTTGTAATCATCCATATAGCCGAATTTTGAGAGAAAAAGAAGAGAAAAATATGGTTTTAGGGTTTAGCACTCATTTTGCTTGATCAAGGTCTGTAATTTGCTCGGCTTTTGATAATTTCTACGTTTTTGTGATTGTTGCTTATTATACTATTAAGCCCATGTCTCAATTTCTGATTTTGTTGATGATTTTAAGTTGAGCAATTGATGAAACTATGAGCTTTAAAAAGTTTCATGTTAGTAAATTAAAGATATGTGTTGGGTTAGTATATTTTGTCTTTCAATTTTTGATGAATTTGAGTAATGTGGACTAAATTGAGAAATTTGTAAATTGAGGGACTAAAATGTTAAATAAATGAAATATATGGGTTTATATGAGCTATATGAAAATTCGGCTATCCATGTGTATAAAGAAATTATGTGTATTTTGTGATTTTGTGAAATAGGAACTAAAGTGTCAAAATGTGAAAATGTGAGGGCTAGTTTGCAAAGTGCCCTAAATAAGTGTTTTTGGATTGATTTGAATGAATGTGAAAGTGAATAAGTTAAATTTGAATTGATATAGATCAAGAACCAAAGAAAACAGAATTAGATTGGGGAAAGTAGAAAGTCGTCGAGTAGGTGATTCTATTTATTCAAATTCGTATGAGGTAAGTCGATATACAAATAAATGTATTTTGAATTGAATTACTATTGCTTATATGCTTTTTAAACAATGGTGAATGATTATATGTGTTAAGAATGAGATATCTGAGAAAGTATAGACAAAATTTTGACGTCCGAAAAGCCCCGTACGAACCTTAGGAATAGTTAGGATACATATGTCATGACATAGGATCTGATATGTGTTATCGTGTAAGACCACGAGTACATGTACGAGCTTTTCGATTCATCCACGTGTCCTTATGATTTTGAACGGTTCAACGGGTATTCTGGGATATGAATGATTATATGACATGTTTATCTAATTCAGATACGTTTGAATTGTACACTATGTTGAGAATGAAAGGTAAATACATGTATTGTAACGTCCCAAAAATCCCGAAAGCCAAAAATCCCAAAATCTCGATTTTTTTTTTGTGCTTTGTATTTCCGGTTAAGTGCTAATTATGTGATGGTTGGTCTTGGTCAAGGTTTGAGTTCGAACCTAGGGGTAAGATAAATTATAGTTTAATTATTAAAGGAATCAGGGTTGGTAGTAGTTGGGCTTTTAAATAAAGATAGGGGAAAATGGCATCAAAAAGCCTTGTGGAGGAGTGGCTAAGTGACGCCACTTAAGGTGTAGGGAGGTGGCGTTAGTAGATAGTAAGGAGATCCAAGGTTCAAATCCTAGCTTAGTATTTTTTTTAGGAGTTTAATTTTGGCCTTCTAGAAGGTTGGAAGTGGCGTGAAGATGGACTCCAAGGGGAGTGTTCAGAAGAGAAAATTTAGGAAATAGATTGGGGAGTTATCAAGGAGAAAAATGAGGGGATAAGAAGGGGGAAGTGATGGAGCCAAATGGGGAATTGAGGGTTAGACAATTAGGCTATAGGGGCTATAAATAGGTGTCGAATGGGGGGTGGCCAGGCTAATGCCAAATTCCCTTCACCTTGTTGCCAAAAACCCTTTTTCCTAAAAGCCGAAAACCCTTTGTTTTACTTTCTTTCTTTGTGCCGATTTTCCCTCTTTTTCTCTACACTATTTTCTTTGTTCCACTTTTGGGTTAGTCGGTTCCTTCTTCTACTCTTATTCTTTAATTTGTGCTAAATAAACCTTATTGACCATACTAGTTTGAAAGTCGAAAAGCCAAATTTCCTTTGGGCTGATTACTCTTTCGGTGTAAATACCTTATCTCTTTTTCAGCTAGTATTTTTAATACCAATTACTTCCCTCCCTCGCTCTTTCTAATCAACTTTGGTAGGGAATTAGTATCAGATCTCGGGTTTTAACTCCCTGCCGAATTGCTCCTTAAGTGTTTTGCGATTTGGTAAGTATTCCTTTCTTATTGACAAAGGTTGGCCGAATGATCTTAAGTGAGATAAGGGGGTGAATTATGTTGGATGCTAGTCCCCTAGTATTTGGTTTTAATGAGTAAGATTAATGCAGATCTAAGGAGTATGTGATCAAGGAAAAACTATTAGGGATTGGTGTTCAAGGTAAGGTTAAGGTGAGGTTTCAATTTTTTTGGCTAAAATATGTGTTAAGCATACAATTAATGGAAGGGTGATATTGTTTTTAGGTTGGTGACTAAGGGAATCGTAGCACGCTTGCTTACCAGCTGTGTACATACACAGCACACACAAGTAGATCGACAAAAGCCAAAATGCCAAAAAGCCAAAATGCTGAAAAACTAAAATGTCGAAATGCCGAAAAGCCGAAAGTTTGGCTACAATAGTCTTGCGAGTGCACGAACACTCGTAAGGGGGAAACCAATAGGTTGCCTAAGGCCATGGGCGATCCTATAGGCTTGGGTTGTGAATTGGCCAACCGGGCCGGAAAGGGCTGAATGGGCCCAATGGGCTGTTGGGCCCATAATAGGCAAAAATTGATAATTGATGCTATGTGATGGAAAATTGTATGTGAGCATGACTGTAAATGTGATTTGGGCCTAATGGGCCACATAAATGTGATTGGGCCTAGTAGGCCATATGAAAGAGATTGGGCCTTGTGGGCCATATATAGGTATGTGGATTTGTCTGGGCTTTGTAAGGGGTTTTTGGGCCTAGTAGATGACAACTGCTTAAGCAAACATAAAATTCAATTAAGTAATTAAAGGCCGTGGAGAAGTCATAGTGTTAAGGTGTGGCAACGGGTATATGCATGTCTAGGATTGGATCTAGGGAGAGCTTTGGTACTTTAGCGGTCTTAATGACTCACCTCCTCTTCTCTGGAATCCTACCTGGTGCATAGTATACGTTCATCTTAGCTCACGGGATTTGTTAATGGGCCAAGGTAAGTAAAAACCCGTAACAAAGGAAAATTACCGAAATGCCCTTAAGGGCAAAAATGACCCAAATACCCCTATGTGTTGGATGTAAGATTTATGGATGTTACATGTATACCTACTGCATTCATATGCATTCATATGATATTCTGTTTAGGTTTCATATGAGTTCGGAATTATGGGACGGAGGAAGTATATGAGGATCGCATGGTTGCTTGACAACCGTGGATCCACCGATGGCTTTTAAGCCCAACATGTAAATAAAGGTAGTTCCGCAACCGGGCTACCCTAGATGTGTATCGGTTGACTGGGTTGATATTTATATCCCCACATGATGTGTATCGGGGGATGGAGTTGGTGTGTAACAGATGGATTATTGGGATGGGATTGCACTGCATTGCATTACATGTATGATGTATAGTGGTTGATGTATGCTTAATGTTTGTTCGAGGGATGTACACACTGAGTTTGTGAAAACTCACCCCCTCTTTTATTTTTCTCAAGTGATGCTCAATAGGAGGTTCGATGTCTGAAGGGACTCTAGGTGGCCAACTAGTGAGACAGCTTGGACTTGTTTGTTCTACTAAAAAAACTGAGCACTTAGTTTCTGATTTATAAAGTGATTTTAGACTGGATTGAAATAAGGCCTCCCCTTTTTGTTATTATTTGGATTATTATTTTTATGCGATGTAATTATGAGAGGTTGAACATGGTTTCTTGAATTATAGCATTTTTAAATCAAATGTTTTAAACAAAGCTTTTGCAACTGAAAAGAGTGTTTTCATAAGTTAACTAAGGTTTCATATCTTAAGGAAGGGTTTTCAATGAAAATAAGTTTTTTGCTAAAACACTTCAATGTGACGCTCCAAATTCGGCCATAGCGTTTGGGTCGGGTTTGGGGTATTACATGTACCTTTGTGAACATATGATATAATTATGAGAAAATATGTTATATGAGCATATGGATTGGAAATATGTGAATTGTATGTGGACTATGTGATATATGTTAGTATCTTGGCCATGAAGTATATGTATTGTTATGATGTTTATATGCTTAAGTTGATAAGTTTATTTGTATATGGCTTACTAAGCTTTTGAAAGCTTACTTTGTGTGTCTTTGCATTGTTTTATAGATATCGTAGCTATCGGAAGCTTGGGGATAATCAAGGATCGTCACCACACTATCAAACCTTATTTTGGTATCTTTTAACATTATGAATATTAGAACATAGCATGTATAGGCTAGGAGTATTTGGATATGTTTTGTAATGTATATATCATGCTATGTGATATGGCTAGTTTGAGGTGGAACTTATGGTTTGATTTTGGTATATGATATGTGACGCAAATTATGCTTATGTGATGTGTTTATGAGTGATCAAATAAAATGGTCAATTCTTGTAAGTTTTGGAATGTGAAATTTGAGATATTGGTAAACTAATAACATGTGTTTGAATGATGTAAAATTAGGTTAGGAAACAAATGTTTAGATATGATTTTGTTTTATGTTTTGGAATAATTTGGTATGATTATTAAGCATGAAGTTGGTTGATAATGATATGGCATGAATGATGTATGTTTTAGTATTGAAATTTGGTTGAAATTATAGTGCAGATATGCTTGGTTTGATGCTTGTAGGTTTGACCAAAATTGGGTTTTCAAATGACCTATTTTTGTCTACATGGGTAGAGACACGAGCGCGTGTCTCAATCGTGTGCGACACACTGTCATGTTGCATGGTCATGTGTCCCCTGCGGTAGCCTACGATTTTAAGTCAATCTTGAGCACGTCCAAGGCACACGGGCGTGTGGCTAGCCATGTGACCCAAGTCAGTCTCGACCACAGCCAAGGCACATGGGCATGCCTTCTAGCCGTGTGATTAAGTCAGTATGTATGCCCTATTTTGACACGGCCTAGACACGGGTGTGTCTAAAGCCGTGTGAGACACACAATCTATTCACACGGTCATGTGACCTCTGTAACTTTGAAAAAAAATGTTTAATTTTTGAAAAATTCTGTATGCGCTTGTTTTAGTCCCGACCCTTCTAAAGCATGTTTAAGGTCTTGATGATCTAAATAAGGGAGACTATATTGATGTTCGATCTTTGATGCTATGATATTTGTGAAATGAATGTTAAATATTTTGATTTGTCTAGTAACGCCTTTGACCTTAGTTTGGTGATGGATACAAGTTAGGGGTGTTACATTTAGTTGGTATCAGAGCTACGGTTTAGTCGATTCTAGGACTAACATAGTGTATATGAGTCTAACTATACATGCCATATTTATGAAATGCGATAGTGTGATGAATCCTGACAACGAAAATGTGTTTTTATATAAGAAATAGATCCCAAACGAGCCGTAGCTGACGATGTCGAGAGCAATGCACCTGCTCCCGTGCAAGTGACAGTGGCATCTGACTCTAGACTGGCTACGAATAGGCATGATGGAGAGGCTAGACAAGCCTTCTATCAAATGATGAATGATTGGTTTAGTCAGTACATTAGAACTAATCCGGCTATTCAACAACCCCAACCCCGATCAATCCTCCGCAAATCCCTGCATGTCACAAGCTAATCCAAATCAGCAGATTAAGCCTCCTGTTGATAAGATTAGAAAATATGGGGTCGAAGAATTCCGTGCTACAACTAGTGATGATGCTGAGAGAGCTGAGTTCTGGTTAGAGAACACGAAAAAGAGTATTTGTTGAATTGTCTCTCACTCCGGATGAATGCATAAAATGTGCCATTTCGATTCTGAGCGATATGGTGTATCACTGGTGGAAGACATTAATATCTGTGGTTCTGAGGGAACGAATCTCCTGGGATATCTTCCAAGCTGAATTCTGAAAGAAATACATCAGTCAGAGATTTATCGACCAGAAACGTAAAGAGTTTCTTGAGCTTAAAAAAGGTCGTATGTCTGTTATAGAATACGAGCTAGAATTTGTAAGATTGAGTCAATATGCTAGAGAATGTGTTTCGACTAAAGCTATAATGTGCAAGAGATTCGAGGATGAATTGAATGACGATATTCGTTTGTTAGTCGAGTTTCTTGAGATGAAAGAATTCGTTGTGCTTGTTGAACGAGCATGTAAAGCCGAAGAACTCAGAAAAAGGGAAAAGAAAAGCTGATTTAGAAGCTAGAGATGTGAGAAAGAGATCTGCAAGTAAATCATTTCAGTTTGAATCTAGTGATTTAAATGGGTTACCGGCTGTGATTTCTTCGATGAAAGTTTGAGTATTGTGAGAAAAGGTTGTGAAGCTTACTTTGCTTATGTGATCGATTCGAAAGTTTCAGAAAAGAAAGTTTAATCAGTATCAGTTGTCTGCGAATTCCCTGATGTGTTTATTAAAGAACTTCCGGGATTATCTCGAATCTCTAAAGTTGAATTTGGCATTGAGTTAGTACCGGGAACTACTCCAATTTCGATAACTCCATATAGAATGGCTATGACCGAACTAAAATAATTAAAGTCTCAGTTGCAAGAGTTGATCGATAGAGTGCTTGTTAGACCAAGTTTCTCACCTTGGAGTGCTCCTATTTTGTTTGTGAAAAAGAAAGATGGTACGATGAGAATGTGCATAGATTATTGTCAGTTGAACAAGGTGACTATCAAGAACAAGTACCCTTTTACCCCGAATTGATGATTTGTTTGATCAATTGAAAGGAACTACTGTATTTTCAAAAATAGATTTGAGATCAGGCTATTATCAGTTGCGAGTGAAAGACTCAGACATTTCGAAAACTACATTCAGAACGAGGTACAACCACTATGAGATCTTAGTTATGCCTTTTGGATTAACTAATGCACCTGCTATCTTTATGGACATGGTGAATCGGATATTCAGACATTACCTTGATCGATTTGTTGTTGTATTAATTTATGATATATCGATATATTCAAAAGATGAAACTGAACATGCTGAACATCTGAGATTAGTACTGCAGACTTTGAGAGATAAGCAACTGTATGCGAAGTTTGCAAGTGTGAATTCTGGTTACGAGAAGTCAGTTTTCTGGGCCATATTGTTTCAGCATCAGGTATCTGAGTTGATCCGAACAAGATTTCAGTTATTTTGGATTGGAAGTCTTCAAGAAATGTGTCTAAAGTGTGCAGTTTTTTGGGACTTGTCGGTTATTATCGACGATTTGTAAAAGGGTTTTCTATGATAGCTACTCCGTTGACTAGATTGCTTCAGAAAGATGTGAAATTTGAATGGTCTGAAAAGTGTTAGAAAAGCTTTGATCAGTTGAAAGCCCTATTGACTGAAGCTCCAGTGTTAGTACAACCCGAATCAGGTGAAGAATTTGTAATCTATAGTGATGCTTCATTTAACGGTCTCGGATTTGTTTTGATTCAGGAAGGCAAAGTCATTGCTTATGCTTCGAGACTGTTAAAGTCACATGAAAAGAACTATCCGACGCATGACCTTGAGTTAGCTGCGATTATATTTGCTTTGAAGATTTGGCACCACTATTTGTTTGGTGAGAAATGTCACGTTTATTCCGATCATAAAAGCTTGAAATATCTGATGACTCAGAAAGATCTGAATCTACGATAGAGAAGATGGTTAGAACTGTTAAAAGCTTACGACCTTGTAATAGATTATCATCCGGGAAAAGCAAATGTTGTTGTTGATGCTTTGAGTCGAAAATAATTATTTCCTCTGCGTGCGATGAATGCTCATTTGGGTCTATCCGATGATGGTTTGGTTGTAGCCAAATTAAAAGCAAGACCTTTATCATTCAATAGATTGTTGATTCTTAGAAAGTTGATAATGAGATAATAGCAAAACGAACACAATGTGAATTGAATTCTAATTCAGAATTTAGAGTTGATGATAATTATTGTCTAAGATTCCAAGATCGGATTTGTGTTTTGAGAAATCTAAAGTTAATTCAAATGATTTTAAAAGAAGTTCATAGCAGTTGTCTATCAGTACATCCAGGTAGTACAAAAATGTATAATAATTTGAAACAACATTATTGGTGGTCTGGAATGAAATGAGATATCTCTGACTTTGTTTCTAAATGTTTGATCTATCAACAAGTTAAAGCTGAACATCAGGTGCCATCTGGTTTGTTACAACCAATTATGATTCCGGAATGGAAATGGGATAGAGTGACAATGGACTTTGTTTCGGGTTTGCCCCTATCTCTGTAAAAGAAAGATGTTATCTAGGTTGTGGATGATCGATTGACAAAATCAGCTCATTTTATTCATGAACGGTCTAATTACTCGTTGGATAAGTTAGTTGAGTTATACATTTCCGATATTGTGAGATTGCACAGTGTGCTATTATCTATTGTCTCAAACAGAGATCCGAGATTCACATCGCAATTTTGGAAGAAATTTCAAGACATTTTGGGTACGAAATTTCACTTTAATACTGCTTTTCACCCGCAAACGGATGGTCAATCCAAGTGGATTATTCAGATTCTTGAAGATATGTTGAGATGTTACACTCTTGAATTTGAAGGTACGTGGGAACAATATTTTCCTTTGATTGAATTTGCATTCAAAAATAGTTTTCAATCAAGCATTAAAATGGCACCGTACGAAGCCTTATATGGTCGTAAATGTTGTACACCTTTGTATTGGACTGAGCTCAGTGAGAATAGGATGCACGGGGTCGATTTGGTAAAAGAGACTGAACTGAAAGTAAAAGTGATTTGACATAGTTTGAAAATAGCTTCTGATCGTCAGAGATCTTATGCAGATTTGAAAAGAAAAGATATTGAGTTTGGAATTGGCAATAAAATGTTTTTGAAAGTGTCCCTGCGGAAGAAAGTACTTCGATTTGGCAGAAAAGGCAAGTTGTGTCCGAGGTTTATCGGACTGTATGAAATTATTGAGCATATCGGGTCAGTTACTTAATGTTTGTTGTTGCCATCTGAGCTAGAAAATTTCCACAATGTATTTCACGTATCGATGCTTCGACGTTACAAATCCGATCTTTCGCATGTCATTTCTCCATCTGAGATTGAAATTTAGTCCGATATCACTTATGAAGTAGAACCGATCCGTATCTCAGCTCGTGAGATTAAAGAATTGAAAAATAAGAAAATTTCTTTAGTTAAAGTGTTGTGGCAATGAAATGGTATTGAAGAGGCTACGTGAGAGCCTGATGATGCTATGAGACAACAATATCCGAATCTGTTCAACGGTAAGATTTTTGGGGACGAAATCCCTAAGGGGGGAGAGTTGTAACAGTCCGGTTTAGACCCTAGTCAGAATAGTGGTTTTGGAACCACAAATCTATGTATGAAAGATATTTAAATATTATTTTCCATGCTTATGATATGTGAAATAGCACGTGAGAAAGTTTCGTATGAAATTTTAATCGTTTGTGTGCTCAATTTAATAAAAGGACCTAATCGTGTAAAATGTAAAAGTGGCCTTCTAATTGTTAAAGTGCCTATTTGATATGTCGTTGTAAATGAAATGTCCTTATGTTGATATTTGACCATTGTAAACTTGAGTGGACATTAATGACCTTGTATATTAATGGTTTAAATGTTAATTAAATAAGGGTAAAATGGTAAATGGATTATTTATGTATTATTAATAAAACCAAAATCAAAATTTGGTGTTTGTAACGCCCCAAATTTTTGGGAATTTTGAAAAAAGTTTGTAAAATTAAAAATTTTGTGTTCTGCTTGTTAAGTGTAGGGTTAATTGTGATAGTGGGCCTCTAGAAGGCCCAAGCTTAGGATAAAATCCGATAGTTTTAATTAATTTTAATTCCATAAGAGAAAGGGGTTCTGGTAAATTAGGCTTTGAAGAATTAATTATGTAAAATAGATCACAAGGAAGCAAGTGGTGAAGTGGCATGTGACGCCATAGGGAAAGCTATAAGTGGCGTGTGGAAGCTAGGGAGGACCCAGGTTCAAGCCACAATAACAGCAAATCAAGGGATTAATTTTTATGAACAGAAAAGGTAAGTAATGGAACTGAAGTAAAAGCCTGTCAGGAGGAGTTTGAATTGCTCAGGAGATTGAGAAAGGAGGGGATAAGGGAGAGGATTTAGGAGCTGATCAAGGAGGATGGTGTTGGCCGAATAGTGGACTCTTGAGGAGCAAGAGTCGGCCGGCCAAGGGTTTCTTTAGGGAGGAAATTTCGGCTAGGTCAAAAGCTAGGTATAAATTCGACATTTGGAAGTGTTGTGCCGTTTTTTTTCTTTTCTGACCATTCTTCCTTCCTTCTTTTCCTTTCTTTTCTTTTCTTTTTCTCTCCATCTATCTTCCTTCTTCTTTCCTCCATTGCCGAACCTTCCTACCATCTTGTTCATCTCCATTTTTCCCTTCAACCGTTTCAAAACCTTCATAGCCTTTGGCCATAAAAAGCCGAAATCCCGAAAGCTTGATTCTTTTTGTGCCGATTTCTTATAACCAAAACCACATCTCTTCTCTTCATCATTTGTGGCCGATTCACCAGCCCTCTCAAACCTCATGTTTTGACGACAAGACCATAGCAAAACCCTCTCGTTTTACCTTTCTAAACACAAGTTGCAAAAAGTGAAAACCGCACATTAAAAGGGACTTGGCCGAATACTGAAGTCACTGAAAGATCGACTTTTGTTATTATCTGAGGGCTTAGATCTACATCGGGATCGAGTGGGAAACTCATTGGAATCATTCACTAAGGAATCGGTGGTAAGTCTTCTCCAAAACTTAGTCTTCTTACATATTTTAGGAAAAGCCGAAATCCCTAAAAGTTAGGGAGGTTGTCGATTTGGACTTGTAATCCTGAGGGGTCATAATAACTATTTTGTTTTGGTAATAACGTGATTTAGAGGTGGTTGATCAAGGGCTTGGATAGGTGGAACAATCGGATCTTTGGAGTTAACCATCTTTCGGCAGTAAGGTAAGAGCAATAAGGGGTTTTGGCATGTTTGGCCGAATGTGGTAAGGGACTAGATACTCAATTGTATTTTTTATATTTGGAGTAATAGTAAGTGATTCAATTGTAGGCAGTTCGGGTATAGATCTCAACGAGGAAATCCCAAAAACAGGTGTGTAACTGACACCCTCTCATAGGCTAGATCGACAAAAGCCGAAAAGCCGAAATGCCGAAAAGCCGGTATTTTGGGCACTTGTGAGTGTGCGAATGCTCATAAGACGTATGGGTAATTATTACTGGTAATAAAAAGTGATAAAACTGCAGTACGCGCGATTTCGTGCATTTTGATATTTTGGGCTTAATGGGCCAAAACTGGGTCAATGGGCCAACGGGCCCAATTCGGTAAGAACACTCGGTAAGTGTTTCTGGCTAAACGTAATGGCTACGATATGCATGAAAACCTTAGAAATAGTTTGATGTACTAGAATACCCCTATGTATGCAAAATTACCATTATACCCCTATGTATGCAAAATTACCATTATACCTCTATGTATGCAAAATTACCTTTTTACCCCTATGTATGCAAAATGACCTTTATACCCCTAGGGTTAATTTTTTTTGAAAAGCATGATGAATTAAATCTGTATGATGTATGCCATGAATGTATATATGTTGCATGGGGACATGGGTTATATTATGGAGGAAGCGTCCTGGTGGCTATGCCACAAATTATCTGTTCTGGTGGCCCTGCCACAAATTATCTGTTCTGGTGGCACTGCCACAAAATATCTGTATCTGGTGACTCTGTCACATGTCCTGTATCTGGCAGCCATGCTGCATATTTCTGTGGCGTGTAGCGGTTGGGTGGGTCGAGTAGTCTCCCCACATGGTGAAAGGATGGTATGGGGGTGTATGTGGTTGGATATGGTTGGGTTTCTACATAAGCATGATATATCTGTTCTGGTCTGTTCTGGGCCTACGGGCTTTATTCTGATATATGTTCTGGGCTGAGGCCAACTTATTCTGTCTCTGTGGTTTGAACTTATTTAGGCTATGGTTGGGTTGAATTACACACTGAGTTTTCCAAAACTCACCCCTTATTTTCATCCTCGCAGGTAATCCTCAACCATAGTGGGCTTGGAGCTGTGAGGGATTCAGACTGGCCACATGTTTCTACGAACCTGGTTTCTTTCTGGTGAACTGGACTTCCTTTTAATTTCATTTATGGTTTTGGGTTTTAAGTGTAATAAGGCCGCTTAATTACTTTTATGGTTTTGTTTTACTTTTATTATTTTATTTTATTATGATGAAAAAAACTATGATAACTAAGGAAAATGGGTTAGCTTTAGGACGCGTTTCCAAAAACATTAAGTGATTTCAAAATAACTCGATTACAAGTAAGACTTTCGCTAAGCAAACATTTTCAAACTTAATCACGTTATTAAGATGGACTTAACCAAATGGTTTTCTCACGGTTATACGAGATGTTAGAGTGTGGCAATGGCGGTGTGCATGTCTAGGATTGGATCCAAAGGGAGCTTGGTACTTAAGCAGTCCGACAGACTCACCACCTCTTTTTCTGGTTTCCTACCTGGTGCACAGCTCCCATTCACTTTAACCTATATTAAAAGTATCTTTTACATCATCAATAAGGTTTTCCAAACTAAGTAATACGGAATGTTTTGTACGCATCAATGCGGCGCACTGGATCCGGTCATAACGTCTAGGCCGGGTTTGGGGTGTTACAGTGTTATAGTCATCCATATAGTCGATTGTTGAGAGAAAAAGAAGAGAAAAATATGGTTTTAGGGTTCGACACTCATTTTGCTTGATCAAGTTATGTAATTTGCTCGATTTTTTTTATAATTTCTACGTTTTGTGATCGTTGCTTAGTATACTATTAAGCCCATGTCTCAATTTCTAATTTTTTTGATGATTTTGAGTTAAGCAATTGATGAAACTATGAGCTTTAAGAAGTTTGATGTTAATAAATTAAAGATATGTGTTGGGTTAGTTTATTTTGTCTTTGAATTTTTGATGAATTTAAGTAATTTGGAATAAATTGAGAAATTTGTAAATTGAGGGACTAAAATGTGAAATAAATGAAATATGTGGGGTTATATGAGCTATATGAAAATTCGGTTAGACATGTGTATGAAGAAATTATGTGTATTTTGTGATTATGTGAAATAGGGACTAAAGTGTCAAAATGTGAAAATGTGAGGGCTAGTTTGTAAAGTGCCCTGAATAAGTGTTTTTGGATTGATTTGAATGAATGTGAAAGTGAATAAGTTAAATTTGAATTGATATAGATCAAGAACAAAAGAAAACGAAATTAGATCGGGGAAAGTCAAAAGTCATCGAGTAGCCGATTCTGTTTATTCGAATTCGTACGAGGTAAGTCGATATACAAATAAATGTATTTTGAAATGAATTATTATTGCTTATATGCTTTTGAACAATGTTGAATGATTATATGTGTTGAGAATGAGATATCCAAGAAAGTATCGACAAAGTTCCGACATCTGAAAAGCCCTGTACGAACTGTAGGAATAGTTAGGATACATATGTCATGACTTAGGATCCGATATGTGTTTTCGTGTAAGACCACGTCTGGGACGTTGGCATTGACTTATGATTTACGTGTAAGACCATGACTAGGACATTGGCATCGTACTTGATTTTGTGTAAGACCTTATCTGGGACAGTGGCATCGATATTTGATTACATGTAAGACCACGTCTGGGATATTGGCATTGTACGAGCTTTCCGTGTTATCCGTGTATCCTTATTATTCTAAACGGTTCAACGGGCATTCCAAGATACGAATGATTATATGAAATGTGTATCTGGTTCAGGTATGTTTGAATTGTACACTATGTTGAGAATGAAAGGTAAGTACATCTACCTTTGTGAACATATGATATAATTATGAGAAAATATGTTATATGAGCATATGAATTGGAAATATGTGAATTGTATGTGAACTATGTGATATATATTAGTATCTTGGCCATGAATTATATGTATTGTTATGATGTTTATATGCTTAAGTTGATAAGTTTATTTGTATATGGCTTACTAAGCTTTTGAAAGCTTACTTTGTATATGTTTACATTGTTTTATAAATATCGTAGCTATCAAGAGCTCGGGGATCATCAAGGATCGTCACCACACTATCGAACCTTAGTTTGGTAGCTTTTGACATTGTGAATATTAGAATATGGCATGTATAAGCTAGGAGTATTTGGATATGTTTTTTAATGTATATATCATGCCATGCGATATGGCTAGTTTGAGGTTGAACTTATGCTTTGATTTTTGTATATGATATGTGACGCAAATTATGCTTATGTGATGTGTTTATGAGTGATCAAATAAAATGGTCAATTCTGGTAAGTTTTGGATTGTGCAAATTTGAGATATTGGTAAGTTTATAACATGTGTTTGAATGATGTAAAATGAGGTTATGAAACAAATGTTTTGGCATAATTTGGTATGACTATTAAGCATGAAGTTGGCTGATGATGATATGGGATGAATGATGTATGTTTTGGTATTGAAATTTGGTTGAAATTATAGTGCAAATAAGTTTGGTTTGATGCTTGTAGGTTTGACCCAAACTGGGTGGCAAATTGGGTTTTCAAATGGCCTATTTTTGTCCACACGGGCAAAGACATGGGCGTGTGTTTTAGCCGTGTGCGACACACGGTCATGTTGCACGGTAGTGTGTCCCCTGGGGTACCCTACGATTTTAAGTCAGTCTTGAGCACGGCCAAGGTACACGGGCTTGTGGCTAGCCGTGTGACCCAAGTCGGTCTCGAGCACGGCTAAGGCACACGAGCACGTCTTCTGGCTGTTTGATTAAGTCAGTATGTATGCCCTGTTTTGACACGGCCTAGGCACACGAGTGTGTCTAAAGCCGTGTGAGGCACGCGGTATATTCACACGGGCATGTGACCTTTGTAACTTTTAAAAAAATGTTTAATTTTTGAAAAATTCTATATGAGCTTAGTTTAGTCCCGACCCCTTTCTGAAGCATGTTTAAGGTCTCGATGATCTAAATAAGGGACATTATATTGATGTTCAATCTTTGATGCTATAATATTTGTGAAATGAATGTTAAATGTCCCGATTTGTCCGGTAATGCCTTTGACCCTAGTCCGACGAGGAATATGGGTTAGGGTGTTATAATGATCAATAAGCTTCTCTTAAGCTAATGGACAGTAAGCTCTATTAAGCTGAATCAGTAAGCTCATACGAGTTGTGGTGAGTTCGCAACAAATGCAGGAGCTCAACCAAAACAATAACCCTAGTGACATGTCACTTGTATCCTACAAATTCATACAGTTCAAATGGGGCTTGGTAACCATCAATCTATAACAATTAGGCACTCATAATTCAAGTATATCAATTCCTCAATTATATACATTCATTTAAAATAAATACAAGTATTTAAAAGTTCGATTCTAATTATACGAACTTACCTCAAGTTGCTCGGATGGAAATTATAGATTATTCGTCTACTTTTCTTTTTTCCCTATCTAATTTTGATCTCGGCTTATCTTGATCTATATATTATCAAATACATTACATTCAGTATTCAATCAATTCATTTTAGTCCATAATTCATATTTTGGAAAATTTACACATTTGCCTCTAAACTTTCATATATTTACAAATTAGTCATTATCACATAAAATTGGAAATTTCATGCAATTTAGTACCACCCATGCCCGTGTACCTTGGCCGTGCTCAAGACTGACTTAAAATCGTAGGGTACCCCAGGGGACACACGACCGTGCAACATGACCGTGTGTCGCACACGGCTGAAACACACGCCCATGTCTTTGCCCGTGTGGACAAAAATAGGCCATTTGAAAACCCAATTTGCCACCCAATTTGAGTCAAACCTACAAGCATCAAACCAAACTTATTTGCACTATAATTTCAACCAAATTTCAATACCAAAACATACATCATTCATGCCATATCATCATCAGCCAACTTCATGCTTAATAGTCATACCAAATTATGCCAAAACATTTGTTTCATAACCTCATTTTACATCATTCAAACACATGTTATAAACTTACCAATATCTCATTTTACATCAACAGCTCATATTTTTCAATTTATTCACACTTTTAACCACTACATTTTTCATTTTCACAATTTAATCCCTATTTTGCATTTTAATCAAAAAATCACTTTACAAAACTAGTTTAACTATGAACAAATATTCAAAATCCATCAAATTACTCAAGCATTCAATAATGGCAACATTCAAATACTTTAACAGTTTTGAAATTAGAGATATAGGCTAGCTAGATTAAGTTGCAACGATCTCAAAAACATAGAAATTATTAAAAAAAATTGGGTCAAAAATCACTTACTAATTAATCATGCAATTGCCGAAACTTAAAGAACTTCCATGGTTGTTTTCTTTCCTTAATATTCGTCTAGAAGAAGAGAAAATAGGCTAGCATTTGTTTTGTTTCATTTAATCTATTATTAATCAGTAATTTACTGTATTAACCTTATAATAAAACCGTTAAAACAAGCATAACAATGTCCATAATTGTCCATTTAAGTAACCAATGGTCCAATTACAACTTAAGGACTTCTAAGTTAATAAACCATAGCTATTAGGCACATTAAACTAATAGCACACAAGTTTTACACTTTACGCGATTTAGTCCTTTTTACCGAATTAAGCATTCAAACGGAAAATTTCTTTACGAAACTTTCACATAATAATTCTGTCATGCTGTAAAATTTAATAAAATAATAAAATAAATATTTTTACTTCGAATTTTTGGTCTCGAAAACACTGTTTCGATTTGACTCAAAAATGGACTGTTACAACTGTTATGTATGTAATTATGAGGGTATGTTAAACATGCCATGTGATAGAGATTATAAAGTGGTATGAATGTATGTGAAATGAAATGTGTAGAAAAATCAATATGTAATTATGTGTTTTTATTATAGATATTTTAGCCTTGGGATTTAATGAGACCATTGGATATAGTTGGCATGCCATAGGATTATGAGTACTCATTTACATAAGTTGTGATATTGGAGAGTTGAGGCCCAAATATAGAACTTGGGGAGATAAGGGAGAGCCAAGCTACATTCATCGTGATATGAATGTGCGGTGTGATGTAGCGTGTTAGCTATACGCTTCACTTATGGGATATGATTGACTCAATGAGTCTATGTGTGGTGTGGTGGAGATCCGTGTATCCGATGTGTGGTAATAAAGACCACTTTATGTTTCGTCCTCTCAAGATCCAATCTATCATAATTTGTACTTGTATTTGATTCTTGTGATTAAATGCATGACTATGGGTGTATGTAACAACCTATTTTCAGTTAAATTAGAATAGTGGTTTCAAGACCACAAATTTGATATGAAAATTTTTATTTTATTATTATTTTAATGTCTACAAATATTAGTAGTATTGTATAAAAGTTTTGTTAAGAAATTTTACCGTTTGAATGCTTAATTCATTAAAAAATGATTAAATTATAAAAGTTGCAAAACTTGAGTTCTATAAGCTAAAGGGATTCAATAGCTTTCATAATAAAAGGTTGGAGGGTTTTTGCTGTAATTAAACCATCCATAATGTGAGTGGACAAATATGGACATTAGTTATGAAATTTTAAAGGTTTTATGTTAAGGTTAAATTACTAAATTAATTAATAAGTAAATTAAAATAAAAGAAATAATGTATCATCTTCTTTAATTTGTTAAACACCACTGAAAATTCAAGGAATAGAAACCATGGAAGCTTGAACATTCGGCCATCCTCATTTTGCTTGCATGTGAGTATTTTTCATCTCGTTTTTAATGATTTCAATGTTTTTGAAATCGTTGTAGCTTAATCTAGCTAGCCGAAGGACTAATTTTCAAACCTGTTAAAAGGTTAGGGTTTTTCCATGAAAGTATATATGTGGTTTTTTTTATTTTTGATGGAAGAAAATGGATAGTTGTTGATAGATAAACAACTTTTATTAAGAGATTTTTGATGAATTTGTCAATTACTGATTAAACTGAAAAACAAAAAAAAAATATTCATGGTGGAATTATGAAAAAAATGAAATGTATGGCTTGCTATGGACCTATATGAAATTCGACTATAGTAGGTTAATGGGAAATTGAATGAATTTTCATTTTATGAGCTAGGGACTAAATTTTAATGAAATCAAAATTATAGGGGCAAAAATGTAATTTTCCTAAAATATGAATTTGGATTGAACATAATAGAATAATTATTGAATTGAATTGAATTTATTCATTTACATCAAGATAAACCTTGTACAGCTTTAGATTAGGGTAAGGATAAAACTTCGAATTAATCGACTTCGTATATACGATTTATTGTTGAGGTAAGTTCGTCTAATTAAATAGTGTTTATATGGTTTTATTTGAAAAATTATATGTGTTATGACTACCATGAAATTAATTGTCACATATCCAATGATGTTACATCGACTACCGAGCACTGTTTGAAGCTTAGGAATTTGTAAGATACAAATGACATGTCATTAGGATTTACATGTTTCGGGTGCTAGTCTTGAATGTCCTACCAATGGCTGAGGTTCGGCATGTGTTGCAGATACTCCACAGCTCATGTCAACAGCATCGTGTAGCTACGTTCCAACCCACAGCTGTGTAAGTAGGCCCATTTTCACAGCTCATGTGAGCATACTGATTCACAGCTCGTGTGAACATATATTTGTAGGAATTGACGGATTACGGTTATATTTGTTAGCACACTTCGTGTGAGCTATCCCAGGTATCCAACGGTATTCTAAATGGTTCAACGGGAATTATTTGGAAAGGAAATGGTAAGAGAACGATATGAATTAAATACATGTACATATAGAAATTTCTTAGATATGGTGATACATGGAAATTATGTAAGTTAAAATGGGTAACAAACTCAAATGATACATGTTGAGATTAATGGCTATCCTTGTTATTGTGCCTATGATTTATATTGTGCATGCTAACATGTATGGTGTGGATGCTTAGGCTTTGGCCAAGTTTCAGTTGGATTATGCCATGCTAAATTTAAATGTTATGTAATGAAATGGTAAGTTAAGTTTTACAGTAGACAAACTTAGTAAGCATTATTGCTTAAATTGTGTTATTTCCCATGTTATCTAGCGAATTGGAAGCTCATTTGGGTTGGAAGCTTGTCGAAGACCTATCACACTATCCATCGGCTAAATCAGTAGATTTTGATGTTTCTAAGTCATGGTTATAATGGCATGTATAGGTGTTTTTGTTTAATGATATAGCCCTTTGGGTTGGCTTGTCATTATGGTCTTTTGGGTGATGGAATAGTTGGCATGTTGGCATGTATTTTGGCCTTGTAATGGTTGTGATTACATTTTTTATGGTACTTAAATGATGAGAGCTTGGAATTGTAATTAAAATGCATACTATGAGTTAGTATCGAGCAGTACAAGGCCCGTATCTGAGGGTTGGGGAGGAAAGGCTAGCGAAGCATTTTTCCAGATGATGAGCAAATGGTTTACCGAGTTTCTACGTACGAACCCAACTACTCAATATCCTCACCCCCACCTATTCCCCAACAGGTCCCCGTTATTCCTCAAGTTTTAGAACTTTTTTGAGTTAATAAGGCACCTGTTAAAAAGATTCGTAAGTATGGGTATAAAGAAATTAGAGCCACTGCTAAAAATGATCCTAAGAGAGCAAAATTATGGTTAGAAAGTATGAGTAGGGTTTTCAATGAATTATCTTGTTCACCGATAGATGTGTTAAATGTGTTGTATCTCTGTTGAAAGACTCAGCCTACAAATGGTGGATCACGTTGATTTCAGTCGTCCCAAGAGAACGTATAAGTTGGGAATTCTTCCAAACTGAGTTCTAAAAGAAATATATAAGTCAGAGATTTCTTGATCTGAAACACAAGGAATTTCTTGAGCTTAAATAGGGTCGTATATCAGTGTCAAAATCCGAACGAGAGTTTGTCAGATTGAATAAATATGCCTGGGAATGCATTCCAGCCAAGATTGCTATGTGTAAATGGTTCGTGGAAGGGTTAAATGAAGATATAAAGCTTTTAGATAGGATTCTTAAGCTGAAAGAATTTGTTGTGTTAATTGATCAAGCACATAAAGCCGAAGAGCTTAGTAAAGAGAAAAGAAAAGTTGATTTTGAAGCTAGAGACTCGAGAAAGAGATTAATTGGAAAATCGTATCATTCATCATTGAAGAGATTAAAAGAACATCACAACCGTTCCATGGCTTTAGTGGGTATTCCAGTAGAGATATAGGTAATCAGTGTTCAAGTCCAAAGCCTCAGGCTACGCCTGTAGCGAGTGTATGTAATGTTAGAGACAATAGGCCTGAATGCAAGCACTGTAAAAGACAACACTTTGGTGAATGTAGATTGAAGAGTAGAGCATGTTTTAGGTGTGGTTCATTTGAGCACTAGCTTAGAGATTGTTCAGGGAAGTCAGAGATAGAAAAAGTTTAGACTGTACGACCAAGCAACACTACTGTGAGAGGTAGACCACGACGTAATCTTGGAAATGCGAGTAATAACCATAATGGAATAAAAGACTATGATGTGAGATCTGAGGCACGAGCACCAGCTAAAGCTTATGGTATCCATGCATGGGAGGAAGCTTCTACGTCAGGTGTTATTACTGGTACTTTCTCTATCTTTGATACTTATGTTACTGCTTTGATTGATCCGGGATCAACCCATTCGTATGTATGCACGAATTTAGTATCAAGTAAGAATTTACATGTTGGGTCCATTGAATTTGTGGTTAAGGTGTCGAACCCCCTAGGTCAATATGTGCTAGTTAATAAGGTTTGCAAGAACTGTCCTTTGATGATTCGGATTTATAGTTTTTCGATTATTTTGATACTATTGCAATTTGATGAGTTTGACGTGATTTTGGGCATGGATTTCTTGACTCTACATGATGCTATTGTGGACTTTCGATGAAATATTATTGTATTAAAATGTCAGAATGGTGAGAAGCTTCAGATTGAATCAAATAGTTTGAGTGGGTTGCCTATTGTTAATTCAGCTATGTCGGTGCAATGATATGTGAGAAAAGGTTGTGTTGTGTATCTTGCGTATATTTTTTTATGCATTAGTTTTTGAATTGAAGATAGAATCAGTGCCAGTGGTTTGTGAATATTTTGAAGTGTTTTTAGAAGAGTTACTCGGATTACCGCCGATCAGAGAGGTTGAGTTTGCTATTGAGTTAGTACCGGGAACATCATCGATATCGATAGCTCCTTACAGGATGGCTTCTACTGAGTTGAAAGAGTTCAAAGCACAGTTGCAAGAATTGATAGATAAGGGTTTTGCTTGACCCAATTTTTCACCTTGGGGTGCACCTGTTTTATTCATAAAGAAAAAGGACGGATCAATGAGATTATGTATTGACTATCGTCATCTCAACAAAGTTATGATCAAGAATAAGTATTCATTGTCATGAATTGATGATATGTTTGATTAGTTGAAAGGTGCAACAGTATTTTTCAAAGATTGATCTTCGTTCTGGCTACTATCAGCTTCAAGTTAAAGACTCTTATGTGCCCAAAACTGCATTAAGGACCATGTACAAACATCATGAATTTCTCATGATGCCGTTTGGTTTAACTAATGTACCGCAGTATTTATGTATTTGACGAACATAATTTTTAGACTGTGTTTAGACCGATTTGTTATGGTATTCATCGATGATATTTTGATTTACTCTCAACATGAGTGTGACACCCCTAATTTGACCCTAGTCGAAAAGTGGTTTCGGGACCACAAAATCAAGTCATAAAAATAATTAGTCGTCATATTTTATGTTTATTATATGTGAATATGAATGTGTGAAAGTTTTAAGTTTCGATTTAGTCGATTGCATGTGAATTTAGTAATAGGACTTATGTGTGACACTTTTGAAATGCGATGGGTTAATCTATAAGGACCTATTAATGCATGTTGTATAAAAGAAGGGTTTGCATGTCAAATTGCCAAAAATCTAGATGGTGGCCGGCCATGCTATGGGGAAAAACATATTATAGACATTTTATGCTAATATGTGTGGGAAGAATAATAAAATATGAGGGGAGTGGGAGGAGAAACCAAAGTTGTCTCCCCCTTACTCCCCATTGCCGTGACTAGAGAAAGGGGAGGAAAAACAAAATTCTTTCTTTGTTGTTCAACATGGCCGAATAGAAGAAACAAAGGAGGGGAAGAATTTTTGGTCACTTGAGTCATTAAAAGGTTAGTATATTATGTCAAATTGTGAAATTTTAACTTGTTTTAGGTAAATAATCATGGTTCTTACTTAGCCCATGCTAAAATTTGTAATTTTGATGGATGATTGGAGCATTCGGCTAGGGTATAAAGGAAGGGATTTTGATTGTTTCATCTAAGTATTGATGATGAATGTGTTATGGAAAGAAATCGGTCTTCCTAAGAATATGATTTGTGAATGTTTATATTAGTAATAGCCGAAATTAAAGAGGTTTGATGTCTTGAACAAATGTTGATTATATGATTCGAAAATGAGATATGTTAATGATGAAGTATAATCGGCCATGGAAGTAGCCCATTTTGGAAGTGTGATTTGTGGTATATTTTTTGTGGTTGATTATAAAAATTTGGCTTAAGTGAGGTAATTGGTAAAAGATGTGTTTATGATGTAATACATATGTTCTCATAAGCTAAGTTATGTATATGTGATATCTTGCATATTGGTTGTTATGGTAGGGTTTGAGATATTAACGTATGAATATGTTTTGTTTGTGGTTCGGCAACTAATGGTTAAGTTGTTAAGTTACATGCTTGAGTTTAAAATGTGCCTTATATGTGGTTTATGAATTTGGTAAATGATAGATTGATATTTTGGATATTTCATTAGTCAAGTGATATTGTAAGTGTGGTATTATTTGATTCGGCACTTATGTGTAAAATTGGTAGTTATTATTTTGGTAAAATGTGCAAAATTTGGTAAGACCAAATTTTATACTTAAGCTTAAGTGAAGTTGTTAATGCTGTATATATATATTAACGATTAATAAATCATGTGGTTTGGCTTGACTTAGTAAATAGTGAAGAAATGCATATTTATACATAGTGTTTATGAAAGGTAGTTTTATAAATGTGATATGAGTATTTCGTTTGTAAATGAGTAGTAAATATGTTAAGAATGGTTCTAAAATGTATATGGATGCCGTGTGATTGTGTTTGATTGGGAAGTAAATTGTTTGATTTAGCTCAAGAGCTTAGAGGATCAAAGTCGGATAGGGGAAAAGAGAAAGTAAACGAATAGCCGTGGATATCTAATCGTCGACCACTTCCGAGGTAAGTTTTAAGTGATTAAACGTTGAGTAAATTCAATCATAATAGGACATAATGAGTTGATTTAATAAGATATGATGTGGCCATGATATGTCTTAAACTCAAATGGTAAGTTCATAAGTGTTTGGACTTGGAAATTTAAGAGCAAATTGTAATAATTTGCTTTGGACAGCAGCAGTAACGTGATTTTAGAAAATCACTATAAATTGTTGGTGTGGAATTATAGGCTGAATAAAATATTTAATCAAAGCTTAGTTAGTCTAGTTTCTTATAAAAGAGACCGTGTAAGCAAAGAAATTGCCTATAAAGAGATATTTAAAGTTGTACGGGACTGTGTCAGAATGACTCCGAAATCCCCTGTTCTGTTTTTAGAAAATCATTATAATTTGTACAAAAATGGTTATAAGATAAAATTTATATGTTTAGACTCATTAATGAGTCTAGTTTCAAATGAAATCAAATAGAACACATTTTGAGTTCTGTAAAATGAAAAATTTGATTCGTAGTGAAGAGTGGTTAGATTAGTCAAACAGTGAAACAAGGGAAACTTTAAGAAAAATCTGGTATTGATTGGCCAAACCTAAAATTCTGTAAATTTTATGGATGGAAGATATACGAGTCTATATTCAGGAAAAATTAACGGCAAGTGATTTGGAGTTTTGTAGCTCCGGTTATAAATAATTTAGTGACCATTGCTCAGGAAAACAACTCGTAGTGAATATGTGATTTTGTTGTAAACATGGATAAAACTTGTTTTAGTTGCTCATAAGCTATTGATTAAACCCATACTTGAATTCTAAATCGTGATATTGTAAGCTTATGAGTATTCGAATATGAAATGATAGTATGGCGTAAAATTGAATTATTCATTGGAAAGTGATGGATGTAGATTCGGCCAAGACCAAGTCTGTACATGATGTGATGAATGTGAAAGTGTATATATATGTGATAAGGCCTAATGGCCGATATGATGAATGTGAAAGTGTATATATGTGATAAGGCCGAATGGCCAATGTGATGAATGTGAAAGTGTATATATATGTGATAAGGCCGAATGGCCAATGTGATGAATGTGAACATGTGTATGTGTGATAAGGCCGAATGGCCAATGTGATGAATGTGAACATGCATATATGAGATAAGGCCGAATGGCCAATGTGATGAATGTGAACATGTGTATGTGTGATAAGGTCGAATGGCCAATGTGATGAATGTGAACATGTGTATGTGTGATAAGGCCGAATGGCCAATGTGATGAATGTGAACATGCATATATGAGATAAGGCCGAATGGCCAATGTGATGAATGTGAAAGTGTATATATGTGATAAGGCCGAAAGGCCAATGTGATGGATGTGGAAGTGTATAAATGTGATAAGTCCCGAAGGGCAATTGTGTCAGTACTATATCCGGGTTAAAACCCCGCAGGCTTTATGCGAGAATATTATCCTGATTAATGTCCGTAGGCTTCGTGCTCGTACTATATCCGAGCTTTAAAGACGCGACGGCTAAATGCTAGGATTCAAGTACGACTTTGATATTGAGTATCTGCATTAAGTTACCATCAAATAAGTATTATGTATTCAAGATGTTCAGGTAGGTATTACTTACTCATCGGTGGAGTGATTTCGAGGTGAATTATCAGTATCAAAGAGGTAGGTAAATGTGATTAATATTATAACTCCAAATGTGAGAATGATCTAATTGGTAATGGTATGTTTGTATAATAAAGTATGCGGTGAAATATTCTTATGTATTAGTGCATATTCTGCCCAAAAGCCTTATGATCTGAGTATGGGTTGGGTTGAGCTAGATGTGCCAGTACAAGGCAAGGATTATGATTTGTAAGCTTACATATATGTGATAAGGAATATGTTGGTTCTTTATGTGCCTATGGTAATTTAGTACTTGTCATGTTGAAATACTTAAAAGTATGGATGTGATTATGAACAAGTGGAAAGGATTATTGAAAGTTGAAAATCGATGAAGAATGTGCTTTGGAAATATTTGACCATCTAGGTCATTATTATTCGAAAGTATATATGTGGCAGCCAAGTGTTGCGTTTAATGATATTATAGATCGAGATGAAGCTCTAGATTAACTTCATCGAACAGTTGAAATGAATGACCAATGATAGTGATTGAGAACACTTTGTTTTGCTTAAAACTTACTAAGCATTAAATGCTTACTCCGTTCTTTGAATCTCTATTTTATAGATTTTGGTTCGTCAGCTATCGGACTCGGGATTATTGAAGTCGAAGTTGCCCACACTATCAAAACCCTTTTGGTACACTTTTGGTTGAACTCTGAAAATGGCATGTATAGGACTACCCTTTTGTTGTTGGTCATGTACCCTTCGGTTTTGTATAATTTTGGATAGCCATGCGAAAATGGCTTATATATGTTTGAGCATAATGTTATAATCATTTGGTATGGATATGGTTATTGAGAGGTGTGGATATGCTTAACAAGGATTGGCCATGGGAATGGTTAATCACTATCATAATTTGTGCTATTTATGCTAAAAGGGCTAGTTGAATCATGGAAACTATGAAATAGGTAAAGTCTACCTTAAAGGCAGATGCTGACAGCAGCAGTGATGTAGATTTGGAAAATCACTAAAAATAGTAGGAATGGAATTAAATAGTGAATAAATTATTTAAATGAACCTTGATGAATCCAATTTCATATGGAATAAACGAAACGGTCATACGAGTGGTATGTTAAGAGATAATTAGGTTTTCGTGAAACAGGGCCAGAACAGTTTCTGGATTCCCTGTTCCGACTTTGGAAATTCATTATAAATTAACCAGAGATAATTAGGAGTCATGCCATATATGTATAGATTCCTCTCTGAGTATAGTTTCTATAGAAACAAACAGCATCAGTATTGAAGCCCTGTACAGGGAGATATCCAAATTGTAATGCATGAAGGTCAGTGTAGTCGCACCCTGTAACAGGGGAGACTTTAAATAATAAACTGTACTAATTGGCCCAACCAAAAATTCTAGAAACAATATGTAGATGGAAATATGAGTCTAGTTTCAGGGAAAAATCATGAAACTGATTTTCGAGTTGTGAAACTCAAGATATGATTTTTAAGGTGACAGTGACACAGTTAGCCAGCTGTCTAGAAATTTTTAAAATGGACTGCGATAGTAAGCGAATTTAGTCTGTGAACCCCTCGTGTCTGACTCCGGCAACGATCTCGGGTACGGGGCGTTACAATGAGTCTGAGAATGCCGAGCATTTGAGAATCGTATTGCAAACCCTGCGTGAAAAGCATTTGTTTGCCAAATTTAGCAAATGTGAATTTTGGCTCCGGGAAGTCAGTTTTCAAGGACATATTGTATCTGCCTAAGGCATTGAGTTGATCAGAGCAAAATTTCAGCTGTTGTTGACTGGAAACCTCCAAGAAATTTGTCTGAAGTTAGAAGTTTTCTAGGACTAGTCGGTTACTACAGAAGGTTCGACAAGGGATTCTTGATGATTGCTACACCGTTGACGAGACTACTACAAAAAGATGTGAAATTTGAATGGTTTGAGAAATATCGGAAAAGTTTCAATCAGTTGAAAGCACTTTTGATTGAGGCATTGGTATTAGTTCAGCTAGAATTGGGTAAAGAATTTGTGATTTTCAGTGATGCATCTTTAAATGGTTTAGGCTATGTTTTGATGTAGGAAGGAAAAATGATAGCTTATGCTTTTAGATAGTTAAAGCCATATGAAAAGAATTATTTGACACATGATTTAGAATTGATAGATATTGTGTTTATGTTCAAGATTTGGCAACACCATTTGTACGGTGAAAAATGTCACATCTTTATAGATCATAAAAGTTTAAAGTATTTAATGTCGCAGAAAGGTTTGAATCTAAGGCAACGTAGGTGGCTCGAGCTTCTGAAAGATTATGATTTGATTATTGATTATCATCCGAGTAAAGCGAATGTAGTTGCTGATGCTCTGAGTAGAAAGTCTTTATTTGCTTTGCAAGCGATGAATATGCGACTGACGTTATCTTATGATGGTTTGATTGTAGCTAAGTTGAATGCTAGACCAATATTTTTACAACAGATCTACGAGGCTCGAAAATGTGATGATGTATTATTAGCTAAACAGAAATAGAGTGAGTCAACTTCTGATTCAGAATTTCAGGTTGGATCCAGTGATTGTTTAGTTTTTAGAGGCAGAATTTGAGTATCAAAGAATTCATAGCTCAGTCAGAAGATTTTGCATGAAGCTCATAGTGGTATCTTTTCTATTCATCCTGGAAGAAATAAGATGTATAGTGATTTGAAACAGATTTACTTGTGGCCAGGTATCAAATGAGAGATTTTTACTTTGTATCGAGATGTTTACTATTTCAACAAGTTAAAACTGAACATCAGGTACCTTTTGGTTTGTTACAGCTAGTGATGATACCGAAATGGAAATGGGAGTGAGTTACGATGGACTTTGTATTGAGTTTACCCCTATCTTTGAGAAAGAATGTTGCAATCTGGGTTGTCAATTGTCTGACGAAGTCTGCACATTTTATCCCAATACGAACAAATTATTCTCTTGAAATATTAGTCGAGGTATATGTTTATAAGATTGTTAGATTGCAGGGGTGCCCCCAGTTTCCATTATTTCAGATAGAGATCTGTGGTTTACATCATGATTTTGGACCAAACTACAAGAGGCATAGGTACGCGATTACATTTTAGAACTACATTTCATCCACAGCCCGATGGCCAGTCTGAGCTAGTAATTCAGATGCTCAAGGATATGCTTCATTTTTGTGAGTTAGATTCGAAGGCAACTAGGAGAAATATTTATCGTTGGTTGAGTTTGTGTACAATAAGAGTTGTCAGTCGAGTATAAAGATGGCACCGTATGAAGCTTTGTATGGTCGTAAATGCCGAACTCCATTATATTGGACTGAACTAAGTGAGAAAAAGGTTCATAGGGTTGATTTGATTCGAGAGACTGGAGAAAAAGTGAAAGTAATCCGTGACAGTTTGAAAGTAGCTTCGGATCGACAGAAATCATATGTTGATTTAGAACAAAAAGCATTGAATTTCAATTCAGCGGTAAAGTGTTCTTGAAAGTATCGTCTTGGAAGAAAGTCTTTGTTTTGGTCGTAAAAGAAAGCTAAGCAATTTATCGGTCCATATGAGATTATTGAAAGAATCGAATCAGTAGCTTATCGATTAGCTTTGCCATCGGAATTAGAAAAGATTCATGATGTGTTTCATGTTTCAATGTCATCCCACCAGCGGATATCGAGATTCAACTTGATATGTCGTACAGTGAAGAACCGATTAGAATTTTAGCTCAAGAGGTTAAAGAATTGAGAAATAAGAACATAGCTTTAGTAAAGGTTCTTCGGCAATGTCATGATTTAGAGGAAGCCAACTCAGAATCGGAAGAAGCTATGAGAAAGCAATATCCGAACCTCTATTCTAGTAAGATTTTGAGACGAAAATTCCTTTAGAGGGGAGAGTTGTAATATCGTTTTCAATTAAATCGAAATAATGGTTTTGGGACCACATTAGATTTGTGAAAATATATTTATTTTATTATTATTTTAATGTCTACAACATGTTAGTAGTATCATATAAAAGTTTAGTTAGGAAATTTTACCGTTTGTATGCTTAACCCTTGAAAAAGTTGCAAAACATGAGTTCTATAAGCTAAAGAGATTAAATCACATA
The DNA here is from genome assembly GCF_007990345.1 of Gossypium hirsutum. Lineage (NCBI taxonomy): Eukaryota > Viridiplantae > Streptophyta > Magnoliopsida > Malvales > Malvaceae > Gossypium > Gossypium hirsutum. The sequence goes on from NC_053432.1 coordinate 31,692,790, forward strand.
TCCATCGATATTCATTTATTCAACGAGATTTAACATTTTCAAGCATTTCACAGCATGTAATTATTTCATACATCTATAACATTCATATAATTTAAATGATCACATTCCACATTCGTTCCGAGCATAAAATTAACATTTTTCTCGTTTATCCTTTATCGAGCATTTTCGTTAATCGGGCTTTTTCAGGTATATTTTCAACGTCATGTACACATATGATGTTTATACAATTCACAAACACAACACTTAATTCAAGCATAAAAATATATAAAATTTAGTTACACGAACTTACCTCGACAATTGTTTGTGTACCGAAAAATCTACTAATCTGACTTTTTCCTCTTTTCCTTATTCTAGCTCTGAATTTGTCTATCCGGATCTATACGAGTAAATTTGACAGCAATTTATCATATTTTTTATTCAAATGGACTCAATTTTTATCCTACCATTTTGCCACTAACATAAATTCCCATTTTGTCCCTAGGCTTGGAAAATGAAATTCATGCAATTTACTCCCTATTCCAAGCCTAACCAAAATTTCAACTTAAATTTTACAGCACTTATTTTCTATAAATTTCAGAATTTTTCATGGGTTTTTACCACTTTTTCATTTTAGTCCCTAAACCAAGTTTTCATCAAAAATTGCTTTGTAAAAGTTGTTTTTCCATGAATAACTTTTCATTTTCTACCATAAATTTCTAATATTCAGCATATTCATCCATGACCCAAATTTCATACCTTGATAACTTTTCAAATAAATCCCCTAAATAGAAAGATTAAACTATCCCAATTCCAAAAATATAGAAATTACTAAAAATGAGAGTTGATTTCATACCTTATTAAGCTTGAAAAGTTTTTTTCCTCTCCTAGGGTTTCTATAGAAAAATTGGGGAAGATGATGTCAAATTAGATGATTTTTTTTTAGTTAATTTTCATCTAATAATTTTATTGATTTCCAATTTAGTCTCCACCCTTTTCTAATTTTTCCATGGATGAGTAATTAAAATATCTACTAACTACTCTTAAATGGTCTAACTTCTATATAAGGACCTTAGGTTTTGAATCTCATAGCTATTTGATGTCTATGGCTACTAGAACTCAACTTTTGCATTTTATGCAATTTAGACCTTTCCCTAATTGAACACACAATCGGTAAAATTTTTGTACCAAAATTTTCATGTGACCTTCCTATCATGATGTCAACCATAAAATAAAATAAATTTTAATTTTGGCCCGAATTTGTGGTCTTAAAACCACTGTTCTGATCTCACCAAAAATACGCTGTTACAACTTTTCATATGATTAAATACTCTTCAAAGTTGGACAGTTTCAAAGCTTTTAAAGGAACATTAAGGAGGTTGTTTAATGGACCAAAAGAGACTATTCAAGTTTGAACGTTTTTCGAGTATTAAGTCTTCATCATGGTGCCATTTAAGAGGATGTTACACAAGCTTTTATCATGTAGTTACTAGGGAGCTGAAGAGACATCAATCAAACACATTAAGGATACTTTAAGTCTTCATTAAGGAGAATTGACATGCCTTTTCAACTACATTAGATTCCAATGAAGAGACATGACTCATTAGCTTCCTTATAAGAGTTAAAAATGAAATTATTGCTTGTAATAATATTAGTTAATGGTTGAATATGAAAAGTCTCACATAGGCATTTGAATAGTCACAAAGTGCCTATAAATTTCCTATAAACAGAACTTTGATAGCTAATTGAATTTTTCTAAGTTTTGTATGAGAATTCTATCTCTTTGTTCTTGGTCTAACTTACTTAGACTTATTAAGGTTCATCTTGTGGCGTCAAACCCTTTCTTTTTTGAATTTATCACTTCTATCCTTTCTTTCTTTGTTCTAAAGTGTGGCATTCTAACATATTGTTTGTTCCTATTTTGCTAAATAGAAGGTCGCAGTTTACTTCTTCTTAAAAGATTTGTTTGTTATTTCACTATATAGAAATTAGGTCATGATCATTTATATCATTGGTTCTTCTCTAATTGCTTAATTCATACAAGTCATCCTTTCGAAACCTTCTTTGTTGTTTTCATTCAACCTATTTTCCATTACTCACAATTTCAACTTGAAACGATACTGAAATTAGACGACCGAGAAATTTAGCATCTTGTAATTGAATTCACGAATACGAGCAAGCATCAGTAAAGGAAATGGTAAGAGAATGATATCAATTAAGACATGTACATATATAAAATTCTTAGATATGGTGACACATAGAAATTATGTAATTTAATATGGGTAACAAACTCAAATGATACATGTTGAGATTAATGGCTATCCTTATTATTGTGCCTATGATGTATATTATGCATGCTAACATGTTTGGTGTAGATGCTTAGGCTTTGGCCAAGCTTTATGCCATGCTAAATTTAAATGTTATGTAATAAAATGGTAAGTTAAGTTTTACAATATACGAACTTAGTAAGCATTCATGCTTACTTTGTGTTATTTCCCATGTTATATAGTGAATTAGAAACTCATTCGGGTTGGAAGCTTGTCGAAGACCTATCACACTATCCATCGGCTAAATTGATAGATTTTGATGTTTCTAAGTCATGGTTATAATGGCATGTATAGGTGTTTCTGTTTGATGATATAGCCATTTGGGTTTGCTTGTCATTATGGTCTTTTGAGTGATGGAATATTTGTTATGTTGGCATGTATATTTAGCCTTGTAATGGTTGTTATTACGTTGTTTATGGTACTTAAATGATGAGATTTTGGAATCTTAATTGAAATGCATACTGTGAGTTGTTGTTTGATATGATTGTATATGGTCATTTTGATATATTGGGTGTAGTTGACATATATGCTAATTTTGCTAATGTTTAGTTTATAGATGTTAATTGGCCAATTTGGTATTTTGAGTGTGACTTCGATATTTGAAATTAATGGTAAGTTTTGGCATGAATTTGGTTACAATTTGGTTGATTTATGCCTAAAATATGCAACTGTATAATACATCTGGGTTGTTGTGATTGAGGTGTCTTTTGGGCATATTGGTTGTATGAATGCATGCCATATTGTTTTAGTTTGTTTATGTGTGGTTTAGGTACACCTTGAATGCTTGGTTGTATGTGAAAAAGAGTTGTAGGTGTGTACATGGTTTGGGTGAGAAAAATGGCTTGGAAATGGCCTATTTTTCGTCTACATGGCCAAAGACACGGGCGTGTGTCTCATCCGTGTGTGACACACGGCCATGCAACACAGCTACATGTCCTCTATAGGTTTCAAAGGTTTGCAAGTAAGGCTGTTACACGGCCTAGCATATGGCCTGGCACACGGGCATGTGTCTTGGCCGTGTGACCCAATTCAGGGAGTTACACGAGCACAGACACAGGCTAGGACACAGCCGTGTGTCCCTACTTCAAATGCCCACACGGCCTGAGACACGGGCATGTTTCTCAGCAGTGTAAGTCACACGGTTGTGTGACCTCTGTAGTATACAAATTTTCAACTTTTTCCTAAAAATTCTATTTATTTTTTATTTAGGCCTAATTCGTTTCTAATGTGTTTTTTAGGCCTCGAGGGCTTGTATAAGGGATAATATATATGTCATTGATTGATTTGGCTATGAGTGATGTTGTAATTTAAATTTTTTAAATTTTTTATAGTTTTAAATTGTAAACTTTTGGTAATGCTTCGTAACCCTATTCCAGCGACGGATACGAGTTAGGGGTGTTACAGTGTATATATGAAATTGTATACAGGTCGCATGTGTTAAACAATATGCTATATGTTACCTTGATGTTGCTTGATGACTTGTTTGCACAAGTGGTTACTCTAAGCATTCATTGAGCTCGTAAAGCTCACCTACTTCATTTTTACCATTGTAGATACTTAGTGCTGGTGTGAGCGATGTAGCTATTGAGGGATTGATCCAAGCTATTCTTTAGTCATTATAGTATGTGTTATTAATTATTCTTGAGTATATAAGTTAAGAAAATGGGATACATATTTATATTGGTTTTGTTGAGTATATTCTGGACTAATTCTTTGCATGTTAAATATGTTTAGAAGCATTTGGATTTGGAAATGGTATTTTGGATTATTGTTTTAGTTGTTTTAATGCTTATTTGATTAAATGAATGAATTGTGTTTTTTAAGAATTAAGTTTGAATACTTTAAGTGCTCTTGTATACTAAAATTTTGAAATTAGAAGCAAGGGTATCAATATATAGGTTTAAAAAATGATACCTTTATACTCACAAAACTGTAGGCAGTCAGAACATGAAATTAGTATCGATACCATGGCCTGAGTATTGATACTCGAGGTGTAATTATCAATACCCTGAGAAAGGTATCGATATTTTCTGATAAGTTTAATTTCAGGTGAAAACAGTAAGCTCTTTTGGTATCGATTTTCCATGGGGTATCGATACCACCAAGAGACTTTTGGGAAATTTTTGCTAAGTGGTCCCAATATAACACCCCTTACCCGTATCCGAGGCCGGACTAAGGTACGAGGCGTTACCAGACAAACATACAAACATTAAACTAAAATACGAGCCATAAAATTTTATTCATATTTCAAAGCGTTCATTCTCTTACACATAGTCCCTTATTTGAGTCTACGGAGCCCAAAACATACTTTAGAAAGGGTTTGGGACTAAATCGAGAACTTACGCAAATCTTAGAAATTTCATGCTTTAAGGCTCCACACGTCCGTGTCCCAAAGTCGTGTTCCATACACAGCTGAGACACATGGTCGTGTCTCTACCTGTGTGGAATATACCTAGCCTATTTTCCAAGCTTTGGTCAACCTTGATCTCCTTCACACTTATACAAAATAAAAGCATATAACATAGTATTCATTTAATGATTAAACATCCTCAATTAAACCACAAACATAGCATTTGTATGTCATCATACATGTGTCTCTCATACTCATTTTACCTTGTTTATTATAGTACCACTTATACATTTATACCAAGATTATCATCTTACCAAATATCTTCAGCTTAATCATCAAGCATTCATATTTTAAGCTAGATCATATCTTTATAAAATACCACAATTCAGATGCGCAGAATAACATGTTTGCCTAAAACATTTCAATTCAATTCCATACCCAACAAGCATTACATTGAGACTAGTCATATATATATACATGTCATGATACATAACATTCTCTTTTTGTTTTCTTATAAACACATATCATTTATTTCATTATATCTATATTTCATATACCTAGTTTCCATGTATTCCACATATATTTATTTTTCTCCTCCTCCTCTCCATTTCACATCCTTAATGTATATAGCATTCTTGTAAGTACGATTTCACAATTTACTAATAAATGTTCACATCAAACTGTCCACATGAGTCATAGTCACTTAATTATCTATAATTTGAGCTACAAAGCTTAAAATTAATATCCGTAAATTTTCCATGAAACTAGACTCACATATATTTCCACCATAAAATTTTCATAATTTTTGGTTTGGCCAATTAGTACAGTTTATTCTTTAAAATTTCCCCTGTTTCACTTTCTTACAGTTCTGACCTCTATTCACTAAAAAATAATTATCTCATAGTACAAAACTCAGATAATGTTCTTGTTGATTTATCTTAAAAATAGACTCATTATGGATTTTAAAAATATAATTTTTAGCCTCTAATTATTTTTCTCCAAATTTTTGTGATTTTCCAAATTTAGAACAGGGGATCACGTAATCATTCTGAATCAGTCTCACAAAAACATAAATATCTCAAAATACAGAACTCCTTTGCTTTGTATGTTTCTTTTATATTAAAATAGACTCATTAAGCTTTAATTTGATATCTCATTCAGTCTCTGATTAAATTTATACTATTTTTGGTGATTTTTCAATATCACGTCACTGCTACTGTCCACAGTTTTATTGCTAATTCACTCTTTCACACTTTCTTTGTATTAACCTCATTTTAACATACATATCACAAATCATTTTCACCACATTTCATACATCACAAGTATAGGCCCATGATCACAAGGTCACCATAAAATCATCCTCATGTATAACTTACTTGTTTATAACCTTACCACATCCTGGTCACTTAATGAACACATCATTCACATAACCAAGTTCCTGCACTTATTCATCACAAAACTCACAAAGCAATACATACAGAGTCTCCCGTAAAACACTTCGGATCAATCCTCGATACTTGGTGGTTTCAGGACATAGCTCCACCCATCATATAGTTCGGCTCTCTTGTACACATGGTGAACACTTAGTACCACCCACATACGATCTGTATCATCCAATCTTTCTGAAGGTTCAACCGGGATTTCTCTCTCTTTTCCAACAATTTCACCAATCAAGTAATTATCCACAAACATATTTCCAATATTTTTATAAAATATCATAATACAAGTAATAGTGATGTATTACTTACATATAAACTTACATCTCATTTAATATCAACGCAATAACATTAAATTACACATTGTCTTATTAAAAATCATATGAACTTACAATTTCCCATAAAATCCATAATCATAGAAATCACATTTATGTATGATAATTCAATGCACTTCATGTACCATAGACATATTTTTTAAATCAATTCATAAACTTGGCACATAATCATTTAATTTAACATAATTCAATTAATTCACTAAATTTAACTTTCAAATAGAAATTACAGCATTATTGTTGTATTATTATCAGACCAACTTACATACTTTCAACACCTCGGAGATCATAGTAAATATATCAATTTTACATTGAAACATGCATAAATTAATGCTTATTATACATATGAACTTACCTTGATATTAAAACGGCCATTTTACCAACTTTCCCAATTTTCGATTTTTCTCTCATTCTAGGTTCAAATCTCGTTTTCCGGGATCTAAAACATCATATTTTACTTATTTAATTAATGTACTATTCAAAACAGTCCTTAACTCAAACTTTGGAAAAATTACAATTTTGCCCCTAAACTTTTGCATATTTACACTTTTGCCCCTAGCCTCGTGAATTAAACTTCATCCCTTATTCTTATGTTTTATGACATGATGATCACTTTTCCCTTCTATGGCAACATCAAATTCTCACTCTAACATATACTTATGACTATTAGGTATTTTTACAAATTACGCCCTTTTGCTCGTTTTCACTTAAAACCGAGTAGCACAAGTTGTCTAACATAATTTAAAACCTCATATTGTATCATAAAACACCAGAATACACAAATTTTACCTATGGGTATTTTCCAAATATGAACCCTAGGTTGAATTATTGCTAGCATAAGCTAAATCAAGTTACCGGGACTCCAAAAACGTAAAGAACTTGAAAAATAGGGTTAGAACGGACTTACAATTGAGCTTGGGAAGCTTGAAAACCCTATCCATGGAGTCTCCCTTGGTATACACGTCCATGGTGAAGAATATGAGAAAAATTGGCTTTTAATTTTGTATTTTAATTCATTTTACCCCTAAATGACCAAAATACCCTTACTACTAAACTTTCCAAAAAATCCATCCATGTCCAATTTTTGCCCATAACTTAGAAATTGGTCAAATTGCTATTTAAGACCTCCTAATTAATATTTCAAATCAATTTCATACTAGAAACTTCTAGAATGCAAGTTTTGTAACTTATTCAATTTAGTCCCTAACTTCGAATTAAGCACTTTATGCATAGAATTTCTTCACGAAATTTTCACACAATCATGCAATCATATCATAGACCTCAAAATAATCATTAAATAATTATTTATATTTCAGAGGGTTTGGGACGAAACTGAGAACTTACGAAAATCTTGGAAATTTCATGCTTTAAGGCTCCACACGCCCGTGTACCAAAGTTGTGTTCCATACACGGCTGAGACACATGGTCGTGTCTCTGCCTGTGTGGAATATACCTAGGCTATTTTCCAAGCTTTGGTCAACCTTGATCTCTTACACACTTATACAAAATCAAAAGCATATAACATGGTATTCATTTAATGATTATACATCCTCAATTAAACCACAAACATAGCATTTGTATGTCATCATACATGTGTCTCTCATACTCATTTTAACTTGTTTATTATAGTATCACTTATACATTTATACCAAGATTATCATCTTACCAAATATCTTCAGCTTAATCATCAAGCATTCATATTTAAAGCTAGATCATATCTTTATAAAATACCACGATTCAGATGCTCAGAATAACATGTTTGCCTGAAACATTTCAATTCAATTCCATACCCAACAAGCATTACATTGAGACTAGTCATATATATATATACATGTCATGATACATAACATTCTCTTTTGTTTTCTTATAAACACATATCATTTATTTCATTATATCAATATTTCATATACCATAGTTTCCATGTATTCCACATATATTTATTTTCCTCCTCCTCCTCTCCATTCCACATCCTTAATGTATATAGCATTCTTGTAAGTACGATTTCACAATTTATTAATAAATGATCACATCAAACTGTCCACACGAGTCATAGTCACTTAATTATTTATAATTCGAGCTAAAGAGCTCCAAATTAAGATCCGTAAATTTCCCCTGAAACTAGACTCACATATTGTTCCATCATAAAATTTTCATTATTTTTGGTTTAGCCAATTAGTACAGTTATTCATTAAAATTTTCCCTGTTTCACTTTCTGACAGTTCTGACCTCTCTTCACTAAAAAATAATTATCTCATAGTACAGAACTCGGATAATGTTCTTATTGATTTATCTTGAAATTAGACTCATTATGGATTTTAAAAATATAATTTTTAGCCTCTAATTATTTTTCTCCAAAATTTTGTGATTTTCTAAAGTTAGAACAGGGGATCACGTAATCATTCTGAATCAGTCTCACAAAAACATAAATATCTCAAAATATAGAACTCCTTTGCTTTCTATGTTTATTTTATATGCAAATAGACTCACTAAGATTTAATTTGATATCTCATTCAGTCTCTGATTCAATTTATACTATTTTTGGTGATTTTTCAAAATCACGTCACTGCTACTATCCAAAACAGTATTATTGCTAATTCACTCTTTCACACTTTCTTTGTATTAACCTCATTTTAACATACATATCACAAATCATTTTCACCACATTTCATACATCACAAGTATAGACCCATGATCACAAGGTCACCATAAAATCATCCTCATGTATAACTTACTTGTTTATAACCTTACCACATCCTGGTCACTTAATGAACACATCATTCACATAACCAAGTTCCTGCACTTATTCATCACAAAACTCACAAAGCAATACAGAGAGAGTCTCCCGTTGAACACTTCGGATCAATCCTCGATACTTGGTGGTTTCAGCACATAGCTCCACCCATCATATAGTTCGGCTCTCTTGTACACATGGTGAACACTTAGTACCACCCATGTGACCTAGCCAGTTTATCACGTAGCTCTCTTGTCTACATGGTGTCCTTCACTTGGAACCACGCATACGACCTAGCTACATATATCCCGTAGCTCTCTTGTCTACTGGTGTACACATAGTATCACCCATGCGACCTAGCCACATCATAATGTCTTGTAGCTCTCTTGTACACATGATGTGCACTCAGCACTATACATGTGACCTAGCTACATACCATCTGTATCATCCAATCCTTCCGAAGGTTCAACCGGGATATCTCTCTCTTTTCCAACAATTTCACCAATCAAGTAATTATCCACAAACATATTTCCAATATTTTTATAAAATATCATAATACAAGTAATAGTGATGTATTACTTACATATAAACTTACATCTCATTTAATATCAACGCAATAACATTAATTTACACATTGTCTTATTAAAAATCATACGAACTTACAATTTCCCATAATATCCATAATCATAGAAATCACATTTATGTATTCAATGCACTTCATGTACCATAGACATATTTTTTAAATCAATTCATAAACTTGGCACCATAATCATTTAATTTAACATAATTCAATTAATTCACTAAATTTAACTTTCGAATAGAAATTACAGCATTATTGTTGTATTATTATCATACCAACTTACATACTTTCAACACCTCAGAGATCATAGTAAATATATCAATTTTACATTGAAACATGCATAAATTAATGCTTATTATACATATGAACTTACCTTGATATTAAAACGGCCATTTTACCAACTTTCCCAATTTTCGATTTTTCTCTCATTCTAGGTTCAAATCTCGTTTTCCGGGATCTAAAACATCATATTTTACTTATTTAATTAATGTACTATTCAAAACAGTCATTAACTCAAGCTTTGGGAAAATTACAATTTTGCCCCTAAACTTTTGCATATTTACACTTTTGTCCCTAGGCTCGGGAAGTAAACTTCATCCCTTATTCTTATGTTTTATGACATGATGGTCACTTTTCCCTTCTATGGCAACATCAAATTCTCACTCTAACATATACTTATGACTATTAGGTATTTTTACCGATTAAGCCCTTTTTCTCGTTTTCACTTAAAACCGAGTAGCACAAGTTGTCTAACATAATTTAAAACCTCATATTGTATCATAAAACACCAGAATACACAAATTTTACCTATGGGTATTTTTCCAAATATGAACCCTAGGTTGAATTATTGCTAGCATAAGCTAAATCAAGTTACCGGGACTCCAAAAACGTAAAGAACTTGAAAAACGGGATTAGAACAGACTTACAATTGAGCTTGGGAAGCTTGAAAACCCTAGCCATGGATTCTCCCTTGGTATACACGTCCATGGTTTTATGGTGACCTTGTGATCATGGGCCTATACTTGTGATGTATGAAATGTGGTGAAAATGATTTGTGATATGTTTGTTAAAATGAGGTTAGTACAAAGAAAGTGTGAAAGAGTGAATTAGCAATAAAACTGTTTTGGACAGTAGCAGTGATGTGATTTTGAAAAATCACCAAAAATAGTATAAATTGAATCAGAGACGGAATGAGATATCATATTAAAGCTTAATGAGTCTATTTTCATATAAAAGAAACATACAAAGCAAAGGAGTTCTATATTTTGAGATATTTATGTTTTCGTGAGACTGATTCAGAATGATTACGTGATCCCCTGTTCTGAATTTGGAAAATCACAAAAATTTGGAGAAAAATAATTAGAGGCTAAAAATTATATTTTTAAAATCCATAATGAGTCTATTTTTAAGATAAATCAACAAGAACATTATCCGAGTTCTGTACTGTGAGATAATTATTATTTAGTGAAGAGAGGTCAGAACTGTTTGAAAGTGAAACAGGGGAATTTTAATGAATAAAATTTACTAATTGGCTAAACAAAAAACTATGAAAATTTTATGGTGCAAAGATATGTGAGTCTAGTTTCAGGGGAAATTTACGGATCTTAATTTGGAGCTCTGTATCTTGAATTATAAATAATTAAGTGTTACACCATCAAAAGTGGAAGGTGCGGAACGAGGATAAAAAAAACTGGTGAAGTTCTACTTGTCGTTGTGCTCTTTGTCCAGCTACATATATCCCGTAGCTCTCTTGTCTACATGGTGTACACATAGTATCACCCATGCAACCTAGCTACATCATAATGTCTTGTAGCTCTCTTGTACACATGATGTGCACTCAGCACTATACATGTGACCTAGCTACATACCATCTGTATCATCCAATCTTTCCGAAGGTTCAACCGGGATTTCTCTCTCTTTTCCAACAATTTCACCAATCAAGTAATTATCCACAAACATATTTCCAATATTTTTATAAAATATCATAATACAAGTAATAGTGATGTATTACTTACATATAAACTTACATCTCATTTAATATCAACGCAATAACATTAATTTACACATTGTCTTATTAAAAATCATATGAACTTACAATTTCCCATAATATCCATAATCATAGAAATCACATTTATGTATGATAATTCAATGCACTTCATGTACCATAGTCATATTTTAAATCAATTCATAAACTTGGCACCATAATCATTTAATTTAACATAATTCAATTAATTCACTAAATTTAACTTTAAATAGAAATTACAGCATTATTGTTGTACTATTATCATACCAACTTACATACTTTCAACACCTCGGAGATCATAGTAAATATATCAATTTTACATTGAAACATGCATAAATTAATGCTTATTATACATATGAACTTACCTTGATATTAAAACGACCATTTTACCAACTTTCCCAATTTTCGATTTTTCTCTCATTCTAGGTTCAAATCTCATTTTTCGGGATCCAAAACATCATATTTTACTTATTTAATTAATGTACTATTCAAAACAATCATTAACTCAAACTTTGAAAAAATTACAATTTTGCCCCTAAACTTTTACATATTTACACTTTTCCCCTAGGCTCGGGAATTAAACTTCATCCCTCTTTCTTATGTTTTATAACATGATGATCAGTTTTCCCTTCTATGGCAACATCAAATTCTCACTCTAACATATACTTATGACTATTAGGTATTTTTACCGATTAAGCCCTTTTGCTCGTTTTCACTTAAAACCGAGTAGCGCAAGTTGTCTAACATAATTTAAAACCTCATATTGTATCATAAAACACCAGAATACACAAATTTTACCTATGGGTATTTTTCCAAATATGAACCCTAGGTTGAATTATTGCTAGCATAAGCTAAATCAAGTTACTGGGACTCCAAAACCGTAAAGAACTTGAAAAACGGGGTTAGAACGGACTTACAATTGAGCTTGGGAAGCTTGAAAACCCTAGACATGGAGTCTCCCTTGGTATACACGTCCATGGTGAAGAATATGAGAAAAATTGGCTTTTAATTTTGTATTTTAATTCATTTTACCCCTAAATGACCAAAATACCCTTACTACTAAACTTTCCAAAAATTCCATCCATGTCCAATTTTTGCCCATAACTTAGAAATTGGTCAAATTGCTATTTAAGACCTCCTAATTAATATTTCAAATCAATTTCATACTAGGAACTTCTAGAATGCAAGTTTTGCAACTTATTCAATTTCGTCCGTAACTTCGAATTAAGCACTTTATGCATAGAATTTCTTCACGAAATTTTCACACAATCATGCAATCATATCATAGACCTAAAAATAATCATAAAATAATTATTTATATTTCAGATTTTGTGGTCCCAAAACCTCTGTTCCAACTAGACCCAATTTTGGGCTATTACACCCAATGTTTGATAAATGTTCATCATTAGTCCGTTTGTTGTATGTTAGCTCAATTAAACATTAAATTGAGTTTGCATGACTTGTAATTGGCTAAAAGTGCTATCGTTTTAATAAATAAAAACTTAACTTAAAGGATGCATGTTCACTTAAATAAATATTGTCTTGATGAATAAAAAGTGAGATGGTGATGTAACATCCCAGTACTCGGGCTTAGTAACTGGACTGGGTATAGGGTGTTATAGTTGGTTTCAATCTTTCCTATTTAAAAATTGACTTTGTGGTTTGGGTTTTGGCAGACCTCGGTTTACTAGGAGTAGAGGAATTTTATCCCAGCATCTGGATAGGGATGTGTGTAACTCGAATTGGGACACTTTCACACCTAATTGTTCGTTGCATAATCTCCATTGTCTAAGATTGAATCATTGATCGGTTTTAGTTTCACTTCACCCAACTCAGAATAGAGGTTGTTGGCCTTTCCAATGTTTAGCCAACTAGATGATACACTATGAATTCAAGACCCTCACTAGTGAAAAGTGGAAGAATGATGTGGAGGTGGCTGTGAATTTAAAACATTTCCAAAGAGTGGTCCAGGTTTGGAACAAATGTGTCTATAGAAATATATTTGTGGGTAAATGATAGTTGTTTTTGAATGGGAGCCGGTACAAAGAGTTTTGGATTTACAGCCTTCAATATGACTTCGTTCTCTTAAATTGGAATTACGCTAAGAAATTGAAGATTTCTTAAAACATGAAGAACTATTATGGTTTTAAAAATCAAGAATAGTGTGGCTTATGAACAGTGACCAAAATACAAAATATTTTCATAGCCGTGCTCTAGCTAGGCAAAAAGGAAATTGAATTAAGGGACTTAAAACAAAAACAAATGAATGGTGCTTTGATAATGAGGTGTTAAAACAACATGTTGTGGAGTTCTTTAAAAAGCTCCATTCCATTGATTGCTCAATTAATAGGGTCCTCCCATGCCTTGGTATTTACTTCAATTTCAGTAGTTGAGAAGGATAGTTTATTGATAGTGGCTATTGATAAGAAGATTTCTAGAGCAACATTTAGTATGACGCCACTGAAAGTACTAGGAGTCGATGGTTTGCATGCAATATTTTACTAGTCACAGTGGGATGTTATTGGTGCTTCAGTTTGCTCATGTATTAGCATGTTCTTCAGTGGTGCCAAAAATAGTGGTTTAAGGGCCAAAATTTCAATAGTGAGTCTGTAAATATTATTATTTAATATTTATGAGTCAAATAAGATATTATATTGAATTTTTATTTGATAATTTTATTAATTGAATGAATAGTTAAGTACAAGTGGTTTGTCCCTAAAGCCAAGTGATTCTGGAAAATAAGGTTTTGGGACCTAGTTTCTTTAAATTGAGCCCATAAATATATTTATTAATTATTTACGAAGTTAGTCTATAGGTAAATTGAAATTTGTTTCTATAGGTAAATTGAAATTTGGTCCAAAAATTTTGGTGATTAAATAATTAATTAAAGAAAAAAGAGTAAATTGTAAAAGTTGCAAAAATCACCCACTATTGATTTTTATTAATTAAATGGCTTATTTTGTTAAAGGGAGAAGACTTATAATGATAGAGCATTATGGACAGTTAGTGTTGTTTTTATATGAATATCTTATAACATTAAAACTTAAGTAATAAAAATATAAGAAAAGAAACAAACCATCATCATCGTTTTTCTTTTCTTGCCATCACTGAATAGCCACCATTAAAGGAAGCCACGAAAGCTTCAAATTTTCCTTCATAATAGGCCATTGCATGTAAGCTCCTCAGTTTCTCATTTTTAGTAATTTTTTATATTTTCAAGACTATTGCAACTAGGTCTAGCTAACCTATACCTCTATTTTCAAAACTTTTAAATTTTTAAAATATTTTCATTGATGAACGCTTGATTTTTTTTATGTTAAATGGTTGTATTTGAAGCTTGGATTTAAGATAGGACTATTTTGTAAAGTGGTTGTGGTTAATTTTAAAGTTTAAGGACTAATTTGTTAAAATAGTAATCTTGTGAAAAATTTATAAATGTGGGCTGAATAGGAACTATATAGAAATCAGCTACATTGATTTGGTTAGGTTGTTATATATTTGAAAGTTTTAATTTTAGGGACTAAATTGAATCAAAGATAAAAATTTAGGGTAAAAGTGTAAAATGATAATAAAAGGGCTTATATGCATAAGTTGAATTGTTTAAATTGTTTTAAATGGTTAATTGAATTAAAATTATCATTTAGATCAAGAAATGAATAAACTAGATAATAATTGTAGAGAAAAGAGAGTTAGTGTAACACCCCTTACCCGTGTTCGACACCGGAACAGGGTATGGGGCATTACCGGACATAAACACATTTAATCGTACAAAATCGGGTCATGAATTTGCATTCAAATTTAAAATTTTTCACATTTCATCTTAAAGTCTCTAATATGGGCCTATGAAGCCCAAATCATGCTTTGGAAACGGTTCAGGACCAAATCGAGAACTGTAGAAAACTTTGAAAAATTTATGAAAAATAGGGGCACACTCCCGTGTGATATTAGGACACGACTGTGTGGCTCGCATGGCCATGTCCCTAGCTCGTGCACTAATCTGACTTGTCGTCACGTACAAATTTACGTCACACATAGATATCACCACTCATTCATCCACATATGTAAGCATACACATTCTTGAAATGCATCATCATGGACTTATAATATAGCCAATATACCAACATCAAATGGCCTTACACAATAATGAACTTTCAAATAGCATAGACCAACATTTTAGGCCAAAACAATTATGACACATACAAAAATAACCAAGTCCCCTATACATGCCATGGCCTTAAGTATAAGAATCATCAATATCTAATTTGTTAGTTTGATAGTGTGATAGGTTCTCCGGCAACTTCCGGCCCGAGCTAACCTGATCACATTATAAACACAGAAAATAAATGGAGTAAGCTATATAGCTTAGTAAGTTGGTATGTAAATAATAATAAATTTATTAACATGCTTTTACTAATTCTCAAAATATGTTCTCAAGATAATAAAATCATAATTGCACATAGTTCCACTATTTACTCTTGTTCATCTCAAGCTATCTACTCGAGTCATAGTCACTAAATTATTTATATCTTGAGCTACGGAACTCCAAATTAAGATCTGCTAATTTTCTCTGAAACTAGACTCATATATCTTCTTACCATTAGATTTTCAGAATTTTTGGTCTAGCCAATAAGTACAGTTTATTCTTTAAATTCTCCCCTGTTTTGCTATTTGATAGTTTCAACCCTTCTTCACTAAAATTTAATTATCTCATCGTATGAGATTCAGATGATGTTTCCATTTGTTTCTATTGAAAATACACTAAATAATAATTTTAAAAATATAAACTCTAACCAATAATTATTTTTATACAATGTTTAATGATTTTCCAAAGTTAGAATAGGGGATTTCGAAACCATTCTAACCTTGTCTCGCAAAAATTCAAATATCTCATAATATGAAATTCTTTTGCTTACACCATTTCTTTGTAAAAATAACCTCAATAACCTTTAATTTCATATCTTATCCAAACCCTAATTCAATTTCCACCATTTTTGATGATTTTTCGAAGTCACACAACTGCTACTGTCCAAAACTATTTTATTGCTAATTTTACTTTCTCACGTTTTATTTGTATTAACTTTCATTCAACATTCACATAGATTTCATACGTATCTATATCGCTTAAATCAATTATACTTTAAATTTTCATCTTGGCAATGTCAGTTGATACACCTAAACCTCAATGAAAACACATTATTTCAATTCAACATCAAATAATATTATTGGCTCATAATTCTTTCACATTTAATCATCACATAGTCATATTTGTTTACACTTAGTCATTTTCCGTTGAACACATCAGAATAATAATGGTTACACAGTGGCCTTCACATAGTACAACCTCTGTAGCCAAAGTTATTTTATTCAGAAAATGGCCTTCACATAGTACCACACTTGTGTCCGAAGCTATTTTATTCACAAAGTGGCCTTAACTTAGTACCACACTTGTGTCTAAAGCTATTATATTCACAAAGTGGCCTTCACATAATACCACACTTGTGTCCAAAGCTATTTTATTCCTAAGGTTCAACTGGGAAATTTCTCACTTAGCACCATGCCATGGACTTATTTCACTTAGCACATTGCCATGGACTTATTTCACTTAGATGCCATGGTCTTATTTCACTTAGCACACTGCCATGGACTTCTTTCACTTAGATGTCATGGTCTTATTTCACTTAGCACAGTGTCATATCCTAGATATGGTCTTACATGCGAATCACTTTTTTCACTTAGCATATTGCCATGGTCTAACCATGGTCTTTTACCGTCAATTCATATTACACTACGCAACGATCGTGATTGATCCTACGTTTTTACTCAATTCGAACGTTTACTTTAATTTTCACAATTTAATCAAATATATAATAATATTGCATAATTAACACAAATCATTAATGTTTATTAACATACAAACTTACCTCGACCTAAAATGGCAAAAATGACCAAATCGTCCAATACTCGTTTTCCCCCGTTCTAAGTCCGAACTTCATTTTTCTTGATCTATAATATCACATTCAACTTATTAAATTATTATACTATTGAAATCAGTCCAAATCATATTATGGCAAAATTACATTTTTGGCCTAAAAGTTTCACATATTTACAAATTTACCACTAGGCTCGTAAAATGAAATGTATCCATTTTCCTCAATACCCAAGCCTAGCCGATTCATATTCCCTCTTATAGCAGCCCACATTTTTCACTAAATCACATTTTCTACACATATTTTACAACTTTTACAAATAGGTCCTTTTATGAAATTTAATCAAAAATCACTTAGTAAAAGTTGTTTATCACACTCCAAACTTTCATATTCTTCCATAAAACATAAAAACATATGTACGACATCCATGGGTAAATTTTTTAACACAAAAATTTAAAATAATGGTAGAAATAGCTAAACCAAGTTACGAGGATCCCAAAAATGTAAAAATCATTAAAAACGGGGCTAGAACAGACTTACAATTGAGCTTGGAAGATTGAAAAACTCTAGCCATGGTTTCCCCTTGTGAAATTCGACCATGGGGTTGAACATGGACAAAAATTGGCTTTTAATTTTGTTTTTAATTCATTTTAATTACTAAATGACCAAAATGCCCCTAACTTAAGAATATTCTATTTCACCTATTTCATGTCCATTTTTGCCCAACATATTAACCAATGGTCTAATTCCATTTAAGGACCCCAAATTTAAAATGTCATAACAATTGGAGACCTGTAACATGTAGAACTCAACTTTTGCACTTTTTACAATTTAGTCCTTTTGACTAAATTCAGTGCTCAAACGTCGAAATTTTTGAACGAAATTTTTGCAAAATCATTCCGTGAAATCTTAGACCATAAAAATATAATAAAAATAAAATTTTCCCTCGTCAAATTTGTGGTCCTGAAACTACTGTTCCGACTAGGCCCAAAATCGGGCTGTTACAGTTAGTGGAATAAACTTCAGTGTCACGTTCATAGTAATTTTTTACTAGGTAAGTTCGTAAATTGAATTAAATTAAATTAATTTTTGTTTGTGTTTTATTACCTATTTATGTGTGTGTGATTAAGCTCATTTGCTTAATAAATGGTAAGCAATTAAATGAATTAAGTTTAAATGTTAATTAAGTTAAAAGTTACGTTTGAAAATGGAAAACTACATAGATGAATTCTTATGATGAAATAATGTGTTTATAATTAAATAATATAGATATGAAACATGGCTTGTATAAACCTCGTGAATGCTTAGGATACAAATGACATGTCATTAGGGTTATTACCATTTTGAGTGCTGATGTTGGATGTCCTACTAATGCCTGAGGTCCTACATTTGTTGCAGATTCTCTACAACTCGTATGAGCAGCATCATGTAGCCTAACATTCTAACCCATAGCTCATATGAGCAGGCCCATTTCATAGCTCGTGTGAGCACTTATAGTTACAGTCATAGCTTGTGTAAGCATTGTTCCTGTGTATCTAATATTATTTCATTTGGTTTATCGAATGCATAATGTATAAAATGAAACGGATATACGAAACAATTATATGAAATGAGACATTGAATGGAGAAATTGATATGAATTATTAAAATGAAATGTGATATACAAAATGACTGTGTGCTAAATGTGTAAAATGAAATGCTTATATGAAATAGATACACGAAATGGTTATATGAATTGATTGTATGAAAATATTTGTATGAAGTGTTTATACAAAATGTTTATATGGACATATATGTAAAAAGGGACAATTGAAATGAACACTCGAAATGAAATGTGAAATGTTAAATGAAGAGATGTGGGATAAATGGTGTATCAAATGTGTTTACTTCTACTTGTTTTATGACATGATAAAGTTATAAGTTTCATATATGTCAACTCACTAACCTTGTGAAACTTGTCATATGTATAGGTTAATAATGAACTCAAGACCCTGCTTATGAATTTAATTGCAAAATGTCTAATCTACAACCTTTATGGTAAGTTAAAGTTTAAGTTTAATATGAACTTATTAAGCAAAGGTTTTCTTACATCTGCTGTATTTTATTTCATGTAGATCATCAAAAGTTTATGTTGGTTAGAAGTTCAACTCAGAACTCACACTATTTATTCAACGATTCAGTATTAATTGTGATCATTTTTATTGAGGTTATAAGTGTCATGTACTAGGAGTTTTAAAGTTTACTTGTTCATATTTTTTTTTTGTTTTATGTTTTGGTTACGAAATGTTGTGAAAGTGTTTCTTATTTGGTACTTTTGGTATAGCCTTGTTCATGTATGCATATGTGAGTTGAACTATGCCTTGTGACATTGGTTTCAAATGTGGTAAGAGGTGTGGATGATAGTTACATGCTTATGATTAATGACTGTGAAATGGTTTAATCTTTGAATTGTGGTGCCAAAGAGGGCACATTGGTTAGCAACTTAGGTTGAATGATATATGATATATATTGACATGTTTTGATATGTTTTAGTCTGCTTTAAATAGGTGACTATTAATGGAATGGCTTGAAACTTAAGTAATGGTAATTGAAATAACTTGATTTTGAAGTTATTTTTGGTCCACATGGCCTGGGACACTGGTTGTCACACAACCGTGTGCTATACACTACCACCCCACATGACCGTGTGGTCTGTTTGATTTTAAGTGTGAGATTTTTCACATGGTTCACAAATGTCACATGGCCTAGCAACAGGACTATGTGACCTTATTTTCGAATTGTACATGTTTGAGGACACAAGTATATAGAGTAGGACCACATGGCCTCCTCCATGTCACACGACTTGGCCACACGATCATGTGACCCCTATTTATAGTATTTTTTTACATTTTTTTGTTTTATTTTAGATTAGTCCTTACTTATTTCTAAATTGATTTTTAGGTTCCGTAGGCCCGACTTAAGTTTCATTTTCCCATACGTGCTATGAATAGTGATTGGATATTGATTTATGATGAATAAGTTGAACTTTGAATTTTTTTGATTTACTATTGGACTTGTTAATCATTGTAGCATCCCATAATCTTAATTTGGAGACGGAGACTGGTTAAGGATGTTGCTGCTCACTTGTTCGACAGGTGTTGGAGGCAACAGTTAGACCCTAATTTGATCAGAACATTGCTTGTATTGCTACCTAAAATTCAAGGTCGTAAAATGATTACTCAATTTGGGCTGATCAGCTTGTGTACTGTGTTATACAAGATTGTCACTAAAACGATTGTTAATTGACTAAGACTGTTGATGGTGAAACTTACAAAGCATAACCAGGCGAGCTTTGTTGTGGGAAGAAACAATTTGGATAACATTGTTATTGATTAGGAGGCAATGCATTCCATGAGAAGTTTCAAATGAAGGAATTTTTGGATGGCTTTGAAGATTGATCTAGAAAAAACCTACGAAAGGATCTTATGAGATTTCATGAAGGATACTCTTTTAAAAGTTGGACTTCCACCATTATTGGTTATTGTGATATTAAATTACATGTTCTCATCTTCATTATAGATACTTTTGAGTGGTGCTGTTACCGATTCATTTAGGCCTCCATGTGGAATAAGGCAAGGAGATCTGCTCTTCCCTTATCTTTTTATAGTTTGTATGGAGTGTCTTGGACATCTTATTGAAAATGTAGTTTACTAGAAGAGTTGGACACCGTTGTTTTTATCAATGAGAGGTTTGGCACTGCCTTATCTATTTTTTTCGATGATCTTATTCTTTTCTATGAGGTATATAAGGGTCAGACGATCCATATAAATGATATTCTGAATATGCTTTATCATTTTTCTGAACAAAAGGTTAACAAAAGCAAGACACATGTACTTTTTTCACCCAGTACACCAGATTAATTAGCAACTGAAATTTTTAGTGATGTTGGGTTTGTATGAGTGGTTGACCTTCGTAGGTATCTTGGCATGCCTCTACTACACAAAGGAGTGGTGATGAATACCTTCAAATTTTTGTTTAATAAAGTTTGAAATAAAATCAATGGGTAGGAAGCAAGAATGCTTTCTATGGCAGACAGAATCACATTGGTAAAGTTCATCTTATTAGTTATACCTAAGGACTTCATGAGTACAGTTCGTATACATGTTTCTATTTGCAATGAAATTGAAAAACTAGCTCGTCATTTTATTTGGAGAGCTAATTCGGAATAAAAAAAGTCGACCCTTTTGTCTTGGGGTGATTGTTGTTGTCCACTTGATGCTAGAGGTATCCATTTGAGAAATTTAGCTTATCAAAACAAAATGTTCTTATTAAAACTAGGCTTCCAGTTACCCGCCAATATGGATGGCTTATGTGTTTGAATCTTGAAGAATAAGTATTATACCAAGGGGTGTTGCCAGTATAAACCGCAATGAGTCATTTCTCATTCATTTAGAGGTCCTTGATGAAGTTTTGGTCAGATGTCATCGCCATTGTCTATTGGTCTATAGGGGATAGTCAGCTTATAAACTTCTGGAATGATATGTGGCTTTGACAAGTTGCACCCCTTAAAGCTTTTTATAAAGGTCCTAGGCATCTGGACGATACACTATGCGTATGCAATATAGTTGATGTTAATGGTTGTTAGGATTGGTCTTGATTAAGCGGTTTAATTCCTAGTCATATTAATGTGAATATAGTAATTGAATTGCCACCCTTATTTGCTACAGGGATGGATCGATTAGCATGGAAATGGATGAAAAAAGATGTTTTCTCCACTGTTAAAACTTATAGAAATCTCTATCCCATTGATACTAATGAATCCTACAATGTTTGGAAATTGATATGAAAGACTAAGGTGCCTCAAAAGGTTCGGGTATTTATTTGGTTCCTATGGAAAAATAGATTATTGACAAATGGGGAATGAATGAAAAGACATATGACCAATGAAAGTCATTGCCTTAGATGTGATAATGTATTTGGATCTGGGTCCATGCAATTCAGGACTGGCATTTTTAAAATCAGTTTAGCTTTCTATGGTGCCAAGACATGCTCATATCATCTTCTTTTCAATGCCTCTTAATGACCAGTTCCTATGAAATAGGCAGAATATAGAGTAGTCAGGATATTGAATGGCAGGCGCTCTTCCCCATTTTATGCTGGTTGCTATGGAAAAATAGAAATTATTTTATTTTTTCTAATAGCCATAATTGTGTACAAGATCTTGTGGATACAGGTTTTACTTGGCTGAGGAGTTATGCAATATCAATTTCCAATTCTCTTCAACCTAATCCTATGGTCACTACTATACATTGGCTACTATCAGAGAGAGGATGGGTTAAACTCAACATGAACGGGGTGGCATCATCAAATAGTTCCAACGCTTCTATTAGAGGAGTGTCTGGAGATTCAAATTGGTTGTGTGGTTACTCAATGATGATCTATAAGGACACAATATTTAGGACTAAAGTAAGGTCTATTTTAGAAGGATTATGCATACCATGGGAGAAGGAATTCAAACAAATAGATATAGAGTGTGATAATGCACTTCTAGTAGAATCCTTCTTAGCTAGTGGCTCCACCAATAGTATGATGGTGGAATTATGCATAATCCATCAACTACTATGTCATAAATGGAAAGTACTAGTTCGCTTGTAACGCCTCGATTTTTGGGCCTGGAAGTATTAGGCCTTGAGTTTGGGTTCGGGTGGAAAATGACCCGAATAATTTGGATGTTATTATTATTATTTCATATGTTTAGTTTAGCAATTAAATAAATTACGAAGGGTTTATGGTGTGGGAAAAAAGGACCAAGAGTAAATCTAATTCGAGGAAATTCCTGAATTTTAATTTTGGGAGAGAGGGTTCTGGCGATATGGGCTTTTAAAGTTGAGGTGGTAAAATAGGACACAAAAAGATCTGTGGTAAAGTGGAATGTGGCGCCACCTAGGTGTTTGGGGAGTGACGTGTGGATGATTAGGGGGAGCCAGAGTTCAAGTCACAAGGTAAGCGTGTTGTTACTTTTATTTTTGTGTGCATGTGCCGGCATGTGATAGAGCTTAAGTGGAAATTTGGCTAGGGCTTTAGGAAGGTTGGGCCGTGGGTCTGAATGGCCATTAGGGAAAGCTTTATTTTGTTTTTGTTTTTCTGAATTAGGGTTAGCCACCTAGAGCCTTCCCTTTTATTCTATTCTCTTCTCAGTATCTCAAAAAGCCGAAAAACGCAAAGTTAGATCTCCTGAGTGCCGAATTCTTCCTTCTCTTTTCCTCTCTTCTTCTATTTTCTTTTTCTCCTTCTTTTCTTCTCTAGCCAAAACATTCCTCCCATTCTACTCATCTCCTCTTTCATTCCCATTCTTTTTTAAACCTCAATAGCCGATTGCCATAAAAGCCGAAATCTGAAAAGTTGTTTCTTTTGCCGATTTCTTCTAGCCAAAATCTTCCTATTTTCTTCATCTCTTTTGGTCGATTTTCACATCCTCTAAACCTCAACTCGGAAATACCACTGTAAAAACCACCATACGAAATCATCTTCGTCTTCACAGTTCCGAAAGCTGAAAACACCATAGTTTTTAGGGACATATAGCCAAATCTTTAGATCTCTAAGATTCAATTTCTGCAAGTGTTTAAGGGTTGGATCTGCATCAGATCTGAGTAGAAACTGAAGTGGAATCGTTTTGGTTGAAAGAACCTATGGTAAGTATTCAGATCTATTATTTATGTCGGGTTTTAGAAAAGTTGGAATCCCTAATGGCATAGGGAGGCTGTCGAATGGAGCTTAAGGCTCTAAAGGTTGTAACAATTGATTTGTTTTGGTGTTAGTGTGATCTAGAGGCTTCTGATCGAAGGCTTGGACAAGTGGAACGACTAGATCGAGATCTAATCACTAGTTTTAGCAAAGGTAGGATCTCAAGGGCCATATGTATTGATGGCCGATTATGGTAAGTAAGTTTATGATGTTTTCCATTATAATTTGGATCGGATATATCTAGTGACCGGTTGTAGGATATCATGGGAGATTTCGGTAGCAGTTGTCGCAAATCAGGCGTGTAAACGACACCCACTAGTAGACTGGACCAGCAAAAGCCGAAAAGCTGAAATGCCGAGAACTTGCGAGCGTGCGAGCGCTTGTGGGATTGTTTGTATTGATAATTTTGGTAACTTCAATGGTAAGATTGCAAAGTCCGCAACTTCGTGCACCTCGGTGAATTTGGGCTTCGATGGGCCAAAATTGGGTAATGAGCAATGGGCCCATTTCGATAAAAATGTCCGGTAACTATTCTGAAGACACGTTAAAAACTGTAATGAGCATGAAACCCTAAAAAGACTGATAAAATTACTGAAATACATCTGTAAGGTAGGATTACCGTAATACCCCTAAAGGGGTAAGTTTACGATTACGCCCCTCGAGGGTAAATAACTGTTCTTACACTGTAATCTAACTCTCTTTCTGAAGCATGCCTTGTTAATTATATATATATTCTGCATACATGTCATACGGCATGGGGTTGGGTTTTGTTATGGAGGAAGAACCGGTTCTGGTGGCTGTACCACATATTCTGATATAAGCAGCTTTACTGCAGATTATAGTTAGTGCCGTAACCGGTGCTAACACTGTAAGTGTAGGGATGGCGTGGGTGATTTATTCCCCACAGGAAGTGTAGGGATGGACGGAGGCAAGTGCAAGGTTGGATGGGGTTATCATGCATTAATCATATGACACTATTTTGTTATGGGCCTAACTGTGTTAAGATGGGCAAGGCCTAACATATCTCGACTTATAATAGGGCTACGGCCTAGATTGACACTGATATGGGCAAGGCCCAGTATACTCTGATATTGTAAGGGGCTATGGCCTAGATTAATATTGATATGGGCTAAGGCCCAGTTAACTCTGATTTCTGAATAGGGCTTATGCCCAGTAGAGCTTGAACTATTTAGGCTCTGGTTGGGATACTTTACACACTGAGTTTTCCAAACTCACCCCCTTTTTCCCATCTTTGCAGGTGAGCCTTAGATCGGTGGACTTGGAGCTGGAGGGATTCAGAGTGGCCATGTGGACTGTTTAAAATAAGCGTTTATACCTTCACTTTTATTTTAGATTATTTCCTTTATGTTTTCGGGTTTTAATTTGTAATAAGGCTGCTTTAATTATTTTTAGTTGTTTTTAGTATATTTTGTTAGCTTAGATATGATATTGTTTTAACTGTTTGAAATTGAATAGCTCTAGGGCACTTTTTAAAAAGGTTACTTGATTTCAAAATATCGCGATAACAAAGCAAGGCTTCCGCAATGAAAACGTTTTCAAAATTAATAACCTTTTCAAATGGTTTTAAACGAATTGGTTTTCCCTAAACAATCACTCAGTTAAAGTGTGGCAATGGTTGTGTGCATGTCTAGGATTGGATCTGTAAAGAGATGGGTACTTAAGCAGTCTAATTGACTCACCTCCTATTTTCTGGCATCCTACCTGGTGCACAGCTTCCATTCACTTTAATCTTTAACGAAGATATTCTTTAATCACTAAGAAAGATTTTAGATAAGACATGACCTATACAGTAACGCTTCAATGTGACACACTGGATTCGACCGTAACGTCTGGGCCGAGTTTGGGGTGTTACATTTAGTGATATCAAAGCCTGGTTGCAACAACTTGGCTGTGGATCAGGGTTCGAAAAGTTTTTCGAAAAAATTTGCTAAACTTAGGCCCAAGAAGGGTATTTTGGAAATGGTTTTGGAAAATTCTTTTCGAAGATATTTTACAAGGTATACATATTTTAAGGTTCAATCTTAAAATGGTTTAAGTTTTTCTGGATTTCTGAAATTTGATAACCGAAGAAGTGACACACTGAATCCCCGACACCAAGTCTCTAAGTATTTTTATTCTGTACTGTACTGAAATATTGTTATACTACTATAGATAGTACTGAGACCCTACTATTATTCTGTAGTTAGGGTAATACTGAAACTGTAGAAACTGAGATAGTAGGGAAAACTGAAAACTTTAGAAGACTGAGACTGTAGCTAGGATATGATACTGCGAAAACAAGAACTTTGAAATACTCTTTATGCATAGGACATCTATATAAATACTGAAATTTTTGAATCGAGATCTTAGTAGTTATTGTTATGCATGCTGATAATGTAGAGTGTTGATATGGATTTTGAGGGTAAGCGAAGTCTACCAACTTCATGTAGCGGTAACTCGGAGCTTGGGACTGAGGCACTGGCCGAGTTAGTAAGGAAAGTGGTAGAAGAAGTATTGGAGACCAAGGTTAAGGAAATTAGGGAAACGCTTCAAGCGGGGTGCTTGGAGTGTAAGAAGAGGAAGGATTCTAGTTCTCGGAAGACCGAGCCTCGTTCTATGAAACATGTTAAGACACGACCAAACTTTCCAACCTGAAAAAACTGCAACGGGCGTCATCCGGGTGAATGCCATAGGAAGACAGGAGCATGCTTTAGATGTGGGTCCAAGGAGCATCGAGCTCAGGATTGCCAAGCTTATTTTATTTAAGTGTGTGTTACGAGTTGTATGCATACTTGATAGATGTTTCTTTACTTTGGTAATTAGACGTTCTGGGTCGTACTAAGAATTATTTTTAATTAGAGTGCGCAGCAGAAGCATAGTGGTTTGACTTGAGTAATACGGTTAGTTGATAGTTTGAAAATTTTGAGGACGAAATTTCTTTAAGGGGAGTAGAGTTGGAACGCCCAATTTTTAGGCCTAGAAGTATCGGGCCTTGAGTCTGGGTTCGGGTGGAAAACGGCCCTAATAATTTGGATATTATTATTATTTCGTATGTTTAGTTTAGTAATTAAATAAATTACGAAGGGTTTATGGTGTGGGAAAAAAGGCCCAAGAGTAAATTTAATTCGAGGCAATTCCTGAATTTTAATTTTGAGAGAGAGGGTTCTGGCGATATGGGCTTTTAAAGTTGAGGTGGTAAAATAGGATAATAAAAGATATGTGGTAAAGTGGCATGTGGCGCCATCTAGGTGTTTGGGGAGTGACGTATGGATGATTAGGGGGAGCCAGAGTTCAAGTCACAAGGTAAGCGTGTTGTTACTTTTATTTTTGTGTGCATGTGCTGGGCATGTGATAGAGCTTAAGTGGAAATTCGGCTAGGGCTTTAGGAAGGTTGGGCCGTTGGTCTGAATGGCCATTAGGGCAAGCTTTATTTTCTTTTTGTTATGGCCATTAGGGTTAGCCACCTAGAGCCTTCCCTTTCATTCTATTCTCTTCTCAGTATCTCAAAAAGCTGAAAAACGCAATGTTAGATCTCCTGAGTGCCAAATTCTTCCTTCTCTTCTCCTCTCTTCTTCTATTTTTTTTCTCCTTCTTTTCTTCACTAGCCGAAACATTCCTACCATCCTACTCATCTCCTCTTTCATTCCCATTCTTTTCTAAACCTCTATAGCCAATTGCCATAAAAGCCGAAATCCCAAAAGTTGTTTATTGTGCCGATTTCTTCTAGCCAAAATCCTCCTCTTTTCTTCACCTCTTTTGGTTGATTTTCACATCCTCTAAACCTTAACCCCTGTCGGCAATACCACTGCAAAAACCACCATACCAAATCATCTTCCTCTTCACAGTTCCAAAATCAGAAAACACCATAGTTTTTAGGGACATACAGCCGAATCTTTACATCTCTAAGATTCGATTTCTGCAAGTGTTTAAGGACTGGATCTGCATCAGATCTGAGTAGAAACTGAAGTGGAATCGTTTTGGTTGAAAGAACGTGTGGTAAGTATTCAGATCTATTCTTTATTTCGGGTTTTAGAAAAGCCGAAATCCCTAAAGGCATAGGGAAGCTGTCAAATGGAGCTTAAGGCTCTAAGGGTTGTAACAATTGATTTGTTTTGGTGTTAGTGTGATCTAGAGGATACTGATCGAAGGCTTGGACAAGTGGAACGACTAGATCGAGATCTAGTCACTAGTTAATAACTGTAAGTATTCTGAAGACACGTTAATAACTATAATGAGCATGAAACCCTAAAAAGACTGATAAAATTAGTAAAATACCTCTGTAAGGTAGAATTATCGTAATACCCCTAAAGGGGTAAGTTTACGATTACGCCCCTTGAGGGTAAATAACTGTTCTTACGTTGTAACTTGACTGTCTTTCTGAAGCATGCCTTGTTAATTATATATATTACATACATGTCATACTGTATGGGGTTGGGTTTTGTTATGGAGGAAGAACCGGTTCTGGTGGCTGTACCATATATTCTGATATAAGCAGCTTTGCTGCGGATTATAGTTAGCGCCACAACCGGTGCTAACACTGTAAGTGTAGGGATGGCGTGGGTGATTTATTCCCCACAGGAAGTGTAGGGATGGACAGAGGCAAGTGTAAGGTTGGATGGGGTTATCATGCATTAATCATATGAGACTGTTTTGTTATAGGCCTAACTGTGTTAAGATGGGCAAGGCCCAGCATATATCTACTTGTAATAGGGCTACAGCCCAGATTGACACTGATATGGGCTAGGCCCAGTACACTCTGATAATGTAAGGGGCTATGACCCAGATTAATATTGATATGGGCTAAGGCCCAGTTAACTCTGATTGCTGAATAAGGCTTAGGCCCAGCCGAGCTTTAACTGATTTAGGCTCTGGTTGGGATACTTTACACACTGAGTTTTCCAAACTCACCCCCTTTTTCCCATCTTTGCAGGTGAGTCTTAGATCGGTGGACTTGGAGCTGGATGGATTCAAAGTGGCCATGTGGATTGTTTAAAATAAGTGTTTATACCTTCACTTTTATTTTAGATTATTTCCTTTATGTTTTCGGGTTTTAATTTGTAATAAGGCCGCTTTAATTATTTTTAGTTGTTTTTAGTATGTTTTGTTAGCTTAGATATGATATTGTTTTAACTGTTTGAAATTGAATAGCTCTAGGGCACTTTTTAAAAAGGTTACTTGATTTCAAAATATCGCGATAACAAAGCAAGGCTTCCGCAATGAAAACGTTTTCAAAATTAATAACCTTTTCAAATGGTTTTAAACGAATTGGTTTTCCCTGAACAATCACTCAGTTAAAGTGTGGCAATGGTTGTGTGCATGTCTAGGATTGGATCCGTAAAGAGCTGGGTACTTAAGCAGTCTAATTGACTCACCTCCTCTTTTCTGGCATCCTACCTGGTGCACAGCTTCCATTCACTTTAATCTTTAATGAAGATATTCTTTAATCACTAAGAAAGATTTTAGATAAGACATGACCTATACAGTAACGCTTCAGTAAAGTGTCACTCTACATGGTCGTAGGCTTTACTCATATTCGACTTTAAAGAAAAAGACCCATGTTGACCTAACCGCCTATTCTTAATGAAGTGAAGAAGCTCAGAATAGCCACAACATTACCAGAAATAAGCCTACCAAGTACAAATGCACTTTGTGCCTCATCGATACACAAGTGAATCACTTTTTGAAATCTATTAACCAACATCTTTGAGGCAATTTTAAATAGAACATTACAAAGACTTATCGGTTGACAATGAGCCATAGTACATGGATTACTAATTTTCGAGATTAGAATAATATGCATATGATTAATAGAGGATAAATCCACATCACCTTTAATAATGCTAATGTAAAAATTTGAAACATCCTGTCTCATGATATTCCAAAATTGCTAATAAAACATGGCACCAAGACCATCTTCCCCACATGCCTTGAGAGGACTCATGAATTTTAGAGTAGTGAACATAGTTCTCCTCAGTATACGCACACTCCAAATGGGTATTCATAGCAGCAGAAATGCAACTCTCCACACCTACAAGGACTTCAATAGGAGTCGATGTTCCATGTGAAGAAAAAAGGTCCTTAAAGTAATCAGTGGCAACCCATACATCATCACTATTGCCTCCACCACCAAACCAGTATTATCCTCCAATCGATTGATAATGTTCCTTTGACATCGTTGGGACACAACTCGATGGAAAAAAGCTGAATTTCTATCCTCGTGCTTTAATCAATTAACCATCGCCTATTGTTCCCAATAAAGCTTCTCCTTATCATATTCTAGATTCAAAACTAACTTCACATCCACAATTTCACCCAGCACCTCTTCTGTTGGTACCAACCTATTTAATACAGCAAGTTAATTCTAAAGGTCAATCTCCGTTAGTCTTTTGCATTATTAAACTTTTCGGGTCCAAACCAACAACCCATCACAAATGACGCACAATCTCTCTGTCCCTCCAAACCCTCCCAAAGCTTTTTGATCTCAGCTCTACATAATTCTTCTAATAACCATGCTAATTCAAATCTCAAAAACCTTTGACCAACAGGCAGACCATCGCCAGTGGCAGTATCAACCATGATAGGGCAATGCTCCTAAAAAGGCCACGACTAATGAGAGATTGGAAACTGAGGAAACAAATTCAACCAAAGCTCATTGGTAACCCCTCTATCAAGCCACTATTGAATATTATTATGCATCATTTTACCTTGCTCCTAAATAAACCACACCCCATTATATCCCAAATCCTTTAAAGAAAAATCTTCCAGAGCACTTTGAAAAGCATGCTTTTGACGATCGCTACACACCAAACTACATTGCTTTTCAAAAGAGTACGTAATTTTATTAAAATTGCCAAAACCTAACCATGGCACTTTTGGAAAATCATTTAATTGTCACAAAAGATTCCAAGAATCAACCGTTCTCTGTCCCCCAAGAGCCCCATAAAATCTCGTACACCTCCAACACTTGCCATCGGCGTCCTCTTTAACCAAAACATCAATGTGACTATCTGAAAAAGTCTTCAAAGAGACAATACAATGTTGCTTCCACTCAAATGTAAGACCCCTACTCCCGACAGAACCAACATCCACACCATGTTGAAAACTACACATCAGACAAACCTTCTCCATACAATCATTCTATAATTTTGTTTCAACTAAAAAAATATAAAGGGTTAATATCCCTCACCACAGGTTGAAGACAACAAATTGTTTGAGGATTCCCCAAACCCCAGATGTTCCAGCAAAAAAGTTTCACGGCGACCGACTAGTCTACTGTAACACACCTCACTTGTATTCAACGTTGGAATAGGATTACAAGGTGTTATTAGACTTACATTACAAACAATCATACAATTTCAAGTCATAAATTTCAATCAAATTAAAACCATTTACTTTCAGTCATAAAGTCGTTAATACGAGCCTACGAGACTAAAATCATGCTTTGGAAGTAATATGGGATTAAATCGAGTACTTAGGGAATATTTATAAAAATTAGAATATTTTTGCCATGTACAGGGGTCACAAGACGGTGTGGTTTGGGACTCGCCCATGTGGGTAGGCCATGTGATCACACACACCCATGTCCCTAACCTGTGTAACTCTCTGTTTTGCAAGGCATGAACAGATCGAAGTCACACGGCCAAGCCACATGCCCGTGTGCTAGGCCATATGATTAATTAATTACCATAAAATAGGTGCAAACTTCACACGACCAGGACACACGCCCATGTCTAGGGCCATGTCCCTCACACGGCTAAGATACATGCTCCTGTCTCTACTCGTGTGCTCAATTCTAAGCATTCTGTTTCTCAAAATTAAGGTGTACGGGACACACAGACGAAGCACATGCCCATGGGGCAGGCTGTGTGTGACACACAGCCTAGACACACGCCCATGTGTCTACCCGTGTGGACAAAAATAAAGGCTATCTACCAAGCCAATTTGCCACCCTCATTTACAGACACATACACAACATCAAATGGCACAAATCATAGCATACTTAGGCAACCAAAACATCCATAATCAAGGCTAAAACATGTCATTTCAATACCTAACATATTTACAACATCATATTTCACCAATCCAAATCATACCAATCTCACATTCTACAAGCTCCAATATGGCTACCATTAATATGCATTGTATCATATAGATCTTTTAGCATACCAATAAATCAAACTCAATCATTTAACAACAAAGCTATATAGCCATAAATAAACATATAGCGAACCATTACAAAACACATAAACAAAAGGCATTAGCACATTTACTTATATAAATAGGCTTACAACCATTTTAGACAAAATAAGCCAATTACATGGCTAAATACCAAATCACCTTAAACAAATATAAGCCAACACATTTGGCCAAATGCATAATGACACATCTATCCACAATGACAAAGTCCCTATACATGCCATATACTCAAAATGTTAAAAATCATCGATACCCAAAATGACAGTTTGATAGTGTGATGCGATCTTCGACGATCTCCAATTCGAGCTAGCTTGTTAACACTATAAAACATGGGAAAGCGAAACAAAGTAAGCTATATAGCTTAGTAAGCTCGTATGAAAGAAGTAAAAAATTCTGACCATACATTTAACATTCAAGTAATATATTATAAGATAATGTAATTTACCATAATCTCATGACCATAATTCATTCCATCACAAACTCACCTTGAAATCATCATTTCACAAATTTAATAATCATAAGCTTTATGTACATACCTGTACCATCTAGAAAAAATTCCATACTTATTCTCATCATTGGCATACCCAAAGAACCACTCAGAATAATAATATTGGATACTCGGGAAACTTTGCACACAAGGTGTCACATATGTAGTCATTTCTACCTCTATCTCATAACACATATATACTCACTCTCGAGCCATCAACGGGCCTACTCACACAAGCTTTCAGTCAAAATGTAGCTACACGGTGCTGCTCACACAAGCTGTCAAGTAACCACAACATAATCCAGTATACCCAGCCACCGGTAGGACTTACAGGACCAGCACCCGAATCACATAACATAATACCCTAGTGACATGTCACGTGTATCCTAATCTATTCTTAAGGTTCAATTGGGATTTGTCGCTTGCAAAAACTTTGTCGAACGTGTCCATAGAGTCATTTACACAATTCATACAAAATTAAAGCATTTAAAATACAATTATAATAAAGCTTATTTACATACGAATTTACCTCGAGTGCAAAAACAGCAAAAAGGGATCTATTCGTCAATTATTTTGTTTTTACCCCGATCTAGATCCTAATTTTTTTTCTTGATCTATAATACCACATTTAACTCATCTAATCATCAAGCTATTCAATTCAGTGCAAAATTACATTATGGTAAAAATTACATTTTTGCCCCTAACATTTCAACAATTTATGATTTAGTCCCTAGGCTCGTAAAATGAATTTCATTCAATTTCATCACAACCCAAGCCTAGTCGAATATTACTTGTATTCATAATAGCACACATTTTTCTTTTATTCACACTTTTCTACACATTTTATAACCTTTTTACAAATAAGTCCCTCTTTAACGTTTTTATCGAAAATCACTTTACAAATGTTCTTTATCTAACAAAAAACATGCATTTTCTATCATCAAACATCAAAATAGAAACACATCCAACATAGGTAAAATTTTATACTTTAACTTTCTTTCAAATTCGTCCTTGGAATAGCTAGATCAAGTTACAACATTCAGAAAAACATAGAAATCATTAAAAATAGGACAAAAATGGACTTACAATTGAGCTTGAAAGTTGGCCAAACCCTAGCTATGGCTTCTCTTCAAAAATTCGGCTAGGGTGACTAAATTGAAGAAGATGGACATCTTTTATTTGGTTAATTTGTCTTTATTTACCAAATTACTAAAATGCCATTATTGCATAACTTTAAAATTTCATCTAGCCTTGTTCATTTTTGTCCACCCAAAAATTAAATGGTCTAATTACCAATTAAGGACTTCTAATTAAAATCTCACAGCAATTAGACACCTTTAACTTATAGTGTAACAACCTAATTTTGGGTCTAGTCAGAATAGTGGTTTCACGGCCACAAATCTGACACATAAAAATTTATATTTCTTATAGTTTTATGGTCTACAGTTTTATCAAATGATTCTGTGAAAATTTTGTTTGAAAATTTTGACGTTTGAGCACTCAATTTAGCAAAAAGGACTAAATTGCAAAAAGTGTAAAACTTGAGTTCTAGATGCTAGAGGTGTCTAATTCCTATGAAATTTTAAATTAAAGGTCCTTAGATGGTAATTAGTTAGATGGTAATTAGACCATTTGTTAAGTTAATGGATAAAAATAGACATGAAGTAAGAGAAATTTTATGTTTAAATTAAGGGCATTTTGGTTATTTGGATAATAAATGAATTAATAAGAAAAACAAAAGCCAATTTTTGCTCATATTCTTCCTTGTGGCCAAAATTTGCAAGGGAGAATATAGCTAGGGTTTTTCAAGCTTCCAAGCTCAATTGTCAGTTCATTGTACCCCCATTTTTAATGATTTTCATGTTTTTGAGATCCTTGTAAACTAATCTAGCTATTTCAAGGACTACTTTGAAGTATGGTCAAAGTTTACAATTTTACACATGATAGATATTTGTACATTTTGATGTCTAATGGTAGAAAATGCATGTTTGTGTTAGATAAACAACTTTTACTAAGTGATAAAATAAGTAGTAAAAGTGCGATTAAGAGGAAAATGTGGGCTAGTATAAGTATGAAAATGGTTCAACTAGACTTGGGTTTTGAAGAAATTGAATACATTTTTTTTACGAGCCTAAGGACTAAATTGTAAAAATGTGAAACATTAGGGGCAAAATTGTAATTTTGTCATAATATGATTTTTAGACTGAATTGAAAAATATGAGTATTAAATGAGTTAAATTTATTATTATAGATCAAGAAAAATGAGGTTCGGACTTAGATCGGGGAAAAAACAAAGTGTTTGACGGTCAAATTATACTAATTTTTGTACTGAGGTAAGTTCGCATGTAAATAATGCATTGTTATATTTATGCATTAAATGCGTTAATATTGTATGAATTATTATTGACTCTTTCGTCGTATTCGACAAAGTTTCAACAAACGAAATTCCCTGTTGAACCTTAGGAATAGAATAGGATACGAGTGACATGTCACTAGGAACCCATGTGTTTACGAGATCTGAGTGCTGGTCTCGTACATCCTACTAGTGGCTGGGTAGTTTGGCATGAGTTGCAGATACTTGACAGCTTGTGTGAGCAGCACTTTATAGCTATGTCCTGTCTAACAGCTTGTGTGAGCAGGCCCGTGAATAGCTCAAAAACGAGCCCATATGAATTATGAGATATGAGGTAGCTTTGGCTACATAGATGCCACTTATGTGCAAGATTTTCGAGTATTCGTTGATATTCTGAGTGCTCAACGGGAATGTCAAAGTTGAGAAAGACTATGGTTATGTTGCAAGTTGGTACAAGTATGTACGAAAAACTCATATGTAATGAACTCGGTATGTGATGAACTCTCGGTAAGGTTGTGATTGTGCAAATCTATGATTAGGAGATTTTAATAGCCTTTATGTTAACTTACATTATGTTAATTGTATGTTAAATGTGTGGTTATGATGCTTATTATTTGCATAGGAACTTACTAAGCTTTATAGCTTACTCCCTTTCCTTTCCTTTGTCTTATAGTGTCCCCAAGCTAGCTCACGGATCGGAGCTTGTCAGAGATCCACTCACACTATCAACAATTATTTTGGTATCAATGGTTTCAACATTTTGAGTTATGGCATGTATAGGGGACTTCACTGATGTCGGTAGCCTATGAATATCCGGATGTGTTTCTAGAGGAGTTTCTTGGGTTACCTCCGATCAGGAGGTTGAGTTTGTTATTGATTTAGTACCTGGGACTTCACTGATATCGATTGCTCCGTATAGAATGGCTCCAGCTAAGTTAAAAGAATTGAAATCTCAGTTGCAAGAGTTGACAGATAAGGGTTTTATGATACTAAGTTATTCTCCCTGGGGTGCTCTAATGTTATTTGTAAAGAAGAAAGATAGATCTATGAGACTTTGTATCGATTATCGACAACTAAACAAGGTGACTATAAAGAATAAGTATCCCTTGCCCAGAATTGATGACTTGTTTGATCAGTTGAAAGGAGCAACGGAATTCTCGAAAACTGATTTGAGATCTAGTTACTATTAGTTGAGAGTTAAAGAGTCGGATGTGTCGAAAAAGGCTTTCAAGACAAGGTATGACATTATGAATTTCTTGTTATGCCTTTCGGACTAACTAATGCTCCTGCAATTTTTATGGACTTGATGAATAGAATTTTCTGACCATATTTATATAAGTTTGTGGTTCTATTCATCGATGATATTCTGATTTATTCACGAGATGAGTCTAAACATGCCGAGCAATTAAGAATTGTATTGCAGACTGTGAGGGATAAGAAATTGTTTGCTAAATTTAGTAAAAGTGAGTTTTGGCTCCGAGAAGTTAGATTTTTGGGACATATCGTTTTAGGTGATGGTATTCAGGTTGATCCAAGTAAGATTTCGGCAATTGTTGATTGGAAACCACCAAGAAATGTATCTGAAATTAGAAGATTTTTGGGCTTAGCTAGTTATCACCGAAATTTTGTCAAAGGATTTTCGATGATTGCTACTCCTATGACCAAGTTGTTGCAAAAAGATGTTAAATTTGAGTGGTCCGAAAAATGTCAGCAAAGTTTTGAGAAATTGAAAGCATTACTGACTAAGGCACCAGTTTTGGTACAACCTGAATTGGAAAAGAATTTGTAATTTATAGTGACGCATCATTGAATGGTTTGGGTTGTGTGTTGATGCTAGATGGCAAAGTGATAGCTTATGCCTTGAGATAGTTGAAACGCATGAGATGAATTATCCGATGCATGATTTGGAATTGGCCGTCATTGTTTTTGCTTTGAAAATTTGCCGTCATCAATTGTACGGTGACAAATGTCATATCTTTACTGATCGTAAGAGTTTAAAATATTTGATGACTTAGAAAGATCTAAACTTGCGACAACGGAGATGGCTCGAGTTACTGAAAGTTTATGAACTAGTGATTGACTATCATCCGAAAAAGGTTGTAGCGCCCCAATTTTCGGGATTTTCAAGATTTCTGTAATTTTTAATGAATTTTAGAAATACTGTGTTTCGACTGTCTAGTGTGGGTCTGAGTTTTTTGGTGGGCCTTTAAAAGGCCCAAGACTAAATTTAATTCGAGGCAATTCTTGAATTTTAATTTTGGAGAGAGAGGGTTATGGCGATACGGGCATTTAAAATTGAAGTGGTAAAATAGGACACAAAAAGATCTATGGTAAAATGGAATGTGGCGCCACCTAGGTGTTTGGGGAGTGACGTGTGGATGATTAGGGGGTGCCAGAGTTCAAATCACAAGGTAAGCGTGTTGTTACTTTTATTTTTGTGTGCATGTGCCGGCATGTGATAGAGTTTAAGTGGAAATTCGGCTAGGGCTTTAGGAAGGTTGGGCTGTGGGTCTGAATGCCAATTAGGGCAAGCTTTATTTTCTTTTTGTTTTTCCGAATTAGGGTTAGCCACCTAGAGCCTTCACTTTCATTCTATTCTCTTCTCAGTGTCGTAAAAAGTCGAAAAACACAAAGTTAGATCTCCTGAGAGCCGAATTCTTCCTTCTCTTCTCCTCTCTTCTTCTATTTTATTTTTCTCCTTCTTTTCTTCTCTGGCCGAAACATTCCTACCATTCTACTCATCTCCTCTTTCATTCCCATTCTTTTCTAAACCTCTATAGCCGATTGCCATAAAAGCTGAAATCCTGAAAGTTGTTTCTTGTGCCGATTTCTTCTAGTCAAAATCCTCCTATTTTCTTTATCTCTTTTGGTCGATTTTCACATCCTCTAAACCTCAACCCTGTCGGCAATACCACTGCAAAAACCACCATACCAAATCATCTTCCTCTTCACAATTCCAAAAGCCGAAAGCACTATAGTTTTTAGGGACGTATAGCCGAATCTTTAGATCTATAAGATTCAATTTCTGCTAGTGTTTAAGGGCTGGATCTACATCAGATCTGAGTAGAAACTGAAGTGGAATCGTTTTGGTTGAAAGAACCTGAGGTAGGTACTCAAATCTATTCTTTATTTCGGGTTTTAGAAAAGCCAAAATCCCTAAAGGCATAAAGAGGCTGTCGATTGGAGCTTAAGGCTCTAAGGGTTGTAACAATTGATTTGTTTTGGTGTTAGTGTGATCCAGAGGTTGCTGATCGAAGGCTTGGACAAGTGGAATGACTAGATCTAGATCTAGTCTCTAGTTTTGGCAAAGGTAGGATCTCAAGGGCCATATGTATTTATGGCCGATTATGGTAAGTAAGTTTATGATGGTTGCCATTGTATTTTGGATCTGATATGTCTAGTGACAATTGGAGGATATCATGGGAGATTTCGGTAGCAGTTGTCTCAAATCAGGTGTGTAAACGACATCCACTCATAGACTAGATCGGTAAAAGCTGAAAAGCCGGCATTTTGTGAACTTGCGAGCGTGCAAGTACTCGTGAGATGGTTTGGTTGTTAATTTTGATAATCCCAAGCGGTATGATTGCAGAGTGCACAATTTAGTGCACTTCGGTATATTTGGGCTTAATGGGCCGAAATCGGGTTAATGGGCCAATGGGCCCAATTCGGTAAAAACGTTCGGTAAGTGTTTCTGTTAATGTGTTAATGGCTGTAATATGAGTGTAAACCCTAAAATAGTTAAATTTACTAAAATACCCCTAAGTACGAAAATTACTATTATAGCCCTAGGTGCAAAATTACCATTATACCCCTAAGGTTAATTTTCACTGAAATGCATGATATTCTGATTATGTTTGTTGTATGCCATGACATGTATATCTGTTGCATGGGATATGGGTTATGTTGATGGAGGAAGCGTTCTGGTGGCTCTGCCACAAATATCTGTTTCTGGTGGCTCTGCCACAATATTTGTATTTGGTGACTCTGTCACTATATTGTTCTGGCAGCCATGCTGCAAATTTTGTAACGTTTAGCGGATGGGTGGGTCGAGTAGTCTCCCCACATGGTGTAAGGTTGGCACGGGGCTGTATACGGATGGATATGGGTTGGGTTTTCTGCAAACAAGATATATTTGTTCTGTTTCTATTATGGGCCTATGGGCTTCATTCTGAATTCTGTATACGGCCAAGGACCAACTTAATCTGTTTCTGTGGTTTGAACTGATCTGGACTATGTTGGGTTATTTTAAATACTGAGTTTTCCAAACTCACCCCTTAATTTTATCCGTGCAGGTAACCCCCAACCATAATGGACTTGGAGCTGAGAGGAATTCCAAGTGGCCACATGGTTTGCAAGCTTAATTTTCTTCTTATGACTGGATTAGTTTCATTTACGTTAATTGCTTTGGGTTTTAAGTTGTAATAAGGCCGCTTTAATTATTTTTAATTGCTTTAGTATGATTATTAGCTTAGGCATGATATGGATTTAAATGTTTGAAATTGAATAGCTCTAGGGCGCGTTTTTAATAGAGATTACCTGATTTCAAAATATCGTGAAACAAGATAGAGCTTCCGAAATGAAAATGTTTTCAAAAATTAATAAGTGTTTTCAAAGGATTAAAATGAAATAGTTTTTCCTGAACAATCATTCAGTTAAAGTGTGGCAATGGTTGTGTGCATGTCTAGGAGTGGATCCGTGAAGAGCTTGGTACTCAAGCAGTTTAATAGACTCAGCTCCTCTTTTTCCGGCATCCTACCTGGTGCACAGCTTCCATTCACTTTAATCTATAACGAAAATACCCTTAAATCATTAAGAAATATTTTAGATAAGGCATGACCTATACAGTAACGCTTCAATGTGACACACCGAATTCTTCCGTAATGTCTGGGCCGGGTTTGGGGTGTTACATTTAGTGGTATCAGAGCTAAGTTACAACAACTCGGCTGTGGAATGGGTTTAAAAAAATTAGATTTTCTTCCTACAAATAAATGATTTCAAGGGTAGCATATCCGGTTTTCTAAAATTTGATTCTGAATAGGTGGCACACCGAATCTCCGACCTAAGTCTGTAAGTATCATTTTGAATTTTTCTAAATATTTCTGAATAATCAGCTATATGCTTGTACTGAAACCTTATTATGATACTCTAGTTAGGGTAATGATGGAACTGTAGAAATTTTTGGATAAGTAGACTAAAGACTATAGCTAGGCTACGATTTCGCGAAAACCAACACTCTGAATTACTGTTTGTTCATAAAACATCTGTAATACACAATGAAATATTTAATTGATACATAAAATTCGTAATCAGATAATATGACATGAGTACGAGACCAACTCGTGGAAGGGGCCGTGGACGCGGCCGAGGTAGTACACGGGTTGGGTCTTTGTCTTCAGGACATATGCCGGCAGTAGATGCACCGGTACCACCGGCAACAGAAGTGGAGTCTCATGATCGAGGTGCCGGGGATGACGCTCTATCTCAGGCAATGCTTCGTGTTCTAGAAAGGGTTGTCGGGGCAAGTACGGGTAACGGAATTCAAGGATCTATTTCTGAACGACTCCGGGCTAACGGGGCGGAGATCTTTAGGGGCGTATTTGGTGTAGCCCCGAATATGGCTGAGTTTTGGTTAGAGGCTATGGAACAGATTATGGATGACTTAGATTGTTCCGTAGATCAGAAGGTGAAGGGAGCCATATCATTGCTATAGGATAAGGCTTATCAGTGGTTGCTCACTATGAGAGATGGGACCCCTACTGACAGGGTGACTTGGGAGCTGTTTAAGATGGTCTTCAAGGGAAAGTATGTTGGGGCAAGTTATGTGGACGCCCGCAGGAAGGAATTTCTGAATCTGGTTCAAGGGGTTAAGACAGTTGCAGAGTACGAGGCTGAGTTTCTGAGGCTGAGCCGGTATGCTGTTAGGATAGTTGCTACAGAGTATGAACGTAGTGTGTGCTTCAATGATGGTCTTAGAGATGAACTTAGGGTGCTAATTGCTCCGCAGAGGGAGCGAGACTTTGCTGCTTTGGTGGAGAAAGCTAAAATAGCTGAGGAGGTGAAGCGTACTGAAAGACAGAATCGTGAGAAGGATCGGAACCAATTTTGAAGGGATTCGGGACCCTCGGATGATGCAAATAGGAGTGCTAAAAGGGCAAGAGTAGAAGAGCCAGTTCGAGCAGTTCCGATGAATGTTGTTAGACCACTAGTTACCCGCAGAAAATAGACCACTAGTGCTAAAAGGGATTGTGGTAAGGTACATCTGGGCGACTGTAGGAAACGTTCTGGTACGTTTTCCCGGTGCGGATCTATGGAGCATAAAGTAAAGGACTATCCGTAGAAAATAGATCAGGTTCAAGTTGTAGAATGGCGAGTTGCTCAACCGGTGAGAGGTGGACCACAACCACCGAGAGGACATGGACAAGGTAGGGGCGGTAATGGAAATGGTCGGGGTCGAGGAGTACCAGGTAGAGGGGTCAAAAATGCTGAGGCTCGACAGCCAGCGTTGGTGTATGCAGCTCGTCGCTGAGAGGAGGGTGATGCACCTGACGTCATAACTGGTACGTTTTTGATTTCTAGCATGCCGTACACTACTTTGATAGATATTGGATCTACTCATTCGTATATTTCATGTGCCATATCTGGGTCGTTGGGTGTGCACTCTGAGGAGACAGTGAGTGGGGTATCTGTACTAAGTCCTTTAGGCCACTCAATTAGGGTAGACAAACTGTATAGAGACGTGCCTTTAGAAACTCAATGAAAGATTTTCTCTGAAGACTTGATGGAGTTACTGTTCAGAGAATTCGACCTCATTCTGGGGATGGATTGGCTTGTTAAGCATAGGGCAACTCTGGACTCTGCAACTACACGTATGGTGTTAAAGACTACTGAGGGTGAGGAGGTTATGATGATAGGTGAGTGAAGGGATTATTTGTCCAATGTGGTGTCGGCATTGAGAGCCGAGAAGTGGATTCATAAGGGTTGTGAGGCTTATCTAGCATTTGTGAGTCAGTCAGAGACTGAGGGTCTAACGATGGATAAAGCTAGAACCGTTAAGGAGTTCCAAAAGAGCTCCTGGGATTGCCTCCGAACCAAGAAGTCGAGTTTGGAATTGACTTGTTGCCTAGAACGGCACCAGTGTCCATCGCACCATACAGGATGGCACCGAAGGAGTTAGTGAAGCTAAAAGCACAGATTCAAGAGTTGTTGGATAGAGGCTTTATTATCCCGAGTGTGTCCCCGTGGGGAGCACTGGTTTTGTTTGTGAAAAAGAAAGATGGAACGATGCGGATGTGCATCGATTATCGGCAGTTGAACAAACTGACGATTAAGAATAAGTACCCTCTGCCAAGAATCGATGACTTGTTTGACCAACTTAGAGAAGCTTCGGTATTTTCCAAGATTGATCTTCGATCTGGATATCATCAATTAAGGGTCAAGGAGGTGGATATTCATAAGACGACATTCAGGACTCGATATGGTCATTATGAGTTTTTGGTTATGCCATTTGGGTTGACGAACGCTCCTGCAGCATTTATGGATCTGATGAATCGGGTATTCCAACCATTCTTGGACCGATTTGTGGTCGTTTTTATTGACGATATTCTGGTGTATTCTAAAACTGAAGAGAAACATGATAAACATCTCTGCATTGTGCTGCAAGTATTGAGGGAGAGGGAACTTTATGCGAAATTCAATAAGTGTGAATTCTAGTTGAGGGAGGTAACCTTCCTAAGTCATGTTGTCTCTGCTGAGGGGATTAAGGTGGACCCTTGAAAGATTGAAGTGATTCTGGAGTGGAAGCCACCTAGGTCAGTGTCAGAAATTCAGAGTTTCCTGGGTTTGGTAGGGTATTACAGAAGGTTTGTGGAAGGTTTTTCTGTGTTAGCG
Organism: Gossypium hirsutum; assembly: GCF_007990345.1. NCBI lineage: Eukaryota > Viridiplantae > Streptophyta > Magnoliopsida > Malvales > Malvaceae > Gossypium > Gossypium hirsutum. The sequence goes on from NC_053432.1 coordinate 31,736,118, forward strand.
CACCTATGACAAAGCTTATAAGGAAAGGAGCACTGTTTGATTGGACCGAGAAGCAACAGGAAGCTTTTGAGAAGTTGAAGGAAGTTCTGACCGAGGCACCTATATTAATTCAGCCGGAGTCTGGGAAGGATTTTACCGTGTATAGTGACACATCACATGTGGGTTTGGGCTGTGTGTTGATGCAAGAGGGTAAGGTGGTTGCTTATGCATCGTGACAGCTTAAGCCTCACGAGGTGAACTATCCTACTCACGACCTTGAATTGGCAGCAGTAATCTTTGCACTTAAGATTTGGAGACACTACCTGTATAGAGAAAGGTGTGTCATTTAACAAATCATAAGAGTCTCAAGTACTGCTGACTCAAAAAGATTTGAACCTTAGGCAACGGAGATGGATAGAATTGCTTAAGGATTATGACTGTTCGATTGAGTATCACCCAGGCAAGGCTAATGTGGTAGTCGATACCCGAAGCCGTAGAGCTATATTTGATCTGAGAGCAATGTTTGCTCTTTTGAGTCTATATGATGATGGTAGTTTGTTGGCTAAGTTGAAAGTAAGGCCAGCCTGGGTGGATTGGGTTAAGGAAAAGCAGTTGAAGGATGAGTCTTTAGTTTCTCGATTCCAACAAGTTGAGAAAGGGGAGACTTCTGAGTTTGGATTGAATAGTGAAGGAGTTCTGTGTTTCCGAGGGAGAGTTTGCGTTCCGAAGGACTCTGACTTAAGGCAGTCAATACTGAAAGAAGCTCATGGAGGACTTTGTGCTATGCATCCTGGAGGAAAGAAGTTGTATCATGACTTGCGAGAATTGTATTGGTGGCCTGGGCTTAAGCGAGAAGTAACGGAGTTTGTGGGGAAGTGCCTGACATGCCAACGGGTGAAAGCTGAACATCAACTACATTCTGGACTTTTGCAGCCAGTAAAGATACCACTTTGGAAATGGGAGAGGGTAACCATAGACTTTGTGAGTGGGCTACCTTTGACACCGAAGAAGAAGGACTCGGTTTGGGTGATTGTGGATAGGTTGACCAAGTCTGCTCATTTCATACCTGTCCGCACTGATTATTCACTTTAGAAGTTAGCCAAATTGTACGTGGCGGAGATTGTACGACTTCATGGAGTGTCGGTATTGATTATTTCTAATCGAGATCCTAGGTTCACATATTGGTTCTGGCAAAAGTTACATGAGGCGCTGGGAACGTGATTGAACTTTAGCACGGTTTTTCATCCTCAAACGGATGGTCAGTTGGAAAGGGTTATTTAGATTTTGGAAGGCATGTTGACGGGATGCATTATCGACTTTCGAGGTGGTTGGGAGGATTACTTGCCGTTGATAGAGTTTGCGTATAACAATAGTTATCAGGTGAGTATCTGAATGGCACCATATGAAGCGCTGTATGGACGTAGGTGTCGTACACCTAATTGTTGGACTAAACTGGGGGAACGACAGGTTCTTGGACCTGAGTTGGTAGCGAATACTGAGGATAAGGTTAGAATAATCAGAGATCGGTTAAAGGAAGCATCTGATAGGAAAAAATCGTATGCAGATTTGAAGCGTAAGGAGATTGACTATTCAGTGGGTGAGATAGTCTTCTTGAAGGTTTCACCTTGGAAAAAGATATTAAGGTTTGGTAAGAAGGGCAAGTTGAGTACGCAGTTCACTGGGCCTTATCGGGTTCTTAAACGAGTAGGTCCTGTGGCTTACCAATTGGAATTACCTACGGAGTTAGACAGGATTCACGATGTTTTCCACGTCTCCATGTTAAGGCGATATCGTTCTGACCCTACTCATGTCGTACTAGTTGCAGAGGTTGAAGTGCGGCCTTATTTGACTTTCGAGGAAGAGCTTCTACAGATACTAGATCGTGATGTTAAGGTTCTAAGAAGGAAGTCAGTTTCCTTGGTAAAAGTGCTTTGGAGTAATCATGGTAGATAGAAAGCTACTTGAGAGCCAGAAGAGGCGATGCGACAACAATACCCTCATTTGTTTGAATCAGGTAAATTTCGAGGATGAAATTTCTTTAAGGAGGGTAGAGTTGTAACGCCCCAATTTTTGAGATTTTTGGGATTTCTGTAATTTTCAATGAATTTTAGAAATATCGTGTTTTGACTGTCTGGTGTGGGTCTGAGTATGTTGGTGGGCCTTTAAAAGGCCCAAGAGTAAATTTTGTAACATCCTGATTTTCGGATTTATTCGCGGTTTTCAATATTTTGTAAAGACTTTAAAATTTTGTATTTGGATGTGAAATTAATATTTTAAGTAGGTAAATGGGCTTATAGAAGGCCCATGTGTTGGCCAAAACCTGGTTGAATTTTTGAATTTTTGGACTTAGGAGTTAGGGGTTCTGGCTAAGTGGCCCTTAAGTGGAGTGATGGGTAAATTGCATCACAAAAAGAGCCTTAGTAAAGTGGCAAGGGTGATGGCACTAGGCTCCTGAAAAGGTGGCGTATGGAGCATTGGGGAAGGCATGGGATCGATTCCCTGTGTTGACAAATAGATGCATTTATTTTTTTAAGTGCAGGAGGGGTAAGTGTTGGAGTCCAAGTGGATTCTGCTAAAGGAAAGTTTGAATCAGTCCAAATGCTTGAATTAAGGAGTGATAAGGGGAGAGATTTAAGGGATTGGGTGAGAGACTGGGAGTTGGCCGAATTTAGGGAATTGAAGAGGGAAAATTCGGCAGAGGGTTTAGGTTAATATTTCGGCACCTAGGGCTTTGGGAGGTGCCGTTTTTCTTCTGCTTAGGCACCACAAGGGTTTTTTTCTCTCTTTTCCTCTCTAGCCGAAACTTTCACCTATCCTGCTCTTCTTTCTCTACTTCCTTCTCCAAAGCCGTCCATCAAACCTGCTATTCGTCAGCACCTTTGCCGAAGTCGCAAAAGCCGAAATCCTGTGATCACTGCTTGTGCCGATTTCTTCAAAGCCAAGTCCTTCTATGTTCTTTTGTTTTTATTAACTCTACGATTATCTTTTCTTAATCCTAGATACATGACAGCAATTCTACTTCAAGGTCATAGCCTCATATCGTCATCTCCTTCACCACCCAGAAGCCGAAAGTACCATTGGTTTAGGGGCTTATAGCCGAAACTTCTTCAACCTTTGGTTTCGGGTTTTACCATTGTTCTAAGGATAAATCTGCACCGGATTGTGTGGAAATCAAGTAGGAGTGAGGGTAAGTACTTATCATCTCAGATCTGTTCTTATTTTACGATGTTAGGAAAAGCCGAAATCCCTAAAAATTAGGGAGGCTGTCGATTTGAGCATAAGGCTTTAAGGGTTTGTAACTGATGTTTTCTTTCGGTGATTAGAGTCTTTTTAAGCGTTGGATCAAAAGCGTGAATCATTGGAACAATCAGATTCGGAGCTAGCTATCGATTTTGGCAAAAAGGTAAGGGTTCAAAGGCTTTTTAGGAACATGGTTTGACTTTGGTTGAGCAAGTTTTGGGTTTAGTGATTACGGTTTGTAAATAAGAACTCTACTAATCAATTGCAGGACATCGAAAGGGATCTCGGTAGCAGTCGTCGTGAATCAGGTGTGTACCGAACACCCTTTCTTAGTTTAATTTGGCAAAAGCCGAAATGCTGAAATTCCAGCATTTCATAGGCCTGTGAGTATGCGAATGCTCTCAAGACATAGAGTAATTGTTAGATCTAGCACCGCAAAGTGGTAAGTAAGTTCGTGTGACATTTTAGCGTACTTCGGAAAAAGGGGCCAGATGGGCCAAAACTGGCCTAATGGGCTTACGGACCAATATGGGCAAGAGATGGGCAAATTAGCCTGTTAGTTAGATGGTGGAACCAAATTGCATAAAACTGTTGAAAATTTCTGAAGTAATTTGTGTAGTTGCTAAGTTACGAAAATGACCCCTAAAGAGCAAAATTACCGATATACCCCTAGGTTTTTAAATTGGCTAAACTGCATGATTGATTGATACTGTATTGTACATGATATGCTTTTATTGATATCTGTTGCATGGGATTGGGGTATTGATGGAGAAAGTATTGAAAGTGGTTCATCCACGTACTGGAGGCTTGGCCTCAACTTACTGATATTTGAGCAGCGTTGCTGCCACTGTGGAGTGTAGGGCTGGGTGGGTTGAAATATTCCCCACATGGAGTGTAGGGCTGGTATGGGGCAGTGTAGCGGTTGGTGGGTTGAGTAGTCTCCCCAGATGGGTTTGCATGCATTACTACTATTGTTACCTATGTTACTGAACTGGGCCTATGGGCCACACTGTTATGTAAAAAGGGGCTAAGGCCTTGATACTGTATTCTGAAAAGGGCTTCGGCCCACTGTGTACTGTTATCTGAATAGGGCTTAGGCCCAATGGGCTCGAGCTGATTTGGGCTTTGGATGGGTTTCTGTATACACTGAGTTTTCCCAAACTCACCCCTTTTTCTTCCATCTTTGCAGGTGAGCCCTAGTTGGTGGACTTGGAGCTGGGCGGGATTCAGAGTGGCCACACGTTTTCTGCAAATTCGTTTTCTTCTGGTGAATTAGATTTTCCATATTTTCGTTTATGGTTTTGGGTTTTTTTTGTAATAAGGCCGCTAATTATTTTTATGGTTTGGGTTGTTTCTTTATTATTTAATTCTATTATGTTAAAACTGATCTATGATAACTAACGAAATAGATTAGCTCTAGGACGCGTTTTCAAAACATTAAGTGATTTCAAAATAACACGAATACGAGTAAGACTTCCGCTAAGCAAACGTTTTCAACCTTAATCATTTTCTTAAGATGGACCTAACCAAACGGTTTTCTCAAAATTATACGAGATGTTAGAGTGTGGTAATGGCGGTGTGCATGTCTAGGATTGGATCCGAAGGGAGCTTGGTACTTAAGCAGTCCGACGGACTCACCTCCTCTTCTTCTTGGTTTCCTACCTGGTGCACAACTTCCATTCACTTTAACCTACTTTTAAAAGTGTCTTTTACAACACCAACTAAGTTTTCCAACTAAGTAATACGGAATGTTTTGAATGCTTCGATGTGGCGCATCAGATCCGGTCATAGCGTCTAGGCCGGGTTTGGGGTGTTACATTTAGTGGTATCAGAGCCTGGTTGCAACAACTAGGCTGTGGATCGGGTCCGAAAATCTTTTCAAAAAAAACTTAGGCCTAAGAAGGGTATTTTTGGAAATGGTAAGTTTTTCAAAGAATGTTCAAGTTTTTCTATTGTTAAACAGGGTTAAATCAATATTTTTAAAATAAAGGTGTTTTCAAATCAAATCCTTTTATTTTCGGTAAACAAAAACATGGTTTTTAATTTTTACATAAGGAGGTGGTACACTGAATCCCCGGCACCAAGTCTGTAAGTGTTCTTTTTCTGCTTTAAATATTTATTTAGAACTGGACTGGAAATAATACTGTAGATAGTACTGAGCCTTAGAGATTGTGCTATTGATAATGTAGTATTAGGGCTACAAAACTGGGACCGTAGCTAAATTGTGATTGCGCGAAAATAACTCTGAAACTTTATCTGTTCATAAGACATTCTGTAATAAACAGTGGAACCAGTAAACTAATGTCATAAAATTCGTAATCAGATAAATCGTTATGAGTACAAGGGCTACTCGAGGAAGAGGCCGTGGTCGAGGCCGAGGTAGCACTCAAGCTGGATCTGCATCATCTGAACACATGCCAGCTGGCGAGGCACGTCCACCACCGGTTAATGAAAATGGGTCGTATGACCGGGCCGCAGGGGATGACGCTTTGTCGCAGGCCATGTTGAGGGTTTTGGAAAGGGTGGCCGGAGCTAACATCGGGCCCATGAATAGGGGGTCCATTTCTGAACGACTTCGGGCCAACGGAGTTGAGATTTTTAGGGGCGTATCTGGAGTGGCCCCAAATGTGGCTGAGTACTGGTTGGAAGCCACAGAGCGGATCATGGATGACCTAGACTGCTCAGTAGAACAGAAGTTGAAAGGGGTGGTGTCGTTGCTGCGGGATGAAGCGTATCAGTGGTGGATTACTGTGAGAGAGGGTACCCCAGCTGAGAGGGTAACATGGGAGCTGTTCAAACAGACCTTTAAGGCAAAATATGTTGGAGCTAGCTATGTGGATGCACGTAGAAAGGAGTTCTTGAATCTGACTCAGGGAAATAAGACCATTGCTGAATATGAGGCGGAGTTTCTACGATTGAGTCGGTATGCTAATGGCATCATTTCCACCGAATACGAGCGCAGCGTTTGTTTTGAGGATGGCCTCAGAGATGAGTTAAGGGTGCTCATAGCTCCGCAGAGAGAGCGAGATTTTGCTGCACTAGTAGAGAAGGCTAAGATAGCCGAGGAGGTGAAACAAACTGAATGGAAGAATCGTGATAGGGATCGGAATCGGTTCAGGAGGGATGCTGGACCAGCGGGTGCTACAAATCGAAATGCTAAGAGAGCTAGGATAGAGGAATTGGTTCGAGCAGTTCCGATGAACACAGGTAGACCGCAAGCTTGTGGGGATTGCGGCAGAATGCATCAAGGAGAGTGCTGGAAGCGTTCTGAGGCTTGTCTTCGTTGTGGGTCTAAGGAGAATAGGATTAAGGATTGTCCTAGGAGGGCCACTCAGGCTTAGGGGGCCAAACAAGGGGCTGTGCGACCGGCTCAACCTGTGAGGGATGGACCGCCGCTGCCAAGAGGTCGTGGACAAGGTCGCGGTGGTAATGGCCGTGGACGTGGGGCACCTGGCAGGGGTATTGGTAACGCGGATGCTCGTCAGCCAGCTTTGGTGTATGCTGCTCGTCGCCGTGAGGAGGGTGACGCACCTGATGTCATAACTGGTACATTTTTTATATATGGTGTACCTTATACTGCTCTGATTGATGTGGGATCAACCCATTCATATGTGGCATATAACATTTCTGAGGCACTGGGTGTGCACTTCGAGGAGACTGTATGTGGGGTGTCTGTGATAAGTCCTTTAGGTCATTCGGTTAAGGTAGAGAAACTCTTCAAGGAGGTGCCTCTGAAGATTCAAGGCGGGGTTTTCTGTGGGGATTTGATGGAGTTACCGTTTGAAGAATTTGATTTGATACTAGGGATGGATTGGTTGACTAAGCATAAGGCAGCTTTGGATTGTGCAGCTAAGAGGATGGTGTTAAGGACTGTCAATGATGAAGAGGTAATAATTATTGGAGAACGGAGGGATTACTTATCCAATGTAGTATCGGCGTTGAGGGCTGAGAAACTGATGTGCAAGGGGTGAGAGGCATATCTGGCTTTGGTAAGCCAAGCTGAAACTGAGGATCTGACTGTGGAGACCATCAGAACTGTTAGGGAATTCCGGGATGTTTTTTCGGAAGAGCTTCCTGGATTCCCTTCAAATCGGGAAGTTGAGTTTGGAATCGATTTGTTGCCTGGAACAGCTCCAGTATCTATTGCACCCTATAGGATGGCACCGAAGGAGTTAGTGGAACTGAAGGCTCAAATTCAAGAGTTGTTAGATAGAGGCTTCATTAGGCCTAGTGTGTCTCCTTGGGGAGCACCGGTCCTGTTTGTAAAGAAAAAGGACGGAACGATGCGTATGTGCATCGATTATCGCCAGTTGAACAAACTGACGATTAAGAATAAGTATCCACTACCAAGGATTGACGATCTGTTTGATCATCTTAGGGGAGCTTCGGTATTCTCGAAAATCGATCTTCGTTCTGGATACCATCAGCTAAGGGTAAAAGAAGGGGATATTCATAAGACAGCATTTCGAACTCGATATGGAGATTATGAGTTTGTGGTCATGCCATTTGGGCTGACAAACGCACCTGCTACTTTTATGGATCTGATGAATCAAGTATTCCAACCTTACTAGGACCGGTTCGTAGTCGTCTTTATCGACGATATCCTGGTATACTCTGAAACGGAGGCGAAGCATGATGAGCATCTCCGTATTGTGCTGCAAGTGCTAAGGGAAAAGTAGCTCTATGCGAAATTCAGCAAGTGTGAATTCTGGTTGAAGGAGGTAACCTTCTTAGGGCATGTGGTCTCTGCCGAGGGGATTAAGGTGGATCCTCGTAAAATTGAAGCAATTCTGGAATGGAAGCCACCTAGGTCAGTATTGGAAATTTGGTGTTTTCTAGGGTTAGCAGGTTACTACAGAAGGTTTGTGGAGGGTTTCTCGGTAATGGCGGCACCCTTGACAAAACTCATAAGGAAAGGAGTACCATTTGTCTGGATCGAGAAACAGCAAAAAGCTTTTGATCGGTTGAAAAAAGAATTGACCGAAGCGCCAGTGTTGATTCAACCAGTGTCTGGGAAGGACTTTACTGTATACAGCGATGCGTCGCATGTGGGGTTAGGTTGCATACTGATGCAAGAGGGCAAGGTGGTCGCTTATGCATCGCGACAGCTGAAGGCTCATGAGGTGAATTACCTTACGCATGATTTGGAGCTAGCAGCGGTGATTTTTGCGTTAAAAATTTGGAGACACTACTTATATGGGGAAAAGTGCATCATATACACAGATCATAAGAGCCTAAAGTATTTGTTGACTCAGAAGGAGTTGAACCTTAGGCAACGAAGATGGGTGGAGTTGCTTAAAGACTACGACTGTTCGATAGAGTACCACCCAGGAAAAGCTAATGTGGTGGCGGATGTGTTGAGTCAAAGGGTTGTTACTGATTTGAGAGCCTTGTTCGCACGATTAAGTCTGTACGATGATGGAAGCTTGTTGGTAGAACTGTAAGTAAGGCCTACTTGGATTGAGCAGATTAAGGAAAAACAGTTGAAGGACGATTCATTAGCTCTTCGGTTCCAGCAAGTTAAGAATGGTGAGAATGAGGATTTTGGGTTGAACACTGAAGGAGTTCTGTGCTTTCGTGGAAGGGTTTGTATTCCAAAGGACCCTGAATTGAGGCAGTTAATTCTAAAAGAGGCTCATGGTGGACTCTGTGCCATGCATCCTGGGGGGAATAAGTTATATCGAGACTTGCGAGAGGTGTACTGGTGGCCCAGATTAAAACGAGAGGTGACTGAATTTGTTGGGAAATGTCTGACGTGCCAGCAGGTTAAGGCTGAGCACCAATTGCTTTCGGGATTACTGCAACCTGTGAAAATTACGCTATGGAAGTGGGAAAGAGTAACAATGGACTTTGTGAGTGGGTTACCTTTGACACCCACCAAGAAAGATTCGGTGTGGGTGGTTGTGGATAGGTTAACAAAATACGCTCATTTCATACCTGTTCGTACCGACTACTCACTGCAAAAGTTGGCCAAGTTATATGTGGCGGAGGTAGTGCGACTGCATGGGGTGCCAGTGTCGATAATTTCTGATCGAGACCCTAGGTTTACATCTCGATTTTGGCAGAAGTTGCAGGAAGCGTTGGGTACACGATTGGATTTTAGCACCGCTTTTCACCGGCAGACAGATGGACAGTCAAAAAGGGTTAATCAGGTTCTGGAAGATATGTTGAGAGGTTGTATCATTGATTTTCGTGGAATTTGGGAGGCCTACTTGCCATTGGCAGAGTTTGCTTATAATAACAGCTATCAAGCAAGTATTCAGATGGCACCATATGAAGCGCTTTATGGGCGAAGATGTCATACTCCGACGTGTTGCACAGAGTTGGGTGAACGATGAGTGCTTGGGCCGGAATTGGTGGCAGACACTGAAAGCAAGGTTAGGCTGATAAGGGATCAGTTAAAGGAGGCATCCGATAGACAGAAGTCGTATGCGGATCTGAAGCGCAAAGAGATTGAGTTCGTTGTTGGGGATATGGTTTTCTTGAAGGTTTCCCCTTGGAAGAAAATTTTGAGATTTGGTAAGAAGGGTAAGTTGAGCCCACGATTTATTGGGCCTTACCGAATTGTTAAGCGAATTGGACCAGTGGCTTATCAGCTAGAGTTACCACCAGAACTACAGCGTATCCACGATGTTTTTCATGTATCCATGCTGAGGAGGTATCGACCTGACCCAACACATATCATACCAGTCGCAGAAATTGAGGTATAGTCAGATTTAACTTTCGAAGAGGAACCTGTGCAAATACTTGATCGTGACGTCAAGGTGTTGAGAAGGAAATCAGTTCCACTAGTGAAAGTACTTTGGAGGAACCATGGCAAAGAAGAAGCTACTTGGGAGACTGAGGAGGCTATGCGTCAACAGTACCCTCAACTGTTCTAATAAGGTAAAATTTCGAGGTCGAAATTTCTTTAAGGAGGGCAGAGTTGTAACATCCTGATTTTTAGATTTATTCGCGGTTTTCAATATTTTGTAAAGACTTTAAATTTTGTATTTGGATGTGAAAGTAATATTTTGAGTAGGCAAATGGGCTTATAGAAGGCCCATGTGTTGGCCAAAACCTGGTTGAATTTTTGAATTTTTGGACTTAGGAGTTAGGGGTTCTGGCTAAGTGGCCCTTAAGTGGAGTGATGGGTAAATTGCATCACAAAAAGAGCCTTAGTAAAGTGGCAAGGGTGATGGCACTAGGCTCCTAAAAAGGTGGCATATGGAGCATTGGGGAAGGCATGGGATCGATTCCCTGTGTTGACAAATAGATGCATTTATTTTTTTAAGTGCAGGAGGGGTAAGTGTTGGAGTCCAAGTGGATTCTGCTAAAGGAAAGTTTGAATCAGTCCAAATGCTTGAATTAAGGAGTAATAAGGGGAGAGATTTAAAGGATTGGGTGAGAGACTGGGAGTTGGCCGAATTTAGGGAATCGAAGAGGGAAAATTCGGCAGAGGGTTTAGGTTAATATTTCGGCACCTAGGGCTTTGGGAGGTGCCGTTTTTCTTCTGCTCAGGCACCACAAGGGTTTTCTTTTTCTCTCTTTTCCTCTCTAGTCGAAACTTTCACCTATCCTGTTCTTCTTTCTCTACTTCCTTCTCCAAAGCCGTCCATCAAACCTGCTATTCGTCAGCACCTTTGCCGAAGTCGCAAAAGTCGAAATCCTGTGATCACTGCTTGTGCCGATTTCTTCAAAGCCAGGTCCTTCTATGTTCTTTTGTTTTTATTAAATTTACGTTTATCTTTTCTTAATCCTAGATACCTGACGACAATTCTACTTCAAGGTCATAGCCTCATATCGTCATCTCCTTCACCACCCAAAAGCCGAAAGTACCATTGGTTTAGGGGCTTATAGCCGAAACTTCTTCAACCCTTGGATTCGGGTTTTACCATTGTTCTAAGGATAAATCTACACCGAATTGCGTGGAAATCAAGTAGGAGTGAGGGGTAAGTACTTATCATCTCAGATCTGTTCTTATTTTACGATGTTAGGAAAAGCCGAAATCCCTAAAAATTAAGGAGGCTGTCGATTTGAGCATAAGGCTTTAAGGGTTTGTAACTGATGTTTTCTTTCGATGATTAGAGTCTTCTTAAGCATTGGATCAAAAGCGTGAATCATTGGAACAATCGGATTCGGAGCTAGCTATCGATTTTGGCAAAAAGGTAAGGGTTCAAAGGCTTTTTAGGAACATGGTTCGACTTTGGTTGAGCAAGTTTTGGGTTTAGTGATTATGGTTTGTAAATAAGAACTGTACTAATCAATTGTAGGACATCGAAAGGGATCTCGGTAGCAGTCGTCACGAATCAGGTGTGTACTGAACACCCTTTCTTAGTTCAATTCGGCAAAAGCCGAAATGCCGAAATTCCGGCATTTCATAGGCCTGTGAGTATGCGAATGCTCTCAAGACATAGAGTAATTGTTAGATCTAGCACCGCAAAGAGGTAAGTAAGTTCGTGTGACATTTTAGCGTACTTCGAAAAATGGGCCAGATGGGCCAAAACTGGGCCCAATGGGCTTACGGACCAATATGGGTAAGAGATAGGCAAATTAGCCTGTTAGTTAGATGGTGGAACCAAATTGCATAAAACTGTTGAAAATTTCTAAAGTAATTTGTGTAGTTGCTAAGTTACGAAAATGACCCCTAAAGAGCAAAATTATCGATATACCCCTAGGTTTTTAAATTGGCTAAACTGCATGATTGATTGATACTGTATTGTACATGATATGCTTTTATTGATATCTGTTGCATGGGATTGGGGTATTGATGGAGGAAGTATTGAAAGTGATTCATCCACATACTGGAGGCTTGGCCTCAACTTATTGATATTTGAGCAGCATTGCTGCCACTGTAGAGTGTAGGGCTGGGTTGGTTGAAATATTCCCCAGATGGAGTGTAGGGCTGGTACGGGGCAGTGTAGCGGTTGGTGGGTTGAGTAGTCTCCCCAGATGGGTTTGCATGCATTACTACTATTGTTACCTATGTTACTGATCTAGGCCTATGGGCCACACTGTTATGTAAAAAGGGGCTAAGGCCTTGATACTGTATTCTGAAAAGGGCTTCGGCCCACTGTGTACTGTTATCTGAATAGGGCTTAGGCCCAATGGGCTCGAGCTGATTTGGGCTTTGTATGGGTTTCTGTATACACTGAGTTTTCCCAAACTCACCCCTTTTTCTTCCATCCTTGCAGGTGAGCCCTAGTTGGTGGACTTGGAGCTGGTCGGGATTCAGAGTGGCCACACTTTTCTGCAAATTCATTTTCTTCTGGTGAATTAGATTTTCCATATTTTCGTTTATGGTTTTGGGTTTTTTTTTGTAATAAGGCCGCTAATTATTTTTATGGTTTGGGTTGTTTCTTTATTATTTAATTCTATTATGTTAAAACTGATCTATGATAACTAACGAAATAGATTAGCTCTAGGACGCGTTTTCAAAAACATTAAGTGATTTCAAAATAACACGAATACGAGTAAGACTTCCACTAAGCAAACGTTTTCAACCTTAATCATTTTCTTAAGATGGACCTAACCAAACAGTTTTCTCAAAATTATACGAGATGTTAGAGTGTGGCAATGGCGGTGTGCATGTCTAGGATTGGATTCGAAGGGAGCTTGGTACTTAAGCAGTCCGACGGACTCACCTCCTCTTCTTCCTGGTTTCCTACCTGGTGCACAGCTTCCATTCACATTAACCTACTTTTAAAAGTGTCTTTTACAACACCAACTAAGTTTTCCAACTAAGTAATACGGAATGTTTTGAACGCTTCGATGTGGCGCATCAGATCCGGTCATAACGTCTAGGTCGGGTTTGGGGTGTTACAAATTTAATTCGAGGCAATTCCTAAATTTTAATTTTGGAGAGAGAGGGTTCTGGCGATATGGGCTTTTAAAATTTAGGTGGTAAAATAGGACACAAAAAGATCTGTGGTAAAGTGGCATGTGGCGCCACCTAGGTCTTTGAGGAGTGACGTGTAGATGATTAGGGGGAGCCAGAGTTCAAGTCACAAGGTAAGCATGTTGTTACTTTTATTTTTGTGTGCATATGCCGGGCATGTGATAGAGCTTAAGTGGAAATTCGGCTAGGGCTTTAGGAAGGTTGGGCCATGGGTCTGAATGGCTATTAGGGAGAGCTTTATTTTCTTTTTGTTTTGCCGAATTAGGATTAGCCACCTAGAGCCTGCACTTTCATACTATTCTCTTCTCAGTGTCGCAAAAAGTTGAAAAACGCAAAGTTAGATCTCCTGAGGGCCGAATTCTTCCTTCTCTTCTCCTCTCTTCTTCTATTTTCTTTTTCTCCTTCTTTTCTTCTCTGGCCGAAACATTCCTACCATTCTACTCATCTCCTCTTTCATTCTCATTCTTTTCTAAACCTCAATAGTCGATTGCCATAAAAGCCAAAATCTCGAAAGTTGTTTCTTGTGTCGATTTCTTCTAGTCAAAATCCTCCTATTTTCTTCATCTCTTTTGGCCGATTTTCACATCCTCTAAACCTTAACCCCTGTCGGCAATACCACTGCAAAAACCACCATACCAAATCATCTTCCTCTTCACTGTTCCAAAACTGAAAACACCATAGTTTTTAGGGACGTATAGCCGAATCTTTAAATCTCTAAGATTTTATTTTTGCTAGTGTTTAAGGGCTGGATCTGCATCATATCTGAGTAGAAACTGCAGTGGAATCGTTTTGGTTGAAAGAACCTAAGGTAGGTACTCAAATCTATTCTTTATTTAGGGTTTTAGAAAAGTCAAAATCCCTAAAGGCATAGGGAGGCTGTCGATTGGAGCTTAAGGCTCTAAGGGTTGTAACAATTGATTTGTTTTGGTGTTAGTGTGATTCAGAGGCTGCTGATCGAAGGCTTGGACAAGTGGAACGACTAGATCTAAAACTAGTCTCTAGTTTTGGCAAAAGTAGGATCTCAAGGGCCATAGGTATTGATGGCCGATTATGGTAAGTAAGTTTATGATGGTTGCCGTAGTATTTTGGATCTGATATGTCTAGTGACGATTGTAGGATATCGTGGGAGATTTCTGTAGCAGTTGTCTCAAATCAGGTGTGTAAACGACACCCACTCATAGACTAGATCGGCAAAAGCTAAAAAGCCAGCATTTTGTGAACTTGTGAGCGTGCGAGTGCTCGTGAGATGGTTTGGTTGTTAATTTTGGTAATCCCAAGCGGTATGATTGCAGAGTGCGCAATGTCGTGCACTTCAGTATATTTGGGCTTAATGGGCTGAAATCGGGTTAATGGGCCAACGGGCCCAATTCGGTAAAAACGTTCGGTAAGTATTTTTGTTAATGCGTTAATGGCTGTAATATGAGTGTAAACCCTAAAATAGTTAAATTTACTAAAATAACCCTAAGAATGAAAATTACTATTATACCCCTAGGTGCAAAATTACCATTATACCCCTAGGGTTAATTTTGACTGAAATGTAGGATATTATGATTCTGTTTGTTGTATGCCATGACATGGATATCTGTTGCATGGGATATGGGTTATGTTGATGGAGGAAGCATTCTGGTGGCTCTGCCATAAATATTTGATCCGGTGGCTCTACCACAAATATCTGTTTCTGGTGGCTCTGCCACAATATCTGTATCTGGTGACTCTGTCACAATATCTGTTCTGGCAGCCATGCTGCAAATTTTGTGACGTGTAGCGGATGGGTGGGTCGAGTAGTCTCCCCACATGGTGTAAGGTTGGCACGGGGCTATATACGGATGGATATGGGTTGGGTTTTCTGCATACAAGATATATTTGTTCTGTTTCTATTATGGGCCTATGGGCTTCATTCTGAATTCTGTATAGGGCCAAGGCCCAACTTAATTTGTTTCTGTGGTTTGAACTGATCTGGACTATGGTTGGGTTATTTTACACACTGAGTTTTCCAAACTCACCCCTTAATTTTATCCGTGCAGGTAACCCCCAACCACAGTGGACTTGGAGCTGAGAGGAATTCCAAGTGGCCACATGGTTTGCAAGCTCAATTTTCTTCTTATGACTGGATTAGTTTCATTTACTTTAATTGCTTTGGGTTTTAAGTTGTAATAAGGCCGCTTTAATTATTTTTAATTGCTTTAGTATGATTATTAGCTTAGGCATGATATGAATTTAAATGTTTGAAATTGAATAGCTCTAAGGCGCGTTTTTAATAGAGATTGCCTGATTTCAAAATATCGTGAAATAAGACAAAGCTTCCGAAATGAAAATGTTTTCAAAAATTAATAAGTGTTTTCAAAGGATTAAAATAAAATGGTTTTTCCTAAACAATCATTCAGTTAAAGTGTGGCAATGGTTGTGTGCATGTCTAGGAGTGGATCCGTGGAGAGCTTGGTACTCAAGCAGTCTAATAGACTCACCTCCTCTTTTTCCGGCATCCTACCTGTTGCACAGCTTCCATTCACTTTAATCTATAACGAAAATACTCTTAAATCACTAAGAAAGATTTTAGATAAGACATAACCTATACAGTAACGCTTCAATTGGACACATCGAATTCAGCCGTAACATTTGGGCCGGGTTTGGGGTGTTACAAAGGTGAATATAGTCACAGATGCTTTGAGTAGAAAATCTTTTTTTGTTTTGACAGCTACGATTACGAGATTGACTTTCTCTAATGATGGTTCAATTTTGGCCGGGTTGAGAGCTAGACCAGTATTTGTTCAGCAAATTTGTGAAGCTCAAAAAAATGATAGTGAATTGCAAGCCAAAAGAGCTCAGTGTGAATCGGGTTGTGACACAGACTTTTGAATCAATTCAAATGATGGTTGGATGTTTTGAGATAGAGTATGTGTACCAAAAAATGATAAACTTATTCAGAAAATTTTACACGAAGTACAAAGTGGTTGTTTATCGGTTCATCCAGGTAGTATGAATACGTATAATGATTTGAAGAAATTGCATTGGTGGTCAGGTATGAAAAGAGATATTTCTAAATTTGTATCGAGATGTTTGATTTGTCAACAAGTAAAAGTCAAACACCAAGTGCCTTCAGGTTTACTTCAGCTAGTGATGGTACCTGAGTGGAAATGGGATAGGATTAGAATAGACTTCGTAACGAGTTTGCCTTCGACTCCGAGAAGAGGAAGATGTCATCTGGGTTGTTGTTGATAGGTTGATGAAATCAGCTCATTTTATTCTGGTATGAACTGGCTACTCACTTGATAAGTTAGCTGAATTGTAAATTTCTGAGATTGTTAGATTGCACGGAGTGCCTATTTCTATTATTTTAGATAGAGACCCGAGGTTTACTTTAAGATTTTGGAAGAAATTACAAGAGGCTTTGGGTACGAAATTAAATTTTAGTACTGCGTTTCATCAGCAAATCGATGGTTAATCCGAAAAAGTAATTTAGATTCTTGAAGATATGCTCCGATGTTATGTTCTAGAATTTGAAGGTAGTTGGGAGAAATATCTACCATTGGTCGAATTTGCTTATAATAACAGTTTTCAATCGAGTATAAAGATGGCACCGTATGAGGCATTGTATGGCCAAAAGTGTCGAACTCCATTGTATTGGGTAGAGCTTAGTGAGAGATAGAATCATGGGGTTGATTTAGTTAGAGAAACCGAAGAAAAAGTAAAGGTAATCCGTGATTGCTTGAAAGCCGCTTTAAATCTACAAAAGTCGTATGCAGATTTGAAAAAAAAGAGAAATAGAATTTCAGATTGGTGATAAAGTATTTTTGAAAGTATATCAGTAGAAAAAGATTTTGATATTTAGCCGTAAAGGTAAGTTAAGTCCATGTTTCATTGGGCCGTATGAAATTATTGAAAGAATAGGGCTAGTGGCATATTGGTTAGATTTACTGATAGAATTAGAAAGGATTCATAATGTGTTTCATGTACCTATGTTGCACCGTTATCGATCAGATCCTTCGCAGATAATTTTACTAGCAGAAGTTGAGATTCGACCTGATATGACCTACGGTGAAGAACCAATCAAGATTTTAGCTCGGGGTGTAACGCCCCAAAAACTTAGGTATTTATTTTTTTTGTTGTGTTGCATAAATGTATGCTTGCTTCAATGGCTGAGTGTCTTGAGGAGTGTTGGAGGGGTCCTGAGTTCAAGCCTTGGATTGTACAAAATTTTGATTTTGGCTTGATCAAACCCTATCTCCTGTTAGTGAGATTCCTAAATAAATATGGGAAGGATGTGTCATAAAAAGCATGTTGGTCTATGGGTTAGTGGCATGTGGAGTGTTAAGGGGGACCTGAGGTTCGAGTCCTGACTGCACATAAAGGGTATTTTCGTTTTTGTTTTGCTCCTAACATGGGAAGCTGGTGTAGTGGGACTGAAATTAAGGTGTTAGCAGAGTGTGAGGAGTTGTTGCTGAATTCTAGGGATTGGGTAGAAGAAGTTTCGGTTGGTAAGGATTTGGGGAGTGGGATAAGGTTGAAAGATCTTAAGAGTGATAGAGGAGAGAAATTAGGAGTTTGAATGGGGTAGTAGCGAGTGTGCTAAATATGGACTCTCACTTTTGGTAATTTGCAGTTTTTGAACAATAGGTTGGGAGTTTGGTCATTGTTGGTTTCGGCTCTTTTCTCCTAGATGTGAATCGTTGCTTTTTGTTTTGGTTGTTCGTTTTAGGCATTTTTTTATTGTTCTTTTTGATGTTTTGGTCACAGACCTCTTGTCCTCTTTTTCTCTCTTTCGTATCAAGTATCTTGACTGAACACACTTTCTTTCTTTCATCTTTCATCTTTTCTTTTCTCCTCCTTCCTTTGATAGAACATACTATCTCCCCATCTTTCGACTCTCGTAGTTATTGAAGTTTTTTTTTCTGTTCATCTGATTTTAGAGGTTGAATACTCCATCCACTTTGGGTTGCGGTTTGGTGTTGTTCTTCAACAAGTCGGTAAGTAATCTTGCACTGCTAAAGCCAAATGTTATTCCCTTCTTGCCGATTCTTACCCTCTTTTTCCTAGGTGTGGTGTATCTTGTGGTTTCTTGGGTTCTTTGGAAGTGAAAAGTTGTTGTGAGTGCCGAACAGTCAAACTTTTCCCTCTTTTCTCGATCAAGGTAATTCTATTTGCGGTTATGGTGTTCTTTCAGACTTGGTTTGATTATGAAGGTGTTGGCTGATGGCTTACCTTCTCTTATTCTTGGGTTGTGTTTTATTAAGCCATCTGTTGGTCTTGTGTCATGTGTTTGGTGGCCATCATTAATGGGTTTCACTAACTATGCAGCTATTCGATTAAGAGAGTAAACCAGCCTTTGTCAACGGTTCGAGCAGGGTTAGTTACTCTTGCGATAAAGGCAAGTATCTGATATTATTATAAGTTGGGAATATAGAAGAGGGATTAACCCTAGTAGTAATCGACTAACGGATTATCGTGACTAAATGTAGGTTTAGGGAACTTTTAGGCTAGACGTACGTTTCGCAACAGGTGTGTAACCACACTTTAATATTCGTTAACTGGCAAAAGCAAGAAAATTGTGCGTGTTAACGCTATATGGGAGTGCTCAGGCTTGTATTGATCTCCAAACGTTCAAAACGATGGCGTATGATCGTAAGAGGCCACCATGAGTGATTTCATCGGCTTGGGCCAGTTTGGAGCACGTTAGGCTGAGAATGGGCGAGTGGGCCCCATGGGCCCACGGGCCCCACACGAGTAAACCATATGGATGTGTAGATATTAGTGGACCAGGCCGTGTAGTTCTCTCGGCCAAGGTCATTTTTGGGCTTATTGGGCCACACGGGCGTGTGGGCCCTCATGGGCCGTGTTATGGGCTTTGGGCCCATTACCACTATTTGACTGTTTAGGTTGCACGAGTCGCCTGAGACGACTGTGGACCTGTTGTAGGATCGGTGAGTACATTTAGACCCCATACTAGTAAAATGACGATTGGACCCCTAAGAGGTAAAATGACTAATATACCACAGTGATGTAATTGACTGTATTTGAACATGATATTTTGCATACACGTATTATATTATGACATGACATGATGCATGGGGGTGGGATTGATATATTTGGAGGAAGTGCACTGTACTAGCAGCTCTGCTACAAATACTGTTAGTGTCGTAACCGGTGCTATATTCTGGAGTGTAGGGATGGGTGTGTCGATTTTATCCCTACGTGGAGTATAGGGCTGGACGGAGTGGAGTGTAGAGGATTGATGGGTAGGATCTCTGTATGCATTTTTTATACTATACTGAATTGGGCTAAGGCCCACACTGATACTGTTACTGTAATGGGCTAAAGCCACTCTGATATTGCCACTGATATGGGCTTAGGCCCATACTGCTTTGCACTGCATGATTTATTGGTTGGTAAATATGGATTGCGCACTGAGTTTTCATAAACTCACCCTTCTGCTTATCAGCGCAGGTAATCTTTAGGTGGGTCAGTTCTGCGAGGGAGTCGGAGAGAGCCACACCACTACTTACATTCCCGAATTTGGCGTTTTCGTAAAAGTAGCTTTATTTGGGTAAATTTTATGTAATAAGGCCACTTTAAGTTTTTATTTTTAATTGGAGATTTATTTAAATTGATTTATTTTTGTTAGCAATAGAACTCAGGTTTTCAAAAGGTAAATAATTTTAAACTACCAGGCTACGCAACTTGTTTTAAAAGCCTTCGCAATGAACAATGTTTTTAAAGTGTAATAACGATTTGGTATGACACATGTTTTGCTAAACAAACCTGTAATTTAACAAATGGACAAAATAAGTTAACTTCTCATAAAGATCGCAAATGAGGTTTTAAACACAAATGGGCTTTTCCAATAAAACTATGTGATACGTGATATTCGTGACATGTTTCAAAAATTTATAATTAATTGTTCTTGAAACTAACTATTATCACGATGAAGGCAAGTGTAACTATCGAACAGTAGTATAGCTTTAGCAAGACCGGATTGTCGAACCCAAAGGAACCAAGAGTACTAGTAATTACTTTCTTTTTATTATCTAGCCTAAAAATTAAGGGATTTGTTTATCTAAACTAATTAAGTAAACTAAGGGTGCACAGAGAGAAAATTGGGAAAAGCCTTCGGGAAAACTCGATTGATTAAGACAATACCCAAGGAAAAATCCACCTAGACTTTACTTGTTATTTGACTCTGAATTAGACGATTTATTCGTTTGACTTGATCATAGAAATCCCTAAGTTATATTATTATCTCTCTCAAGACTAATAACATCTAACCCTATGTTGATTAATTGAAATCTCTTTCTAATTAACACCCTAGTGTTGCATTAACTCGATCTATGGACTCCCTTATTAGGTTTCACCCTAATCTGGCAAAATCTTGTCACCTTATCTCTAGGAGTGCAATCAGCTCCGCTTAATTACAACAAATTTACTCTTAGACAGGGACTTTTACTCCTCTGAATAAGCGCATTAACTTGAATCAATATCCTGGAATATTAAAACAAGAATTAAGAACACATAATTAAGAACAAGTCAAATATTTATCATACAATTCAGATAATAATAATAAGATCCGTCTTAGGTTTCATTCCCCTTAGGTATTTAGGGGGTTTAGTTCATAATTGTAATGGCCTAAATTCAAGGTTATCGGAACAATGGTTTCGTAACCATAGATCCGATTTAAAGAGAAATTTATTTCAATATTTTTTCTTGAAAATTGATATGATAGGAAAATCGTATGAAAATATTGATAGAAAAATTTTACCAATTTAGTGATTAGATAGAAAAAGAAATTATTGAAGAAATTGAGTAAAAAAAGGTATCGAGACCTCTATCTCGTAAAACCGAGTCAAAAATAATTTTATAAATATTTATGAAATGTTATTAATGTGGTATTAAAATTTCGTTAGGAAATTTTAATGTTTGGGTAGTCAATTAAATGAAAAGGACTAAATTGTAATAAGTGTAAAAGTTGCTGAGTCAAAAATAAATTTATAAATATTTATGAAATGCTATTAATGTGGTATTAAAATTTCGTTAGGAAATTTTAATGTTTGGGTAGTCAATTAAATGAAAAGGACTAAATTGTAATAGGTGTAAAAGTTATTAGAGTGATTAAATAGCTTAAGAGTCTAATGAGAAAGGATTTAAAAGGCAATTAGACCCAAAAGTTATTTGGGCTGGACGGCAAGGGTATGAAATCAGCAGAAAAATTGATAAATTAAGGGTAAAATTGGAATATTGCAAAATTAACTAAATAAAGCTAGGACTAAATAAGAAATATCTAGATTTCTCTTCATTTCTCTTCAATTCCAGGAGCAAAAAACGCCATAGGAGGGTTCTTTAAGCTGATATTTCATAATTTTTGCACCAAGTGAGTTTATCCTTGTCTTTTTCTTGTAATTTTTGTGTTTCTAAGACTTTTACAACTAGGTCCTACTATTAAATTCATTATTAGTTTTTGATTTCATGGACGAAATTGAAAGTCACCATGGTTGAGTGCTGTAAGTTTATGATGAAATAGAATTAAATTAAAGCTTTAATTTGTTTATGAGATGATTTTATTAGGTAATTTCCATAGAAATTGATTTTTGGGACCTAATTGTGAAAATGCTTGGAATTAAAGTCTATTGTTGAAATTCTGATTCCTAAAGGTTGTAAACTAGTTTAAGGTGATAGAATAAAATGTTAATTGAGAAAAATCAGCTCAATTGAGAGGCTAATTGAGTAGGGACGAAATTATCATTTATTAAAAGCTTAGGGGAAAAATGGTAATAAACAGCTTGAACAAAAACAGTTTGGACAGCAGCAGTAGACTAACTTTGAAAGATCACCATAAATTTTAGAAATCGAATTATAAGATGAAAAAAATATAGAATTAAATATTATTGAGTCTAATTTCTCATAGAAGAAATAGTGTAAGCAATGGATTTGTAAATTTTGAGATATAATGAATTTGGTGAGACAAGGTCAGAATGAATTTGGGTTCCCCTGTTCTGAGTTTGAAAAATCATAAAACAATTAAGAAAAACAATTGTGGGCTTAAATTTATATGTCTATAATCCTTAATGAGTATATTTTTAATAGAAACAAACGAGAACATTATTTGAAATCTGTATGAAGAGATAATTAATTTTTAGTGAAGAAGGGTCAGAATTGTTGACAACAGAATAGGGGTGATTTTAAAGAATAAACTGTACTTATTGGCTAAACCAAAAATTCTTAAAATTTTATGGTAAGAATATATATGAGTATAGTTTCAGGGAAAATTAACGTATCTTAATTTGGAGTTTCGTATCTCAAGTTATAAATAATTTAGTGACTATGTCTCAAGTAGACAGCTTTGAATGAACTATAAATAATAGTTGAATTATAGAGAATGTTGCATATGAACATGAAATGTATTAAATTGATAATTAAATTTATTTATTTAGATCCGGAAGATTCAAATACAAAGCTAGATCGAGGAAAGGGAAAAGTTCGGGATTAGTAGATTTTTATTGTTTACAAACAAGTATCAAGGTAAGTTCGTGTAACTTGAATTATATTCTTAAATGCTTGAAATGCATGTTTTTGATATGAATATGATTTGAATGTTCATTATATGGAAATTTATGAAACATTGATATATTTGATAAAATGGGAAGAAATCTCGTTTGAATGAAAGGAAAATTCGATGGATCTCTGAAAAGGAATTGACGGTAAAAAGGATCTAGCCCGGACGGGTGATCCTATCCTGATATAGCCCTCCCGAAGAATATGTGTAAAATGAATTTAGCCTGGACTGGTAATTCAGATCCAAGCTCATTAGAGTAATTGTCGTTGCAGGGATTTAGCCTGGACTGGTAATCCCGACAATACTCTATGAGTTTATATTGTAGGGGATTTAGCCTGGACTGGTAATCCCGCTGCAAGGTTGAGGTTCGCGGGAGTGTGCTCTCTGAAATGGATATGTGCGCACATGAATATGAATTGACGGACCCGGAATTGTACAATAAATGTGTACCTCTGAAAATCCATCGAAATTCCGATAAATTCAACGGGATAAATATGGAAAAATAACAAGGAAATGGAAATCATGGTATTGACGAGCTCATCAATCATGGTATATATATTATTGATACATGGAAATTATTGTACTAACTTGAATGTTGAGTTTGTGCATGTTAGGGTAATAATGCATTGAATGGATATATGAATGTTTATTATATTGTATTGAAAATATTAGGTAAGTATAATTCTTGTTACATGAGCTTACTAAGCACAAAGTGCTTACCCCGTTTCCTTTTTCCCTGTTTTGTAGTGTTAAGAGTTCGGAGGTCGGATTTGGTCGGAGACACATCACACTGTCAACCTCAGGATTTCGGTATATAAAGAAACTTTATTTTGGAAATCAATGGCATGTATAAGCTAACAAAGTAAATGTTAACGTGAAATGAATTTAAAGTTAGCCATTAGTATGGTTAACAAACCTGGTTTTAGATATGTGATGACGTTATCTTATAAATATGCATGAATTTATCTTGAAAATATGTTGAATTGATTTAGTTGATGTGGATTAGTCTCGATTTAATATTGCAGGGAAGGTTAGATATCTATAAAGGGGTTATATTGAGTTAAAATAAAATTTAATTCGTAAACTCCGGTAATGCCTCGTACCTTATTCCGGCAATGAATACGGGTAGGGGTATTATAATAATTATGAAAGAAAACATCTCAAAAGAATAAAGATAACGAAACATAAAGAAAACCCAAAACTCCTGAGGGAAATTGAAGGGAGATCTTCAGTCTTGACGATGAATTCAGCTTCTGAGATGGATCAATTGGCTTTCCTTGAGTAATTCCTACCTCCTACCCCTTGTGTGTTCCCCTAAGTGCCTCCTCAGGTGTTTAAATAGGCTTTCGAATGCCTAAAAGCACTCAAAAGTGGCCTTTTCTGTAACACCCCCTTACCCGAGATCGTCGCCGGATTAACAGACTTAAATTATCACTTAAACAATTTCAAACAATTTATTTCACCTTTCATAATAAACTGCCCATCTGCGTCACAGTCGCTAAAAAATCATATCTCGAGTTACGAAACTTGAAATTAAAATCCATAAATTTTTCCTGAAACTAGACTCATATATATATTTACTAATTGTTTTCCAAAATTTTTGGTTGGGTCAATTAGTACAATTTATTAGTTAAAGTTTCCCCTGTTTCAGTGTTCGACTACTCTGACCTCTATTCACTACGAATCACTTTTCTCTCTGTACAGAATTGAGATGACTATACCGTTTGTTTCTCTTAAAAGTATACTCAATAAGGAAAGTATGACTCATAATTATTTTTGTACAATGTTTAGTGAATTTCTAAAGTTAGAACAGGAGATTCAGAAATTTCCCTGACCCTGTTCAACCAAAACTCAAATTTGTCTTAAAATGCAACTCATTTACCTATTTTGTTTCTTCCATATGAAAATAGACTCAATACGCTTCAATTTCATTTTTTATTCATCATCTAATTCTAACTCTATTATTTTTAGTGATTTTTCAAACTCACGTCATTGCTGTTGTATGATACTGTTTTATAGCAAATTTCACCTTTTTATGAATTTCCATGGATTAGATAGCACATTAAGTATACATAACAACAAATATGATCTAGATTAGTCATTCTAATGGCTAATCACTACCAAACATTTCCTTACCACCCAATAGTCATATCATAAGATCATATACACAAAATGATTATAATGCTATACATGCCATACTCAAAATATACAAGCTACTATACCAAAATGGTCCACGGATAGTGTGAGCGAGCCTCTGACCGTTCCCAATTTCCGAGCTGGCTTGTCAAAACTACAAAGAATGGAAAGGAGGGAGTAAGCATAAATGCTTAGTAAGTTCACATGTAAATAGCAAGTAACATAATCATGCAATCCAACATAAAACATCATTTGTATAAATATCACCAAGACATTCATGTTACATTTGCATTTACTATCTTACCACGATTTCATCATACCAAGTTCTCAACTCGATGGTTTAAGCGCATACCTGTCCAAATTTTCTCATTCACCACACTTACCAACATGTCACCTTCGTCTTAAGTATTCTCCTTATTCACTTAAGATTCACCCGTTGAACACATCAGAATATAATTTGGATACACGGATTGCATGCACATAAGTGTCATACCCGCAGCTAGACAAACTCAATAGCCTGCGGGAAATTATGTGGTCAAGCTACCATGTAACCCACCCATAAGTGAACTCGGACTCAACTCAACGAGCTCGGGCATTCGCATCCATAAGTGAACTCAGACTCAACTCAACGAGTTCGGATGCCTAGTTACATCTCACGAACTCGGACTCAACTCAACGAGTTCGGAACTCAAATATCATAGTGACATGTCACTTGTATCCTAATCTATTCCCAAGGTTCAAACGAGATTTTCCTCAATCACACATCTTTGTTGTCTTCCACGGAATGTCGGAACCGATACTTGATAGCATTTCATATTTGTCAAGTAGCTCACATAATTTTCATATTACTAATAATCCACAAAGCATAATATTTCATGATAATAATCATCATATCATATAAATAACATTAAATTACTTAAAATTGCAATTATGTTACTACATTTACACCTTAACTTACCTCGGTACAAAATGTTAGAAATCGAGCCTATTCCTCGTAAACTTTATTTTTCCCTTGATCATGACTCGAATCTTGTTTCTCTTGATCTAAAATAATAAATTTAGCTTATTTAATAATCACATTTATTAAAGCAGTCCTTAACTCAAACTTTGGCAAAATTACATTTTTTCCCTTAAACTTTTACATATTTACACTTTTGCCCCAAGGCTCGAAAATTAAACTTCATCCTATTTTCTCATGTTTTATGACATGATGATAATTTTTCCCTTCTATGGAAACATCAAATTCACACTCTAACATGTACTTATTAACATTAGGTATTTTTACTGATTATGTCGTTTTACTCGTTTTCACGTAAAATCGCTTAGCAAAAGTTGTTTAACACAATTTCAAGATTCATATTCTACCATAAAACATCAAAATAAACACATTTCACCTATGGGTATTTTTCTAAATATAAACCCTAGGTTGAATTATTGCTAGAATAAGCTTAATCAAGTTACCGAGACTCCAAAAACGTAAAGAACATTAAAAACGGGACTAAAATGGACTTACAATCGAGCTTGGAAGCTTGAAAAACCCTAGCTATGTCTTCCTCATGTGAAATTCGGCCAAGGGGTTGAAGATGGACAAAAATTGGCTTTTAATTTTGTTTTTAATTCATTTTAATAACTAAATGACCAAAATGCCCTTAATTAAAAACTATGGTGTTTTATCTTCCTTTAGGTTTTTTTGTCCAAACTAGTATAATGGTCTAATTACTATCCAAGGACCTCCACTTTAAAAACCCATTACTCAAAAGTACTTAGTACC
Source organism: Gossypium hirsutum (assembly GCF_007990345.1). Taxonomy (NCBI): domain Eukaryota; kingdom Viridiplantae; phylum Streptophyta; class Magnoliopsida; order Malvales; family Malvaceae; genus Gossypium; species Gossypium hirsutum. The sequence goes on from NC_053432.1 coordinate 31,762,662, forward strand.
TTTTTGAACTAGAACACACATTTTACAACTTTTGTAATTTAGTCATAAATATCAAATTGGACCCTCTATGGATAAAATTTCTAAACGAAATTTTCACATAATCATGAAATCATTCCATAGACATTAAAATGATAATAAAATAATTATTTCTATCTCGAATTTGTGGTCCCAAAACCACTATACCAATTAGGCCCTAATTCGGGATATTATATTTTTCGAATAGGACTATACTTAGACTCGACAGGGACATGCCCGTGTGCAATTGCTTCAGACCGTGGTCAAGGTTATTAAATAGGCACGGGCGTGTGGTCTACCCATGTAAGTCGTGCTTCGATTCTGCCAAATGGACACGACCGTGTGGATTACCCTGTGAGGCAGTCCAGGCCGTGTTGATTTCCCATGTTGGTCCATTTTCTCCGTTTTCGGCCCATTTCTAGCTCTTTTTACTCTCCTATGCTCACCCAAGTATAAAACATGAAACTAAAGGATTAGGAGCATCAAATTCACCAAATCAAAGGAGAAATCTTCCATAAATGTGCTAAGCATGGGATAAAAATATGTATAAATTACGATTTATCACTACACTTTTCAAAACACACTCTAATGTGACATCATAGACTTGGCCATAACGTCTAGGCCCGGTTTTGGGTGTTACACGGGAAGTTAAACAGTTCAAAAATAAAAGTATAGCCCTAGTGAAAGCTTTCTAGAAATGACATGGGGTCAAAGAGGCTAGGTGGGAACCCTAGGAAGCTATGAGAAAATAGTACCCAAACCTATTTTTTGGTAAGATTTTTAGGGACGAAAATCCTTAAAGAGGTAGAGTTGTAACAACCCGATTTTGGGTCTAGTTAGAATAGTGGTTTTGGTACCACAAGAACGACGTAGAAAAAATTATTTTCCTATATTTTTATGGTCTACAGTTCTATGGGATGATTCTGTGAAAACTTCATTCGAAAATTTTGACGTTTGAGCACTCAATTTAGCAAAAAGGACTAAATTGAAAAAAATGCAAAACTTGAGCTCTAAAAGCTAGAGGTGTCTAATTGCTATGAAATTTTAAATTAGAGGTGCTTAGATGGTAATTAAACCATTTGTTAAGTTAGTGGACAAAAATGGACATGCAGTAAGAGAAATTTTATGTTTTAAGTTAGGGGCATTTTGGTCATTTGGTTAATAAATGAATTAATAAGCAAAATAAAAGCCAATTTTTGCTCATCTTCTTCCTCATGGATGAAACATGCAAGGGGGAATATAGCTAGGGTTTGTCAAGCTTCCAAGCTCGATTGTAAGTCCGTTCTAGCCCCGTTTTTAATGATTTTCATGTTTTTGAAATCCTTGTAACCTAAACTAGCTATTTCAAGGACTATTTTGAAGTATGGTCAAAGTTTACAATTTTACCCATGATAGATATTTGTATATATTGATGTCTAATGGTAGAAAATGCATGTTTGGTCTTAGATAAACAACTTTTACTAAGTGATTTTCGGTAAAAATGTTAAAAATGACTTATTTGTAAAAGTTATAAAATAAGCAGGAAAAGTGTGATTAAGTGAAAAATGTGGGTTGGTATAAGTATGAAAATGGTTCAGCTAGGCTTGGGCTTTGAAGAAATTGAATACATTTCTTTTTATGAGCCTAAGGACTAACTTGTAAAAATGTGAAACATTAAGGGTAAAAATGTAATTTTTCCATAATATGATTGTTTGACTAAATTGAACAATATGAGTATTAAATGAGTTAAATTTGTTATTATAGATCATAAAAATGAGGTTCGGACCTAGATCAGGGGAAAAAACAAAGTGTTTGAAGATTAGGTCAAATTCTACTAATTTTTGTACCGAGGTAAGTTCTTATGTAAATGATGCATTGTTTATATTTATGTATTAAATGCTTTAATATTGTATGAATTGTAATTGACTCTTTCAACGTATTCGATAAAGTTTCGACAAGTGAGAATTCCCGGTTGAGCCTTAGGAATAGAATAGGATACGAGTGACATGTCACTAGGAACCTATGTGCTTATGTGATCTGGGTGCTGGTCTCGTATGTCCTACTAGTGGTTAGGTAGCCCATCATGAGTTGTAGATACCTGACAGCTTGTGCGAGCAGCACTACGTAGCTAAGTCCTGATTGGAAACTTGTGTGAGCAGGCACGTGAATTGCTCGAAAACTAGCCCATATGAATTATGAGATATGAGGTAGCTTTGGCTACATAGATGACACTTATGTGTAAGATTTTTGAGTATATGTTAATATTCTAAGTGTTCAAGAAGAATGTCAAGGTTGAGAAAGACTATGGTTATGTTGCGAATTAGTACAGGTATGTACGAAAAACTCGTAACTAATGAACTTAGTATGTGATGAACTCTCGGTAAGGTTGTGATTGAGCAAGCCTATGATTAGGAGATTTTAATAGCCTTTATGTTAACTTTAGGAGATTTTAATAGCCTTTATGTTAACTTACTTTACGTTAATTGTATGGTTATGATGCTTATTATTTGCATAGGAACTTACTAAGCTTTATAGCTTACTCCCTTTCCCTTCCTTTGTCTTATAGTGTCAACAAGCTAGCCCAGGGATCGGAGATCATCAAAGATCCACTCACACTATCAACAATTATTTCGGTATCAATGATTTTAGCATTTTAAGTTATGGCATGTATAGGGGACTTGGTCATTTTGTTATGTGTCATAATTGATTTGGCCAAATGTGTTGGCTTATATTGGTTGAAAGTTCATTTTGTATAAGGTCATTTGAAATTGGCTACTATTGGTATAAGTAATTTATATGAGGATGTCTTTCATGGATGTGAGAATTTACATGATTTGAGTTGATGAGTATGTGATGTTTGTGCATGATAGATGGTAGCATGTGAATGATGTGTTGATTTCTTGGTTGTGGCTGATTTGGTTGTATGTATATGATTGGATTGGTGCTATGTTATGTTGTGTAGGTGTGTGCATAAAAGGGAAGCAAAAATGCTTGGTAAATAACCTTATTTTTGTCCACATGGGTAGACACACGAGCATGTGTCTAAGCCGTGTATGACCCACGGTCTGCCCCATGGGTATGTATTCCGGCCGTGTGTCCCCTGCACCTTAATTTTTTGAAACAGAATGTCCCATGCAATCATCGAAAATCCCTTAACAAATTGTCGATAATAACCAGCCAAGCCCGAAAAGCTTCTAACTTTGGACACATTTCTCGATGGTTTCCGATCAACAACTGCCAAAATGTTACTCGGATCAACCCGTATACCTTTCGTTGAAACAATGCATCCTAAAAATCCAACTTCTCAGAGCCAAAACTCACTTTTGCTAAATTTAGTAAACAATTTCTTATCTCTTAAAGTCTGTAATACAATTCTTAAATGTTTGGCATGCTCAGACTCATCTCGGGAATAAATAAAAATGTCATCAATAAAAACAACCACAAATTTATCTAAATACAGTCTAAAGATTCGATTCATCAAGTCCATAAAAATTGCAGGAGCATTTGTTAATCCAAACGGAATAACAAGGAATTCATAATGCTCGTACCTTGTTCTGAACGCGGTCTTCGGCACATTTGAATCTTTAACTCTCAACTAGAAATAGCCTGATCTCAAGTCTTTCTTCAAGAACACTGTTGCCCTTTCAACTGATTGAACAAATCATCGATTCTTAATAAGGGATACTTGTTCTTTATCGTAACCTTATTAAACTAACGATAATCAATACAAAGTCTTATGGATCCGTCTTTCTTCTTAATAAATAACACTTGTGCACCCCAGGGTGAAAAACTCAGTGTCACAAAACCTTTATCTGTCAACTCTTGCAACTAAGATTTCAATTCTTTCAATTCGGTCAGAGCCATTCTATACGGAGCTATTGATATCGGTGAAGTCCGTGGTACTAAATAAATATCAAACTTGTAACAACCCGATTTTGGTCCTAGTCAGAATAGTGGTTTTGAGACCACTAATATAAGGCCAGAGAAAGTATTTTATTATTATTTTAGAGTTATAACATGTTTATATTAGTGCTTGAAAATTTTGGTGAAGTAATTTTAGCGTTTGTGAGCTTAATTAAGAAAAAATACTAAATCGCATAAAGTTCAAAAGTCTTAATTTGATGGCTAAGGGTGTTAAATTGCCATGAAACTTAAATTGGGGGTCTTTAAAGGGCAAATAGACCCTTAGACTATAGTTTGGCCGGCCATGAGACAAAGAAAATTAAATAGTCAATATGTTAGGTATTTGATGACATAATATGTGATAAAATAATACCCTAAAAGCCTAGCCATCATCTTTTTTCCCCCATTCTTTCTTCTTGATGGAAAAAGAGGGGTCTTTGAAGCTTGAATTTTCAGCCATTTAGTCTCTCCGCAAGTAAGTGATTTTGATGATTTTTTTTGATGATTTTTGTACTTTTAGAACCCTTGTAACACGAGCTTTCAAATGAGGGGACTATTTTGCAAAATGGTTGAAAGTTTAGGGTTTTACCATGAGTGTGTTCATGTTTTTTTTTTGAATATTTATGGCGGAATATGAGTTATTGTTGTGTAATAAACAAGTTTTGTGGAGTAGTTTTCATGGAAACCTTAACTAGGGACCATTTTGCATAAGTTGTAAGTTAGACGATAAAAGTGAGAAATAATGAAAATTTTGGGTTGCTATAAGAGTAAAAAGGGTTTTCCTAGGCTTAAGATATGAAGAAATTTGATAAAAATCGATTTTTGGACTTACGGGTAAAATGGTCATTTTGTAAAAGTCTAGGGGCAAAATGATCAATTTGCCCAATTTTGAATTGTTGAGTACCTAGATTAATAAAATGATTAAATTTGTGAATTTTCATCATTATAGATTAAGAAGTACAAAATCCAGGCCTAGACCGGGGAAAAGCAAAGCAAGTAGACTAAAACCGGTTAGCCGCCTACTTTTTGTAATCCGAGGTAAGTTGTATGTTAATAATGCAACTCTATCCTTATGATGTGCATTTTTATTGACATGGAATAAATTGCTTTGGTTTTGAATATGAGAATACATGTTGAGAAATTGACATAGTAGGGAATTTCGTTGAGCATTTGGAATAAACTTGGATATTGGTACCCTGATATTGGGTGATATGTGTGCTAGTGTAAGATATGTCTGGGACATGCATCGGCCACAATATGAGAGCCAGCGTAAGACATGTCTGGGACATGCATCGGCCTCAAGATATTTAAGCCAGTTTAAGACATGTCTGGGACATGCATCAGCCTTACATGTCTGGGACATGCATCAGCCTCGCGATAGACAAGCTAGTGTTCAGACCTGTCTGGGACATGGTATCATCTTGTTGCGTGTCAGTGCTAGACCATGTCTGGGACATAGCATCGGCATCTTAGCCCAGGTTAAGGCTATTGAGTATCCGGTAGTATTCCAAATGGTTCAACAAAAGGTTTATGTGTTATATCGAAATAAGAAAAGTTGTGATCATGTGATGAGTGGTACAGGTGCCAAATTTAAATGTATGAGATATGGGCTCAGTGCATGAAATATGAATCGTATTAGATGGTAATGAGTTAGTTGAACTTACGTCTATTTACAGTATTTGTAAATAATCTACGAAAGGTTTTGAGCATATTGCTTTATGATAAGTAGTTGTTGTTTATTTTCATGCAACATACTCAGCTTTATGCTTACCCTATTTCCTTTTCATATTCTTATAGTGCCGCCTAGGTAGCTCAAGGATCATCGCCTACGTCAGAGAAGCTAGTCACACTATCATCCAAAGCACTCGGTATAGTTAGATCTTTTATTTTGATTATGGCATGCATAGGACCCTACCTTTTGAGTTTTGTGTCATTATTAATTCGCCAAATGTGTTGGCATACTCTAGCATTTGATTCATTTTATCTAAGGCCATAGAAACTGGAAAATGTTGAAAGTTGTTTAATGAGTACAAGAAGTTCTTTCATGAATGAGTAATTTAGTTGTTTGCTTAAGTATAAATGACATATGTGAAAGCCTTAGCTCTGGCAATTTGGTTGAGAAATCATATTAAGTTAGATATTGATACGTTGGTTGACATTAGATCATGTTTCGGGGTGGCAAAAGGCTTGGTGATAGCCTTATATAGTCCACAAGGGTAGACACACGGACGTGTGTCTAGGCGGTGTGTGACACACAATTAACCCCATAGACGTGTTGCCAAGTCGTGTGTCCCCTGCACATAAAAAAAATTTCAATTCAGAATGCATAGTAGTAAACACACGGGTAGAGACACGGCCACGTGTCTCAGCCATGTGGAGAACACGGCTTCTGGCCACAGGTGTGTGCCCCAATTGTGTGCCCTAAATTGTATGCTGACGTCAGAAACAAAATGTCAAGGTTTTTAGACACGGCTAGGACACGGGCGTGTCATGGCCATGTGAGGGACACGAGCCATAAACAAGGGCATGTGTCAGGCCGTGTGAAAACCCCTATAGGTTCAAAATTAGAATTAAATTCACACGGGCATGGGACACGGGCATGTCCTGAGATGCTTAGGCCGTGTCTATCACACGGGCCATCAGCGCAGCCATGTCTTAGTGACCACACGGGTGTGTTGCCCTTCCACACGAGCGTGTGCCCTATTTCAAGGGCTATTTTTCTAAAGTTGGTTAAGGACCCGAGCCAGTCCTGTAGGATTTCCCAATGGTCATTTGAGGCCTCGTAGGCCCATATTAAGAAAATTTAGACAAGATTTGGAAAAAAATTTAATTTTGGTCACACCTTGATTATTCGAGAACGTAGGAATGCATGCGTTTAAGTGTGGTAATGCCTCGCATCCCGTCCCGGCGTAGGGTACGGGTGTGGGGTGTTACAAAACTCAACTTCCCTGGTCAGTGGCAACCCAGAAAACTCTTTTGGAAACACATTTGGGTATTCACAAACTACCGCATAGATTCAATCTTTAATTTAGACACTTTCTTATTCAGTACATATGCAAGATAAGCTTCACACCCTTTTCTTACATACCACTAAGTTGTCATCAACAAAATCACAATAGGAAACTCATTCGACTCATACGGCTCAATCCAAAGAATTTCATTATCTTGACATTTCAATTCAATAATCTTTCATCTACAATTCACTACGACATCATGTAGAGTCAACCAATCCATTCCAAGAATTACATCAAACTTATCAAATGGTAAGAGCATTAAGTCAACTGAAAAATAGTGACCCCGAATTATTAAAGGACAACTCTTGCAAACTTTATCAACTAAAACATATTTGCCTAAGGAGTTCGACACTTTAATCACATACTCATTAGACTCGACAGGAAAATTCTTACTAGATATCAAATTCATGCAAATATAAGAATGAGTCAATCCAGGATAAATCAATGCAACTACATTAGTATCATAGAGAGAAAATGTACCAGTAATAACATCATGGGTGACGCATCTTCACAAGTGCGAATAGCGTAGGTTCTAGTAGGTGCTCTGACCTTTGATCTCGCAGTTAAATCTTTCGTTACACCTCTGTTACTATTCCCATTTCCCAGATTTCTCGATGGCCTCCCTCTAGTGGCGGTGTTGCTCGATCTTGGATTTTTAAAATTATCTTTCTCAGCCATTTTAGGGCAATCTCGAATGAAATGATCTGAGGAACCACATTTAAAACAAGCCCAGTTATTCATTCTACATTCACCGGGATGTCGTCTACCACAGTGTTGACATTCAGGTCTATTAGACCTAGCATTACCAACGCTCGCTATTCACGTAGTTTAGGCCTTAGAACCCGAATATTGCTTCCCACTATCTCTGTTGGGATACCCAGTTGAAACATTCGAACGAGTATACAAATCCCTCGATTTTTTTTACGAAGATTGAAATGACTTATTCATTGGTCTTTTTCTCGAATCTCTAGTCTCAAACTCAGCTTTTCTCTTTTCTTTACTCAAATATTTGGCTTTGCAAGCTCGGTTGACTAGCACAACAAATTCTTTCAACTCTAAAGTCCCAACTAACAGTCTTGTATCCTCAATCGATCCATCTTCAAATCTTTTACACATGATGGCTGTAAACTGAAAAATTTATAGGATTTTTCCTATGTAATTTATAACCTTTATACTTAAATTCGTTGCTAAAGCTAAGTAATTGTTTAATAAATTAATGAAATATGTGAAAATATGAAATTAGGACATAGAAATTATTAAAATGTGATTTTATGCATATAGTTTTCATGCATAAAATGGCTTATTTTATATTGATTTGAGCATATTATATTTTTAAGACATAAAATGGGCCATGCATGATTAAATTAAATAATAAAATATAAAATTATATTTAATAATTAATTTTAAAATATTTCATTAATAATTTGGGTTTTAATTAATTATTTAAATTGGTTAATTTTATTCTTTGGTCCTTTAACTTATTAATTTATTTTGGACAGGTCTGATAGCTTTGTTGGATTACAAAACGGTCCAAATTGAAGACCAAGTCAACCCAAATTCGGCTACACATGGCTGTTCTTTTAAGCCGCTTTTTGGCTTAATTACACAAGTTCCTTGCATTGTTGAAGAAAATAAAAATTTGCTCGAAGATTTACGATTGACCGGGTCTTAGTCTTGAGTTATTATGGCATTTAATTTGCTTAATGATCAAGCAAAAATTAGCTCAAATTCCACTAATTGTGGCCGACCATACAAGGAAGAGATTTGAAGAGACTAAACCTAGCTATTTTTAGCAAACTATCCACCTCTCTTCACCTATAAATTTGACCCCTTTATTCCTTCATTCATCATCCCTCATCATTCATCATTCTCTCTTCTCTCCAAATTCTCTTAGTCTTTTCCATTCCCCACGCCTAGCATCATATCTTCATAGAGATTTTAGCAATTAAGCCTCTTAAAGAGCCCTTGGTCGGCCACCTTGGAGAGCCATCAGCAAAGGAGCAAAGCAAAGAAGCAAATGAGCCTAGTCAGTCAGAGTCTTGGGTGATAGCCACTTTGATTTGGGTTTAATCTTTCCCTTCTTTAATTTAATCTAAAAATGTTTGCTATGTGTTCTTTTTTCTTGTTTACAACAATGTTAGTCTAATTTTATTTAAGCTAGGATGATTGCTTTGATTAAATAATATTTATTTGATTCATGCTTATAATGTTTGTGCCTCAATCGATCATGTTTTCAATTAAAATCAAGTTTGTATTTCGTTCATACATGATTGAAATGCACTTGAATTAGCTGAGTGATCCTAACCAGACGACAACTAATGGACACATAATTGAAATATGGATGCTCAATTTAGATCCTAACTCGATTAAATTGTAGGTTGCATAACAACTCTAACCAAGCTCTGTTATCTGCATAGTTTTTAGATTTGTGTGATTAAACTGTTCCCAATTACCTCAGACGAATATTAAGAAACCCTTCGTAAATAAGGATCAGTAAAATGTTTATTTAATAAGTAAAGGATTTCGAGAGGACCTAATGTGGTTTCCAAACTCATGAAAGATCGAGTTTCCATGGAATGTTTTTTCGAATGTTATTAAGCATGTTGATAATAAGTTGAGCTTAATTAAAGTAATTTTCCTAGTTTATTTATGTTATAATTGTTGCAAATTGTGTTTAATTTTGCTAAAATCTATTTCATTCATATAGTTTGCATACTTAGGATAATTTACATTAGGGGTCATTCCATTTAGTTTAATATATTTTAATCATCACTTCTCAACTATATTGTGTTTTTATTTACCAAATTGTTAATATAGTTTTACAAGTTAGGTGATTTAGCACAAATACAATCCTTGTGGAGACGATAACTCGATACTTGCTTATTACTTGATAACAACTGTGTACACTTGCACAAACCTATGCGTTACAAGTTTTTGGCGCTGTTGTTGGGGATTGTTAACTGTTGCCATAGTTTTTTTTTCGTGAAATTATTTACTTCTAATTTGGTTTATTTCTAACATTACTAACTTATTCTTTTTAATTTTGTGATTTTATTTTTAGGTGTTTATGAGCATAGATTGGATTATGGATTTACTCCCTGTAGACCCTGAAATTGAGCAAACTTTCAGACAAAGAAGACGTGAATGAACAACTCAAAGACAAGTCGAAATGGACCTTGGAAATCAAAATAAAGACCAAAGAAATGAAGCCGATCATATACGAAATCCCATCCTCATTGCCGATGATAGGGATTGATGCATCAGACAATATGCTGTGCCACTTTTTAGTGAGTTAAATCCAGGAATTAGAAGGCCAGATATTGAGGCAACCCAATTTGAATTGAAACCAGTGATGTCTCAAATGCTCCAAATGGTGGGCCAATTAGTGCTATGCCCACGAAAGATCCACATCTCCACCTTCGATTGTTTATGGAGGTAAGTGATTCATTTAAGATATCCGGTGTGACTGAAGACGCACTGAGGTTGAAGTTGTTTTTGTACTTGTTGCAAGATCGAGCACGAACATGGCTCAATTCATTGCCACCAAGTTCCAAATCTACATGGTAAGAATTAGCAAAGAGATTTTTGGTTAAGTATTTCCCGCCTAGCAAAAATGCTAAGTTGAGAAACGATATCACAACTTTCCAACAATTGGCTGAAGAGTCTTTGTATGAGGCTTAGGAGTGATTCAAGGAGTTACTTCGTAAGTGTCCTCATCATGGGATTCTTCATTGTATCTAGTTGGAGACATTCTATAATGGTCTTAATGCACATACAAGATTGATGGTAGATGCTTCTGCGAATGGTGCAATTTTGTCTGAGTCTTATAATGAGGCTTATGAGATCATCAAGAGGATCACGAGTAATAACTATCAATGGCCAACAAATCAAACAGCTTTAGGAAGACGTGTAGCTTGAGTTCATGATGTTCACACCCTCACTTCGTTATCAACTCAGGCATTGTTTATTTCCTCTATGTTAAAATAGTTTATCGCTAATAGTGCTAATAATTTTGCAGCTCAGCTACCAAGTCCATTTGAAGTAGTTTCATGTGTATACTGTGGGGAAGGTCATTCTTTCAAGAATTGTCCATCAAATCCCGAGTCAGTATACTATGTGGGGAACCAACATCAATATAGGAGTGGATAAGGACCCCAGTCCAAATTCTACATTCTTTCATGGTGAAATCATCCTAATTTTTCTTGGAGTAACCAAGGAAACATACCGAACAACAACTTTTTGTAGCATAGACCCAACCAATATCAAAGGTTTAACCAACAAGCTCCAAAACCACCTCAAGCTGAGGCATCAAACAGTTTGGAGAACTTGTTGAAAGTGTACATGGCAAAGAATGACGCTTTGATCCAAAGCCAAGCAGTAACACTGAAAAATTTGGAAAACCAAATGGATCAGCTAGCTATGGAGCTTCGTAATAGACCATAAGGAACCTTGCCGAGCGATACTAAGAATCCAAGAAATTTGGATAAAGAACATATCAAGGCAGTGGCATTACGAAGTGATAAAATTCTGGAAGCCCGATTGATTGATGTCGAAGATAAGCCCATTGAGAAGAATCATGTAACACCCTTTACCCGTATCCGTCGCCGGAACAGGGTACGAGGTATTAACAAATTATAGTATATGCTATTAAATAAAACCCAACAAAAATATGGCGTGCAATTTGATCATTATAACATATGCCATTAACAATACAAATCAACTTCAAAGGCTTCGTACAAAATGATTAGTTTGATACTATAAGTAGTAATTTGAACCTAGACAATTATGACATGTAACAAATAACTAAGTCTGCTATACATGCCATATTTCAAAATGTTGAGTTCAGATACCAAGAGTATTGATAGTGCGAGCGGATCTTCTACAATCTCTGACTCCTGTGCTAGCTGAATGACACTATAAGACAAAGGAGAGAGAAGAAAGTAAGCTTATAGCTTAGTAAGTAAGTATATAAATAACAAATAAGAAATCTAATATGTTTACAACATAACTCAATTATGTCATATTTTTAATTTTAATTGTTTACTCCAATTTGATCAAGCTGTCCCTCCTGCGTCATGATCACTAAATAAATCATAACTCGAGTTATGAAACTCAAAATTCAAATCCGTAAAATTTCCCTGAATCTAGACTCATAAAAATTCTTACTAATATTTTTCTAGAATTTTTGGTTCAGCAAATTAGTACAGTTTATTATTTAAATTTTCCCATGTTACACAGCTCAACTGATCTGACCCCTGTTCACTACGAATTAAATTTCTCTCAGTATACAATTCAAATAACCATAAAACCTATTTCATTTAAAACTAGACTCAATAAGGAATTTAGGCATATAAACTATATTTCTTAATTTGTTTTGTACAATTTGTAATGATTTTTAAAAGTTGAAACAGGGGATTACATAGTCATCCTAAGCAAGTCTCACACAATTGTAAATATCTCAAAATATAGAATTCCTTTTTTTTCTATGTTTCTTTTATATGAAAATAGACTCATTAAGCTTTAATTTTACATCTCATTCAACCTCTAATTAAATTCCTTATATTTTTGGTAAATTTTCAAAATCACGTCACTGCTACTGTCCAAAACAGTTTCAATGCTAATTTCATTCTTTCACACATTCTTTATACTAACCTCATTTTAACTTACATACATATATATATATACCACAAATAATTTTCACCACATTTCATACATCGCAAGTGTAGGTCCATGACTACAATGTTTCCACAAAACCATCCCGTTGAACAATTCGGACTAATCCTCGATACTTGATGGTTTCAGCACACAGCCCCACCATCATATTTCATTTAATTCGGCTCTCTTGTACACATGGTGAACACTTAGTACCACTCATGCGACCTAGCCGATTTGTCTCATAGCTCTCTTGTCTACATGGTGTCCTTCACTTGGAATCACGCATGAGATCTGGCTACATTTATCTCTCACGTAGCTCTCTTGTCTACATGGGATACATCCCGTATCACACATGTGACCTAGCTACTACATAGTATCTCGTAGCTTTCTTGTACACGTGATGTGCACTCGGCATCATACATGTGACCTAGCTACGCTCCCTCTATTTTATTCGATTTTTCCGAATGTTCAACCGGGATCTCTCTCTATTATTTATTTCCATTCTTCCAATAGTCGATTTATACTTCAACATCAGCTAGTATATACATATAATAGGCTGAAATATAAGAATGTAAATGAAATTAATGTATTATTTACATACAAACTTACCTCGGTGCAAAAATATGGGAATTTTGCAATTTAGTCCAAAACTTTCTCCTTTCCCCGTTCGAGGTCGACTCCACGCCTTTCTTGATTATGAAGCTTGAAAGTTGAAGAAACCCTAGCTATGGAGGAGAGCAATTTTCGGCAGCAACTAGTGAGGATGATAACCAATTTTGTGTTATTTTTCCCATTTTGTTTCATTTAATATACAAATGACCAAAATGCCCTTACTACTAAACTTTCAAAAAAATTCCCTCCATGTCCAACTTTTGTCCATAACTTAAGAATGGGTCAAATTGCTATTTAAGACCTCCTAATTAATATCCCAAAGCAATTTCATACTAAAAACTTCTAAAACACAAGTTTTACAATTTATTCGATTTAGTCCCTATTCTCAACTTAAGGGCAAAATGCACAAAATTTCATCACGAAATTTTCATGAAATCATAAAATCATATCATAAACCCCAAAATAATTATAAAACGACTATTTCTATCTCAGATTTGTGGTCACGAAACCACTATTCTGATTAGGCCCTAATTCGGGTTGTCACAATTCTCCCCCCCTTTAGAGATTTTCGTCCCCGAAAATCTTACTGGTAAAGAGGTTCGGGTACTGTTTCCTCATAGCTTCCTCGAGTTCCCACGTAGCCTCTTCTATCCCATGTCTGTGCCATAATACTTTCACTAAGGCTATACTTTTATTTCTTAACTGTTTAATTTCTCGAGCCAAAATCTTTATTGGTTCCTCCTCATAGGTCATATCCGGTCGAATCTCAATTTCTGTTGGAGAAATCACATGTGAAGGATCAGAACGATAACGTCGCAACATTGATACATGAAACACGTTATGAATTCTTTCTAACTCTGCCGGTAAGGCCAACCGATATGCCACTGGTCAAATCCTCTCAGTAATCTCGTACGGCCCAATAAAATGCGGACTCAACTTGCCTTTTCGGCTAAATCTCAGAATCTTTTTTCCATGGTGACACCTTCAAGAACACTTTATCGCCCACCTGAAATTCAATCTCTTTTCTTTTTAAATCTGCATATGACTTTTGTCGATCTGAAGCAGCTTTCAAGCAATCTCGAATTACTTTTATTTTCTCTTCGGTTTCTTTAACTAGATCAACTCCGTGAATTTGTTTCTCACTAAGTTCGGTCCAATATAAAGGAGTCCAACACTTATGACCATACAAGGCTTCGTACGGTGCCATTTGTATACTTGACTGATAACTGTTATTGTAGGCAAATTCAATCAAAGATAGATATTTTTCCTAACTACCTCCAAATTCTAAGACACAGCATCTAAGCATATCCTCGAGTACCTGGATTACTCTTTCCGACTGACCATCTGTTTGTGGATGAAACGCGGTACTAAAGTTCAATTTTGTACCCAAAGCTTCTTGTAACTTTTTCCAAAATCTCGAGGTACATCTCGGATCTCTATCTGGTATTATAGACATAGGTACTCCGTGCAACCTCACAATTTCAACAATATATAATTCGGCTAATTTATCAAGTCGTATGTACTGGTATAAAGTGGGCTGACTTTGTTAATCTATCAACCACTACCCAGACAGCATCCTTCTTTTTAGGAGTTAAAGGCAAACCGGTTACAAAATCCATGGTAATCTTGTCCCATTTCCACTCAGGCACCATTACCGGTTGAAGTAATCCTGAAGGCACTTGATGTTCAGCTTTTACTTGTTGACAGATCAAACACTTGGTTACAAATTCAGAAATGTCCCTTTTCATACCTGGCCACCAATACAACTTCTTTAAATCATTATACATTTTTGTGCTACCAGGGTGAACTGATAAACAGTCACTATGCGCCTCATGTAATATTTTCTGAATCAATTCATCGTTTTTCAGTACACATATCCTGTCTCGATACATCAAACAGTCATCTGGTCCAACACGAAAATCTGAGTCGTAACCTGATTCACATTGAGTTCTCTTGGTTCGCAACTCACTATCGTTCTTTTGAGCATCACAAATCAACTGGAGAAATAACGGTTTAGCCCTCATCTCTGCTAAGATTGACCCATCATCAGACAATGCTAACCCCGTATTCATGGCTCTCAAAGTAAAAAGAAATTTCCTGCTCAAGGCGTCAACAACCACATTTGCTTTTCCCGGATGATAATCAATCACTAGATCATAATCCTTTAATAATTCAAGCCATCTCCTCTGTCGCAGATTCAAATCCTTTTGATTCATCAAATACTTCAAACTTTTGTGATCAGTAAAAATTTAGCATTTTTCACCATACAAATAATGTCGCCAAATCTTCATGGCAAAGACAATAGCGGCCAATTCCAAATCATGTGTAGGATAGTTCTTCTCATGCGGTTTTAACTGTCTCGAAGCATAAGCTACCACTTTACCCTCTTACATCAACACACATCCAAGGCTTGTCAATGATGCATCACTATAAATTACGAACTCCTTTCTTGACTCGGGCTGTACTAAAATTGGTGCTTCAGTCAATCGTGCTTTCAACTTTTCAAAACTCTACTGACATTTATCAGTCCATTCAAACTTAACATTCTTTTGCAACAACTTAGTCATAGGAGAAGCAATCATCGAAAATCCCTCAACAAAACGTCTATAATACCCGGCTAAGCCTAAAAAGCTTCTAACATCGGATACATTCTTGGGCGGTTTCCAATCAACGATCACAGAAATCTTGCTTGGATCCACCCGAATACCATCACCTGAGACTATATGTCCCAAAAATCTGACTTCACGAAGCCAGAACTCACTTTTACTGAACTTAGCAAACAGTTTCTTTTCTCTCAAAATCTGCAATATAGTTCTCAAGTGTTCGGCATGTTCAGACTCATCCCGAGAATAAATTAGAATGTCATCTATAAACACTACTACAAACTTATCCAAATATGGCCGGAAGATCCGATTCATTAAGTCCATAAATATAGCTGGAGCATTTGTTAAGCCAAAAGGCATCACAAGAAACTCATAATGTCCATACCTTGTCCTAAAGGCGGTTTTTGGCACATCCGACTCCTTAACTCTCAGCTGGTAGTAACCAGACCTCAAATCAATCTTTGAAAACACTGTGGCCCCCTTTAACTGATCGAATAAATCATCAATCCTCGGAAATGGGTACTTGTTCTTTATAGTCACCTTATTAAGCTGACAGTAATCAATGCAAAGTCTCATTGAACCATCATTCTTCTTTACGAACAATACAGGAGCACCCCAGGGAGAGAAACTCGGTCTCACAAATCCCTTGTCTGTTAATTCCTGCAACTGAGCCTTCAATTCTTTTAATTCAGTCGGAGCCATTTTATATGGAGCAATCGAGATCGGTGCAGTACCCGGCAACAAGTCAATGGCAAACTCTATCTCTCTGTTCGGAGGCAACCCAGGCAATTCCTCTGGAAATACATCTGGAAACTCACAGACTATCGGTACTGATTCAAACTTCAGTTGAGGCAACTCAGTATTCATTACATAAGCCAGATAAGCTTCACACCCTTTTCTCATGTATTTCTGTGCAGACATGTGCGAAATCACCATAGGCAATTTATTTGATTCATCTGTTTCAACCCACAGAATTTCTCCATTTTCACATTTCAACTCTAGTGTTTCTTGTTTACAATCTACCTTAGCATCATACAATGTCAACCAGTCCATTCCCAAGATAACGTCAAACTCATCAAATGGTAACAGCATCAAATTAGCCGAAAAACAGTGACCTTGAATCATTAATGGGCAATTCTTGCAGACCTTGTCAACTAGCACATATTGGCCTAAGGGGTTCGACACTTTAATCGTAAACTCAGTAAACTCAACAGGCAACTTTTTATTAGATACTAAATTCATGCAAATATAGGAATGAGTGGACCCGGGGTCAATCAATGCAATAACAATAGTATCATAAAGAGAAAATGTACCAGTAATGACATCGGGAGATGATGCATCTTCTCGGGCATGTATAGCATAGGCTCTAGCAGGTGCTCTAGCTTTTGATCTTGCCATTGAATCTTTCATCGCAGTTTTACTGCTAGTCCCACCTCCAGTATTTCTCGGTGGTCTACCTCTACTAGCAGTGGTATTCTATCTAGCACTCTGAAATCTTTCTTCTTTAACTTTCTCCAGACAATCTCTAATAAAATGCTCGCGAGAACCGCACCTGAAACAAGCTCGCTCGGTGTGACAGCCCTAATGTGACCCTAGTCAGGAAGTGGTTTCGGGACCACTAAACCGAGTCATAAAAATAATTAACCGTCATAATTGATGCTCATTATATGTACATGTGCATGTGTGAAAATTGCATGTTTGAATTTTGTTAATTGTAAGTGAATTTTATCAAATAGGACTTATGTGAGAAAATTTAGAAATGTGCTAGGCAAATGCAAAGTGGCCTATTAATGCATACTGTGAAAATGATGGGTTGCATGTCAATTTACCCAAATTAAGGCATAGTGGCCGGCCATGCTATGAGTGGAAACATGTCACAAACATGTTATGTTAGTGATGTATGTTAGGAACAATAAAATAAGGAGTATGGGTAATAAAGAAATGGAAAAAAAAAGAAAGAATGTGTGTGATTGTTTCTCCCCCTCCCCATTGCCGTGAATGTAAGAAAGAAAACAAAAAAAAAGTGTCCATCTTTTTTCATTTCTCTTGGCCGAATGTTCTAAGGAAGAAAGGAAACAAGTTGTGTTCTTTGGTTCTTCTTGGCCGAATTGAGAGGAGGAAGGAAGGAGTGAAGCAATCGGTCATCTTAGGTCGATATTAAGCTCAAGAGCAAAGGGGATCTAAATCCGATAAAGGGAAGGAAAAAGTGGTCGAATAGCCATCGAAATCGTTCGACAATATCCGAGGTAAGTTCTTGAGTAATAGAGCTTAAATTATGATTTGATTAGATCATGTTTTAAGCAAATCAAAATCATGCTCTTTGTGTGTGGCTATTGAGCCGAAATTGCAAGAGTGATAAGTGTCTTGTGTTTGAGTTTTGCTAATGAAAATGAAATACGAATGTGTCATGATTTGTTGTTAAATGTGCATGGTTATTCGAATGATGTCCGGGCTAAGTCCCGAAGGCTTTGTGCTAAGTGACCATATCCGGACTAAGATCCGAAGGCATTTGTGCGAGTTACTAATT
This sequence comes from Gossypium hirsutum, assembly GCF_007990345.1. Classification (NCBI taxonomy): domain Eukaryota; kingdom Viridiplantae; phylum Streptophyta; class Magnoliopsida; order Malvales; family Malvaceae; genus Gossypium; species Gossypium hirsutum. The sequence goes on from NC_053432.1 coordinate 31,780,970, forward strand.
CCGGGCTAAGCCCGAAGGCATTGGTGCGAGCTACTAAATCCGGGTTAAGTCCCGAAGGCATTTGTGCGAGTTACTATAACCGGGCTATGTCCCGAAGGCATTTGAACGAGTAGCTATATCCGGTTAAATTCTGAAGGTACATGATTCGGGAATGAACGATCTTGCTGTAAAAATTTCAGTTAATACGCTTGTAACAACCCAACATTGAGGTATGTTTCGTATGTGCTTTGAATTAGTTGAGCCCTTACAAATAAGTATTCGCTCAGTTGATAAATGAGCTACCGGCCTTTGGCTAAGTTGATCTTTGTGTATGAATATAAGGGTTGGTAATGTGAAGTAAGTATGATATTGAAAATTCGTGCATATGAAATTATCTGTTTAGCTACGTGAATGCTATACCTTGGTTGTGTCTAAATTCTTTGCTCAAAACTTACTAAGCATTTAATGCTTACTCCGTTTCTTTGATTCTCTATTTTATAGATTTTGGTTCTTCAGCTATCGGACTCGGGAATTTTGAAGTCGAAGTCGCCCACACTATCAAAGCTCTTTTTGGTATACTTTTGGTTGAACTTTGAAATGGCATGTATAGGACTACCCTTTTGTTGTTGGTCATGTACCCTTCGGTTTTGTGTAAATTTGGATAGCCATGCGAAAATGGCTTAAATATACTTTGATCATAGCATTATAATCGTTTTGCATGTTGTCCGTCGAGAGGTATGGAAATGTTGGTAACGGTTAGCCATGGGAATGGTTATTCATGATCACTTTTGGAATATGTATGACAAGCTCTAGTTGATCCATGGAGGATCATGAAATAGGTAAAGTTTACCTTAAAAATAGATGCTGGCAGCAGCAGTGATGTGGATGTGAAAAATCACTAAAAATAGTAGGAATGGAATTAAATAGTGAATAAATTATGTAATCGAATCTTGATGAATCTATTTTCATAGGAAAGTAACGAAACATTCATATGAACAGTATATTATGAGATGTTAAAGTTTTCGTGAGACCGGGGCAGAACGGTTTCTGGATCCCCTGATCTGACTTTGGAAATTCATTATAAATTAACCAGAGACATTTAGAAGTCATTCCATATATTTATAGATTTCTCTTTGAGTCTAGTTTCTATAGAAACAAACGGCATCAGTATTGAAGCCCTGTACAGGGAGATATCCAAATCGTAATGCATGAAGGTCAGTGTAGTCACACCCTGTAACAGGGGAGACTTTAACTAATAAACTGTACTAATTGGCCTGACCAAAAATTCTAAAAAAAATATGTAGATGGAAATATGAGTCTAGTTTCAGGAAAAAATTACGAAACTGATTTTCAAGTTTTAGAACTCAAGATATGATTTTTAAGGTGACAGTGACACAATTAGCCAACTGCCTGGAAATTTTTAAAATGGACTGTAAAAGTAAATGAATTAAGTCGGTTAGCACCTCGTGTTCGAATCCGGCAACGGTCTCGGGTACGGGGTGTTACAATTTTATTGGTATCAGAGCTACGGTTTAGTCGATTCTAGGACTACCGTAATGCGTTGGGTCTAGCTATACATGCCATTTTATGTGATTATTTGATAGTGTGGTGATTTCTGACATTTGCAAATGTGTTTATTTATAGTAATGGATCCCGATCCCGACCGAGCGGTAGTTGATGATCTTGAGAGTGTAGCGCCTGCTCCCGCACAAGGGACAGCTCCGGCGGACTCTCATCCTATTGCTAGTAATCCGAATGATGAGCCTAGACAAGCTTTCTATAGCGTGATGAATGATTGGTTCAACCAATACATTCGAACTAATACGGCTGTTCCACAACCTCCATTCCCGACAAATACCACCCCCGCACCTACAATACCTCCGGTAACGGACCAAATAAGGTCAAATAAGCCCCCAGTTGATAGAATCCGAAAACACGGGGCTACTGAATTTAAAGCCACGGACAGCGATGATGCCGAGCAAGCGGAATTTTGGTTGGACAACACTATCCGGGTACTAGATGAACTATCTTGCACACCCGATGAGTGCCTAAAGTGTACTATCTCCTTGCTACGTGATTCTGCCTACTATTGGTGGAATACGTTGACTTCTGTGGTGCCCAGAGAGCAAGTAACTTGGGAGTTCTTCCAAACCGAGTTTCGAAAGAAGTATATCAGTCAGAGATTCATTGACCCAAAACGGAAGGAATTTCTTGAACTCAAACAAGGTTCCATGTCGATTACCGACTATGAACGAAAATTTGTGAGGCTTAGCCGGTACGCACGAGAATGCATTTCCTCAGAAGCCGTGATGTGTAAACGTTTCGAGGATGGGCTGAATGACGATATAAAGCTGTATGTAGGCATTTTGGAAATCCGAGAATTTGTGGCACTTGTCGAGCAGCTTGCAAGGCCGAGGAGCTCAGTATGGAGAAAAGAAAAGCTAAGGTGGGAGCAAAGGAGTTTCATAAGAGGTCTTCGGGGAAGCCCTTCCCACGGTCATCGAAGAAATTTAGAGATGGCTTAGGCCGGTCTAGAGACACTTCGGGCTTTTCTAGACGAGATCGCGATCGACCCCTTTCAAGTGCACGAGTCACATCGGTCTCCAGTGTGGGAAATGATCGTCGAGATAGAACGGAGTGCCAGTATTGTGGCAAATGGCATTCTAGAAGTTGTAGATTCCATGACCGCTCCTGCTACAAGTGCGGGTCAGTTGACCACTTTATCAAAGATTGCCCGAGATTGTCTGAACAGAATGTAAACTAGAGTGGGAAAACGAGTGCTACCACTGCTCGAGGTAGACCATCTAGAAACACGGGAAATGCTAGTGGTGGTCAGAGAGGATCTAGAGATGCTATGACCAGATCTGAGGCTCGTGCTCCTGCTAGGGCTTATGCTATACGCGCACGCGAGGATGCTTCCTCGCCAGATGTTATTACCGGTACTTTTACTCTCTTTGATACTAATGTGATTACTGTGATTGACCCTGGTTCTACTCATTCTTATATATACGAAACCTTAGCATCCAGTAAGACTTTACCTATTGAGTCTACTGAGTTCGTAATTCGGGTGTCAAATCCCTTGGGTCGTTGCGTGCTTATCGACAAAGTGTGTAAGAAATGCCCCCTAGTAATTCGAGATTCCTGTTTTCCGGCGGACTTGATGCTTTTGCCGTTTGATGAATTTGAAGTTATTCTTGGTTTGGATTGGTTGACCGTGCATGATGCGGTTGTGAATTGCAAAAGCAAGACTATTGATTTGAGGTGCGCAAATAACGAGATAATTTGAGTTGAGTCTATGGACTTAAAAGGGTTGCTAGCTGTAATATCAGCAATGTTGGCCCAGAAATATGTAAGAAAAGGGTGCGAAGCATACCTTGCGTATGTACTTGATGACAAAGAATTAGAAAAGAAACCCGAATCTGTGCCGGTGGTTTGTGAATACCCGGATGTTTTTCCCGAAGAATTACCGAGTTTACCACCTGTTCGGGAGGTAGAGTTTGGTATTGAGCTTGTACCTGGAACTACGCCAATTTCGATAGCTCCGTATCGTATGGCACCAATCGAGTTAAAAGAATTGAAAGCTCAGTTGCAAGAGTTGACTGATAGAGGTTTCGCTCGACCAAGTTTCTCACCTTGGGGTGCACCAGTATTGTTTGTGAAGAAGAAGGACGGAACCATGAGGTTGTGCATCGACTATCGTCAGCTGAATAAAGTGACAATAAAGAATAAATATCCGATACCGCGTATTGATGATTTGTTTGATCAATTAAAGGAAGCCTCAGTGTTTTCAAAGATAGATTTGAGATCGGGTTATTATCAGTTGCGAATTCGAGATTCGGATATACCCAAAACTGCTTTCAGAACGAGATACGGCCACTACGAGTTCTTAGTGATGCCGTTTGGGCTCACTAATGCCCCTGCGGTATTTATGGATTTGATGAATCGGATCTTCAGACAGTATTTGGACCGGTTCGTAGTTGTGTTTATTGATGACATCTTGGTCTATTCAAGAGATGAGACCGAACATGCTAAGCACCTGAGATTAGTGCTGCAAATTTTACGGGATAAGCAGTTATATGCTAAGTTCAGTAAGTGTGAGTTCTGGTTAAGAGAGGTTAGCTTCTTGGGCCACGTGGTATCCGCATCGGGTATTCGAGTTGACCCGAACAAAATTTCAGCCATACTTAATTGGAAGCCTCCGAGAAATATTACTGAGGTTCGGAGCTTTTTGGGGCTTGCCGGTTACTACCGACGGTTCGTAAAAGGTTTCTCGATGATAGCCACACCGATGACGAAGCTACTTCAAAAAGATGTTAAGTTCGAATGGACGGAAAAATGTCAGAAAAGTTTTGATCAACTGAAAACTTATTTGACCGAAGCTCCAATTCTAGTGCAGCCCGAATCAGGCAAAGAGTTTGTCATTTATAGTGATGCGTCCCTACTTGGGTTAGGTTGCGTATTGATGCAAGAAGGTCGAGTTGTGGCCTATGCGTCGAGACAATTAAAGCCACATGAGAAAAATTATCCGACCCATGATCTCGAATTAGCTGCCATCGTATTCGCCTTGAAAATATGCCGACATTACTTATTTGGTGAGAAGTGCCATGTATTTTCGGATCACAAAAGTCTCAAATATTTGATGACTCAAAGAGACTTAAATCTGCGACAAAGACGTTGGCTTGAGTTGTTGAAAGATTATGAGCTTGTCATTGATTACCACCCGGGAAAGGCTAATGTGGTTGCGGACGCCTTAAGCCGGAAATCACTGTTTGCTTTACGAGCGATGAATGTACACTTGTCTGTTCTACCCGACAATGTGTTAGTAGCAGAATTAAAGGCCAAACCATTATTGATTCATCAAATTCGTGAAGCTCAGAAAGTCGATGATGAATTGGTTGCAAAACGGGCTGAATGTGTTTCGAACATGGAATCCGAATTTCAAATTGACGACGACGATTGTTTGAGGTTCAGAAGTCAGTTGTGTGTTCCAAGAAATTCAGAGCTTATTTCGATGATTCTGAACGAAGCCCATTGTAGCCGAATGTCAATTCACCCGGGGAGTACGAAAATGTACAACGATCTGAGACGTCAGTTTTGGTGGCATGGTATGAAACGAGACATTTCCGAATTTGTTTCGAAGTGTTTAATATGTCAACAAGTGAAAACGGAACATCAAGTGCCTACAGGTTTACTTCAGCCGATCATGATACCTGAATGGAAATGGGATCGAGTCACGATGGATTTTGTATCTGGGTTGCCATTGTCGGCAAGTAAGAAAGACGCGATTTGGGTTGTTGTTGATAGACTGACAAAGTCAGCTCATTTTATTCCCGTGCGTACAGATTATTCACTGGATAAACTAGCTGAATTGTATGTTTCTCAGATTGTAAGATTACACGGGGTACCTATTTCTATTGTGTCGGATAGAGATCCGAGATTCACCTCGCGATTTTGGAAGAAATTGCAAGGAGCTTTGGGTACCAAGTTGCATTTTAGCACCGCTTTTCACCCCCAGATGGATGGTCAATCCGAGCAGATAATTCAGATACTCGAGGATATGTTGAGATGTTGCATCCTTGAGTTTAGTGGTTCGTGGGAACGGTATTTACCATTGATTGAATTTGCTCACAACAATAGTTTTCAGTCAAGCATTAAGATGGCACCTTACGAGGCTTTGTATGGTCGTAAATGCCGTACACCGTTGTTTTGGACCGAGCTTAGTGAAAATAAAATCTTCGGCGTTGATTTGATTAAAGATACTGAACAGAAACTAAAAATAATTCGTGAAAGTCTGAAGACAGCTTCAGATCGTCAGAAGTCGTACGCGGATTTAAAACGAAAGGACATTGAGTATCAAGTGGGAGATAAAGTGTTTCTTAAGGTTTCACCTTGGAAAAAGATACTCAGATTTGGCCGTAAGGGCAAATTAAGTCCGAGGTTCATTGAGCCATATGAAATATCCGAACGAGTTGGTCCAGTTGCATATAGGTTGATTTTACCCCCTGAACTTGAAAGGATTCACAACGTTTTTCATGTTTCGATGCTTCGACGTTACAGATCTGATCCTTCGCACATAATAAACCCCTCTGAGGTTGAAATTCAAGCCGATATGAGTTATGAAGAAGAACCGATTCGTATCCTGGCTCGTGAAGTGAAAGAGTTGTGAAACAAAAGGGTTCCGTTAGTAAAGGTGTTATGGCTCAAACACGGGGTCGAAGAAGCTACTTAGGAAACCGAGAACTCTATGAAAGAACGATACCCAAACCTATTTATCGGTAAGATTTTCGGGGACGAAAATTTCTTAAGTGGGGGAGAGTTGTGACAGCCCTAATGTGACCCTAGTCGAAAAGTGGTTTCGGGACCACAAAACTGAGTCATAAAAATAATTAACCGTCATATTTGAAGCTTATTATATGTATATATGCATGTGTGAAAATTTCATGTTTGAATTTTGTTAATTGTAAGTGAATTTTATTAAATAGGACTTGTGTGAGAAAATTTAGAAATGTGCTAGGCAAATGTTAAAGTGGCCTATTGATGCATGTTAGAAATGCTTGTACTTGCATGTCAAATTGGCCAAATTCAAGATGGTGGCCGGCCATGTTATGGACTAAAGCATATTATAATTATTTTGTGTCAACATTTTATGCTAATAATTTTATGTTACAAAATGAAATAAGGAATAAGGTTAATAAAATACTAGTTAATGGGAGGAGAAACCAAAGTTTCTCCATCCTTGCTCCTCATTGCCGTACCTAGAAGAGAAAAGCTTTGAAAAATTCAGCTATGGTGGTTAGCTAAATCAAGGTAAGTTCAAGGATGATTCTTGGATTTTTAGCATTTTTTTTAGTTAGTCATTAAGTTCTTTGCTTAACCCATGACCAAAATTTGAAATGGTGTGGTGTCTTGAGCATTCGGTTTTAGTTATTAAAGGATGAGATTGGGTTATAGTCTTTATGTTTTATGAAGAATTGTTGAAGAGAAAATGTTCAAGAAATGGTTGTTGTTCATGTTATTTGGATGAAAAAGAAAATGGTAGTTAGGTGAAGTAGAGTCTAACAAATGAGCACATATGTGCATTAGTTGCTAAATGGAGAAAAATCGGCTAACAAGTTGTGTACTAAGGCCGAATATGATTTTGGATACTATTGGGAAATGTATGTGTTTTGAATTGATGGAATGGAGAGGATGCTTTAATTGTGTTATGAACAATTATATGTTAAATTAAGGTTTGCTAAGCTAGCTACTAAGGTGAAATGCAAATGTTAGCATTTGATTTGGTAATAATCTGCTTGGGGACAGCAGCAGTAAGGTGATTTTGGAAAATCGCCATAATTTGTAGAAGTTGAATTAGAATCTGAGTAAATTATGTCATTAAAGCTTGAAGAGTCTAGTTTCTTAAAAAAGAAACTATAAAAACAAAAGAGTTACCGATCTTGAGATATTTGAAGTATTGTGGGGCTGAGTCAAAATGACTACTAGATTCCCTGTTCTGTTTTTATAAAATCAGTATAAATTGTACAAAAATGGCCCTAAGATAAAATTTATGTGCTTAGACTCCTTAATGAGTCTAGTTTCAAATGAAATAAACAAGAACATATTTTGAATTCTGCACAATGAGAAATTTGATTCCTAGTGAAGGATAGTCAGTTTAGTCAAACAGTGAAACAAGGTGAACTTTAAGAAAAATCTGGTATTGTTGGGCTAAACTAAAAATTTTGGAAATTTTATGGATAATAGATAAATGAGTCTTCTATCAAGAAAAATTTACGGCAATTGATTTGGAGTTTTGTAGCTCTAGTTATAAAAACTTTAGTCACTGTTGCTCAGGAAGTCAGCTTATAGGGAAATTGTAATTATATTGTAAACATTAATGAAAATTTGCTAATGAATTATTTATTGATTTTTATAAAGCTTACTATAATCTATGTGTGTGAAAGTGGAATCTATATGTATTATATTCTGAAAGTAATACTTGAATAGTCGATTAATGACTAGTTTAAAATTTGTTGAACTTAAGTTCAAGAGCATGGGGGGGCAATTTCAGATAAGGGAAAGGAAAAAGTAATCGAATAGCCGTTGAAGTCGTTCGACAACATTCGAGGTAAGTCTTCAAGTAATGAAACTTAGTTTATGATTTGATTAAGTCATGTCATATAAGCATAACGAATAAACGGAGATATAATGATTAGTTTATACTTATGACGGGTGGCCGAATGTGTATAGAGATCATGTTAGAAAGCCACTCAAAATCATGCTCTTTGTATGTGGCTATTGAGCAGAAATTGGTAAGGTTTGATAAGTGTCTTGTGTTTGAGCTTTAGTAATGAAAATGAAATATGGATGTGTCATGATTTATTGATATATGTGCATGAGTATTCGAATGATATCCGGGTTATGTCCCGAAGGCATTTTTGCTAGTGATTATATCCGGGCTAAGTCCCGAAGGCATTTATGCTAGTGATTATATCCGGGCTAAGTCCCGAAGGCATTTGTGCTATTGATTATATTCGGGCTAAGTCCCGAAGGCATTTGTGCTAGTGATTATATCCGGGCTAAGACCCGAAGGCTTTTGTGCTATTGACTATATCCGGGCTAAGACCCGAAGGCATTTGTGCGAGTTGCTATATCCGGCTAAATCCCGAAGGTACTTGGGTTTGGAAGTGAGCGATCTTGCTGTAATAATTTCAATTAATACGCTCATAAAATCCAAACGATAAGGTATGTTTCGTATATGCATCGGAAAGGTTGATTCCTTTTAAATAGTATTCACTCAATTGATTAACGAACTTCCGACCTCTAGTTAGGTTTGATTCCCTGTGTATGAATATAATGGTTGAAGCGTGAAGTAAGTATGATTTTGAGAACATGCATATATGCAATTATTCATTTAGTCATATGAACGCTATACTTTAGTCGTAAATAATTTCATTACTTGAACTTACTAAGCATTAAAATGCTTACTCTGTTACTTTGATTCTCTGTTTTATAGATTTTGTTCGTCAGCTATCGGACTCGGGAGTGTCAAAGTCGAAGTCATCCACACTATCTAAGCCACTTTTGGTACTCTTTTAGTTAAATTTTGAAAATGGCATGTATAGGGCTGACCCATGTTGTTAATTAAGTACCATTGGTAATGTGTATTCGTATAGCCATGCGAAAATGGCTCGTATATTTCGAAGTATAACATTATGGTCTCAGATATGGTTATTAAATGGTGTGGAAATGTTTGGTAATGACTAGCCATTGGTATGGCCAATCATGGTCCTATTGGTGCTACGTACGCCATGGCTAATTGGGATTACCCTTGATAAAAATGTATGTCAATTTGCTATTTGATTCATGGAAAATTATGAAATAGGTAAAAATGTACCTTAAAATAGATGCTAACAGTAGCAGTGACGTAACTTGGAAAAATCACTAAAAATAGTAGGAGTGGAATTAAATAGTTAATAAATTATGTAATCGAATCTTGATGAGTCTATTTTCATATGAAATAAACCAAATGACCACATGAGCCGTATTTTATGAGATGCTTAAGTTTTAGTGAAACAGGGCCAGAGCGTTTTTCTGGATCCCCTGTTCTGAGTTTTAAAAATTACCATAAATTAACCAGAGACAATTAGAAGTCATTCTTTATATGTATAGATTCCTTTTTGAGTCTAGTTTCATTAGAAACAAACAGCATAAGTATTGAAGCTCTGTGCAGGGAGATATCTAAGTCGAAATGCATGAAGGTCAGAGTAGTCGAACCCTGAAACAGGGGAGACTTTAACTAATAAACTGTACTAATTGGCTAGACAAAAAATTCTAGAAAAAAATTTGTAGATGGACATATGAGTCTAGTTTTAGGAAAAATTTACAGAATCAGTTTTTGAGTTTTGTAACTCGAGATATGATTTTTAAAGCGACTGTGATGCAGTTGGCCAGCTTGTCTGGAAATTTTAAAATGAACTGTGTAAGCAAATGAATTAAGTCCGTTCACACCTCATGTTCGACTCCGGCAACGGTCTCGGGTACGGGGTGTTATAAATATACTTCAAAACAATATGGCCATTAAATTCATGTTATACAAACATTTAAATAAAAGCTATATATGTTTCATTTTATATATAAAGCACACAAATAAATACACCAATCTGTATCACACGATTATAAAATTCGTTAACTTATAAAAACCATGACTAACATTATAACATAATTCTATTGTATATTTAGTTTTATTAAAATATGAGCAAGTCATCATCAAAAACCATAGCTATAATAAACACCTATGCCAAATTAATAATATCAACATTATAGACTAAACACCACATCCAAGATTTATACACACTTAGCAAATTTATTCCTTGCCTATTTGGCTAATGAAGTTAACTACATAGATAGTACAGGTTATGCCAATTAGTCATAAACTAAAAAATGTCATTTCCTATTCATAACAAACGTTGATCAAAGGCATACATTTATGAAACATACTTAATACTTACGAATATAGACATGCATTTTAATATAATCATGAAATCAAGCCAAATCATCTTATTACATAAAACAATGCAAAATCAAGCCATATCTATTTCACATATTATAATAAAGTTCCTAGAACTTCACATTGCCGAAGCATATAAATCAAAATCATCACTTATACTTACATTATATAAACCAAATCTGACCATTAATTCACTTATTGTACATCTAACATCTTTCTTAATTATTCAACCCACAACTCAAGATCACAACATCAAGCATAACCCAATTATATCATAAACACATAAAATGGACATAACTTTCGAAACATACTTAGATCACAACCAAATTCACACGACCATATCAATACATACCACAATTATAAACCATAACCAAGATTACATATACTTAAGTAACATATTTAGCCATTTTTGCATGGCTTAATAATTACAACTTCAAAATTAACCAAAATCTAAGCTAGCCTATACATGCCATAAGTTCAAGTTCAAACCTTTAAAAGTACCGAAAACAGTCGATAGTGTGAAAGACTTCATTGACGATCCCAAGCCCGTAACTTGATCCAAAATCTATAAAACAAAAACTCATATATTCACAGGGTAAGCTTTTATAGCTTAGTAAGTTATAAGCAATTAAACAACTCAAATATATAAACAAATCATTTTAAACCAACCAAATTATATTAACAATATCAAGCTTATTTTCAACTTACAAATTTCATAAATAATATACCTGTACATAAAGCCTTTACCTTGGCTAAATATTCACAAGGTTAAGTCATGAAATCATTGTTCAATTTTCAAAAGCCAAATTGTTATTATAATATCTACTGCACATGTATTTGTATACGTAAGCTCATAAATCAAGATAAATTTTTTTATACATACATTAACTAAATGGCCGATTATGCAAGATCATATATATATGCATAATAAAAACCATTTCAGCAAGAATCATACTTCTTGTTCCCAAGGCCGTATACACAAGTCATATTCACATATACTTTTCATTCATGTTACACATGGTTATAACTAATATCATAATATTCACTTACCTTATTTCAAATAAGTACCAAGCTAATACATACCTAATCACTTAGCTAATTTTGCATATTTGTTCACCACTTATCGATGCCTGATGAACCATTCAGAATTGGATATGACACTCGAATAATCATACACATCGTACAATGCCAACGTCCCAGAAGTGGTCTTACATGTAATCACATATCGATGCCACTGTCCCAGACAGGGTCTTACTCTCACACATATGTCAGAATCACATATCGATGCCATGGTCTTACTCGCACACATAAATCAGAATTCTACATCTTGACATATGTATCCTAACTATTCCTAAGGTTCATACAGGGCTTTCAGATGTCGTAACCCAGTCGAAACGAATTCGAAAATGTAGTAGTCAAGCCTTTTCATATTTGGCCATAGCAACTATAAATTCATACATTTCATAACAGCATATATATAGCATTTAACTACAATTAAACACATCTATTTGCTTATAAACTTAGCTAGGGCGTTATAAAACGGAACAAGGCAGTTAGTCGGCGACTTTCGTTTTCCCCCCAACCAAATTTGTTTTCTTTGGTTCTTGATCTAAACATATTCAAATTAAGTTCATTCAAACATATTTTCATTCAATTTAGCTCAAAAAAACATAAATGGGAAAATGACCATTTTACCCCTGACATTTACAATTTTTACAATTTAGTCCCTATTGTACAAAACACAAAATAAACCAAATTTCTCCATACCCAAGCTCGGTCGAATATTACCCATGTCTATACAAGCTCAAAAAACTCATTTATTTGACATCTTAGTCCCTCAAATTATTATTTTTTGCAATTTAGTCCTAATTACTCAAAATCATCAAAAACTCCAACACAAAATATGTTAATCTAAACTATATCTTTCATAATTCATCATCAAACAACAAAAATCACAAGCTCTCAAAAATGGCATAACTCAAAATATTCACCAAAATCAAAAACTCAAGCATGGTTTTTGTAGTACTCGAAGCAACGATCTCAAAAACATAAAAATTATCAAAAATCGAGCTGAACACTTACCTTGATTGAGCTTAGAATCAACCAAACCCTAGCTTCATTTCTTTCCTTTTTATTTTGTTTAGTTTCGGAAATGAAGAACCATTATAACACATATATCAACTTTATTTTATGTTTTATGATATATATATTGTAAGATATTTTAACTTAAAGTTTAATTTACAAATTTAACCTTAATGAATTATTATATAAACTTTATATTATAAGCCTAATACCGTCCAACTAACATGAAAGTGGGCTATTTACAACATAAAGGTTCCCATTAAAGAAGCCAATAGCAATTAAGTCCCTTTTAGAAATAACCACCAAATTTCCCTTTTACGCGATTAAGTCATTTTATTTAATCGGATACCTAAACAACAAAATTAAATCACAAAAATTTCACAGATATAAATTCATATAAAATAAACACAGAAAATAATTTTTAAATATTTTTCTAACTCAAATTTGTGGTCCTGAAATCACCATTTTGATTAGGGTCTAAATTGGGGTGTTACACCAACTCAATTATACGGTAACTGAAAAGGAACTCTTTGCCATAGTTTTAGCTTTTGACAAATTCCTCTCATATCTTATAGGTGCCAAAGTTATAGTATTTACTGACCATGCAGCCATTAAATACTTGCTCACGAAGAAAGATGTGAAACCGAGGCTAATTCGTTGGATACTGTTACTCCAAGAATTTGACCTTGAGATCCAAGATAGAAAAGGTGTCGAAAATCAAATAACTGATCATCTGTCGAGGTTGGAATAAGACGAGGTAACTCAATCATGCGTGCCTATCTATGAGAATTTCTCAGATGAACACTTATTTGAGGTAAGTCAAATTCATGAAACACGTTGGTTTGTTGATTTTTCCAATTATCTTGCAAGTGGAATAATTCCTCGAGATATGACATACCAACAAAGGAAAAAATTCCTTCATGATAGTTGGTATTATTTTTGGGAGGATCCGTTTTTGTTTAAACAGTGTGAATGTAACACCCCTTACCTATAATCGACGCCGGAATAGGGTACGAGGCATTACTGGACTTATACACAAGCATTCACACAAAATCGAGACGTAAATTTTAATCCAAATTTAAAAATTTTCACAAACATTCGTGACATCCCTAAAATGAACCTACGAGGTCCAAAACATACACTGGAAGCCGTTCAGGACTAAACCGAGCATTTTAGAAAATTTCACAACACTTCAAAAAAATTTTCATGTTTTAAGAGCCACACGCCCGTGTGGCTTGGGACACACTCATATGGCTTGGGACACGCTCGTGTGGGCAGGCCGTGTGGTCTCACATGCCCGTGTCCCTAAATCATATAACTCTCTGTTTGTCACCTAAGAACAAATTGAAGACACATGGCCAAGTCACACACCCGTGTGCTAGGCCCTGTGGTCGATTTAATATTTATGATTTTTCAAAATATAGTTGCAGACTTCACACGCCCAGGGCACACGCCGTGCCTGAGGCCGTGTCTCTATACGGCTAAGACACATGCTCGTGTCTCTCCCCGTGTGCTCAATTCTGAGCATTTTGTTTTGTAAAACTTAAGGTACAGGGGACACATAGCCGGAACACACGCCTATTGGCCAAGCCGTGTGTCACACACGGCCTAGACACACGCCTGTGTGTCTACTCGTGTGGACAAAATCGAGGCTATTTGCCAAACCATTTTGTCACCCTTTTATGCACACACCTACACAACAAAACATGACATCAATCCAAGCAATTACATTCAACCAATTCAGCCAAAATTAAGACATCCACACCTCATTCACAAGCTACCATTTACCACATAAAAATATGATAAACCGTAATCTATACATATTTTTATCCTATGCTTAGCACATTTATGGATGGTTTCTCCTTAGATTTGGTGAATTCGATGCTTCTAATTCTTTAATTTCATGTTTTATACTTAGGTGAGCATAGGAGAGTAAAAATAGCGAGAAACGGGCCAAAAACGGAGAAAATGGACCTGTATAGGAAATCAACACGGCCTAACTTCCTCACACGGGTAAGTCACACGGTCGTGTCTATTTGGCAAGATTGAAGGATGACTTACACGGGTAGACTACACGCCTGTGCCTATTTAACAGCCTTAACCACAGTCTGGAGCAATCGCACACGGGCGTGTCCCTGTCGAGCCCAAGTATAGTCCTATTCGAAAAAGGCTACTTTTGAGGGCTCTTAGGAATTCTAAAGCCTATTTAAACACCTGAGGAGGCACTTAGAACACATACACAAAGAAGGAGGCAAGGAATTACTCAAGGGAAGCCGATTGATCCATCTCAGAAGCCAGATTCATCGTCAAGATTGAAGATCTCTCTTTAATTTCCATTCAAGGGTTTTGGGTTTTCTTTATGTTTTGTATTCATTATTCTTCTAAGATGTTTTCTATTATAATTATGAACTAAACCCCCTAAATACCTATGGGGAATGAAACCTAAGACGGATCTTGTTATTATTATCTAAATTGTATGATAAATATTTGACTTGTTCTTAATTATGTGTTCTTAATTCTTGTCTTAATATTCCAGGATATTGATTCAAGTTATTGCGCTTATTCTAAGAGTAAATTTTTCATAATTAATCAGAGTTGATTGCATGCCTATAGATAGGGTGATAGATTTTTTCGGATTAGGGTGAAACATAATAAGGGGATCCATAGATCGAGTTAATGCAACACTAGGCATTAATTAGAAAGAGATTTCATTTAATCAACCTAGGGTTAGACGTTATTAGTCTCGAGAGAGATAATAAATATAACTTAGGGATTTCTACAGATCAAGTCAAATGAATAAATCATCTGATTCAGAGTCAAATAACAAGTAAAGTCTAGGTGGATTTTTCCTTGGGTATTGTCATAATCAATTGAATGTTTCCTAAAAGCTTTTCCCCAATTTCTCTCTGTGCACTCTTAGTTTAGTTAATTAGTTTAAATATACAAATCCCTTAGTTTTTAGGCTAGATAATAAAAAGAAAGTAATTACTAGTACTCATGGTTCCTTTGAGTTCGACAATCTGGTCTTGCTAAAGCTATACTACTGTTCAATAGGTACACTTGCCTTCATCGTGACAATAGTTAGTTTCAAGAATGATTAATTATAAATTTTTAAAACCTATCACAAATATCACGTATCAAGTTTTTGGCACCATTTTCGAGGAACTAAGATATTAGGAACACTCAATTTTTATTACTTTAGCCATTATACTTTATTTTAAATTTAAATTTTTATTTTATTTTCTAATTTTACTTTTATTCATTCCTGGCAGGTTTTTATAGTGTATGACTGGAAGAAACCCATCGGTACTATTACTATTTGATAGTGAGATCGATCGCACAGTTCACAGAAACTGAAGAGAAATAAGGCGAAGCTTAAGATACACAGAGGAAGAGCAAGAGGACAACACTTCAACACAACCAGTAAATCAGAATCCTGCTCCGCGTACTATGTATGATTATGCTAAACCTTATTTAATAGGAACTGAATCGACATAGTTAGGCCTGTTGTTGCTGTGAATAATTTTAAACTGAAACCTAACACCATTCAAATGATCCAACAGTTTGTTCAGTTTGATGGTTTTCAGGACGAGGACCCAAACGCTCATTTGGAAATTTTCTTAGAATTTTGCGACACTTTTAAACTCAATGGTGTTTTTGATGATGCCATTTTCCTTTGGTTATTCCCTTTTTCATTGAGGAACAAAGCTAAACAGTGGTAGAACTCGAAACCACGAGGGTCAATCACTACTTGGGAACAAATGACCGAAAAATTTATATTAAAATATTTTTCGCCGGCTAAAACAGCCAAATTACGTAATGATATCTCCTTTTTTTGTGCAAATGGATTTAGAAACACTCTATGATGCATGGGAGAGATACAAGGACCTTTTGCGAAGGTGCCCTCACCATGGGTTACCATTCTGGCTATAGGTTCAAACATTTCACAATGGCCTGAATCCTTCAACTAGACAGATGATTGACGCAGCTGTTGGTGGAACTATCAATAATAAGACACCTGAGGATGCTTATGAATTTATAGAAGAGAAGTCACTGAATAATTATCAGTGGCAAGTCATGAGGACAAAGCCAACAAAAATAGCCCGCGTTTTTAACATCGATTCGGTCACCATGCTCTCTAATCAGGTAGAAATTTTGAATAGAAAAATTAACGGTTTTATTGGTTCTTCACAGGTTCACCCATAATGCAGTGCGAAGCAAGTGGAGGTGGATCAAGCAATTAAGAATACCCACCCTATGGCCACAACATAGAGAACGAGCAGTTAAATTACATGGGTAATAATCCACAATCACAAAATAATCCTTATAGTAACACTTACAATGCAGGTTGGAGGAACCACCCAAAATTTACATGGGGAAGCCAAGGAAATCAAAGACCACCACCACCTCCAGGCTTTCAAGAAAAGTCAAACCTTGAGGAGATGCTAACAAAATTCATCTCGGTGTCAGAAACTTATTTTCAGAATACCGAGACAGCACTTAAGAATCAACAAGCGTCGATCCAAGGGCTCAAATCTCAGATAAGTCAGCTCGCTAAATTGATATCTGAACGCCTATAAGGTAGCTTGACGAGTAACACTGAATCTAACCCAAGGGAGCAGCTCAATGCAATTACCATTTAAGATGTGGAAGGGTTAGTTGCACCTGAACCAGAACCGGGGCAAGAAACTATGGTGAGTAAAGGTAAAGGTGAGGTGGACCACAATGACCAAAAATAGGTAAGTAAAGAGTACAAACCATGTGTACCATACCCAAATGCGACAAGGAAAGACCACTCGGACGAACAATTCAGTAAATTCCTTAAACTTTTAAAGAAATTACATATTAACTTACTATTTATTGAAGCTCTTTCGCAGATGCCGAACGTAGTCAAATTTTTAAAAGAGTTTTTAGCAAATAAGCGGAAGTTAGACGAGGCATCGCATAAGGAGTTAAATGCAGTTTGCTCAGCCATACTACTGAATAAGCTGGCCAACAAATTGAAGGATCCAGGGAGTTTTACGATTCCTTATTTAATTGGTAGCTTAGATGTTAATAGTGCTTTGGCTGATTTAGGGGCTAGTATCAATGTCATGCCTTATAAAATGTTTAAACAACTAGGTTTTGGGAAACCCAAATAAACTAGGATGAGAATTCAATGGGCCGATAAAACTGTCAGATTTCCTAGGGGTATTATTGAAGACGTACTCATTAAAATTGACAAATTTATATTCCAAGTTGATTTCATTGTTCTAGACATAGAGGAGGATAGTAACGTGCCTTTAATTTTAGGAAGGCCCTTTTTAGCAATCGTCAAAACTATAATTGATATTGGTATAGGTAAACTCACACTTCGTGTGGGAGACGAAACAATCACCCTTCAAGCTCGTAATTCGAATAACACATCGAAAATTGAATGTGGTTATATAAATCATACTATTAAAATTGACCATGTGATGCAACCTACTTTACAGGAAACAGGTTCAAAGAACACACCTGAGCCATGTTCGAGTAGCGACAAAGGACCTATCTATAAAGAACTAAGGCTACAAATTGAGGAACTAGATGAATGGCGGACACATAAATCGAGGACACACGATAAACCAAAACTACACCATGACGAGCTCAATATCTCACCAAATCAACTTAAGGTTGGAGACAAAGTACTACTAGATGCAGTAGACCCTCGTATTGCCACTTCTGAACCTAACGGAGCAATCCCTCTTACGGTACTCAGTATTTTCCCATATGGTACAATCGAGGTAATTCATCCCAAATTTGGAACTTTTAAGGTAAACAGTACTCGTCTTAAACATTATTTTTATAAAATTGATAGCAGGGATGAGGAGTGTAAACTCCTCGCACCACCATGACCATGCAGTAGAAAGGTAAGTCGAGCTTAGACTGATAAATTTTATCAACCCGAGCACTAACGATGTTAACTTCTTTAAAATTTTAGTTTTTTTACATTTAATCACTAACTGCGTCATTGAAACACAAGTTTTCTAATCCACACGGCCGGGCACACGGGCGTGCCTTCGGTCGTGCTCACACCACAAGAGGAGACATGGCCATGCGATACGGCCATGTGAAAATAGGGAAAAATTTTTTCGTAACACGGGATGCGATAAGTTGCCACGACTGTGCAACATGGCCGTGTGCGAGTCTGTCAAACCAACATGGGTGTGCGACACGCCTGTGTCTATAAACCGTGGTTGAAACTGAGAATTTAGCACGGGCGTGTGACACGCCCGTGCCCATCAACCGTGCTCAAGACTGATAAAATACCACGGGTGTAGACATCCATACACGGGCATGGGAGAAACAAATGAAGCAGAAAATGGCTATGCGACACGGTCGTGTGCACCCACACGCCCAAGGAACACGGGCATGGGCTGAATGCCCAACGCGCCCAAATTTAAAAAAATCACAAAACACATGGGAAAAATTAGAGCACATGGGCGTGCCCCACGATCGTGTGCCCCAAAATCTATATGTAACCCTCACTATTCATCAACCCTTTCCCCAAAATCCCTAACCCTAGCCACTGTAACTTCACATGCCCTACCTGTCACGCCAGTGCGCAGACCACAACACCACCTTCGACGACTCAAAGCTCCTCCCTCTTGTGTTTGGTCACTTTTTTCCTCTATTCTCTCCATTCTTTTACTTATTTCATGATACTTTGTTTTATTTTGAGTAAATAATCATGGTTGTAATGATAGATTACTTATGCTCTTTGTTAAGAAATTTGTCATCTTAGTCAATACATTTTGCTACATTCATCCATTTTTCTTGTTTCCATAGATTTCATGGTTACCCACATCATATTTTATACTCATCAAACCCACATGCATTCATTCACTAGATATTTTAGTTAGCATTACTCTCATAGTCCTATTCATAATAATGACTTGATATATCTAATTTGGTTGTTTTGGTTTATTTTTCATCTAGTACGTGAGCCCCATAAAATATTCTTATTAAGTTTTAACACGCGTACATTCTTGGGGAATATTTAACTTCGACTTTTCATTGCAGGTATACAATGTTAACCTTACATGGTAAGAAGACCGCTGTCCCCGCCTCGAAGAAGAGGAAAGGAGCAACGTCATACTCGGGTCCTACCGCGGAGATTAGGCACCCCTTCCTCCAATTTCCCTTAGGACCCCAGGAGGAAATATTTTAGATATTATGGGCCCGACCCATAGGTGTGGGTCGCTGCATTGACTGGGCCGCACTTAAACAAATTCAAATGGCTGACGCGGTCCGAGCCCTCTTGATGATTGATGTAACACTCCTAACCTATATCCATTGCCGGAATAAGGTTATGAGGTATTACTTGACTAAACAAAACTTCTATAAGTCAAAGATACTTACCAGACATAAATTATCAACAATGCAAACATGTTTCATTGATTTTCCATAAGAGCTCTTATAAATTTCTAAAATGACTCACTATCAAAACATAACTGAATATCTAATAACAAATTAACTACTATCAAGTTATAACTAAAACATTTCACCACATTAGTTCAATTATAAGGCTTCTCTAAACAAAATGAGCAAGCCATCTTCGCATGCCTATAATGTATACAAAGTCGAAATATCATTCTACCTATAGTCTATCCTATACCTGCCTTAAACCATGATGATATACAATCTTCTCAACTCACATAATGACTAGATAGTGTGATGATATCTCCGGCCCTTCCAACTCGGGCTAAAGTATATACCTATAAGAAATGGAAAAGAGAACACGGAGTAAGCTTCAATTCTTAGTAAGTTTTAAGCAATGCAAACAATTAATTTACTTATAGATCGATTATTCAAATTTTCAAGAAATCATTCCTAGATAATTGCCATTTTGGCCAAGTATCCATGAACATAATACATATTTAGCAAATTCACCTCACTTGAATCTAAACTCAATTAAAACCAAATATTTAAATTACAAATAAGATCATAAGAACTCGAAAAGCATCTCATTAACAAGTTTTAACCATGTTTGCAACAAAATCACAAATTCACTACAAGCTGTCTTCCTGAGCAACAGTCACTAAATTATTTATAACTGGAGCTAAGAAATACCAAATAAAGTGCCGTTAATTTTCCTTGAAAATAGACTCATATATCTTCCATCCATAAAATTTTTAGAATTTTTGGTTTGACCAATCAATACCAGGTTTTTTTTGAAGTTTCCCCTGTTTCACTGTTTGACTAATCTGACCACTCTTCACTACGAATCAAATTTCTCATTATAAAGAATTCGAAATATGTTATTGTTTATTTAATTTGAAACTAGACTCATTAGGGAGTCTAAGAATATAAATTTTATCTTATAACCATTTTTGTACCATTTATAATGATTTTCTGAAAATAAAACAGGGGACCTCGAAGTCATTTTGACCCTGTTCCACGCCACTTCAAATATCTCATTATTCACAACTCTTTTGCTTACACGGTTTCTTTTATAAAAACTAGACTCATTAAGATTTCATGACATAATTTATTCAGCCTCCAACTAAACTTCCACAATTTATGGTGATTTTCTGAAATCACAATACTGCTGCTGTCCCAAGCAGATTTATTACCCATTCTTTGGATTCATATTATTTAACATGTATATCACCAAATCAATCTCATATAACCTTTCACCATAACCGAATACACACATACACATATGAGATTGTCACATATACTTCTTATTTCGCATTCATGATTCAATTCCAATCAATCTAACATATAAAAGTATATAATACATACCTAACCGACTTAATGTATTGAACATATATATTCAATGGTAGTTTACTACGAACATTCGAAATCATAATCTTACTCCAATCATCGGCATTAAGTCTGCTAGATTTAAAACCAAAATCAAATCACCACCACAAAGCATGCGGGACTTTAAGCCCGGATATAATACCAGCACAAATGCCTTCGGGACTTAGCCCGAATATAACACTAGCACGAATGCCTTCGGGACTTAGCCCGGATATAGCACCAGCACGAATGCCTTCGGGACTTAGCCCAGATATAATACCAGCACGAATGCCTTCAGGACTTAGCCTTCAGGACTTAGCCCGGATATAACACCAGCACGAATGCCTTCGGGACTTAGCCCGGATATTTTTCCAGCACTTAGCCTGCGGACTTTAAGTCCGGATATGTTTCCAGCATAAAGCCTGCGGACTTCAAGTCCAGATATATTTCCAGCATAAAGCCTGCGGACTTCAAGTCCGGATATTTTTCCAGTAACATGCATACTTAGTTATATATTTAACACATCTCAATCAACCTATCACTTAGTAATCATTTAATACATTCGGATATAAGTTCAATAGGCACATCATCATTAACATTTCAACTCAAAAATTATACCTAATATAACACAATCATTTCGCCATTCAAGCTTAAACTCAAAGTTACCATCGACCTCAAAGTCATATACACGCATTGTTTATTAAACAACTTTGTACCAGTGCTAACTAAATTTCAATTCACCTATTATACTCTTATAAACCAGCATCAATTATATATTAAAGGAAACTACTCAAAATTTACCTCGGATATTTTGAACAGTTGCGGATAGGCTACTCGACTGCCTTTTCCTTTCCCTTATCTGATTTAGACCCTCTTTGCTCTTGACCTTAATTAAAACAAATAGATTTATTTAATGACTTATTCAACTTTACTAAATACAAATATCATTTTTTTTCAAAACAATATTCAAACATTATATCCAATGAACCACAACTATCGAGTATTTAACTTATAATCGGACATATGATATTACCCTATATCATAAGCTGATTACCGAACCTATTACTTCAATTCATGTACATACCGAATGGAGTAATCCTTACTTGAACTATTAGTCAACCTTATCAAATGGACAAATATACTTAAGATGCCTTATATATATCTATATATGTGCATAGATACCATGTTACCGAAAATTATTTTTCTAGCTTCGTTGCCGAACCAATATACAAAACCCATATGCTAAACAACTCGTCAATGTTACCTATATATATATCAAATTCATTCCTCATCCATTCGACTAGCTAAGTTAATATCACGACACACTATCATATAATCCTTACGGCCACAAAGCATGCTCATTATTTATTATTTCCAAACCAATTTATAAGCTAATTTATACAATCAAAACAAGTCTATAATAAACCACAACCTAATCATATCCACCAATCACATTTACTTTACTTAAACCGAATAAGCAAGCACATTTAGTCCTTGGCCGAATATCACTAAACACAAGTCAACAATAGTCTTAATATTTATCACCCTATATATATCATTTGCAAAAGAAAAAAAATGGATTAATCATACATATATACTACAAAAGCCGAATACAAAAATTTAACCTATGCATAACATTACTTACATTCCAATACTCAAATTATTCAAAATCAAACTCTTAAAAGTTATGCACAAAGCCGAATCCCTAATATGAACAAACCTCAAATTCATTCATTTCAAACATCCACACGGTATTTGTTCAAGTCATTAAGTAAATTTATGTTCGGCTATAGTACTCATGAGTATTAAAAATTTATAACTTAACTAACTCCAACCTTCCTCTTCAACAATTCTTCATAAAACATAAAGACTATAATCCAATCTCCTCCTTTAATAACCAAAACCGAATGCTCAAATCATCACCAAATTTCAAAATTTTGACATGGGCTATGTATGAAACTATCTAATTAACTAAAATCAAGCTTAAAATTTCAAAAACTAACATAATTTACTAACCTTCCCCAAGCTTAAAGTGACCGAAAATCTTGTCCCTTTTTCTTTCTTCAATCCGGCCAAGAAGAACCAAAAAAAAATGAAGCTTTGTTTTCATCACCTCTTTTTCTATTTTTTTTATATACATTAATACTATAAAATATAAAGCCACTTCACTAATAAACAATACATATATTCTAAATAAAACCACATCATGGCCGGCCATTACACAACAAAATAGATATTTGACATGCAAGTCCATCTTTTTGTATTTATGCATTAATAGGTCACTTTAAAATTAACCTAACATATTTCACAATTGTCTCACCTAAGTCCTATTTAATAAATTTCACATACAAATGACAAAATTAAAGCATGAAACTTTCACACTTGCATGTACACATACTATAAGCATAGAATATAACAGTTAATTATTTTTTTATGACTTGGTTTTGTGGTCCCGAAACCACTTTCCGACTAGGGTCAAATTAGAGCTATTACAATTGAACTGTGGGGGCTCTTCTTTGAGATCATCGAGCCGACGTACCTCGAGCTCACAATGGAACTCTGCTCGATCTTCCATCTTCAAGTCGTCATGACAAACTTCGACGATCCTGGAACGGTCCAGTTCTGCCTTGGTGGTCTAGTGCGCTAGTTGAGCGTACCAGAGTTTAGAATTGTACTAGGGCTGTACACGAAGGAGTTCATGGACGAAAATGAACTCGACACCCTCCATCGCCACATCCACTACTCTCCCTCAAAGTGCTGGAAGGACCTCGACCCTACCTCGTCCACCTATGACCCTAGCCACTCTAAGGCATCAGCCCTCGCCCCATCCATGCGATACCTACACGCCATCTTGGCCCACACTCTGATAGGACGGCGAGAGAGCATCGGTGTCATCAACACTCACGACACCTATTTCTTGTAGAGCATGGCGAATGGGCACGTCTTCGACCTTGCCTAGTTCATTGCCCCCGCCATCCGCCATTAGACGGAGCAGCATAGAAGAGGCATCATCTCTATCGGGCCTTATGTGACTCGATTGGCTCGGCACTTTAGGCTCCTCAACACAGCGGCAAAATCATCCTCCCTCACTCTCATTGGCCAGATGTCCCGACAGGGAATCTCGAGCATGTTACATATGAGGATGATTGAGAAACAACGTGGAACCTACCCTCCTCAGTACCACCTCATCCAGTCCACCGAGGAGGAGGACCAGAGGACATTACTGATGATGTCCCTCCACGTCATGAGGACCCACCATCTCAGCCACCACCCATCCATCGTCCAGTTCATGCGGCGGCTTCATACTCTGACATCTCTGAGTGCCTTACTTGATTTGAACAGAATTGTTTTCAGCATTTTGATCACATTGATGCTACTCTTCATCAAATTTGTCAGCACCTTTACATCTCATTGCCACCACCACCTCGCGAACCATCCGGCGATGACGATGTTTAAAGACTTTTTGTTTTTTATTTTTATTTCCACTTTTATCTTTATTTATCCTCTTTAAGTACTTTTTATTTTATTTTCCTTTAATATTATTTTAATTTTAGGTTCTATAATTTTTATTGAATAATTTATAGTTTCGGCTATTTCATTACGAGTAATTATGCTTCCTTATATTTCCTAAAGAGTTCTTGATTCTATCACAGTTATAAAGAACTCCAAAGCTCATCATCACTTAGGAACTAAAAACTCCACTGGAAAAGGTTCTCCACGACTGTCATGTCCTGCTCGACCACGACCGTAGCTACTACCAGATATAATATTCTTTTGGCGAAAGACTTATGGACTAATGAACCTCTACCACCACCGGAGTATTCTCCTCCACTCTCATCATTGCCTTGGCCAATTATTCTCCATAACTCCAATTCAAGGAGTTCATTCATCATTCAGGAAGTTTCACTTCTCTCCCTATCTTATGATTATAGATCTATATTTTTCAATATATCCATCTTTGTACGTTGAGGACAATGTACATCTTAAGTGTGGGGGTCATTTATATCATTATCAGGAATCCCTAAATTTTGTCTTGTTCTCATGTAATCTTCTCATACCACTATTAGAATGAATCCTGATTAAGTTATGATTTTTTTTATATGTCTTGAATGAAAACATAGGCATTTATGCATTGATCGTTTAAACTTTAAGACATTAGGGAATCAAGCATGATAAGTTGATTTTTGAGAATTAAAAATTTTTAGGTTGTTTCCCCAAGTTTAGATATTATCTTGAGTTGAAATTCACAAGTTTAAACATCAAAAAGCCATAATTTTTGTGAGATCTTGAGCCTTTAAAGCATATGTTATTTCTTTCATGCTCATTTTTATTATGAGTACGTCAGTACTGATTTGTTATTCTAGAACTTGCTTGATTATGCATGTTAAGACCACACCATTTGATTTGATATGTCGAGATGATAAAGGCATTTAGGTTTAACCCACTCACTCCACAAAAGCCTACCTTTATAATTAACCCTTAGTGAGCCCCTTTGAGCCTAACAAGCCATTAATTGATTTACCCTCAATATTAACCTATAACCCATTATTGTTGAAATCCCCTAATTTGATCCCTATTTTTGTGAATTAATTAATTAGCTATGTTTTATTCTTCGTTGCAATAATTAAGTTCTATGTTATTTGACTTGTTCTTAAAAGAAAATACTTACATACATATTAGTAGTAATTCGTCGTTTTTGAGCTTGAGTGTTAATTACATATTCTAAGAAGAAGCTCGTTTTTAAATCAATCTCGATTCCAACCTTTTCTTTCAGCTTGTGACCACACCCCCTAACCAAAGCCATGTTACAACCCTTTACAGACCTTTTTGATTGATGTATCAGCTCAATATATAGTGGTGGAGATTTGATTTTCATGCAAGTCTATGGTAATAACTTTTTATATTGACTAATGAGTTCTTTATTTGATGTCCTTAAACACCTCGAGTGATTTGAGTGTATCTTTAGTGAGGATGTTAAACTCTGTGATATTTTGATCAAAAGTGATTACTTAGATGAGGGGGGACACCTATGTTTTCGTGATAAAATGCTCAACTTGGAATGTTTGAAACTTTGATGTACCTTTAGTTGAATTTTCAATGTATGATTACTTATGGATTATTTTGAGATATTATTGATAGGGATTATAAATTGAGAAGAATTTATTTTGATTGTGAGTTAAGAATTTTGCTTGAGGACAAGCAAACGCTTAAGTGTGGGGGTATTTGACAAACCATAATCTATACATATTTTTATCCCATGCTTAGCACATTTATGGATGGTTTCTCCTTAGATTTGGTGAATTCGATACTCCTAATTCTTTAATTTCATGTTTTATACTTAGGTGAGCATAGGAGAGTAAAAAGAGCAAGAAATAGGCAGAAAACGGAAAAAATGGACCCAAATGGGAAATCAACATGGCCTGGACTTCCTCACACAAGTAAGCCATACGGCCGTGTCTATTTGGCAGGATAGAAGCATGACTTACATGGGTAGACTACACACCGTGCCTATTTAATAGCCTTGACCATAGTCTGGAGCAATCGCACACGAGCGTGTCACACGGGTGTGTCCTTGTTGAGCCCAAGTATAGTCCTATTCAGAAAACGCTAATTTTGAGGGTTCTTAGGCATTCTAAATCCTATTTAAACACCTGAGGAGGCACTTAGAACACACACACAGAGGAGGAGGCAAGGAATTACTCAAGGGAAACCGATTGATCCATCTCAGAAGTCAGATTCATCGTCAAGACTAAGGATCTCCCTTCAATTTCCATTCAGGGGTTTTGGGTTTTCTTTATGTTTTGTATTCATTATTCTTCTGAGAGTTTTTCTTTTATAATTATGAGCTAAACCCCCTAAATACCTAAGGTCGAGTTAATGCAACACTAGGGCGTTAATTAGAAAGAGATTTCAATTAATCAACCTAAGGTTAGACGTTATTAGTCTCGAGAGAGATAATAATATAACTTAGGGATTCCAACAGATCAAGTCAAATGAATAAATTGTCTGATTCAGAGTCAAATAACAAGTGAAGTCTAGGTGGATTTTTCCTTAGGTATTGTCTTAATCAATTGATTTTTTCCTAAAAGCTTTTCCCCAATTTCTCTCTGTGCACTCTTAGTTTAGTTAATTTGTTTAGATAAACAAATCTCTTAATATTTAGGCTAGATAATAAAAAGAAAGGAGTTACTAGTACTCGTGGTTCCTTTGGGTTCAACAATCCAGTCTTGCTAAAGCTATTCTACTATTCGATAGGAACACTTGCCTTCATTGTGATAGTAGTTAATTTCAAGAACGATTAATTATAAATTTTTAAAACCTGTCACAAATATCACGTATCAAAATATCACATACTTATCAACTTAAACCATGCAAATTTCCATATCCATGAAAACATCATCATATGCATATAAACTTAAATCAATATTAGCCAATTTTAATGGTCATTTACAAAATTAATTATCAATCAATATAGGCCAACATAATAGGCCAATTCAATTATGACACATAACTAAAAATCCAAGTCCTTATACATGCCATAACTTAAAATGTCAAATTCAATGGTACCCAAAATAATCAGTGGATAGTGTAAGTGGATCTCCGATAGTCTCTGATCCTAGAGCTAGCTTGGTGACACTATAAGACAAGGGAAAGAAAAGGGGAGTAAGCTATATAGCTTAGTAAGTTCTCATGCAAATAATAGGCATCATAAACACACATTTAACATACAATTTACATTATGATAATTGGCATGAATATTATTAAGATCTTATAATCATAACTTACTCTATCATAACCTTACCGAAGGTTCATCACATAGTGAGCTCTTCACATATGAGTTTTTTGTACACACCTAAGTCATCTCGAATTGGATTTACACACAATTCGTATTTGACATACTTATTCAATTACCCATTGAGCCACTTGGAATACTAAAGGATACTCGGGAGTTCCGTACACAAGGTACCATACCAACGCCGTATCCTAGATATAGTCTTACATAGGATCTCGTATCGATGCCAATAGCCCAGCCATGGTGTTACATGAAATCTCATATCAATGCCACATCCCAAATGTGGTCTTACACGAAATCTCATATCGATGCCATATCCTAGATATGGTCTTACACGTATCCTTAGTAACCCTGATGTCATGACATTTGTATCTTATCTATTCCTAAGGTTCAACCAAGATTTCATGCTTGTCGAATTTTGTTGAACACACTCAATGGTTAATCATAATTCATACAATAGTAAAACACTTTTACATAAGAATTTACAATCGAGCTTGGAAGATGAACAAACCCTAGCTATGGTTCCCCCTTGAGAATTTCCTATGGGAAGAAGATGGACAAAAATTGGCTTTTAATTTGATTTTTAATTCATTTATTAGCCAAATGACCAAATGCCCCTAACTTAAAACATAAAATTTCTCTTACTTCATGTCTATTTTTGTCTACTAATTTAAAAAATGGTCTAATTACCATCTAAGGACCTTAAATTTAAAATTTCATAACAATTAGACACCTCTAGCATGTAAAGCTCAACTTTTGAACTTTTTACAATTTAGTCCTATTTGCTAAATTGAGTGCTCAAACGTCAAAATGTTCGAACGAAATTTTCATGAAATCATTCCATAAAAATGTAATAAAAACAAGTTTTACTATGTTAGATTCGTGGTCCTAAAACCACTGTTCTGACTATGCCCTAAATTCGATTGTTACAATTCTCCTCCACTTTACGGATTTTCGTCCCCGAAAATCTTACCAAAAAATAGGTTTGGGTACTGTTCTCATAGCCTCCTCAGATTCCCACGTACCCTCTTCGAGCCCATGCCATTGCGATAAAACTTTGACTAGGGCTATACGCTTATTTCTAAACTGTTTAACTTCTTGAGCTAAAATCTTGATCGGTTCTTCACCATACATCATATCCGGTCGAATATCAATCTCTGTTGAAGAAATCACATGTGAAGGATCAGAACAGTGTTATCGCAACATCGACACATGAAACACATTATGGATCCTTTCTAACTCTGTCGGTAAAGCTAATTGATATGCTATTGGCCCTACTCTTTCAACGACTTCGTACGGCCCAATGAATCATGGACTTAACTTGCCTTTACAACTAAATATCAGAATTTTCTTCCATAGAGATACTTTCAAAAATACTTTATCACCTACCTAATATTCAATCTCTTTTCATTTCAAATCTGCATACAACTTTTGTCGATCTGAAGCTACTTTCAAGCAATCACGGATTACCCTTAATTTTCCTTCAGTTTCCCTAACCAAGTCAACACTGTGAATCTGTTTCTCACCAAGCTCAATTACAAGGGTGTTCAGCACTTGCAGTCAAACAATGCCTCATAAGGTGCCATCTTAATACTCAACTGAAAATTGTTGTTATAAGCAAACTCGACTAATGGTAGACACTTTTCCCAACTACCCTCGAATTCTAGAACATAACAATGGAGCATATCTTCGAGTACCTGAATCATTTTTCAGACTGACCATCGATTTGCGGATGAAATGCCATACTAAAGTTCAACTTTGTACCCAAAGCCTCTTGTAACTTCTTTCAAAATCTCAGAGTGAACCTCGGATATCTATCTGAAATAATAGACATAGGCACCTAGTGCAATCTCACAATCTCAAAATGTACAATTCGACTAACTTATGAAGTGAGTAGTCAGTACCTACCGGAATAAAATGAATCGATTTCGTTAATCTATCAACAACAACCCAAATGACATCTTTCTTTTTCAGAGTCAAAGACAATCCGGTTACGAAGTCCATCATAATCCTATCCCACTTCTGCTCAGGTACCCTCACTGATTGAAGTAAACCCAAAGGCACTTGGTGTTTGGCTTTTACTTGTTGACAAATCAAACACTTTGAAACAAACTTTGAAATATCTCGTTTCAATCCTGACCACCAATACAATTTCTTCAAATCATTATATATTTTCATACTACCCGGATGCACAGATAAATAACCATTATGTGCTTCATGAAGAATTTTCTAAATAATTTCATCATTTTTCGGTACACAAACTCTACCTCGGAACATCAAACAATCATCAAATCTGATATGAAAATCTGAATCATTACCCGATTCATAAAGAACTCTTTTGACTTGCAAATCACTGTCACATTTCTAAGCTTCACAAATTTGTTGAAGAAAAAATGGTCTAGCTCTTAACTTAGCTAGAATCAAACCATTATCAGACAAGTTAAACCGTGTAGTTATCGCTCTCAAAGTAAACAAAGTCTTTCTACTCAATGCATCAGCAACTCTATTTGCCTTACCCAGGTGGTAATCAATTACTAGCTCACAATCTTTCAGCCACTCAAGCTCTGAGTCATCAAGTATTTTAAACTCTTATGATCAGTAAAGATATGGCATTTTTCACCGTAAAAATGATGTCTACAGATTTTTAAAGCGAACACAATGGCAGCTAATTCTAAATCATGCGTTGGATAATTCATCTCGTGCGGTTTCAACTGTCTCGAGGCGTAACACCCAAAAATCCTAAGTATTTGTTTTTCTATGTTTGTGTGGCACAAATGCATGTCTACTTTAGTGGTTAAGTGTCCTGGGAATAGTCTGAGAAGTCATGGGTTCAAGTCTTGACTTGTGCAAAAGTTTTGTTTTAAATGGATAAACCTCTGTCTCTAGTCAGTAGACTTTTGAATAAATTTGGATAAAACATGTTAGAAAGGGTCTGCTGGTCTAGGGAATGAGTGGCGTGTTATTCTTACCTGAGGTCTGAAATTCAAGTCCTGGCATGTGCAATGGAGTGTTTATTTTGTTGCCTATGCCATGTGGGTAGTAGATGTTGACCAAAATACTACAGAGTTGGGTGGGGTTTGAATTTCGTGGTTGAGGGGATTATGATGGAGGGATTTTAGGAGAAAATGTTGGGATTTGGATAGTGGAGTGGTTAGAGAGTTTTGAGGAGCCAAGTGAGGGGAGTGTTTAGAGGTCATGTCGAAATGGGTAGTCTCATTTTTCTCAAAAAAATTGGTCATAGCTCACTTTTTGCCCATTGTGCCGAATTTTTGCTTCTCGTTTTGTTCTTTATTCGTCGTTTTTTTTCGTTTTTGTCTTCTTCGAGGCCAAATTTTGCTAGGGACTTCAGGTACCTTTCAATTTTGTTTTGTTTTTTACTTTGCTTTTCCCTTCAATCCCCTTTCCTACCGATTCTCTTTTCTCTTCTCCCTCTCTCAATCGATTTTGCTTTGGGCCGAATACTTCTTCTTCTTTTTCTCTCTCTTAATCGGTGTTAGCAATCCCCTCTCTTCTTATCTTAGTTTTTGTGGTCGTATGCTCTCCTTTCTTGTCGCCAAACCCTGACCTTTTCTCCATCCGTCTCTTCTTCATCTTCATTGCTGAAACTACTCCTTCTCCTACCCTCACTGTGCCGACTTTTCCTTCATTGCTCTCTGTCGATTTTATGGTCATTAAAATTCTTTGGTTTTTCATTTTAATAAGTCTAATTTTCAGTTTGGTTCAAAATGTTCTTTCGAATAGTTGTTAATAGGGGGTTGGCTGAATCACAGGTTGTAACTGAGGGCTTAAGTGATCGTTTATTTTCGACGATTTAGGTGGATAGGGCCACAATTGTTCAATCAAGGTAAGTGGTTGTCGATTGGGTGATTTAAGTATAATAGTATAGTGTTATCTTGTTACTTGTTGATTGAGTGCTTACCTTTTTTCGGTTGGTGCTTAGGGACTTTTCGAAGGGTGAAATATCTTTAGTTGGCGTAAGGGTGGACGAAACTCCCCTCTTTACTTGATCGAAGGTATGTTGTTGTGAGTTTAATGGATGGGGTAGTTTGTGTGTATTCGATTAAGTACTTAATTAAGTGAGTAATTGGGGATTGTTGATTAAATGTAAGGTTCAAAGGTGTGGGCAGTCTTTTTTTTGGCAAATAGAAACCAGGTGTGTACAAACACAACCCCGACTTTGGAAAACGGTAAAAGCCAGAATAAGTGAACATTGACGCCACATGGGCTTGCTCGCGATTGTGTAGGTAGGCCACGTGAGTACAAATGGGCGTATAGTCGACATGGTCGGCCATGAGCGATTTCATGGGCTGAGGTCGTATAAGGCCATTTTAGGCTGAACTGGACCATGTGGACACCACGGGTATATGGACCCCACACAGGTGAACCACACGGACATGAGGAAATATTTAGGCCAGGCTGTATAATCTACACGGCCAAGATGATTTCTGGGCTATGTAGGCCACACGGGTACGTGGGCCCACATGGGCCTACAATATGGGTCTTGGGCCCATTTTCACTGTTTGACTGTTAAGGTTACATGGGTCGCCCGAGACGACTGTGGACCTACTGTTGGGTCGGTAAGTTTACCCAGACCCTCAATTTGATAAAATAACTATTTTACCCTAGGTGATGCATGGATCTATATTCATGTATGGCTATATTTTAGCATGTTATTTTAACTGCATTGAGTACATGTGTAATATTATGATATGATATGACATGACATGACATGTTGCATGATGTGTTGCATGGGGATGGGTTTAATATGATTGGAGGAAGTGTACTGTACTGGTAGCTCTGGTGCAAATACTATTTAGTGCCGCAACCAGTACTACTTGGAGTGTAGGGATGGTGGGTTGATTATATCCCCACATGGAGTGTAGGGTTAGACGGAGATAGAGTGTAGAAGCTGATTGGGTAGGATTTCTTGACTGCATATATGTATTGTTACTGTCACTGAGATGGGCTTAGGCCTAAACTGATTTTGATATTGTTATGGGCTAAAGCCCTAACTGAAACTAAACCAATACTGAAATGGGCTTAGGCACAGATTGTTTGTGCTATGTCTGGTTGTTTTTGTAAGGGATTACACACTGAGTTTTCATAAACTCACCCCTCTATTTTGATCTGTACAGGTAATCGACAGACATAGCCGAATCGGTGCTGCGAGGGACTCAAAGGTAACCATACAACCGCATAAATTTTCATATTTAATTTAGATTATAAGTAATTTTATTTTGGGTATTTTGTTGTAATAAGGCCTTTATGGATTTTTACTTTAATTTGGATTTTTTATTTGTTTTGGTTTATAACAGTTAGTATTAGGAAAAACTCGAGTTTTGAAAAGAAACAATGTTTTTACAAAGTAAACACAAGTATGCAATTGTTTTTAAAAGCTTCTGCTATAAAATGACATTTTGAAGTTAATAACATTTTTGAAAAGAGAATACTTTTTGATAGTGTCGCAAGATTTGAAATGAACGACATCCTAGAATCATCATTAAGATTACGCAAAGAGATTAATTAGAAAAAGGGTTTTTCAATGATATCACACTTTACGTAAAACGCTTCAATGTGACATCGCCAGATTCGGCCATAACGTCTAGGCGAGGTTTCAGGTGTTGCATTTAGTGGTATCAGAGTCAGGTTGCAAAAATCAGCAGTGGATTTGGGTTTCTTTTAAAAACTTGAAATTTCTAAAAGAACTGTTGCAAAACCCGGTGCCGATTCTATAAGTCTTCTGAAAGAGTTGTTTGTTTAAACTGAAATGCTGAGACTACTGTAGGTAGTAGACTATACTGAAACACTCTATTTAGGGTAAACTAAAAACTATAGTAAAATTGCAATCTACGAAAACGAACTCTGAATTACTAATATTGTTTTCCAAAAAATATCCGTTAATAAACACTGGAATTGTAAACTGATGCATAAAACTGTTAATATCGATAAAATTCAATTCAATAATGAGAACTAGAGGTACTCACGGAAGAGTTACAAGAGGCCGTGGTGGAGATTGTGGGGGTACTTGAGCTGGGTCTTCGTCATCTGACCACATACCTAATGTTAAAGCTAGGGAGGTGCCGACTTCACCTGTGACTAAGACTGGGTCTCATGATCGTACGGTTGGGGATGACGTGCTCTCCTAAGCCATGTTACGAATTTTGGAGATGGTCGCTTGGCCCAATACTAGTGCTGTGGGTTGAGGGTTGGTTACTAAATGACTCTAGTCTAACGGAGCTAAAATTTTTAGGGGTATTGCTGAAGTTGCCCCTAATGTGGTTGAGTATTGGATTGAGGCCATAGAAAGGATCATGGACGATCCCGACTACACCCCCGAGCAGAAACAAAAGAGTGCAATGTCACTGCTGAGAGATGAGGCTTACTAGTGGTGGCTTACGGTTAAAGAGGGCATTCAGCCCGACCGATTGACCTAGGAATTTTTTAAGACTACTCTTTAGGGAAAGTATGTGGGTGCTAGTTATGAGGCTGAATTTTTGCGACTAAGCCGCTATGCACGTGGGATGGTGGCAACTGAATATGAGCATTGTGTTCGTTTTGAAGATGGATTCAGGGATAGTCTCTGGGTTCTAATAGCTCCATAGAGAGAGCGAGATTTTGTTGCATTGGTTGAAAATGCGAAGATCACCGAGGATGTAAAGCGTGTTGAGCGTCTGAACCGTGAGAAGGATAGAGGTAAGAACAAGAGGGATTCGGAGCCCTCAAGTTCCCTTATAAGGCCTAAGAAAAAGGCCAGAGTTTATAGGCATGTCAGAGTTGGGGCCCCTGTTGCTACTACTGGACTTCAGCCCTATGTTGATTGTGGGAGACGCCATTAGAGCGAGTGCTGGAAAAGGACTGGGGCATGTTTGAGGTGTAGATCATTGGAGCACCAAATTAGAAAGTGTCCTCGGAGGCCGGATCATATACAAGCTCTAGGTTTAGGTGGTACATAGTAGTCGAAGGGTGTTCAGTAGCCACCAAGAGGCCATGGTCAGGCCAGAGGTGGTAATGGTTTGGGTCATGGTCAGAAAGCACCGGGCAGAGGTACTGGTCATATTAAGGTGATGCAGCCAGCTCTGGCTTATGCTGTATGTTGTCGAAAGGATGGAGATACTCTGGATATTATCACGGGTACGTTCTTTATCTATAATGTACCTTATACTACACTGATAGATATATGATCTGCTCATTTCTATATAGCTTGTACTATGTCTAGGACTTTGGATATCTTGGCTGAGAGCACTACGAGTGAGGTTATTGTGCTAAGTCCTTTGGGCCAATCGGTGAGGGTAAATAAACTGTTCAGAGATGTTCCTTTGGAAGTTAAAGGGGTTCTCTTTTCGGTAGATTTGATGGAACTCTCTTTTGGAGAATTTGATTTAATATTGGGAATGGACTGGCTGGTTAAACATCAAGTGAGCTTGGATTGTGCTGCTAAATGGATGGTATTGAGAACTGTGGAGGATACTGAGGTAGTTGTAGTTGGGGAACTTCAGAATTACTCATCGAATGTGATTTCTGCACTGAGGGCCGAGAAGTTGGTTCGTAAGGGTTGCGAGGCGTACTTGGCCTACATTAGTGTTTTAGATTCTGGGGTTTCTTCTGTTAAAGATATCAGAACGGTTAAATACTTTTTGGATGTCTTTCCTGATGAGCTACCTGGGTTAGCTTCAAACCATAAAGTTGAGTTTGGGATTAAGCTCCTGCCTGGTACAGCTATGGTGTCCATCGCCCTTTATAGAATGGCACCGAAAGAGCTTGTGGAGCTTAAAGATCAGATTCAAGAGTTGCTATATCGTGGGTTCATCTGCCCTAGTGTGTCTCCGTGGGGAGCACCAGTTTTGTTTATGAATAAGAAGGATGGATTTATGCGTATGTGCATTGATTATCGGCAATTGAATAAATTGACCATTAGGAATAAGTACCCCTACCGAGGATAGATGATCTGTTTGACCAATTGAAAGGAGCTTCAATTTTCTCAAAGATTAATCTCTAATCGGGGTACCATCAGTTGAAGGTTAAAAAGACTGATGTATACAAGACAGCGTTTAGGACTCGTTATGGTCATTACGAGTTCCTAGTGATGCCGTTAGGACTGAGGAATGCACCTGCAGCTTTTATGGATCTGATGAACTGAGTGTTCTAGCCCTATCTTCATCAATTCATAGTGGTTTTTATTGACAACATTCTGGTGTATTCAAGGACTAAAGATGAGCATGATGAACATCTCTGAGTGGTTCTGCAGATTCTAAAGGAGAAGCAACTGTACGCCAAGTTCAGTAAATGTGAGTTCTGGTTACAAGAGGTAACATTTCTAGGCCATATGGTATATGCTGAAGGGATTAGGGTTGATCCTCGAAACATTGAGGCCGTTTTGGATTGGAAGTTTCCTAAGACTGTATCTGAGATCTGCAGTTTTCTGGGACTGGCAAGGTATTATCGATGATTTGTAAAAGGGTTTTCATTGATTACAGCACCTTTGACTAAGCTGTTATGTAAGGGTGTACCATTTAACTGGACTGATGTGCAGCAAGAGAGCTTTGAGAAGCTCAAAAAGGTACTGACTGAGACCCCTGTCTTGATATAGCCAGAGTCTAGGAGTTGAATTTGGAGGCATTATCTGTACGGTGAGAAGTGTATCATTTACACTGATCACAAGAGCCTTAAATATCTCCTCCCTCAGAAGAAGTTGAATCTTAGGCAGTGTAGATGGATTGAGTTGCTTAAAGACTATGACTGTACGATCGAATACCATCCTGGGAAGGCTAATATGGTGGCAGACGCATTGAGTCGTAGAGTTATGACTGATCTTGGGGCTATGTTTGCTCGCCTAAGTTTATTTGATGATGGTAGCTTGTTAGCTGAGCTCTAAGTTAAACCGACGTGGATTGAGCAGATTAAGGGTAAACAGTTAGAGGATGAGTCGTTGGGTTTTCGTTTCTGACAAGTTGAAAGTGGGGAAACCGTGGATTTTGGGCTGAGTAGTGAAAGGGTGTTCTGTTTCCAGGGGAGGATCTGTTTACCAAAGGATACTAATTTGAGGCAGTCTATACTGCAAGAGGCGCATAGTATCCCTTATGCTATGCACCCTGTTGGAAATAAGATGTACTGAGACCTTCGTGAGTTATATTGGTGTCTGGGTCTTAAGCGTGAAGTTACCAACTTCGTGGGTAAATGTCTGACTTGCCAGCAGGTTAAGGCTAAACATTAGTTGCCTTTAGGTTGCTGCAGCCAGTTAAAATTCCACTTTGGAAGTGGGAGAGAGTGACTATGGATTTCGTTAGTGGGCTGCCCCTAATGTCAACTAAGAAGGATTCAGTATGGGTCATCATGAATCGATTGACCAAATCTTCCCATTTCATACCAGTTCGTACTGATTACTTTTGCAGAAACTGGCTAAACTATATGTGTCTGAGATAGTGAGACTGCATGGGGTGCCGGTTTCAATAATATCTGATAGGGATCCTCGCTTCACGTCTCGGTTCTGGAAGAAGTTACATGAAAATTTGGGTACAAGGTTGGACTTCAGTACTTCATTCCACCCTCAGATAGATGGCCAACCAGAGAGGGTGATTCAGATACTGGGGGACATGTTAAAAAGTTGCGCGATTGATTTTCGAGGCAGTTGGGAGGATTACTTGCTGCTAGCAGAGTTTGCTTATAATAATAGCTATCAGTCTAGCATACAATTGGCACCTTAATTATATGATCGTAGGTGTCGAACTCCTTCGTGTTGGACTAAGTTGGGCAAGCTGCGTGTTCTGGGCCCTGAATTATTTTTTGATACCGAGGATAAAGTTAGACTAATTAGGATCAATTGAAGGCAGCATCAGACAGACAGAAGTCATATGCAGATCTGAAGTGTAAAGAGATTGAGTATTCTATGGGGGACTTCATTTTTCTCAAGGTCTTGCCATGAAAGAAGGTATTGAGGTTTGGACATAAGGGCAAGTTGAGCCTTAGGTTTATTGGGCCTTACCACATACTGAAACATGTGGGACCAGTTGCCTATCGGTTAGAGTTACCTCTAGAGTTAGACCAGATTTACAATATGTTCCACGTCTCCATGCTAAGGCACTACCGCTCTGATCCCACTCATGTTATTTCGGTTGAGGAGGTTGAGGTTAGGCCATATCTGACTTTTAAGGGGAGCCGATTCAGATATTAGATCTAGATGTAAAGGTCTTAAGAAGGAAGTCCATCCCACTGGTTAAGGTTATTTGGCATAATCACAGCTCTAAAGAGGTCACGTGGGAACCTGAGGAGGCGATGCGACAATAATACCCTCATCTATTTTGATCAGGTAAAATTTCAAGGCTAAAATTTATTTTTAAGGGGTAGAGTTGTAACGCCCCAAAAATCCTAAGTATTTGTTTCTGTATGTCCGTTTGACACAAATGCATGTCTACTTCAGTGGTTAAGTGTCCTAAGAGGAGTTTGAGAAGTAATGGGTTCAAGCCTTGGCTTGTGTAAAAGTTTTGTTTTAAATGGATAAACCTCTGTCTCTAATCAGTAGGCTTTTAAATAAATATGGGTAAAACATGTCAGAAATGGCTTGCTGTTCTAGGGGATGAGTGGCGTGTTTATTTTGCTGCTTATGCCATGTGGGTGATAGAGGTTGATTGAAATACTGTAAAGTTGAGTGGGGTTTAAATTTGGTGGTTGAAGGGATTATGATATAGGGATTTTAGGAGGAAATGTTGGGATTTGGATAGTGGAGTGGTTGGAAATTTTTGAGGAGTCAAGTGAAGGGAGTGTTTAGAGGTCATACCGAAATGAGGAGTCTCATTTTTGTCAAAAAAATCGGTCATAACTCACTTTTTGCCCATTGTGCCGAATTTTTCCTTCTGGTTTTTCTCTTCATTCATCGGTTTTTTCTTCATTTTTTTCTTCTTAGAGGCCAAATTTTACTAGGGACTTTGGGTACTTTTTGGTTTTGTTTTGTTTTCAATTTTGCTTTTCCTTTCAATACCCTTGCCTACCGATTTTCTTGTTCGTTCTCCCTCTCTCAATTGGTTTTGCTTTGGGTCTAATACTTCTTCTTCTTCTTCTCTCTCAATCGGTGTTAACAATCCCCTCTCTTCTTATCTTGGTTGTTGTGGCCGTATACTCTACTTTCTTGTAGGCAAACCCTGCCCTTTTCTCTATCCATCTCTTTGTCCTCTTCATTACCGAGACTACTCCTTCTCCTACTCTCACTGTACCGACTTTTCCTTCATTGCTCTTTATCAATTTTGTGGTCATTATAATTCTTTAGTTTTACATTTCGGCAAGTCTAATTTTCGGTTTGGTTCAAACTATTCTTTCGATAGTTGTTAATACGGGGTTGGCTCACTCAGAGGTTGTAATCGAGGGCTTAAGTGGTCGTTCTATTTCGACGGTTTAGGTAGATAGGGCCTCAGTTGTTCAATCAAGATAGTGTTATCCTGTTACTTGTTGATTGAGTGCTTACCTATTTGAAGTTGGTGCTTAGGGACTTTTCAAAGGGTGAAAGATCTTTAGTTGGCGTGTGGGTGGAAGAAACTCCCCTCTTTACTCGATCAAAGGTACGTTGTTGTGAGCTTAACGAATGGGGTAGTTTGTGTGTATTCGATTGAATACTTGATTAAGTGAGTAATTGGGGATTGTTGATTAAGTGTAGGGTTTAAAGGTGTAGGCAGTCTTTTCTTTCAGCAAATAGAAACTAGGTGTGTACAAACATAACTCCGACTTTAGAAAATGGAAAAAGTCGGAATAAGTGAACGTTGACGCCACATGGGCGTGCTCGTGGCCGTGTAGGTAGGCCATGTGAGTAAACATGGGCGTATAGTCAACATGGTCGGCCATGAGCGATTTCATGGGCTGAGGTCATATTGGGCCATTTTAGGCTGAATTGGGCCGTGTGGGCCCCACATGGGTAAACCAAACAGACGTGAGGAAATATTTGGGCCAGGCTGTGTAATCTACACGGCCAAGGCCATTTCTGGGCTATGTGGGCCACAAGGGCGTGTGGGCCTACATGGGCCCGCAATATGGGTCGTGGGCCTATTTTCACTCTTTGATTGTTAAGGTTGCACAGTTCGCCTGAGATGACTGTGGACCTACTGTTGGGTCTGTAAGTTTACCTAGACCCCCTTTGATAAAATGATTATTTTACCTACGCTAGGTTATGTGTGGATCTATATTCATGTATGGCTATATTTTAGCATGCTATTTTAACTGCATTGAGCACATGTGTAATATTATGGTATGACATGACATGTTGCATGATGCATTGCATGGGGATGGGTTTAAAATTATTGGAGGAAGTGTACTGTACTGGTAGCTCTGATGCAAATACTATTTAGTGACGTAACCGGTACTACTTGGAGTGTAGGGATGAGTGGGTTGATTGTATCCCCACATGGAGTGTAGGGTTGGACGGAGATGGAGTGTAGAGGTTGGTGATTGCATATCTGTACTGTTACTATCATTGGGTTAGGCTCAGGCCCAAACTGATTTTGATATTGTTATGGGCTAAGGCCCTAATTGGAATTGAACCAATACTGAAATGGGCTTAGGCCCAGATTGTTTATGCTCTGTCTGGTTGTTTTTGTAAGGGATTACACACTGAGTTTTCATATACTCACCCCTCTGTTTTGATCTGTACAGGTAATTTTCAGACATAGTCAGATCGATGCTGCGAGGGACTCAAAGGTGGCCACACAATCGCATAAATTTTCATATTTAATTTAGATTATATGTAATTTTATTTTGGGTATTTTGCTGTAATAATGCCTTTATGGATTTTTACTTTAATTTGGGCTTTTTATTTGTTTTGGTTTATAACTGTTAGTATTAGGAAAAACTCGAGTTTTGAAAAGAAACAATGTTTTTACAAAGTAAACACAAGTACGCAACTATTTTTAAAACTTCCACTATAAAATGACATTTTGAAGTTAATAACATTTTTTAAAAGCGAATACTTTTTGATAGTGTCGCAAGTTTTGAAAAGAACGACATCGCAGAATCATCATTAAGATCAAGCGAAGAGATTAATTAGAAAAAGAGTTTTTCAACGATACCACACTTTACGAAAAACACTTCAATGTGACATCGCTAGATTCGGCCATAACGTCTCGGCTGGGTTTGGGGTGTTACACAAGGCATAAGCTTTCACTTTGCCCTCTTGCATCAACACACTTCCTAATCCATTCAGTGACGCGTCACTATAAATTACGAATTCTTTTCCCGGTTCAGGTTGTACTAAAGCCGATGCCTCAGTCAATAATGTTTTCAACTTCTCGAAATTTTGCTGACATTTTTCAGACCATTCAAACTTAACCTCTTTTTGCAACAACTTGGTCATAGGAGTAACAATCATCTAAAATCCTGTGGCTAAACATCGGTAATATCAGGCTAAGCCCAAAATGCTTGTAACTTTACTCGGCGGTTTCCACTCAACAATAGCCTAAATCTTACTTGGATCAACCCGGATACCATCACATGAAATAATATGTCGTTAAAACTCACTCGTACTAAATTTAGCAAACAACTGCTTATATCTCAAAGTCTACA
This sequence comes from Gossypium hirsutum, assembly GCF_007990345.1. Taxonomy (NCBI): domain Eukaryota; kingdom Viridiplantae; phylum Streptophyta; class Magnoliopsida; order Malvales; family Malvaceae; genus Gossypium; species Gossypium hirsutum. The sequence continues at coordinate 31,822,612 of NC_053432.1, forward strand.
ATACTGTTCTCAAGTGCTCAGCATGCTCGAGCTTGTCTCAAGAATAAATCAGGATATCATCGATGAACGCAACCACAAACCAATCTAAATATGGTCGAAAGATTCTATTCATCAAGTCCATAAAAACAGCAGGTGCATTAGTTAGTCCGAAAGGCATAATATGAAATTCGTAGTTCCCATACCTTGTCCTGAAAGCGATTTTCAGCACATCTGCCTCTTTAACTCTCAACTGATGGTAGCCAGATCTTAAATCAATCTTTGAGAATACCGTTGCTCCTCTCAACTGATCAAACAAGTCATCAATCCTCGGTAAATGATACTTGTTCTTTATAGTCACCTTGGTGAGCTGACGGTAGTCAATATAAAGCCTCATGGATCCATCTTTCTTCTTTACAAATAATATAGGAGCACCCTAGGGAGAAAAATTTGGTCTCATAAAACCCTTATCTGTCAACTATTGCAACTGAGCTTTTAAGTCTTTCGATTCAGATGGGGCCATTCTATACGGAGCAATAGATATCGGCGAGGTCTTTCGTACTAAATCAATACCAAACTCAACTTCTCTAACAGGTGGTAACCCTGGCAACTCCTCTGGAAACACATCCGGATATTCACAAGTTATCAGCATTGACTCAATTTTCAATTAAACTCTTTTGCATTCAACACATAAGCAAGATAAGATTCACACCCTTTTCTTACATATATTTAGGCAGACATCAAAGAAATCATAATAGGTAACTCACCCGACTCATCTGAATCAATTCGAAGAATTTCACCATTTTCACATTTTAGTTCAATAATCTTTCTTTTACAGTTTATTACAGCATCATGCAATGTCAACCAATCCATACCCCAAATAACATTGAATTCATCAAATGGAAACAACATTAAATCAGCCAAAAAATAGTGACCTCGAATCAGCAAAGGACAATTCTTGCAAACTCTATCAACTAATACATGTTTCCCTAAAAGGTTTGACACTCTAATCATGAATTCAGTAAACTGAATAGGAAAGCTCTTACTAGCTACCAATTTTACACAAACATGAGAATGAGTCGATCCAGGGTCAATTAAAGCAACTACATTAGTATTATAGAGAGAAAAAGTACCAGTGATAACATCGGGAGATGTCGCTTCTTCGCGAGCATAGATAGCATAGGCTCTAGCAGGTGCTCGAGCGTCGGATCTCACAGCAGTATCTTTTGTCACACATTTACTACTAGCTCCATTTCTGGTATTCCTCAATGGCCTACCCCTATTAGTAGTATTACTCGGCCTTGCACTTTGGAATTTTTCTTTCTTAACCATTTCAAGGCAATCTCGGATAAAATACTCTTGAGAGCCACACTTGAGACAAGCCCAGTCATTCATTCTACACTTGCCGGGATGTCTTCTTCCACAATGCTGACATTCAGGTCTGTTAGGCCTCACATTACCACACTTGCAATTGAAGTGGCTTGAGATTTAAAACTCAAGTGTTGCTTCCTGTGGTCTTTGTGGCAATACCTAGTTGATACATTCGAACGGGAATACATTTTTTTAGATTTCTTTGAATGAGATGGAAATGACTTACTCATCTTTAGCTTCACAATCAACTTTCCTCTTCTCTTTATTGAACTCTTCGACCTTACAAGTCTCGTTCGACTAACACCTCAAATTCTTTTATCTCTAGGATCCCAACTAACACACAAATGTCCTCATCCAATCCATACTCAAATCTCTTGCACATGATGGTCTCGGTGGAAACACACTCTCGAGCATATTTACTAAGTCTGATAAATTCTCACTCATATTCCATCACTGACATTCGGCCCTATTTTAGCTCAAGAAATTCCTTACGTTTCTAATCGATGAACCGGTGACTAATATATTTCTTTCAGAACTCCTCTTGAAAGAATTCCCATGTAACCCTCTCTCTTGGTACCACCAATACTAGTGTATTCCACTAGTGATATGCAGAACCACTCAAAAGTGAGATGGCACACTTTAAACACTCGTTCGGTGTGCAGGACAATTCATCAAATACCCTGATGGAGTTTTCAAGCTAAAACTTGGCTCTCTCAGGATCATCATCCACATTAGCTCTAAAATCTTCAGCCCCATGCTTTCAGATCTTATCAATTGGGGGCTTATTCATTCTTACAAATTTCATACCTTCTGAAGCTACGGAAACAGGTAGAGGAATAGGTGGGGATGGAGGAGGTTGGGCATTCGGGTTTGTTCGAACAAACTCCATGTACCACTCATTCATCATATGGAGAAAGGTTTTCCTACCCCCTTCTCCCTGACCAACTATTGACGGTCTACTATCAGACGGCGCTATCCCTTGAGCGGGAGCCGGCGCATTACTTTTAATGTCAATAGCCTCAACTCGATTGAGATCTATTTACTATATGAAAACACAATTCAAAATTGTCAGGAGTCATCACACTATCACAATTCATTTATGGCATGTATAGCTAGACTCTTACATACGCTACGTTAGTCCGAGAATCGACTAAACCGTAGCTCTGATACAACTAAATGTAACACCCCTTACCCATAATTGATGCCGAAACAGGGTACGAGGCATTACTGAACTTATAGACGAGGAATCACACAAAACTAAGACGTAAATTTTCATCCAAATTTAAAACTTTTCACAAACATTCGTAACATCCCTAAAACGAACCTATGAGATTTAAAACATACATTGGAAGTGGTTCAGGACTAAACCGAGAACTTTAGAAAATTTCACAACACTTAGAAAAAATTTCATGTTTTAAGAGCCACACGTCCGTGTGGCTTGGGACATGCCCGTGTGGCTTGGGACACGCCCATGTGGGCAGGCCATGTGGTCACACATGCCCATGTCCCTAACCCTTGTAACTCTTTGTTTGTCACCCAAGAAAAAATTGAAGACACACAGCCAAGTCACACGCCTGTGTGCTAGGCCCTATGGTCGATTTAAAATTTATGATTTTTCAAAAAATAGGTGGAGATTTCATAAGCCCAGGGCACACGCCCGTACTTGAGGCCGGGTCATCCACACGGCTGAGACATACGCTCGTGTTTCTTCCCGTGTGCTCAACTCTGAGCATTCTGTTTTGCAAAACTTAAGTTGCAGGGGACACACAGCTGGAACACACGCCCATAGGACAAGCCGTGTTTCACACATGGCCTAGGCACATGCCCGTGTGTCTACCCGTGTGGACAAAAACAAGGCTATTTTCCAAACCATTTTGTCACTTTTTTATGCACACACCTACACAATAAAACATAACACCAATCCAAGCAATTAAATTCAACCAATTCAGCCAAAATCAAGACATCCACACCTCATTCCCAAGCTACCATTTACCACATACAAATATCACATACTTATCAACTTAAACCATGCAAATTTCCATATCCATGAAAATATCATCATATACATATAAACTTAAACCAATATTTGCCAATTTCAATGGCCATTTACAAAATGAATTATCAACCAATATAGGCCAACACAATAGGCCAATTCCATTATGACACATAACAAAAATAACAAAGTCCTTATACATGCCATAACTCAAAATGTCAAATTCAATGGTTCCAAAAATAATCAGTTGATAGTATGAGTGGATCTCCGATAGTCTCCGATCCCCGAGTTAGCTTGGTGATACTATAAGACACGGGAAAGAAAAGGGGAGTACGCTATATAGCTTAGTAAGTTCCCATGCAAATAATAGGCATCATAAACACATATTTAACATACAAATTACATGATGATAATTGGCATGAATATTATTAAGATCTTATAATCATAACTTACTCAATCATAACCTTGCTGAAGGTTCATCACAAAACGAGCTCATCACAAATGAGTTTTTTGTACATACTTTAGTCATCTCGGGGAATTGGATTTACACACAATTCGTCTTTGGCATACTCATTAAACTACCCTCTGAACCACTTGGAATACTAAAGGATACTCAGGAGTTCTGTACACACGGTACCATACCAACGCCATATCCCAAATATGGTCTTACATGGGATCTCGTATAGATGCCAATAGCCCAACTATGGTCTTACACGAAATCTCATATTAATTTCACATCCCAAATGTGGTCTTAAACAAAATCTCATATCGATGCCATATCCCAAATATGGTCTTACACGTAGACTTAGTAACCCTAATGTCATGACATTTGTATCCTATCTATTCCTAAAGTTCAACCAGGATTTCACGCTTGTCGAAATTTTTTTAAACATACTCAATGGTTAATCATAATTCATACAATAGTAAAGCATTTAAAACACAATTAAAACAATGCATTATTTACATAAGAACTTAACTTGGTACAAAAATAGTAGAAATAGGACTTACTAGTCAAACACCTTGTTTTCCCTCGATCTAGGTCCGAACCTTGTTTCTTTTTATCTATAATAGTAAATTTAACTCATTTATTATTCATATTACTCAATTCATTTCAAAAATCACATTATGGAAAAATTACATTTTTGCCTCTAAACTTTGACATTTTTACACTTTGGTCCCTAGGCTTGTAAATAGAAATAGATTTAATTTCTTCGATTCCCAACCCTATCCAAACCTCTTTTATGCTTATTAAAGCCCACATTTCTCATTTAATCATACTTTTACACACATTTTATGACCTTTTTACAAATTGGTCCTTTTGACATTTTCATCAAAAATCACCTAGCAAAAGTTGTTTATCTTACATCTAACATACATTTTCTACCATTAGACATCAAAATGCACAAATATTCTGTATGGGTAAAAGTTTAGACTGTGATTTTCTTTCAAATTAGTCCTTAAAATATCTAGATTAGATTACAAGGATCTCAAAAACATAAAAAAACATTAAAAACAGGGCTAGAACGGACTTACAATCGAGCTTGAAAGATGAAAAATCCCTAGATGTGGTTCCCCCTTGAGAATTTCGGCCATGGGAAGAAGATGGACAAAAATTGGCTTTTAATTTGATTTTTAATTCATTTATTAGTCAAATGACCAAAATGCCCCTAACTTAAAACATAAAATTTCTCTTACTTCATGTCCATTTTTGTCTACTAATTTAAAAAATGGTCTAATTACCATCTAAGGACCTTCAATTTAAAATTTCATAACAATTAGACACCTCCAACATATAGAACTTAACTTTTGCACTTTTTTATAATTTAGTCCTTTTTGCTAAATTAAGTGCTCAAACGTTAAAATTTTCAAACAAAATTTTCACAAAATCATTCCATAAAACTGTAGACCATAAAAATATCATAAAAACAAGTTTTACTATGTCAAATTTGTGGTCCCAAAACCACTGTTCCAACTAGGCCCTAAATCGGGTTGTTACAGTGCAAATAATATAATCCGAAAGTGTGTAGCTAAAATTGAGATTGCTGAGATCTTGTATCATTACCATTCATCTCCAAGTGGGGGACATTTTGGCGGTTCACGAACTACAGCAAACATTTTGCAACAGGTTTCTTTTGGCCTACACTATTTAAAGATGCTTATGCTTATGTGAAGTACTATGATAAATGCCAAAGGATTGGAAATATATCAAGAAGGAATGAGATGCCCTTGACAAACATTTTGGGGATTGAATTATTCGACGTATGTGGCATTGACTTCTTAGGCCCATTTACTTCTTCGTATGGGAACAAATACATCTTAGTTGTTGTGGACTATGTATCCATGTGGGTTGAAGCTGAAGCATACCCTACAAATGATGCTAAGGTAGTCGTGCGATTCCTACATAAGCATGTGTTTACACGATTTGGGATACCAAGAGCTATTATTAGTGATGAATGTTCTCACTTTTTGAACAAATGGCTTAAGTGGTTACCTGACAAATATGATGTGAAGCACAAGATTGCTACTGCCTATAACCCCCAGTCTAATGGGCAAGTTGAAAGAGTGAACCGTGAAATCATAGGTATCCTTCAAAGGGTAGTACGCCCTAGCAGAAAAGATTGGTCTCGAAAGCTCGATATTGCATTATGGGCCTATCAAATAGCATTTAAGACACAAGAATGACTCCTTATCGGTTAGTCTTTGGAAAGGTATGTCATTTGCCATTAGAGTTGGAGAATAGAGCTCACTAGGCTTTGAAGCAATTGAACTTTGATCTTAAGCAAGCCGGAGAGAGAAGGATGTTACAACTTGATGAGTTGGAAGAGCTGAGGTTATTTTCCAATGAGAATGACAAAATGTGTAAAGAAAGATCAAAGAGATCACATGATAGTCATATACAACCTCACGAGTTTAAAAAAGGTCAGAAGGCTTTGTTGTTTAATTCAAGGTTGAAGTTATTTCCTAGGAAGCTTAAATCCCGATGGAAAGGACCTTATACCATATGCCAAGTTTATCCTTATGGAGCTATTGAATTATACAACAATTACGGAGGTACGTTTAAAGTTAATGGTCAACGTCTCAAACACTACTGGGATGGTGAAGTTGAGAGAGTTGATTCCTCATTCAAGTTAACAAACCCTTGATTTTTCATGAACTTGTTTTGTAAATAAATAAATATTTAGAACTTATTTTCTTAACTTAGTACATTTAATTAATTCTGTCTAAGGAGATTGGAACTTAAGCAGGACCACTGTGACCCCTCCAACCTTTCCTAGGAATTAATTTAATGTAATTTGTTAAGAAGAAATTTTCTAATTAAGATTTAAAATTTTTATGTTTCATTTGTTTTGTTTAAATTTTAAATTTTTATGTTAATAAAGGGGGTCAAATTTGGCCCAAGTACTAATCAATTTTTTTAGTAAGTTCGTAGATATAGTTTGAGTTTGAGGCCCAAGACATCAAAAATGAAGGAAAAATCCATGCCTTGCCGCCACTCTCATTGCTTGCCGCCCAAGTAACCCTAATGCAGCTAAATTTTTGCTACATGTTGCCCTAATTTTTTCCTATATAAACCCCTCTCATTCTACTAATTTTCATATCCCTCAAAGCAATTTGCTTAAACCCTAAAAAACCCTTAAATCTCCCTTTTGTGCTGTCAACCTCAAATCCCGAAAGAAACCCTAGTTGCCTTCCCTTTTTTTCAGAATCACCTACTGTCGCCACAAGAAGATTGTCGAAGCACCAACTTTGCTACCGCACATCACTGTTGTCGTCACTGCACACTGTCGTTGCTGTCATACACTATCGTTGCCATCGCACCATCCTTGCCGTTGTACGATTTTTTCCATAACAAGTCTTTACCACAATGCTGATTTCTTTCTTTTTCCTTTTGTGTAGAAACTTTGCCAATTTTCAAGAAAAGATACCATGTCTAGCAAAAGAACCAAATCTTCAAAGACTACTCCTGAAAACCCGATTTTAATCGATAAAGAAGTGAAAGAGAGATTTGATTCAATATTCAAACATCAAACAATAATGTCGGAAAAAGCTTTTGACTTGAAGAGTAATGATTTGATGGTTGTTCCTATACTGATTAGAAAAAAATCAATGCTCTCAAGTGGGAACAATTTTGTGATGCTCGTTCACTTCCCGATGATGAACTAGTTCGAGAATTCTATGCTAGTTTGACTATGCAATATGCTACTGAAGTCATCATTCGAAAGAAAAAGGTACCTCTTACTTCTAAGTCCATCAATGATTTTTTTAACTTACTTGATGTTGAACAAGATGAGTACCACCCTATGATGAACAATATCAATTGGGATTTTTTTTCAACAAGTGCTTGATGTTGTGACAAATCTGGTGTCCCAATGGATTATAAGAAAGTATGGAAGTCATTTCTGTCGAAAGGAATACCTAAAACCAGTAGCAAAGGTATAGTTTTACTTCATTCGCTACAGTTTTATGCCTATCTCACATAGTTCCACCATCTTAAAGGAACAGATGCTTTTGTTATATGCAATCTTGACAGAAAGGTCCATTAATGTTAGGAAAATTATTCTTAAGGAGATTCATGATTGTGCTAAAAAGAAGGCAGGAAGTGCTTATTTCCTATCATTAATCACTTTACTTTGTTTAAGGGCCTGTGTTAAAACACAAGCAAATCTGAAGGGGCAATATGTTTAAGGATGCATTACAAATTATGATCTTGAAAGATTAGTAAAGAGGGTGTCTGAGCTGAATCAAGGCGAGCAAGAAGAGCCAACTGAGCCAGATACTGAGAAGTCAATAGATGGAACTGAGACTGGAGCTAATTCAGTTACAGACACTGAAGAGGAAGAATCTGATAGGGAACCGAACAGTCCTAAACCAATTGAAGGATCTGGAAACCCTGAACCAAGGGTTGAGTCAGAAGAAGAACCAGTCAGGCTAAGTGTTGAACCTGAACCTACAACTCCTATGCCGACTTCTGCAAGTGCTTCAAGGAAATTAGAGTTGTCAATTTTGATGGATATGTGCAAGTTCATGCACAATCAACAACAAACTTACTGGAAATATGCAAAAATTAGAGATGACTCAATTTGAAATTATTTTAAGAATATCTCTAATACTTTTGTTCCTGAGTTTCCAGATGCTATCTTTGAGACATGGACAGAAGGTACTGACTATACAAGCAGAGATGGAGCTGAAAAGGACAAAAGGAATGAGTCAAAAAAATAAAATGGGGGATTCTTGTCTTGTTATTTATTTTATTATTTTTAGGTCTTTAGGAATTTATTTCTTTTATAATTAGGATTTAATTTCTACTGAATAAAACATGTCTCGAATTGGGTTATTAGGAAAGACTTGGTATTTAAGCAATCTTAATGACTCACCTCTCTTTCTTTACAACCCTACCTGGTGTTCAGTTTTAATTCATTACTTTGTTCTTGCAATGTGGACGTTGCTTCTTTTTAAAGTGGGGTAAAGTAAATAAATTGCTTAAATTTTTAAATTTTCAAGTATGTTTCAATTATTTCTTTCATAAGTATATTTTAATAAACGAATGTTTAGAGACATTTTTTGTTAATGAGATAGTTTGCATGCAAGTATGAATGATGATTTTATCTGAGTGAAAGTATGTTATCATGAAGAATGGAATGCTTGTATGATCTTAACCTTAGTAATATTTGCCATGAAAACTTAGTTTCTCTTGAGATTAGACATGCATGACGGTTTATATCTTTAGAATTGACTTAGTAACTTTCTTGAGGCGAAATCCTAGGGGACATAAAAATCTAAAATGATATAAGCACTATTTCTTTGGATTGTTTGAGCCTTTTCAAGCGAAACTTATGATATTAGACCCTTGAAACTATAATTTTGAGCTTAAAGGCCTATTTATTGCAATGAACCTACATTATAATCCACATTACCATCTTTTTAAGTTACCCTAATTATGTACACCCATCTTAACTAAACTGTCTTGGTAATGAACATTTGAGGAAATTTTCAAAAATATGTATGTGCTCATGCTTAAAAAAAACGAAGAAAAGTTTGCTCAGTCTCCAAAAAGGAAAAATGTATAAGCTTGAGTTCAAAATAAGTTTGGAGGTGTTCCAAAAGTTCACTTAAAGAAAAAGGATGTATTTCAAGAAAACCAAGACAAAGTTAAAGGTTAAGATTTTTAAAACCGAAATGTCTCATCTTTTAAAATCCCTACCTTTAACCGAGCCCCATTACAACCTTATAAAAGACCTATTGATTTGATGATTATGTCACCTGCATTAGTGGAGAGGAAGTCTTATGTAACACCCCAAATCTGGCCTGGACGTTATGACTGAATCTGTGATGTCATATTAGAGTGAGTTTTGGAAAGCATTGTTCTGTTCAAATAAAAGTTCATACAATATTAAAACCCTTGTAGCGATCTTTTAAAAATAATTCCAAGTATCATATTTGTTGATAAAAACTCAAATTGTTTTGACAAATGTTAAGCATATTGAATTGTTATTAGTTTTTGAAAACGTTCTTTCTTGTGGAAGCTAGAGAAACATGTTTGTGTATTCATGATGTTTTGAAAACATATATCCTTTTAAAAACTTGCGTCCTAAAGCTAGCAAGTATAATCAAACAATTGGAAATCCCAAAATTTAAAAATAAAACTCTAAGAGGCCTTATTACATAAACAAAAATCCAAATTAATAAATCTTAAAGGATAAAACTGATACAGTAATCACAATCAATCATGTGGCCCCCATCGAGTCCCTCGCAGCACAGGCCCATCTAAGGATTACCTGCACAGGAAAGTAGAAGGGTGAGTTTATGAAAACCCAGTGTGTAATCCCCTTTCACTAATTAAACAATCCATAGGCAAAACGGTTTGGGCCTAAGCCTGATTTAGTAACAGTCCAGTATCAGTGTGGGCCTTAGCCCATTACAATAGCAGTAACAAAAATGCAACAATAATCCTACCCAACCATCCTCTGCACTCCACTCCGTCCAGCCCTACACTCTATGTGGGCATAAAATTAACCCACCCATCTCAACACTCCAAATATAGCATTGGTTGCAGCACTATTCAGTAATTACAGCAAAGCTGCCAGTAATTGCAACAGAGCTGCCAGTACAGTACACTTCCTCCAATATATATATATCAAACCCACCCCCATGCAACGTGTCATGTCATCATATAAACATGTATGCAAAATGTCATGCTCTACTACAGTCAAATATAGCGTAGGGGTATATCAGTCATTTTACCTCTAGGGGTATAACAGCCATTTCGACAGAACAGTGTCCAAGTGTACTTACAGACCCATCAGTAGGCCAATAGTCGTCTTGGGCAACCCATACGACCTTAATCAAACAAACAATGAAAGTGGGCCCAAAGCCCACAACACGGCCCATCTAGCCCCACATGCCCATGTGGCCCATTAAGCTCAATAATGATCTTGGCCATGTGTACTACACGGTCTAGCCCATTATACTCCACACATCCGTGTGGTTTACCCGTGTAGGGCCTACGAGCCCATAGCGTACACACGGCCCATGTCGGTCCAACGTAGCCCAAAACGACCTAAGCCCACGAACTTGCTCGTTGTTGTCTCTACAATCACATGCTCGCGCTTATGCGTTTAGATGACCACACGAGCAAGCGTACGCCCACATGACATCGATGGTAACAGTTTTTTGGCTTTTTTCATTTTACAATTGAAGCTGTGTGATTACATACCTGTTGAGAGAAGAACGCCAATTGCCACGTACTCCAACCTAGATCCAAATATGATCCAATTTTTGTCGTTAAATCGTTATGGTTACCACCCTCTTATTAAGACTTAAATCCCCAATCGTACCATTCACTTACCTTCATTAAGCAAGTAGGGTTTACTCGTCCATTAAGCTAGTGACCACCCACTCCTTGTCAAGGATCTGCATTAGAACCTAACTTTTTTAAGTACTACCTAAATTTAAACCACTTGAACCAAGTGAACCACTTACCGAAATGCAGAACTATGAGTGGAGGGAAGTAATCAGTTCACAATTTCCCCCAAAAGAATGCCACTACAAAAAAGTAGCACTAGCACAAACGCTCCCCTAACAATCGCCGGCCAGAAAAGAAGGTGTTAAAAAGAAAACTATGGATTCGACAGAAAGGGAAGGGGGTGAACAAAACAAAATTAAGATAACATCATTTATCACCAAGATCAGTAGAGAAAAACACAGGAAGGAGTCAGCACACAAAAGGTAAGTGCAAGAACAATATTCGGTCAATGAGTAAATTGTACTTGAGAGGCGAAGAAAGAAGAGAAGGAAAGATTTGATCACCCAAGGCTAAACCAAAATGATTTGGAAGATAGGGAAGTACTAGATGTTTGGCAAAAAAGGGCAGCCATTGAGAAGAAATGTGAGGGAGAAGAAGGAAGATGCAAGCTGCAAGAGCTGAAAGGTATTTTCAACAGCACAACTCGTCTTCTGAAACAAGTGAAAGGAATCACAATTGCAAAAACCCGAAAGAAAGGAAAAATAGAGAGGAAAGTAGTAAAAGAACAATAGCTATGAAAATGGGAATCCAAAAATCACTCAGTTTCAGCACCCCCTAGCTATGACTGAATTAGCATCATGGGGACTCCCACTTTCGGCCAACTACTACCACCCCCTTAACCTCCCTTAATTTTCTTCTTTAATCCTTCCCCATATCACTCCCACCGAACACAATCCCAATCCCTCCCAAATCTCCTAACTTTTCTCCCCCTAACCCTTCTAAAATCTCTCCATCCTTCCCATTACTTAAACTTTTACTGAAACACAACCTATTGCCGTCCAGCTCAGCAAAAATATTAATCTCTTTGCGCATGCAAGCACTCGAACTCAGGTCTCCTAGTAGAAGTGACACGCCCCTATACCCTTGACCAGTAAGCTTTTTATGACACATCCTTACCATATTTATTTAAGAACCCTACTACCAAGAGACAAGGTTTAATCAAGCAAAAAGCAAAATTTTGCACAAGCAAAAGCTTGAACTCAGAACTTCTCCAACACTTCTCAGGACACTTAACCACCAAAGCAAGCATGCATTTGTGTATCCTAACACACAAACAAGTTAATAAATATTTAGGGCACTACATCCTAAGTTCAACATATGAAGATAATAAATAAGCCTTATGATTGTTTGCTTGATTGATAAGAAACTATGTTGAATGAAGAATGTTATCTGAGGCTATGACATACATACAAACTATGATTCATGTTGGCATATTTTGAAACTTAGTATAAAATTCTCAAAATCTTTGCATATGAATTACTTGTTAATAAAAAAGATCAATGAGCAAGAAGTTATTAATGCATGATTATGGGACAAAGATTGATGATGCTTACACAACTAGCAATTTTGCCTTAGCAAGACCTTTTGTTGTGCATAAACATTACTCGAAACGAGCAATGATTTAAGTTTGGGGGTGTGTAAACTGAAAAAAATATAAGATTTTTTCTATCTAATTTATCACCTTTTTTTACTTAAATTCGTCGTTAAAACTAAGTAATTGTTTAATAAATTAATGAAATATGTGAAAATATGAAATTAGGACATAGAAATTATTAAAATGTGATTTTATGCTTTATTATATACTTTTCATGCATAAAATGGCTTATTTTATATTGATTTGAGCATATTATATTTTTCAGACATAAAATAGGCCATGCATGATTAAATTAAATAATAAAATATAAAATTATATTTAATAAATCATTTTAAAATATTTCATTAATAATTTGGATTTTAATTAATTATTTAAATTAGTAAATAAATTTTATCTTTTGGTCTTTTAACTTATTAATTTATTTTGGACAGGTCTGATAGCTTTGTTAGATTACAAAACCATCCAAATTGAAGACCAAGTCAACCCAAATTCGGTTCCACATGCCTGTTCTTTTATGCCACTTTGGATGGTTTAATTACACAAGGTCCTTGCATTGTTAAAGAAATTAGAGATTTGCCCGAAGATTTATGATTGACCGAGTCTCAGTCCTGAGTTATTATGGCATTCAATTTGCTTAAAAATCAAGCAAAAATTAGCTCAAATTCTACTAATTATGGCCGGCCATCCAAGAAAGAGATTTGAAGAGACTAAACCTAGATATTTTTAGCAAACTACCCACCTCTCTTCACCTTTAAATATGACCCCTTCATTCCCCCATTCATCATCCCTCGTCATTCATCATTCTCTCTTCTCTCCAAATTCTCTTAGCCTTTTCCATTCGCCACGCATAGCATCATCTCTTCATAGAGATTTTAGCAATTAAGCCTCTTAAAGAGCCCTTGGTCGGCCACATTGGAGAGCCATCAGCAAAGGAGCAAAGCAAAAAAGCAAAGGAGCCTAGTTAGTCAGAGTCTTAGGTGACAGCCACTTTGATTTAGGTTTAGTCTTTCCTTTCTTTAATTTAATCTAAAACTGTTTGCTATGTGTTCTTTGTTCTTGTTTGCAACAATTTTAGCTTAATTTTGTTTAAGCTAGGATGATTGCTTTGATTAAATAATATTTATTTAATTCATGCTTATAATGTTTGTGCCTCAATCAATCATGTTTTCAATTAAAATCAAGTCTGTATTTCATTCACACGTGATTGAAATGCACCTGAATTAGATGAGCGATTCTAACCAGACAAAGGCTAATGGACGCATAATTGAACTGTGCATTTTAGATCCTAAACCGATTCAATTGTAGGTTTCATAACAACTCTAACCAAGCTCTATTATCTGCATAGTTTTTAGATTTGTGTGATTAAACTGTTTCAAACCTAACACATCCCTATTATCTCACACGAAAACTAAGAAACCCTTAGTAAATAAGGATCAGTAAAATATGTATTTAATAAGTAAAGGATTCCAAAAGGACCTAATGTGGTGTCCAAACTCATGAAAGATCAAGTTGCCATGGAATGTTTTTCCGAATGTTATTAAGCATGTTGATAATAAGTTGTGTTTAATTAAAGTAATTGCCCTAGTTTATTTATGTTATAATTGTTGCAAATTGTGTTTAATTTTGGTAAAATCTATTTCATTCATATAGTTTGCATACTTAGGACAATTTGCATTAGGGATCATTGCATTTAGTTTAATATATTTTAATCATCACTTCTCAACTATATTGTGTTTTTATTTACCAAATTGTTAATATAATTTTACAAACTATGTGACTTAGCACAAATACAAACCCTATGGAGATGATAACTCGATACCTGCTTATTACTTGATAACGACTGTGTACACTTGTACAAATCTACGCGTTACAATGGCCTCAGTGGAAACACATTCCCGAGCATACTTACTGAGCCTAACAAACTCTCACTCATAATCAGTCACAGACATACGGCCCTGTTTTAGCTCTAAAAACTCTTTGTGTTTCTGATCAATGAACCGTTGACTAATATATTTCTTTCTGAACTCATATTGAAAGAAATCCTAGGTAACTCTTTCTATCGGTACCACGGATACAAGAGTATTCCACCACCGATATGCCGAGTCCCTTAAAAGAGATATAGCACATTCCAAGCACTCATCCGGTGTGCAAGAAAGCTCATCAAATACCCTGATAGAGTTCTCAAGCCAAAACTCTACTATCTTGGGATCATCGTCAACATTAACTCTAAATTCTTCAGCCCATTGTTTTCTAATCTTATCAACTGGAGGCTTGGTCAGTCTTAACATTCCACACCTTGAGGAGCTACGGGAACCAGTTGGGGGTTAGGTGGGGGCGGAGGATGTTGAGCAACCGTATTTGTTTGAACAAACTCGACAAACCACTCATTCATCCTTTGGAAGAAGGCTTGCCTAGCCTATCCTCTTGTAACATCCCATTTTTTAATAAAATCGGAACAGTGGTTTTGGGACCACAAATCCAATCCGAAAATAAGGTTTATTTTTATTTCATTATAAGTTTCATATTATAATAGACATGTCGTGTGAAAATTTTGACACAAATTTTATCAATTAAGTGTTTAATTACGAGAAGGACTAAATCACATAAAATGCGAAAGTTGAATTCTAGTAGCTATAAGGATCAAATAGCTATGGAATTCAAAACTTGAGGTCCTTATGTGGTAATTAGACCATTAAGAAAAGTATGTAGATTTTTCTTGGTGACTCATCCATGGAAATATAGAAAAAGGGTAAGGACTAAATTGGAAATAGCAAAGTACTTAATTAATTAAAAGATGAAAAGAAAATATATCATCGTATTTTCATCATCTTTAACCTAAAAACACATGGAAACCCTAGGTGAGAGAAAAGGAATTTTCAATGCATAACTAGGTAAGTTTCCTTGTCTCGTTTTTAGTAATTTTGGTATTTTTGAAACCGGGATAACTTAATCTCTCTATTTGAGGGATTATGTAACACCCCTAACTCGTATCCGTCGTCGGACTAAAGTTAAGAGGCATTACCGGACATATCAAAAAATTTTATGATTAATTCACAAATATCATCCACACATCATAATATCATATTCAAACATCATTACAGAGTCCTTTTCTTAGGTCAACGAGACCTTAAACATGCTTTAGAAAGGAATCGGGACTAAACCAATCTCATACAAAATTTTTCGAAACTAAACAATTTTTCTAAGTTATAAAGGTCACACGCCTGTGTGAACAGGCTATGTGCTTCACACGACATTTGACGCGCCTGTGTGTCTAAGCCGTGTCAAAACAGGGCATCCATACTGATTTATTCAGAAGAACACAAGACACGCCCGTGTGCCTAGGCCGTGGTCGAAACTGACTTAGGTCACACGACTAACTACAAGCCCGTGTGTCTAGGCCGTGCTCAAGACTAAATTTAAATTGTAGGACTACCCCAGGGGACACATGGCCATGCAACATGACCGTGTGTTACACATGGCTAAGACACACCTGTGTGGACAAAAATAGGCTATTTGCAAAGCCAAATTTGCCACCCTAATCTCAAGCATACAAAGCAACCAAAATAACATCATTTCAATACACTTATTGGCAGCCAAATTCACCAAAACATATACATATCATGCCATCTAATCACAACTAAATTCAACCACATATTATAAGCCAACTTAAATGGCTAATACATAACAACTTTTACAACCAAAGTAAGCCAAATCTCTTGGCTATAATCTTAACACAAAACATATTTTATACTTACTAGCCTATACATGCCATACTTCAATATTCACATTTTCAAAAGGTACCAAAATAGAGTTTGATTGTGTGGTGATTATTCTCGATGATCCCCGAACTTCTAGTAGCTTCGATACCTATAAAACAATTGAAAACACACACAAAGTAAGCTTTCAAAAGCTTAGTAAGCCATATACAAATAAACTTATCACATAACACAATTCTAAACAAATTCATTCATGTAGTTCATGGAAAAATACAATCACATATCCATATGTCTCATATACCTCATTTGATCATAAATCATTTACATATATCATATGTCCACGAATGTACATATACTTACCTTTCATTCTCACACATGATATACCTTTCGAGCGTACCGGAATTGGATACACATTCACATACTTGTTTCTTTATCAGAATGTCTATTGAACTATACAGAATCAAATAGTATATGCGGATAGCTCAGAAAGCTCGTACAATGCCAACTTCCCAGACGTGGTCTTACATGTAATCGAATACTGATGCCACTGTCCCAGACAGGGTCTTACACAAAATCAAATACGATGTCGATGTCCCAGACATGGTCTTACATGTAAATCTCAAGTCGATGCCAATGTCCCAGATGTGGTCTTAAATGATAACTCATATCAAAATCCTATGTCATGACATATCTATCCTAAATATTCCTATGGTTCGTACAGGGCTTTTGGACGTCGTCACATTATTGAAACTTTCTCAATTTCACATATTTAGCTTCTATAACCACTCATTACAATTCAATATCATATAAGCATGAATAAATCAATTCAATCATATTTATTTGTATATAGACTTACCTCGAATGAGAATGAACGGAAACGAATAGCTATTCAACTACTTTTGTTTTCCCCCGATCTAGTTTCGTTTTCTTTGGTTCTTGATCTAAACACATTCAAATTTAACTTTTTATTAACCAAATCATTCAATTCAATCCATTTACACATATTTAGGGCATTTTAAAAATTAGCCCTCACATTTTCATATTTTAACACTTTAGTCCCAAATTCCAAAATCACAAAATACACATAATTTCTTTATACACATACTTGGCTGAATATTCATATAGTTCATATAAGTCCACATATTTCATTTATTTCACATTTTAGTCCCTCAATTTCTCATTTTCACAAATTAGCCCATAATAATCAAATTCATCAAAAATCCCGACACTAAACATAGTAATCTAACATATATCTTTCATTTTCCATCAACTAACATCACAAAGCTTACAATTTCACCAATGGCATAACTTAAATTTATCATCAAATTCAAAAATTGAGATATGGGCTTGATAGATTACTAAGCAACAATCTTAAAAACGTAGAAATCATAAAAAACGGATCAAAACACATACCTAAACTGTGCTTGAAAATGGCCGAATGAACAATGCTTTAAAACCCTTTTCTTTTCTTCTATTTTCGATATGAAAAGATGAACAAAATGGCCACATTTTTGTTTTGTTTTAATTAATACATAATAATATATCAATTACCATTTTATCCATGATTAATAAACATATAAAACATGTCATGGTTGTCCATAAATGTCCACCTATACTTTCAATGGTATAACTGCATCATAAAGACCCCACATATAAAAAGATATAGCAATTCGGAACTTATTCATGTGGCACACCACTTTTGCATTTTCTGCGATTTAGTCTTTTTCTGAAAATTAAGCATACAAATGATCGAATTTTCATACGAAACTTTCACACATGCTTAACCACATACTATAAACACAGAAAATAATATTGAAATATTTTTTTACTCGAATTTGTGGTCTCGAAACCACTATTTTGACTAGGGGCTAAACCGGGCTGTTATAGATTAATTTGAAAAGTTATCAAGGTATGAAAAATAGGTCATGGATGTATATGCTGAAAATTAGAAATTTATGGTAGAAAATGAAAGATTATTGATAGATAAACAAATTTTACAAAGTGATTTTTTATGGAAACATGATTTAGGGACTCAAATGAAAAGTTGTAAAATTTGATTAAAAATTCTAAACTTTTATGAATACATGTGCTGTAAAAATTGTAATGGGGCTCTGGTTAGACTTGGAATAGGGAGTAATTTGCACAAGTTTCATTTTCAGAGTTCTAGGGACAAAATCAAATTTATGGAAAAGTTAGGGGCAAATCGGTAATTTTGCCTAGGACATAAATTGAATCCATTTAAATATGAAATGTGTGAAATTGACAGATAATTCATTTATATAGATCTGAACAACACTAATTCGAGGTTAGATCGAGGAAAAGAAAAGGTTTCGAATTAGTAGACTTTTTACGCGAACAAGTGTCGAGGTAAGTTCGTGTAACTTAACCAAACTTGTAAATCTATTTAATTGAATGTGGTGTTTGTATGTAATGTGAATTATATTGATATGATTTATTTGATTGTTATAATGAATGTTTGAATACATGCTTGAAATGATGATAAAGGGGTAAGTCCCGATTGAATACTGAATTCTGATGATTATATGCACTTTCCTGAAACTAATAAGGTCCTGCATTTGTTGAAGATGAGATTTACCTCAGATGAGTAATCGCATTGACATTGTTATAGAAAAGATTTAGCTCGAATGGGTAATCCCGATATAGTACCTCTCGAGCATACGTTATGATTAGGGTTTAGCCTGGACTGGTAATCCTAATCGAACTCCTTTGAGCTTACATTATATAAAAGATTTAACTTGGACTAGTAATCCTGTTATATGATATGTGGCTCGAGAGAGTGTTTCTTGGTTAAGTGCCCTAATGGGTACCCTTGAATAAGAAATTGACGGATTATTGAATCGTACACTTCGAGTGTACTACTTAAGCATCCATCAGAATTCAATGATTCAACGGGCATAAAACTCTTGACTTGGCATGAAAATCCTAAGATGGTATGATAATGACTTGAAAGAATATTGCTTTTTGAGCTCATCTATGTTACTTGATTGATACGAAGATTTTGGTGACTAACATGTTTGATCGAATGTATGTGATTAGGCAATTTAGCCAAATGGATGGAAACATAACATTGTATGCCTAGATTTAATAAACAAGATTGGTAAGTTTAGTTTTCGTTATACGAACTTAAGCATGTAATGCTTACTCCATTTTATTTTTCACCTATTTTATAGTGCTCGGAAGCTCGTGAAGGTTGGAAAATCATTGGACTATCATCACACTATCAACTAGTCATTTTGGGTATACTTAGTAAAAATCATTTTGGTATAATGGCATGTATTGGAAAACTTGACCATTGGTAGCTTAATAATATTATTTTTGTAACCTAGCCATTGGAATGGCTAGTAATGGTTCATTTTGGTATGACTAAGTAGATTATTATGGTATATATATGTACATATGTGTTATGTTAAGAATATGTGATCAATGTTGTGAATGCCTAAGTTAAACTAAGGTAAGGTTGTGATCATGTATGCATGTAGTGATATGCCTTGTGAATGATGAAATTTTCTTAAATTGAATGCTTGAATTGGTTGGTATTGGACGTGTGTTTCAAGTGCAGGTCTTGGGTGAAATTTTGGGTGAGAAATGAAGCTAGAAATGGCTTCATTTTGTCCACACGGGCGTATGTTTAGACCGTGTGTGACACACGGCCTGGTAACATGGGCATGTGGTTGGGCTATGTGTCCCCTGCACCTTAATCTTGAGAAACAGAATGCTCAGAATTGAGCACACTGGCAAAGACACGGGCGTGTGTCTCAACCATGTGTGCCACACGGCCTAGAACACGGGCATGTGTCTTGGCCGTGTGAAACCTGCACCTATTTTCAAATTGAATTAATTAACTACATGGCCTAGCACATAGGCGTGTGGCATGGCTGTGTGTGCGATTCAGAGAGTTACAGTGAGACAACGGATATGGGTTAGGAGTGTTAGACCTCCCTGACTAACTGTTACTGGTCCACTTTCAAATGGCACTGTCCCTTGGGCGGGAACCGTGTAACAATCTGGTTTAGACCTTAGTCGGAACAGTGGTTTTGGGACCACATATCTGAGTCAAAAAATATTTAAATATTATTTTCCGTGTTTATGATATGTGAATGAGCATGTGTGAAAGTTTCGTATGAAAATGTAACTGTTTGTGTGCTCAATTTAATAAAAGGACTTAATCGAGTAAAATGTAAAAGTGTCCATTTGATTTGGCTTATTAATTATGAGGTCCTTATGTAGTAATTTGACCATTGTAAGCTTAAGTGGACCTTGATGACCTTGTATATAATGAATTTATAATGGTTTATAAAAGGGAAAAATAGGAAAATTGTTATTAAAGTTATTATTAATAAAAGAAAAACCTAAATTAGGTGATATATTCATCACCATTGCCGAAATTCACAAAAGAAAAAGAAAGAAATAAGCTTGCTAGGGTTCGCCTACCTATTTTGGTGATTAAGGTATGTGTTTTGATCGATTTTTGATAATTTCTACGTTTTTGTAATAGTTGCTTCGTATACTATCAAGCCAATGCCTCAATTTCTGATTTTGATGATGATTTTGAAATGTGCCATGGATAAATTCATGAGATTTATGCTGTTAATTGATGAAATATGAAAGTTTGATGTTGGGTTTATATGTTTTGTCTTTGGATTTTTTATGATTTTGAGTAAAATGGGTTAAATTGTAAAAATTTTATTTTGAGGGACTAAAATGTGAAACAAATGAAATGTATGGACTTCTATGAGAGCTATGAAAATTCAGCTAAGCTTGTGTACAGGCAAATTATTTGTGTTTTGTGATTTTGTGAATTAGGGACTAAAGAGTCAAAATGTAAATATGTGAGGGCTAGTTTGCAGAATGCCCTAATTGTGTGTATATGGATTGTTTCGAATGAATGTGTGATTGAATAAGTTAAATTTGAATTGATTTAGATTAGAAACTAAAGAATACAGAATTATATTGGGGAAAGTCGAAAGTCGTCGAGTAACCGATTCCATCTATCCGAATCTCTACGAGGTAAGTCGATATACAATAAACGTGTTTGAATGGAATTCTTATTATTAATTTAATATTGAATTGTGATGAATGAATGTCCGAGCTAAATATATGCTATCTGAGAAAGTATCGACAAATTTTCGACATCTGAAAAGCCCTGTACGAACCTTAAGAATAGTTAGGATACATATGTCATGACATAGGATTTCCGATATCTGTTTTGCATGTAAGACCATGTCTGGGACATTGGCATTGTATCTAACTTCGTGTAAGACCCTGTCTGGGATAGTGGCATCGATGTTTGATTACATGTAAGACCACGTTTGGGACGTTGGCATTGTATATGTCCTCTAAGCTATCCACGTATCCTTATGTTTCCAAACGGTTCAAATAGGCATTTCGAGAAAATGAATAACATTCTGAAATCATATCAGATTCAGGTATGTTTACTTTGTATAGCCTATTTGAGAATGAAAGGTAAGTATTTGAATATGAGATTTGTGTTAGCATTGGTATACAAAGTATAAATGATTTGATGATACTTATTTTCTTTGAATGATATGTTTATTTGTATATGGCTTACTAAGCTTTTGAAAGCTTACCTTGTGTGTGTTTGCATTGTTTTATAGATATCGAAGCTACTGTGAGCTTGGGGATCGTCGAGGATCGTCACCACACTATCAAACCTTATTTTGGTACTTTGAAAATGTATATATTAAAGTATGGCATGTATAGGTTAGAAGTTGTGGAATTATGTTTTGTGATGTACATATTTAGCCATGTGATATGCCTAGTTTGTGTTTAAACTTATAGTTTTTAATAATGGTATATGATATGTGACGCTAATGTGAAAATTTTGGTATGTTTTGGTTGACCAAAAGTAATGGTCAATGTTGAGAAGTTTTGGTAAGTTTTGAGCATTTGATTGAATGATGTATTGATTGTATGTTTAGGTATGATTTTAGTTTAAGCTTTAGTATTAATTTATTTATGAATTAAGATTTGAAATGATTGGTAATATTGTAGCATGAATTATGTATGGTTTGGTATAGATATTGGTTGAAATGGTTTTGCATATATGCTTGATTTGGTGCTTGTAGGTTGACCCAAATTGGGGTGGCAAATTGGCTATTCAAATGGCCTATTTTTGTCCACATGGGCAGAGACACGGGCGTGTGTCTCAGCTATGTGCGACACACGGTCATGTTACACAGCCGTGTTTCCCCTGGGATACCCTACGAATTAAAGTCAATATACCCTCCAGTTTTGACACGACCTAGACACACGGGCTTGTCTACTAGTCGTTGTCTACTAGTCGTGTGTGGCACACTGGTTGGCATATGGGCGCGTGGTCGGCTGTGTGGCCAAGTCAGTAGTCTCCCTAATTTTCACACGGTCTGGCACACGAGCGTGTCTTGTGGCCGTGTGGATAAGCAAGTATGTATGCCCTGTTTTGCCACGACTTAGACACACAGGCGTGTCTAAGGTCGTGTGAGGTACATGGCCAGTTCACACAGGCGTGTGACTTTTTAAAGGTTGAAAAATTTTCTAAGTTTTCCAAACTTTTATATGTTATCAGATTGGTCCCAAATGCATGAGTTAGGCTTTGTATGATCAATTTAAGTTCTAATTGAATGTGAATGAATGACATTTACTGAAATGATATGATTATTTATTAATGATTGTTATAAATGTTATTATAAGTCTGATAATGCCTCTTAACCTATTTCGGCAACGGTTACGGGTTAAGGTTATTACAAGTCGGCTCATTACTTTCAACATCATCAGCTACATCTCGATCGGGATCTATTTACTATATATGAAAATACAATTTAAATTGTCAGGATTCATCACACTATCATCAATTATATATGGCATGTATAGCTAGATTCTCACACATGCTACGTTAGTTTGAGAATCAACTAAATCATAGCTCTGATACCACTAAATGTAACACTCTTCACCTGTATCCGATGCTGAAATAGGGTTACGAGGCATTACCAGAATTACATCGCAAACAATCATACAATTTTCAGTCATAAATTTCAATCAAATTAAAACCATTTACTTTCTGTCATAAAGTCCTTAATACGAGCCTACAAGGCTCAAATCATGCTTTGGAAGTGATCCGGGATTAAACCGAGTACTTAGGGAATTTTTATAAAACTTAAAAGATTTTTGACATGTGTAGGGGTCACACGCCCGTGTGGGCAGGCCGTGTGGTCACACATGCCCGTGTCCCTAACCCGTGTAACTCTCTATTTTGCAAGGCAAGAACAAATCGAAGTCACACGGCCAAGCCACACACCCGTGTGCTAGGCCGTGTGATTAATTAATTTTCATAAAACAGGTGCATACTTCACACGGCCAGGACACACGCCCATGTCTGGGGCCATGTCCCTCACACGAATGAGACACACGCTCGTGTCTCTGTCCGTATGCTCAATTCTGAGCAATTTGTTTCTCAAAACTAAGGTGCAGGGGACACATGGCCGAAACACATGCCCATGGGGCAGGCCGTGTGTGACACCCCTTACCCGTATTCAATGCTGGAATAGGGTATGAGGCATTACCGAACTTAAACTCAAACAAACATTCAAAATCGGGTCATAAATTTCCACTAAAATTTAAAACTATTCATAAGCATTCATATAGTCCTAAAACGAGCCTACGAGGCCCAAACCATGCATTAGGAGTGGTTCGGGACTAAACTGAGAACTTTAGAAAACTTCTCAACATTTAGAAAAATTTTCATCGAAACAGGGGTCACACGTCCGTCTGGCTTTGGGACACGCCAGTGTGAGCAAGCCGTGTAGACACACACGCCCATGTCCTTAACCCGTGTAACTCTCTATTTATGATGTCATCAACAAATTGAAGTCACACGGCCAAGTCACACGCCCGTGTGCGTAGTCCGTGTGGGTGATTTAATTTTCATAATTTTCATAAAATAGGTGCAGACTTCACACGGCCGTGTATCTGCCCGTGTGGCCATTCTAAGCTAAAATTCAAAATACAGGGGACACACAGCCGAATATCACACCCATGGGGTAAACTGTGTATCACACACTACCTAGACACACGTCCGTGTGTCTACCCATGTGGAAAAAAACAAGGCTATTTACCAAGCCATTTTTCCACCCTTACTTGCACCAATGTACACAACAACAAGAAACACCAATTCAAGCATATACATACAACCAATTCAACACAACCAAGTCATCCACAAATCAATTACATACTATTTTCTATCACATACAACATCTCACACTTATCATCTCAAAGCATGAAAAACCCACATCCATGAAAGACATATTCATATTCATATATACTTAACCAATATTAGCCAATTTCAATGGGGATTTAGAAAATGAATCATCAACCATTATAAGCCAACACATTTGGCCAAATCGAATATGACACATAACAAAATGACCAAGTACCTATACATGCCATAACTCTAAATAATGTAATCATAAGTACCCAAAATGATAATTTGATAGTGTGAATGGATCTCCGACCTTCTTCGATCCCTGAGCTGGCTTGGTGACACCATAAGACAAAGGAAAAAGAAATAGGGTAAGCTTTAAAGCTTAGTAAGTTCCTATGCAAATAATAAGCATCATAAACACAGTTTAACATAGATTTAACATAAAGTAAATTAACATAAATGTCATTGTGAATTCATAATCAAGCTTAGTATAGATGTATTTAAAATCTTAATCATAACTTACTAGATCAAACCAATCCGAGGGTTCATCACATATCGAGCTCATTAAGCATGAGTTTTGTACATACATGTACCAACTTGCAACATACCATTGTCTTTCACAACATACCATAATCTTTCATAACTTTAACATAGACGTTAATTTTCACAACATACGATGAAGTCAAAAGTAATGCCCCATGCTTTTGGATCTTATCAATCGAGGGCTTATTCATTCTTACAAAGTCCAAACCTTGTGGGGCTACAGGAATCGATCGAGGAAAAGGTGGGGGTAGAAGAGGTTGGGTATTCGGATTTGTTCGAAAAAATTCTGTATACCACTCATTCATCATATGGAGAAAGGCTTCCCTGCCTCCTTCTCCTTGACTCATTCATCAGACGACACTGCCCCTTGAGCGGGAGCCGGCGCATTACTTTCGACTTCATCAGCCTCGGCTCGATTGGGATCCATTACTATATGAAAACACAATTTACAATTGTTAGGAGTCATCACACTATTACAGTTCATTTATGGCATGTATAGCTAGACTCTTACACACGTTACATTAGTTAGAGAATCGACTAAATTATAGCTCTGATACCACTAAATGTAACACCCTTTACCAGTATTTAATGTCGAAACAGGATACGAGGTATTACCGGACTTAAACTCAAACAAACATTCAAAATTGGGACATGAATTTCCACTCAAATTTTAAACTTTTCATAAGCATTCATAGAGTCCCTAAAATGAGCCTACGAGTCCCAAAACATACAATAAGAGTGGTTTGAGACTAGACCGAGAACTTTAGAAAACTTCCCAACACTTAGAAAATTTTTCATCAAAACAGGGGTCACACGCCCGTGTAGATTTGGGACATGCCTATGTAGGTAGGTCGTGTGGACACACACACCCGTATCCCTAACCTGTGTAACTCTCTGTTTATGACGTCATCAATAAATTAAAGTCACACACCTGTGTGCTTAGGTCATGTGGGCTATTTAATATTCATAATTTTCATAAAATAGGAGCAAACTTCACACACATTCGATACACGCCCATGTCCCTGGGCCGTGTCCTTCACACGACTGTGTCTCTACTCGTGTGGCCAATTCTAAGCTAAAGTTGGAAATACAAGGGACATATGGCTGGATCACACACCTATAGGGCAAGCCGTGTGTCATACACGGCCTAGAAACACGCCCATGTGTCTACCCATGTGGACAAAAATAAGGCTATGTACCAAGCCATTTTGCCACCCTTACTTGTACCAATCTATACAACAATAACCAACACCAATTCAAGCATATACACACAACCAATTCAACCACAACCAAGTCATCCACACATCAATTACACGCCTGTGTAGCTTAGGACATGCCCATGTGGGTAGGCCATGTGGTCACACACGCCCGTGTCCTTAACCTGTGTAACTCTCTATTTATGACATCATCAACAAATTAAAATCACACGACCAAGTCACACACCAGTGTGCTTAGGCTATGTAGGCGATTTAATTTTCAAAATTTTTCATAAAATAGGTGCAGGCTTCAAATGCCCTAGGCACCCGCCAATGTCCCTGGGTTGTGTCCTTCGCACGGTTGAGACACACGACTGTGTCTCTGCTTATGTGGCCAATTTGAAGCTAAAAATTCAAGATACAGGGGACACACGACCGGATCATACACCTATAAGGCAAGCCGTGTGTCACAAACGGTCTAGACACACGCCCGTGTGTCTACCCGTGTGGACAAAAATAAGGCTATTTACTAAGCCATTTTGTCACCCTTACTTGCACCGTCCTACACAATGACAAGCAACAACAATCCAAGCATATACACACAACCAATTCAACCACAACCAAGTCATCAATACATGAACTACATGCTATTTTCTATCGCATGCAGCATCTCACATTTATCATCTCAAACCATGCAAAATTCACATCCATGAAAGACATCTTCATATTCATATATACCTAACCAATATTAGCCAATTTCAATGGCCATTTAGAAAATGAATCATCAACCATTATAAGGCAACACATTTGGCCAAATCGAATATGACATATAACATAGTGACTAAGTTCTTATACTTGCCATAACTCAAAATAATGTAATCATAAGTACCCAAAATGATAATTTGATAATGTGAATGGATCTCCGACCGTCTTCGACCCCCGAGCTAGCTTGGTGACACCATAAGATAAGGGAAAAAGAAAGGGGGTAAGCTTTAAAGCTTAGTAAGTTCCTATGCAAATAATAGGCATCATAAACATAGTTTAACATAGATTTAACATAAAGTAAATTAACATAAATGTCATTGTGAATTCATAATCAACCTTAGCATAGATGTATTTAAAATATTAACATCATAACTTTCTCAATCGAACCAATCCAAAGGTTCATCACATATGTAGCTCATTAAGCATAAGTTTTGTGTAAATACCTGTACCAACTTGCAACATACCATTGTCTTTCACAACATACCATAATCTTTCATAACTTTAACATGGACGTTAATTTTCCCGTTGAACCACTTAGAATACTAAAAGATACTCGGGATATCTCACACACATAGTACCATACCAATGTCATATCCAGATATGGTCTTACATGGGATCTCATATCAATGCCAACAGCCGAGCTATGGTCTTACACGAAATCTCATATCGATGCCATATCCCAAATATTGTCTTACACATAATCTCAACTAATGCTAATGTCATGACATTTGTATCCTAAATATTCCTAATGTCATAAATTCATACAGTATTAAAGTATTTAAAGCATAAATAAACAATACATTATTTACATACGAACTTACCTCGGTACCAAAAATAGTAGATAAGGATTTTAATCGTTAAACACCTTATTCTTTCCCCAATTAAGGTCCGAACTTCATTTTTCTTGATCTATAATAACAAATTTAGCTTTTTTAATATTCATATTACTCAAATTATTCCAAACATCACATTATGGAAAAATTACCTTTTCACCCCTAAAGTTTAACATTTTTACAAATTAGTCTTAAAATGAAATGTATTCAATTTCTTTGTTACCTAAGCCTAGCCAAACCATAAACATGCTCATATCAGCCTACATTTTTTTATCAAATAAGATTTTTACTACCCATTTTACAACTTTTTACAAATAGGTTTTTTTTAGGTATTTTCATGAAAAATCACTTAGTAAAAGTTGTTTATAACACCTTAAACATACAATATCTTCCATAAAACATCAAAATACATGCATGTCATGCATGGGTAAATTTTTAAATATGAACCCTACTTCAAAATAATGGTAGAAATGGAAAGAAAGGGTGAATACGACTTCAAAAACGTAAAGAGCATTAAAAACGGGGCTAGGATGTATTTACAATCAACCTTGAAAGATGACAACACCCTAGCTATGAAGAGCTTGAAAATTTCAGCCAAGGGTTGGAGAATACGAACAAATGTTTACTTTATTTTCCCTTTTTATTCTTTTATTTACTAAATGACCAAAATGCCAAACTTTAAAATTTTATCTCACCATGTCCATTTTTGTCCACTAACTTAACAAATGGTCTAATTATCATATAAGGACCTCTAATTTAAAATCTCATAGCAATTGGACACCTTTAACATGTAGAACTCAACTTTTCACTATTTACGATTTAGTCCTTTTGACTAAATTGAGTGCGCAAACGTCAAAATTTTCGAACGAAATTTCCATGAAATCATTCCGTGAAACTGTAGACCATAAAAATATAATAAAAACAAATTAGATTGCGTCAGATTCGTGGTCTTGAAACCATTGTTTCGACTAGCCCCAAAATCGGGCTGTTATACTCATGACCATAATTCATTCCATCACAAACTCACCTTGAAATCATCATTTCATGAATTTAATAATCATAAGCTTTATGTACTTACCTGTACCATCTCGTAAAATTTCATACTTATTCTCATCGTTGGCATACCCAATGAACCACTCAGAATAATAATATCGGATATTCGGGAAACTTTGCACACAAGGTGTCACATATGTAGCCATTGCTACCTCTATCTCATTACACATATATGCTCGCTCTTGAGCCATCAACGGGCCTGATCACACAAGCTGTCAGTCAAGACGTAGCTACATGGTGCTACTCAGACACGCTACCAAGTAACCGCAACATATGCCTGTATACCCAGCCACCAGTAGGACGTACAAGACCAGCACCCGGATCACATAACATAATACCCTAATGACATGTCACTTGTATCCTAATCTATTCCTAAGGTTCGATTGGGATTTCTCGCTTGCCAAAACGTCGCCGAACATATCTGTAGAGTCATTTACACAATTCATACAAAATTAAAGCGTTTAAAATACAATTATAATAAAGCTTATTTACATACGAATTTACCTCGAATACAAAAACGACAAAAAGGGATCTATTTGTCAATTATTTTATTTTCCCCCCGATCTAGATCCGAACTTCGTTTTCTTCATCTATAATACCACATTTAACTCATTTAATCATCAAGTTATTCAATTCAGTCCAAGGAAAAATTACATTTTCGCCCTTAACATTTCAACAATTTACAATTTAGTCCCTAGGCTCGGAAAATGAATTTCATTCAATTTCATCACTACCCAAGCCTAGCCAAATATTACTTGTATTCATAATAGCCTACATTTTTCTTTTATTCACACTTTTCTACACATTTTATAACCTTTTTACAAATAAGTCCCTATTTAACGTTTTTATCGAAATTCACTTTACAAATGTTGTTTATCTAACAACAAACATGCATTTTCTATCATCAAACATCAAAATAAAAACACATCCAACATGGGTAAAATTTTAAACTTTAACTTTCTTTCAAATTAGTCCTTGGAATAGCTAGATCAAGTTACAATATTCACAAAAATATAGAAATCATTAAAAACGGGACAAGAACGGACTTAAAATCGAGCTTGAAAGTTGGCCAAACCTTAGCTATAGCTTCTCTTCAAAAATTTGACTAGGGGGACTAAATTGAAGAAGATGGACATCTTTTATTTGGTTAATTTGTCTTTATTTATCAAATTACTAAAATGCCCTTATTGCATAACTTTAAAATTTCACCTAACCTTATCCATTTTTGTCCACCCAAAAATATAATGGTCTAATTACCAAGTAAGGACTTCCAATTAAAATTTCATGGTAATTAGACACCTTTAACTTATAGAATTCAAGTTTTGCACCTATTGCAATTTAGTCCTTCTAGTCAAATTGAGTACTCAATCAATAAAATTTCTTAACGAAATTTTCACCCAATTATTCTATCATATTATAGACCTTAAAATAGTAATAAAGTGAATATTTCTACTTTAGATTTGTGGTCTCGAAACCACTATTCTGATTTAACGGGTTGTTACACATGCTGATCCAGGCCTGCCGATAATGAAGAATTTGCATCCATTGATACCAAAAAACTACACTCTCCTGACTCCTTCGGTTGAATCTGGGAACGCTTCAAACTTTTATATGCATTATTGGTGTATCCACCCCTACAGTGCCCATCTCTTTATCCAAATCCATACCTGGAGGCCCAATTCTACATGACCTGATTATTCCACCAATCGACCCATTTGAAGCTCCACGACTCAACCCACGGATAAAGTGCAATCAGACTTACCCAATTTAATAGAACCCCTAACCTGCCCATCACCCCGATTAGCACCAAAATTCAATGGAGGCAAATTCGACATCATCTCCCTAATCATCACAATCTCAGGATTCCTCACCGTAGAAACTAGAACACGAGAGTTGTCATCCTTCCTCAACCAAATACTAGTCGGCACCACCACTCGCCTGGTTGACGCTCTAAGGGAGATGTCCCACCTGAACTCTAAATCCTGTTTGTCGTGGAGAACCTAAATGGGACAAAAACTTTCCCTCATGGCCAGAAAAGAGAAAGCTTTTCGTACTCAAACCACACATAAACCTATCTCTTGTTGGCCAATACTACCTTCTTCTTCAGCTTCAATGGACTTCGAATATCAATATGAGCCTTAATCCTTATTGCCCCCTATATCACAACAAAATGGCCTTCAAATATCAATATGAGCCCTAATCCTTATGGCCCCCTATATCACAACAAAATTGCTTTTACATCGTACTCAAGGAACTAGCCAACAAAATTACCCAACTGCTGCGCTATCAACTCCGACATGAATCTATAAGGCAAGTCAATGACTAAAACCCAAAAATCAACAGTAACCAAAGGAACAGCCATAGGATCTTCCCCACCCTACAAACGATGCATAAGAAGGAGATGAGAGTTAAAAGTCCACAAACCACCAGCCTCAATTCTATCCGCATCCATCTTATGCTACAATCAAAAGAGATAGCGGCCTTCATTCAAATCAGAAAATGAAATACCTCCAACCAGGTGCCATAAATTCACCAAAGTCACCTTCATCGATGGGAATTTAATCACACTGGAAGTTAGAAAGATGCCTATAAAACAATGCTCATAAGACACCCCACCACCTAGTTCTCCCAAACCAAGTGGTATGGCCACCACCTCCTCCTTCTCCCCAATGGACAAATCAGCAAGATCTCTTCCACTGCCGCTATTTAAAAACAAGAAAACACACACAAAAAAAACAAGGACAACTCGATACAAAAAGGTAAAGAAAAGAAATATGTTAACACAAATAGAGGAAAACGTGCTAACAAGTAGAATTTGATTTTACTAAATTAAAATTTAATTGATAGTTCTGAGTTAAAAATAATAATTATCGAAGTGGACCACTAAAAATTGCATAATGCCAATGGTGACTAAAAATTACATAATGTCAATGCTGCATTAAAGTTGTCAAAAGCCCATCACGGGGCTTTAAAATCTTGAGCATCACTTTAAATTACAAATTTACAGTTTACTAGAACATATACATCAAAAAGAATAGATTAAAATATATTTAAAATTAAAATGAAATTATTATAGAAAATATTTAAATATGAAATTAATTGAGATATAACATTGAAAAAAATTAAAACATGGTACACATAAGAAAGTAAATTGAACAAGACAAAAATATATCAATATATTAAAATTTAATTAAAATTAGTTATTAATGTGTAATATTATTTTTTATAAATTTATAATGATTGAAACATACAATTTTCGTTTCAAATTCAATCCCCGTGACAAAATTGTGCAAATATATTTATAAATAAAAATAAAAACAAAATGAACACAATTTTTTTTCTAAATTGAAGACTATTGTAAACTATACAAAATATTAGTTAAATTAAAACTTTATACAAACGCAACATGAAAAAAATTTAAAATACAATATGATAAATGAACTTAGTAAAATTTACATAAAACAAATTATAAAACTATAAAAAAATAATATAAATATATAATAAATTTCTTTTTTCTAAAATAAATTTATAGTATTTAAATAATACCAATGTATTTTTTTACCTTTACTTCCTTCCATATTTCCTTTCTTTTCAATCCTTTTCTTCCTTCTTCAGTAAAAACCCTAAATAAGTTGTCCTAACTAAGAGCACCCAAATTTGAGAGTGTGCATTCATTCTCCTTGCTTGGGACAACTTAATGCAAATTTGTAAAATCAAATTTTATTATGTGTTTTTCCCTGAAATCATTTCAAGGGTACAAAGATAAAAACAATGCTTAATTAATGTACACAATAAGATCCAGAAGAAATTTATTTTGATTTTCTTATTCACCTAGTCGACTTTCTATACAAACTTGCATCTTATGAACAATCCATGCAAACATTCATTTTGTACAGATGTTACTTACAAGTGATATAATGAAAGATACACAACCACCACCAGAAACTTTCAGTGTATCAGTATATTGGTAACTATGCAAGGGAGACTTGTTCTTGCTCCCCATCTATATCTTTTGACTTCATATCTTCATCCAATAGAGGAAGACTATACAGGGATAGAAATCATGAGTAAGATCTGATTAGCTTGAAATTCTGAAAAGTACGTGCTTTGAACAAGTTCCCGAACAAATAACTCATTGTTGTCTCTTGATGAGGTGGTTTTGGTGCAAGACTTGATCTATTATGTTTCACCTGCAGCGCACTCCGGCCTATCTGTCGACAGATTGAATCAATAATCTTGGGATCGACCGAATTTCCAGTCATATCCGTGACATAGAAGGTGTCCTTGGCCTTACCACCTTTCGTCGAGATTAATGCTCTCTTGATGCACAAGCTGTTTTCCCGGAAAATCCGGGTAATATCGGACAGTAGTCCAAGCCTGTCTTCTGTGCACAATTCTAGCTCCAGCCCCTGTACCATGAAATGTTGCAGGGTATAACATCAAGGACACTATGTTCAGATTGTCATAATCAAAAGTTTCATTCTTGTGTAAGGTGACACAGAGATGGTTTCCTATACCTCAGATGCTCTCCTCTCGATGGCTGCTTCAAGACATTGTATAACACGGACACGCTCTGCTTCCGAACTGATCGGGAGCCCGTCTACATGTCGGATATAAAATTCCTACAAAGACAAAAAAGCTGATGCCATTAACACTGTCGAATCTACAATTCTAAGCATATCAACTTGTGCTCAACTGAGTAGAATTCCAACACAAAATGGATTACAATGTCAGCTTCATCTTACACCAATTGCTTCAATATTGCATCAGCAAGTTGATCAATATATATATCAGTGGCTGATAGGACTGCCATCACATTAAAATGGTAAAAGAACTATCTCACCTGATTAGCGTCCATCCTCGTTGTGTTGACCATTCCATGAAAAACAACATATTGCATATCTGTAAGAGTGCAGATAATATCAAACAGTAGTTTTGGCCTATCTTTTGCCCTCATGGTAATAACAGTGTAATCTTTCTCAATATTCAACAGATTAACTTGGGGTCTCGAGCTCCTCTCTTCGACTGCCCTGACTCCAGTTCTTTCCACCCTTTCGTAGTCCCTATCTGCAAACATGATTTGATGCAACCTTCGCTCCCTATGCATGACACCCGGAGCTGAAAGCATTGTTTTTGCTGTTTTCAAGTCATCATTTCCTTTGAGAACATTACAAAGCAAGTCCTTTATCATCAAGAGACGTTTCAGGTCGGTGATTGCACAGCCTGTCGAATCATCTGTCACATGAACCACAGCTGCAGCACGGGTGTTATGGGTCCAAATCTCGGCATTTACAACATTGCAACGCAGGTCCGCAAGGACTGCACATACTTCAGATAATAAACCAGGCCTATCAGTCCCTGCAAGTTCAATTGATGTATGCTCTTCTGATGGCATTACACCTACGGAGCCTCTCCGTGATGATACAAAGCCCGCACTAGTTTCGATTCTCTGTAAAAAATTAAAATTTAAGGTGAAAAATAGTTAAAAATCTGTAAAGGCCAAAAGAGTAACATGAGGTAGGTTCTTATTTCTTACCCTTTGAATATAGTCAATAATTTCTTTATCTCTGATTTTGTTGCCATCATTGTCAACAACATTGAAAACTGAAACATGAGAAACAATACTAAAAGAAATCAGTGTATGTTGAGTATAAATTGAAGAGTGTTTTTAAGAGAAAAGTTTTACCATCCATAAACCATCCTCCATCAGATGCTATGTATGCTTTTCTTATTGTAAGATTCATATCAGTAAGCACTTGAACTACTTCCAGGAGAATCCCATGTTTGTTGACACTGTCAACCTGAAGAGAAAGTTCCCCAATATCCAAATATAAGGAACTAGTTACCCATATATCATAATTCAAGCTACTTAAGCTTTTTACCTGGATAACTGTGGCATCCTCACAAGCATTATTGTCAATCACCACTCTGCAACAACAAAAACCATACATCTCAAATTAAAAGCAATTAAGAGACATGAATACAACATGCCAAATTTGCTTCAGTTTTTTATGAAAAAATATATGAACAAACTCTAATCTTCTTCAATTTCTTCATCCAAAACAGCAAGGGGGAGGGGGAGAACTCAAAAAAATCTAACCAAAAAATTCAAACGAAAATCTCACAAAGAAAAAGCGGGGAAAAATTACCTGGGTTGGTTTACCCTTCTGATAAGCTTAGCATATTCATCATCCATTTCTCAAGAAAAAAGAAAACCAAATTTCTCCAAGCTGAAAAACCACACAAGCACCAAAGAAGAAAACCAAACTTTTTCAAAGAAGAAATTGATTAGCTCAGAAATCCCAGAACTCAGAAGTCCAAAAGGGCAACTTTTATTATTCCTTTTGTATGATTCTGTACAAAATTGAAAATAAATAAAAATAAAAATAGGTCTTTCGAAACCAATATTCAAGGAAAGCACGAGTTAGGAAAATAAAAATAGTAGGACTATAAAAATTAAGATCTTAGCCGGATAACATAATAATTGAAAGCTTATAAATAAATTAGAAAAAGAGGTGTCCAAAAATGTAATATATTGGGGACCTGTAAATAAATGATTGGTTGGAAGGTCGTTATTGCTGCCCGTAGTCAGGCTCGTGCGTGTTGACGAATGTTGTACTTTTGACCTTCCTTATTTATCTAGTATTTAACTGTGGTGATCACAATAGGGAGGGTGACAAGCAGGTGGTGATTACAGTTTGGTCGGAGATTTTTTGCCCGTGTTTTCGGCGGCATTTTCTTCTTCATCTTCTTATTATTTTTTATTAGCCTCAGTGTTTTAAGCAACCTTTGTTTTCTCTATTTTGATAGTAATATTATTTATATTAATGTATTAATTTTGATCTACTATTTTAAATTATATGGTAAAAATAGAGTTAATTAGGTCAGGCATCCTCAAATTATTACTCTACTTTTAAATTGACTCTTAAACTTTAGAATGTTCTAGTTATACCTTTACATTATTGATGTTATATTAACCATGTACTTTAATTATTAAAACTGTTAGTTTAACTATTAAAAAACATGCTAAATCTTATAGTATAATTTAAAATGAAAATTAAAAAAAATAGAACATTATTACATAACTTTAAAAAAAAACTAAAAAAAGAGAGTGAATAATATAACATTTTAAGAGCTTAAAAAACTTCAAAATTAATATTTTTACATCTTCCTTTTTTTTATAATTTTCATTTTTTTAAATTTTCATTTTAAATTATGCCATAAAATTTGACATCTCATTTAATAATTAAGTTAATGATTTTAATAATGTAAGGACCTTATTGATATAACTTTGATAGTTTAGAGATGTAATTAGAATGTTCTAAAATTTGAGAATCACTTTAAAATACAAGTTATAATTTAGCGATGTACAATGCAATTAACTTGTAAAAATATGCTTATAATACATATATTACAAGCAAAATAAAAGAAAAAATTAAAACAAAAGACCATTTAATTTACTAAAACAAAAATTTTCCAATTTTTTTATTATTTTGATTATATTTATCCTTAGATTATAAAAAATGAATTTTTAGTAATAAAAAAAAAGGTGTTGTTTTTCATTTTTTTCTCTATCACTTTGATGAAAAGAGAACCTTTAGTATGTTATTATCTTCTTCAATTTTAATTTATTTATTTTAGAAAAAATATGAAATTAATTTATTACATAAATGTATTTATTAATAAAATAAAATATTCTAACTTTCAACTTTCATCAATAAACAGATAAATTCTATATTGATTGAGTTTTAGCTTAAAGATAAATTCTATATTGATTGAGTTTTAGCTTGATTGGCATTGGCATTGTTGCCAATATAGGAAGATGTAAGTTTCGGTGCGCTGTAACGCATTATCTTTTTATTTATGGGTTGGGAGGAGCTATGGCATATTTATAATATGCTTTTATGCAATCTTATATTCCACCAACCAAACAACATAACTTATATTCCAACCAAATAAACATAATAAGATAATTTGTCCATTCATTTTAAATTTTGATAATTTTAAGATAAACTAAACTATTGGTCACTAAACTATGTATAAGTCTTTGTTTTGCCCATTAAACTAAAAGAAGTTATAATTTGATCATTAAATTATTTAAAAGTTTTCATTCAAGTCATCGGACTGTTAAAATTGATGTTATATGGCTTTCTCTATTTGCACTGTTTGCACCAATCGAAAACTCTCTTTCCCCTTTTCTTCGACAATTCAGTTCTTTTTCATGAAACAACTTTAGACGTCACTCATCTGCGAATCAAAATTCAAACAAGGCTTTTCTCCAATCTCCAACATTGAACGTTAGATCTACTTGGATCTAATGTATGTTCTTCTACTCGTCAATGGGTACTGATTCACCGTACCAATTATTGAATTGTCACCTGGAGCTCGCTAGTGAAACTCTTTCCTTAAAAAAACTTAATTACCCAGTGACTTAGATAAATATTTTTTTGACTAGTTCAATAACTTAAATGAAATCTTTTTAATAATTCAATGATCAAATTGTAATTTTTAATTAAATAATCAAAACAAAAACTCATAACAAAATTTAATGACTAATGATGTAATTTACCCATTGTTTCATTATTAATAGTTAACCAAGCTCCATAGTTATCTTTAGGATACTCATTAAAAATGTATAAAAAAATACAGAGAAAATAGTAAATTTTAGTCAATGCATGTTGAAAATTCGTAGCCCACTTTAAATGAGATTTGTCTAGGAAATAAGAGAGTGGCTCCTTGGCATTACCTAAACCTAAAGGATGCCTAACCGTCTACCCCACTTGTTCGCGGCTTTTGGATTATTTAATTTAATTTAATTTAATGTGATGTTTTGAAAAGTAATCTAAGTTAAATATAAACTTGTGATGATTCTGATTTTGATTTTTGTAAATAATTGCGAGGACCGAGCATAGTTGCAACCAGCATCAATAAAATATTCTCATATTTTAGCTATTTGAAGCGCCAAGGGGCAATAATTTTTACAACAATTTGGGCCATTCGCCAAGTGGACATATAATTTATAAAGTTAGGCAAGGAAAATTCTCTCTTTTTCCATGCGTTCACACCTAGCAAAGATCTTCTTTAGAAAGACACATCTTCTTTAGAAAAACATAGGAATGAAAGTTTTATTATTTAATATTTACATTTTTAGTTAATTTGGTTTTTATTTTTCTTAAAATTAAATTTGACAATTAATTTTTTAAAAAAATTAAATATGATCATCAATTTTTTAAAAAAAATTGAATTTTTATTTTTTAATGAGAATTCTAATTTAAATGTTAAATTTCAAATATGAAAACCTCTAAAGATTTTTTTTTATGAAAATTTTAGGTATTTTAGATTTTTTATTTTCTATAAAATTTCAATTATTTATTGATGTGACATATAAGATAAATAGTGTCACGTCATCATGAAGTATACATAGACTACCACGCAGGTTGCCATGCAACATCATTTAAAAAATTAATCTTTTAGTCAACATTTATGTAAAAAAATTTATTTGACTCTTTTTGAAAAATTAATAGTTAAATTTAGTTAAAAATAAAGGCTAAATTGACAAAAAATTTAATCATTGAAAGTTAAATTTATCTTAATGCTAAAAATATAATTTATTTCAAGTATCATGTTACTTCGCTAAAAGGTTAATTATTAAAAAGGACCAAAAGTAAGGTTTAAACAAATAATTATGTTTAACAATAAAAAACTCTAAATCTTCATTAATCTAGCCAGAGATTTAACCCACAATAAAGAAGGGCATCAACCATATTTCTTCTATGTGTGAATTTCGAAAGTAGAATATTGGAATCTACAATCAATAATTATAAGAATGTTTGAGCAGTGCCAGAAGTAGAGCCACGGCTGATGCCAACTGTTTTCAGGGAAAAGAAAATTGAATCAAATTACAAGTTAATAAAAGAAAATCACAAAACAATTAA
Organism: Gossypium hirsutum; assembly: GCF_007990345.1. Classification (NCBI taxonomy): domain Eukaryota; kingdom Viridiplantae; phylum Streptophyta; class Magnoliopsida; order Malvales; family Malvaceae; genus Gossypium; species Gossypium hirsutum. Next base: position 31,861,609 of record NC_053432.1, read on the forward strand.
TAAAGATAAAAATAAAATATATTAAATTGCAAAAAATAATTTCACAAAAAATGATTAAGGTAGCAGTCCCGCGTATGTTTGTACAAGTATATACAGTCGTTATCAAGTAATAAGTAAATATAAGAGTTATCGTCTCCACAGGGATTGTATTTGTTAATCAAATAATTGCAAATTTAAATATTACAAATATTATGCAAAATTAAAACTTATTTCTATACAATTGCAAACTTCACTTAATTTATGTCTAATGTCTTAATATGAATGAAAATCACCCAATTAGATATCAAATACCCAAGATTAATAGAAATTATAAGTAAAAAGGTGATATAAACAACTATAAAAAATCTATATAATTTAGAGTTTACTCCTTCCTCATAAACAATTCTAATGTTTATGCATGTAGTACGATAAACACATAAATGACTTCAATAGTAACCTAAGGGTTCATCAGTAATTACCAATAACCTGGTACTAACGTAGGTGATAGCTAAACACTGCTAACTTTTTTTTCGATGAAGTTCTTCTAAACATAAGTTTTTTAGAGAAATTCAAGAGAGAAGAAAAAGACGTAAAGGTGATTCAAAAGCACCAATACTATCCTTATATTCTTAAGTAACAGAGACAAGGATTAGTGGAAAAATTAGATACTTCCACTACGACTCTTGATTCCCGTGATTAAGTGCACTTAAGTTTTTGGTCTTATCATATACAGCAGTCTAGTTTAGTTTTAACTAAATCTTAGCATGACTAACCAAATCATTATCCACTAAAATAACAAATAATTCTAAATGACTACGAACTTAATGAGTTTGTCCAAAGCATCTGGGTGGACGGATACCTAACAGAGGAGTCTACCAACCCTAAAGCTCACCAAAACTAGGAGTTCGCCAAATGGAAAATCACTCAGAATACTCTACTTAGCTAGGAAAAATACTTTACTCACTCAAATCTATCTGTAATTTACCATATATTAACCAAATAGTAACCGAATACAGAGATTCCACCAGGTGGGTTGTTACAATTCTCCTCCATTTAGAAAATTTCGTCCTTGAAGTCCATACTTATTAAAAGCCAAGGATACTGCTCTTTCATTAAACTTTCTCTTTTCCAAGTAGCTTATTTTGTATTATGATTCATCGATAACACTTTCACCAATAGAATCCTTTTATTCCTTAGCTCTTTCACTTTTCTTGCCAAGATATGAATAGACTCTTCTTCATATGACAGATTTGATTCTACTTCTAAGTCTTAGATCTGCACAACATGTTCTGGATTTGATCGATACCTTCTCAGCATAGATACATGGAACACATTATGAATCTTCGATAACTCTGGAGGTAACACAAACTGGATGCTACTGGTCCAACTTGTTCTAAAGTTTCATGTGGTTTTATAAAATGTGGGCTTAACTTCCCTTTCTGACCAAACCTTATAATTTTCTTCCAATGAGAAATTTTTAAAAACACTTTGCCACCAACTTTAAATGAAATTTCTTTCCTCTTTAGATTAGCATAAGCTTTCTGGCAATCTTGGGTAGCTTTCATGTAATAGCCCAAAATTGGGTCTAGTTGGAACAGAGGTTTCGGGACCACAAAATCTGAGATAAAAATAATTATTTTATGATTATTTTGAGGTCTATGATATGATTGCATGATTGTGTGAAAATTTCGTGAAGAAATTCTATGCATAAAGTGCTCAATTTGAAGTTAGGGACTAAATCAAATAAGTTGCAAAACTTGCATTCTAGAAGTTTCTAGTATGAAATTGCTTTGAAATATTAATTAGGAGGTCTTAAATAGAAATTTGACCAATTTCTAAGTGATGGACAAAAATTGGACATGGATGGAATTTTTGAAAGTTTAGTAAGGAAGGGCATTTTGGTCATTTGGTAATTAAAATAAATAAAAAAGGGAAAATAAAGCCAAAATTTACTCATCTTTTTCATGGAGGCCGAAATTAGCATGGGGGAAACCATGGCTAGGGTTTTCAAGCTTTCCAAGCTCAATAGTAAGTCCGTTCTAACCCCGTTTTTCAAGTTCTTTACGTTTTTGGAATCCCGGTAATTTGATTAAGCTTATTCTAGCAATAATTTAAGCTAGGGTTCATATTTGGAAAAATACCCATAGGTGAAATGTGTTTATTTTGTTGTTTTATGATAGAATATGAGGTTTTAAATTATGTTAGACAACTTGTGCTACTCGGTTTTGAGTGAAAATGAGTAAAACGGCTTAATTGGTAAAAATACCTAATAGTCATAAGACTCTCTATGTATTGCTTTGTGAGTTTTGTGATGAATAAGTGCATGAACTTGGTTATGTGAATGATGTGTTCATTAAGTGACCAGGATGTGGTAAGGTTATAAACAAGTAAGTTATACATGAGGATGATTTTATGGTGACCTTGTGATCATGGGCCTATACTTGTGATGTATGAAATGTGGTGAAAATGATTTGTGATATGTATGTTAAAATGAGGTTAATATGAAGAAAGTGTGAAATAGTGAATTAGCAATAAAACTGTTTTGGACAGTAGCAGTGACGTGATTTTGAAAAATCATCAAAAATAGTATAAATTGAATCAGAGACTGGATGAGATATCAAATTAAATCTTAATGAGTCTATTTTCATATAAAAGAAACATAGGAAGCAAAGGAGTTCTATATTTTGAGATATTTATGTTTTTGTGAGATTGATTCAGAATGATTACGTGATCCCCTGTTCTGAATTTGGAAAATCACAAAAATTTGGAAAAAAGTAATTAGAGGCTCAAAATTATATTTTTAAAATCCATAATGAGTCTATTTTCAAGATAAATCAACAAGAACATTATCCGAGTTCTGTACTATGAGATAATTATTTTTTAGTGAAGAGAGGTCAGAACTGTCAAAAAGTGAAACAAGGGAAATTTTAATGAATAAACTGTACCAATTGGCTAAACCAAAAATTATGAAAATTTTATGGTGGAAATATATGTGAGTCTAGTTTCATGAGAAATTTACGGATCTTAATTTGGAGCTCTATAGCTCGAATTATAAATAATTAAGTGACTATGACTCGTGTGGACAGTTTGATGTGAACATTTATTAGTAAATTGTGAAATCGTACTTACAAGAATGCTATATACATTAAGGATGTGGAATGGAGAGGAGGAGGAGGAAAATAAATATATGTGGAGTACATGGAAACTATGGTATATGAAATATTGATATAATGCAATAAATGATATGTGTTTATAAGAAAACAAAAAGAGAATGTTATGTATCATGACATGTATATATATATATATATGACTAGTCTCAATGTAATGCTTGTTGGGTATGGAATTGAATTGAAATGTTTCAGGCAAACATGTTATTCTGTGCATCTGAATCATGGTATTTTATAAAGATATGATCTAGCTTTAAATATGAATGCTTGATGATTAAGCTGAATATATTTGGTAAGATGATAATCTTGGTATAAATGTATAAGTGGTACTATAATGAACAAGGTAAAATGAGTATGAGAGACACATGTATGATGACATACAAATGCTATGTTTGTGGTTTAATTGAGGATGTTTAATCATTAAATGAATACCATGTTATATGCTTTTGATTTTGTATAAGTGTGTAAGAGATCAAGGTTGACCAAAGCTTGGAAAATAGCCTAGGTATATTCCACACAGGCAGAGACACGACCATGTGTCTCAGCCGTGTATGGAACATGACTTTGGGACACGGGCGTGTGGAGCCTTAAAGCATGAAATTTCCAAGATTTTTGTAAGTTCTCGGTTTAGTCCCAAACCCTTTCTAAAGTATGTTTTGGGCTCCGTAGACTCAAATAAGGGACTATGTGTAAGAGAATGAACGCTTTGAAATATGAATAAAATTTTATGGCTCGTATTTTAGTATAATGTTTGTATGTTTGTCTAGTAACACCTCGTACCTTAGCCCGGCCTCGGATACGGGTAAGGGGTGTTACATTTCAGATGATTACAAATGACAAAGACTTTTTCTTTTGTTTCTTGAACTAACTCGGTACCTACCAATTTCCTTTCACTGAGCTCCATCCAACATGTAGGGGTTTTGCATTTTCATCCATATAGAGCTTCAAATGGTGACATACCGAAACTGGCATGACTATTGTTATTATACGCAAATTCTGCCAAGGGAAGATATCTTTCCCAATTTAGCCCAAAGTCAATCATACAACTTCTTAACATATCTTTTAGGACTTGAATGACTCTTCCAGATTATGCATCTATCTGAGGATGAAAGATAGTACTAAATTGCAACTTGGTTCCCAACAATCCTTACATTTGTCTCCAAAATCTTGATGTAAATCTTGGATATCTGTTTGAGATTATGGAAGATGGAATTCCAAAAAGGCATATTATCTCAGAGACATAAAGCTCAGCTAACTTTTCCAATGAATAAGTGATGTGTAATAATATAAAATGAGTTGATTTAGTGAGCCGATCCACTATAACTCAAATTGGATTCTTCTTTGAAGGACTGGGAGGAAGTCTTGATACAAAATCCATACTAATTTTATACAATTTCCACTCTGGTATGTGATTTTATCCATAACCATTAGTAGCTTTTGAACTCTTTTGGGATTGTGGCATGTATATATGGCTATAAGTATATATGTATAAGTGTTTAGATAATTTTGGTATAATAATGTACTACTAATTTATTTGTTTATATATGTATCTTTTAACTTGATAAGATGATAAGGATGCAATAACTTGTCATATGATAAATTTATGGTGGATTGGTATTTTAGTATGTATGACTTATATGGTCATTTGGTGCTTGTTTAAAATGGCATTTTTGGTACCAAATGGTTTGTGTTTGCTTGGTAAATCAAATGGCATGTGAAGATTTAAACTTAGTTTGAAGTTAGTGAACATCTTGGCAAAAATTCAAGTATCTAATCGTATATGTAATGATATTCTGATTGAGGTGCCTATGGGCATAGTGATTGGATGTGTTTAAATCATGCTTGGTTAGTTTGATTATGCGTGAATTTGGTATCTTATGATGGCTTGAAAATTGGTGCAAAAGTACATATAGGTACATGCTAGTTTGGGGAGAGAAAAATGGCTTGTAAAATGACCTATTTTTGTCCAAACGAGAAGAGACACGAATGTGTGTCTTAGTCATGAGTGACACACAATCAGGCGACATGACCGTGTGTCTCCTGTAACTTTCAAAGGGTTGTAAGTCAGGTTGTTATACGGTCTAGCACATGGTCTGGTACACGGGCATGTGAAGTTACTTCGAAGGGTACACGGCCTGGTACACGGGCATGTGGCTTGGCTGTGTGACCCAAGTTAGTGAGTTACACAGGCACAGACATGAGTTGGGCCACGACCGTGTGTTCCTACTTCGTATGCCCACATGGCCTGAGACACGTGCATGTCTCTTGGTCGTGTGAGTCATACGTCCTGGTCACACAGCCGTGTGGCTCCTGTAGTGTTGAAAATTTTTAATGTTTTCTGAAATATTCTCTGAGTTTCTGTTGTAGTCCTGACTTGTTTCTAACACGTATTTAGGGTTTGGAGGGCTTATTTAAGGAACAATAGGCATGTTTTGAATTGGTTTTAAGTGTTTATTGATATGATTTGAAAAGTTTGAAATTTATGCTCATTTGATTTGAAAACTCTGGTAATACTCCGTAACCCTATTCTGGAGACGGATACGGGTTAGGGATGTTACATTTATTGGTATCAGAACTATAGTTTAGTCGATTCTAGGACTAACGTAGCGAAATAGGAATTAGTATATACATGTCAAATATACCCTGTGATAGTGTGATGCGTTTGATTCGTTCTAACAATTTGTTTCTTATAGATTTAGATGTCAACAGAATCTAATTGAGCTATAGTTGACGAAGCTGAAAGTAATGTTCAAGCTTCGAATCTAGAGGCAAGTAACACTTCTCCTATTCCTCAATCGGTTGGTGATAAAATGAAACATATGTTTATGGGAATGATGAACCAATGATTCAATGACTTTAAGCAAGCAAATATGGCTATTCCACTTCCTCCACCCTCTCTTGTGCCTCCTCTGGCACCCCTGAATACTACCACCCCTGTATCGATGTTGGTTACTCGAGTATCCGTAGATAAAGTTTGGAAATATGGAGCGGAAGAGTTCAGAGGTAAGGTAGTTGATGATTAGTCAAAAGCTGAGTACTGGCTATTAAATACAAAGAGAGTTTTTGTAGAATTATTGTACACCCTTGAAGATTGTTTGAGATGCGCAGTGTCTTTACTGAAAGACGAGGCATATTTTTGGTGGGATACTTTAAGTAATCGAATGATCGAATTAATTGAGATTTTTTCCATACTGAATTCAAGAAAAAATATGTAAGCCAATTGTTTATCGATCAGAAAAAGAAAGAATTTCTCAAATTAAAGCAAGGAAATCAAACTGTAGCTGAATATGAACGAGAATTTATGCAATTAAGCAAGTATGCTCGTAACATTGTATCGACCGGGGAGGAAATGTGTATCAGATTTGAAGATGGATTAAACGATGAGATCCAGTTGGCTGTAGCAGCACTAAAGTTACGAGAATTTGTAGAATTATCTGAACGAGCACTGAAGGTTGAAGAGATTTGTAAAAAGTAAATGACAATCAGATTCAAGATTCAGAGACTATAATAAGAGAGGGTCGTTCAAGCTTGCTTAGCCATCTCCCTCAAAGAAATTTAAAAATGACACAAGTTGGTCAGTCACTCCTTCAGAATTTGTTAACAGAGAGAAATCTGGACAAAGCATTTTCCAAATAGTCAATGCTCCAGTAGCGAGTGTTGAAAGTGTAAGAAATGTGGAGAGAACCATCCCAATGTGTAATGATTATAATAAAAGACACTTTTGTGAGTGTTGATCAAAATTGGGAGCTTGTTTTCGTTGTGGAGCTACTGACCATTTTCTCTGTAATTGTCCCAAGAAACAAAGCGATTTTGGGAATAAATCAAATAAAGTCGAAGCAACCTCTCGTAAGGGTAGAAGATCTGGAAATGCTAGAAATACTACTTTCCGTAGAAGAAAGAATAACAAGATGTATGAACGGTCAGAAGAAAGAACACTAACTAGAACGTATGCAATCTGGGCTCGAGAAGAAGCTACAGCTCCAAATGTTATTGCGAGTACCTTTTCTCTCTTTGATATTAATGTATATGCATTGGTTGACCCTGGATCATCTCATTCGTACATATACACTACATTAGTAAACAAAAAGAAAATACCTATTGAATTCACTGAATATACTATTAGAGTTACAAATCCTTTGGGTCGGTAGTGTTCTAGTTAATCAGTTATGTAGGTCTTGCTCACTGAAAATTATGGGTTACTACTTTCTTGCTAGTTTGCTGCTATTACCTTTTGATGAATTTGATGTGATTCTGGGAATGGACTGGTTAACATAGCATAATGCTATTGTGAATTATAGATGAAAATATATCATGCTAAAATGTTAGAATGGTAGGGGGATTCGAATTGAATCAGACAGGTTGGATGGTACATCTAGTTTAATCTATGTTACGATTGCATAGAAATATGTTAAAAAGTGTTGTGAAGCATATCTTGCTTATATAGTTGGCTCCAAATTTCAGAAACAAAACTAGCTTCGGTTCTGGTGGTATGTGAATTCTCAAATGTATTTCCATAAGAGTTGCCCGGGCTACCTCTAACTCGAGAGGTTCAGTTTGGAACTGAATTAATGTCGGAAACATCCCCGATATCTATAGCACCATACCGAATTGAAAGAGTTGAAAGCACAACTGCAAGAGTTGACAGATAGAGGCTTTGCTCGACCTAGCTTTTCTTCTTGGGGTGCTCCTGTTTTATTCGTCAGGAAGAAAGATAGATCTATGCGGTTGTGTATCGATTATCGACAACTCAACAAAGTGACGATAAAGAAAAAATATCTATTACTATGCATTGATGATCTATTTGACTAGTTGAAAGGTGCAACAACATTTTCAAAGATTGATCTTCGTTTTAGCTACTCTCAGTTGCTAGTTAAAGATTTGGATGTGCCGAAAACTGCATTCAGAACCAGGTTCTGACATTATGAATTTTTAGTGATGCTGTTTGGTTTAACCAATGTGCCTATAGTATTTATGGATATGATGAACAAAATTTTCAAATAGTATCTATATCGATTTGTTAGGGTTTTCATCGATGATATTTTGGTTTATTCACGGGATGAATCCGAGCATGCTGAACATCTACGAATTGTTTTGCAAGATTTATGCAAAAAATAATTATTTTTGAAGTTTAGTGATACGTGATATTTGTGACAGGTTTTAAAAATTTATAATTAATCATTCTTGAAACTAACTATTATTACGATGAATGCAAGTGTACCTATCGAATAGTAGTATACCTTTAGCAAGACCGGATTGTCGAACCCAAAGGAACCAAGAGTACTAGTAATTGCTTTCTTTTTATTATCTAGCCTAAAAATTAAGGGATTTATTTATCTAAACTAATTAACTAAACTAAGGGTGCACAGAGAGAAAATTTGGGAAAAGCTTTTGGGAAAACTCGATTGATTAAGACAATACTTAAGGAAATATCCACCTAGACTTCACTTGTTATTTAACTCTGAATCAGACGACTTATTCATTTGATCCATAAAAATCCCTAAGTTATATTATTATCTTTCTCGAGACTAATAACGTCTAACCCTAGGTTGATTAATTGAAATCTCTTTCTAATTAACACCCTAGTGTTGCATTAACTCGATCTATGGACTCTCTTATTAGGTTTCACCCTAATTCGGCAAGATCTTGTCACCCTATCTCTAGGCGTGCAATCAACTCCGCTTAATTATGACAAATTTACTCTTAGACGAAGACTTTTGCGCCTCTGAATAAGCGCATTAACTTAAATTAGCATCCTGGAATATTAAAAAAAGAATTAAGAACACATAATTAAGAACAAGTCAAATATTTATCATACAATTCAGATAATAATAACAAGATTCATCTTAGGTTTCATTCTGATAAACCGTAATTTATACATATTTTGACCCCACGCCTAACGCATTTATGGATGGTTTCTCCTTAGATTTGGTGAATTCGATGCTCCTAATCCTTTAATTTCATGTTTTATACTTAGGAGAGCATAGGAGAGTAAAAAGAGCGACAAACGGGCCAAAAATGGAGAAAATGGACCCATATGGGAAAACAACATGGCCTGGACTTCCTCACACGGGCGTGTCACACGGCCGTGTCAAATTGGCAGGATCGAAGCACGACTTACACTGGTGGATAACAGCCTTGACCACGGCCTTCAGTAATTGCACACGGGCGTGTCACACGATCGTGTCCCTGCCGAACCCAAGTTTAGTCCAATTCGGAAAAGGCCAATTTTGAGGGCTCTTAGGCATTCCAAAGCATATTTAAACACTTGAGGAGGCACTTAGGAAGGGGGACGGACTGGAGGAAGCATGAAATTGCTCAAGGAAAGCCGATCGATCCATCTCAGAAGCCGGATTCACCATCAAGACTGAAGATCTCCATTCAAATTCCCTCAGGATTTTTGGGTTTTCTTATGTTTTGTTATTCTTTTAAGATGTTTTCTTTCATTAGTATGAAGTAAAACCCCTAAATGCCTAAGGGGAATGAAACCTAAGACAGATCTTGTTATTATTATCTAAATTGTATGATAAATATTTGACTTGTTCATAATTATGTGTTCTTAATTCTTGTTTTGATATTCCAGGATATTGATTCAAGTTAAGCTCTTATTCAGAGGAGGAATAGACCCTGTCTAAGAGTAAATTTGTCATAATTAAGTGGAGTTGGTTGCACACCTAGAGATAGGGTGACAAGATTTTGCCGGATTAGGGTGAAACCTAATAGGGGATCCATAGTTCGAGTTAATGCAACCCTAGGGCGTTAATTAGAAAGAGATTTCAATTATTCAGCCTAGGGTTAGACGCTATTAGTCTCGAGAGAGATAATAATATAACTTAAGGATTTCTACGAATCAAGTCAAATAAATAAATCGTCTGATTCAGAGTCAAATAACAAGTGAATTCTAGGTGGATTTGTCCTTAGGTATTGTCTCAATCAATTGAAATTTCCCAAAAGTATTTTCCTTAGTTTTCTTTCTGTGCATTCTTAATTAGTAATTAGTTTAGACAACCAATGTAACACCCCGTACCCGAGACCGTTGCCGGAGTCAAACACGAGGTGTTAACCGACTTAATTCATTTACTTTTACAGTCCATTTTAAAAGTTTCCAGGCAGTTGGCTAACTGTGTCACTGTTACCTTAAAAATCATATCTTGAGTTCTAAAACTCGAAAATCAGTTACGTAATTTTTCCCTGAAACTAGACTCATATGTCCATCTACATATTTTTTTATAGAATTTTTGGTTGGGCCAATTAGTACAGTTTCTTAGTTAAATTCTCCCCTGTTACAGGGTGCGACTATGCTGACCTTCATGCATTACGATTTGGATATCTCCCTGTAAAGGGCTTCAATACTGATGCCGTTTATTTCTATAGAAACTAGACTCAAAAAGGAATCTATGAATATATGGAATGACTTCTAATTATCTCTGGTTAATTTATAATGAATTTCCAAAGTCGGAACAGGGAATCCAGAAACTGTTCTGGCCCTGTCTCACGAAAACCTGAATATCTCATAACATACTGTTCATATAATCGTTTCATTACTTTCATATGAAAATAGATTCATCAAGGTTCGTTTACATAATTTATGCACTATTTAATTCCATTCCTACTATTTTTAGTGATTTTCCAAATCTACATCACTGCTACTGTCAGCATCTGCCTTTAAGGTAGACTTTACCTATTTCATAGTTTCCATGATTCAACTAGCCCTTTTAGCATAAATAGCACAAATTATGATAGTGATTAACCATTCCCATGGCCAATCCTTGTTAAGCATATCCACACCTCTCAATAACCATATCCATACCAAATGATTATAACATTATGCTCAAACATATATAAGCCATTTTCGCATGGCTATCCAAAATTATACAAATCCAAAGGGTCCATGACCCACAACAAAAAGGGTAGTCCTATACATGCCATTTCAAAGTTCAACCAAAAGTATGCCAAAAGGAGCTTTGATAGTGTGGGCGACTTCGACTTCAAAATCCCGAGTCCGATAGCTGAAGAACCAAAATCTATAAAACAGAGAATCAAAGAAACGGAGTAAGCATTAAATGCTTAGTAAGTTTTGAGCAAAGAATTTAGACACAACCAAAGTATAGCATTCATGTAGCTAAACAGATAATTTCATATGCACAAATTTTCAATATCATACTTACTTCACATTACCAACCCTTATATTCATACACAAAGACCAACTTAGCCAAAGGCCGGTAGCTCATTTATCAACTGAGCGAATACTTATTTGTAAGGGCTCAACTAATTCAAAGCACATACGAAACATACCTCATGTTACAAGCGTATTAACTGAAATTTTTACAGCAAGATCGTTCATTCCCGAATCACGTACCTTCGGAATTTAACCGGATATAGCTACTCGTTCAAATGCCTTCGGGACACCCGGTTATAGTAACTCGCACAAATGCCTTCGGGACTTAACCCGGATTTAGTAACTCGCACCAATGCCTTCGGGCTTAGCCCGGAATTAGTAACTCGCACAAATGCCTTCGGATCTTAGTCCAGATATGGTCACTTAGCACAAAGCCTTCGGGACTTAGCCCGGACATCATTCGAATAACCATGCACATTTAACATTAAATCATGACACATTCGTATTTCATTTTCAATAGCAAAACTCAAACACAAGACACTTATCACTCTTGCAATTTCGGGTCAATATCTACACACAAAGAGCATGATTTTGATTTGCTTAAAACATGATCTAATCAAATCATAATTTAAGCTCTATTACTCAAGAACTTACCTCGGATGTTGTCGAACGATTTCGATGGCTATTCGACCACTTTTTCCTTCCCTTTATCGGATTTAGTTCCCCTTTGCTCTTGAGCTTAATTTAACAAATAAATTGATTCAATCATTTGAGCATCGAAAAGAGGAACTCAAGGTACTTAGCCCATATATAATTCATTAGACATCAAAGTCACATATGTACGGAATCATGAATCAACTCAACACATTAGTTAGTATTCTCCTTAGCCGAATTTTCTAAGTCAAGATAAATCCTTCAATATGCTTACCTATGGCCAAACAAACACATCAACCTATGTACTCATTCATGTGGCCGAATATGCATGTTTATGTTGAGGCCAATTATATACTTAATACCACACACAAATGGCATACATTTTACTAACTAATGCATTACATATTATAACTCAATACGCATCCATCATTTACTCCATAACCGAAACACCATCATATGAAAATATATACCTTGAGATATTATATATGTCATGCCAATACACCATGTGCAAACATATATATATATGTGTAAGAGCCGAATCACAAGGTTGATTATAACCAAACATAAACATAAATCCAAAACACAAATCTTACCTACCATGCAATAAGCATAAATCATACTTATGGATATACCATGGCCGAATACATCACAACACCTTACCATTTCAATTTTGATCATGGTTAAACAAAGAACTTAATGTCTCACTCAAAAATGCTAAAAAGAAAATCCAAGAGTTAATCAATCCACCATCACATGTATCATTAACAAGCTTCACATTTAGCATGCAATGACATTAACACAAAATCCACCTTGGCCGAATATCATCCCCATGACATAGCAAAGATTTGAACCATGGCTAATTAGAACTCAAGCTAGCAACTAAAAACATGCATGAATCTCATGGCACAACCTCAAACATACCTTAATCTAGATACAAGTATGGCCAAACCTCCTCCTAATCCTCTTCCAAACCAAACATGAAGCAAGAACTCCTTCCTTCTTCCTTAGAATTTTCGGCCAAAAGAAATGAAAAAGGATGAACAAATTTTTTTTTCTTCAACTCACGGCAATGGGGGGGGGGAAGAACACTCACACACATTCTTTCTTTTTCTCCATTTCTTTATTACCCATACTCCTTATTTTATTTTTCCTAACATACCTCACTAACATAACATGTTTGTGACATGTTTCCACTAATAGCATGGCCGGCCACTACTAATTGGGGGGGAATTTGACATGCAAGTCCTCCCTTTTTATTACATGCACATCCTTATAGATTAGCCTATCACATTTCAAAAGTGTCACACAAGTCCTACTAACTGAATTCACATGCAATCGACTAAATCGAAGCTTGAAATTTTCACACATTCATAATTACATATTCTAGACAATAAATATCACATTCAAACATTTCGGTGACTCGGTTTAGCGGTCCCGAAACCACTTCCCGACTAGGGTCAATTTTGGGCTGTCACAACTCTCCCCCACTTAAGAAATTTTCGTCCCCGAAAATCTTTCCGGTAAATAAGTTTGGGTATCGTTATTTCATGGCATTCTCGGTTTCCCAAGTAGCTTCTTCGACTCCGTGTTTGAGCCATAACACCTTTACTAATGGAACCCTTTTGTTTCGCAACTCTTTCACTTCACGAGCTAGGATACGAATCAGTTCTTCTTTATAACTCAAGTCAGATTGAATTTCAACTTCTGATGGATTAATCACGTGTGACGGATCGGATCTATAACGTCGAAGCATCGAAACATGAAAGACGTCGTGAATCTTTTCAAGTTCAGGGGGCAAAATCAATCTATACGCAACTGGACCAACTCGTTCAGAGATTTCGTACGGCCCAATGAATCTCGGGCTCAACTTGCCCTTACAGCCAAATCTGAGTATCTTTTTCCAAGGCGAAACTTTAAGAAACACTTTATCTCCCACCTGATACTCAATGTCTTTTCGTTTCAAGTTTGCGTACGACTTCTGGCGATCTGTGGTTGCCTTCAGACTCTCACGAATTATTTTTACTTTCTGTTCAGCATCTTTAATCAAATCAACTCCGAAAATTTTACTTTCACCGAGCTCGGTCCAAAACAATGGTGTACGGCATTTACGACCGTACAAAGCCTCGTAAGGTGCCATCTTAATACTTGATTGAAAACTGTTGTTGTAAGCGAATTCAATCAAATGTAAATATCGTTCCCATGAACCACTGAACTCAAGGATGCAACATCTCAACATATCCTCAAGTATCTGAATTATCCGCTCGGATTGACCATCGGTTTGGGGGTGAAAAGCGGTGCTAAAGTGTAGCTTGGTACCCAAAGCTTCTTGCAATTTCTTCCAAAATCGTGAGGTGAATCTCGGGTCTCTATCCGACACAATAGAAATCAGTACCCCATGTAATCTCACAATCTGAGAAATATACAATTCAGCTAGTTTATCCAATGAAAAATCCGTACGTACGGGGATAAAGTGAGCCGACTTAGTCAATCTATCCACAACAACCCAAATCGCATCTTTCTTACTTGCCGATACTGGCAACCCAGATACGAAATCCATCGTGACTCGATCCCATTTCCATTCAGGTACCATGATTGGCTGGAGTAGACCCGTAGGCATTTGATGTTCCGCCTTTACTTGCTGACATATTAAACACTTCAAAACAAAATCGGAAATGTCTCGTTTCATACCATGCCACAAAAACTGGCGTCTCAGATCGTTGTACATTTTCGTACTCCCCGGGTGAATTGACATTCGGCTACAATGGGCTTCGTTCAGAATCATGGAAATGAGTTCTGAATTTCTTGGAACACACAACCGACTTTTGAACCTCAAACAATCGTCATCATCAATTTGAAATTCAGATTCCATATTCGGAACACATTCAGCCCGTTTTGCAACCAATTCATCGTCGACTTTCTGAGCTTCACGAATTTGATGAATCAATAATGGTTTTGCCTTTAATTCAGCTACTAACACATTGTCGGGTAGAACAGACAAGTGTACATTCATCGCTCGTAAAGCAAACAGTGATTTCCGGCTTAAGGCGTTCGCAACCACATTAGCTTTTCCCGGGTGGTAATCAATGACAAGCTCATAATCTTTCAACAACTCAAGCCAACGTCTTTGTCGCAGATTTAAGTCTCTTTGAGTCATCAAATATTTGAGACTTTTGTGATCCGAAAATACATGGCACTTCTCACCAAATAAGTAATGTCGCCATATTTTCAAGGCGAATACGATGGCAGCTAATTCGAGATCATGGGTCGGATAATTTTTCTCATGTGGCTTTAATTGTCTCGACACATAGGCCACAACTCGACCTTCTTGCATCAACACGCAACCTAACCCAAGTAGGGAGGCGTCACTATAGATGACAAACTCTTTGCCTGATTCGGGCTGCACTAAAATTAGGGCTTCAGTCAAATAAGTTTTCAGTTGATCAAACTTTTCTGACATTTTTCCGTCCATTCGAACTTAATATCTTTTTGAAGTAGCTTCGTCATGGGTGTGGCTATCATCGAGAAACCTTTTACAAACAGTCGGTAGTAACCAGCGAGTCCCAAAAGCTCCGAACCTCAGTAATATTTCTCGGAGGCTTCCAGTTAAGTATGGCTGAAATTTTGCTCGGGTCAACTCGAATACCCGATGCGAATACCACATGACCCAAGAAGCTAACCTCTTCTAACCAGAACTCACACTTACTGAACTTAGCATATAACTGCTTATCCCGTAAAATTTGCAGCACTAATCTTAGGTGCTCAGCATGTTCGGTCTCATCTCTTGAATAGACCAAGATGTCATCAATGAACACAACTACGAACCGGTCCAAATACTATCTGAAGATCCGATTCATCAAATCCATAAATACTACAGGGGCATTAGTGAGCCCGAACGGCATCACTGAGAACTCGTAGTGACCGTACCTCGTTCTGAAAGCAGTTTTGGGTACGTCCAAATCTCGAATTCGCAACTGATAATAACCCGATCTCAAATCTATCTTTGAAAACACTAAGGCTCCCTTTAGTTGATCAAACAAATCATCAATACGCGGTAACGGATATTTATTCTTTATCGTCACTTTATTCAGCTGACGATAGTCAATGCACAACCTCATGGTTCCGTCCTTCTTTTCACAAACAATACTGGTGCACCCCAAGGTGAGAAACTTGGTCGAGCGAAACCTCTATCCGTCAATTCTTGCAACTGAGCTTTCAACTCTTTTAACTCGGTTGGTGCCATACGATACGGAGCTATCGAAATTGGCGTAGTCCCAGGTACAAGCTCAATACCAAACTCTATCTCCCGAACAGGTGGCAAACCCGGTAATTCTTCGGGAAAACATCCGGGTATTCACAAACCACCGGCACAGATTCGGGTTTCTTTTCTAATTCTTTGTCATCAAGTACATACGCAAGGTATGCTTCGCACCCTTTTCTTACATATTTCTGGGCCAACATTGCTGATATTACAGCTGGCAACCCCTTTAAGTCCGTAGACTCAACTCGATTATCTCGTTATTTGCGCACCTCAAATCAATAGTCTTGCTTTTGCAATTCACAACCGCATCATGCAGGGTCAACCAATCCAAACCAAGAATAACATCAATTCATCAATGGCAAAAGCATCAAGGCCGCCGGAAAACAGGAATCTCGAATTACTAGGGGGCATTTCTTACACAATTTGTCGACAAGCACGTAACGACCCAAAGGATTTGACACCCGAATTACGAACTCAGTAGACTCAATATGTAAAGTCTTACTGGATGCTAAGGTTTCGCATATATAAGAATGAGTAGAACCAGGGTCAATCAAAGCAATCACATTAGTATCAAAGAGAGTAAAAGTACCGGTAATAACATCTGGCGAGGAAGCATCCTCGCGTGCGCGTATAGCATAAGCCCTAGCAGGAGCACGAGCCTCAGATCTGGTCGCAGCATCTCTAGATCCTCTCTGACCACCACTAGCATTTATCGTGTTTCTAGATGGTCTACCTCGAGCAGTGGTAGCACTCGGTTTCCCACTCTGATTTACATTCTGTTCAGACAATCTCGGGCAATCTTTGATAAAGTGGTCAACTGACCCGCACTTGTAGCATGAGCGGTCATGGAATCTACAACTTCCAGAATGCCATTTGCCACAATACTAGCACTCCGTTCTATCTCGACGATCATTTCCCACACTGGTGACTGAAGTGACTCGTGCACTCGAAGGGTCGATCGCGATCTCGTCTAGAAAAGCCCGAAGTGTCTCTAGACCGTCTAAGCCATCTCTAAATTTCTTCGATGACTGTGGGAAGGGCTTTCCCGAAGACCTCTTACGAACTCCCTTGCCCCCCTCAGCTTTTTTTCTCCATACTAGTTCCCCGGCTTTGGAAGCTCGCTCGACAAGTGCCACAATTTCAGATTTCCAAAATCCAACATACAGCTTTATATCATATTCAATCATCCTCGAAACGTTTACATTACGCTTCTGAAATGCATTCTCTGGTATCGGCTAAGCCTTACAAACTTTCGTTCTATCGGTACCGATATGGACCTTGTTAAGTTCAGAAATTCCTTCCGTTTTTATCCATAAATCTCTGACTGATATACTTTTTCCGAAACTCGGTTTGGAAAAACTCCCAAGTTACTTGCTCTCTAGGCAGAACAGAAGTCAACGTATTCCACCAATAGTAGGCAGATCACGTAGTAAGGAGATAGCACACTTTAGGCACTCATCGGTGTGCAAGATAGTCATCGAGTACCCGAATAGTGTTGTCCAACCAAAATTCAGCTTGCTCGGCATCATCACTATCTGTAGCCTTAAATTCAGTAGCCCCATGTTTTCGATTTTGTCAACTGGGGCTTATTTGATCTTATTTGGTCCGTTACCGGAGGTATTGTAGTGCGGGGTGGTATTTGTCGGAATGGAGGTTGTGGAACAGCCGTATTAGTTCGAATGTATTGGTTGAACCATCATTCATCACGCTATAGAAGCTTGTCTAGCCTCATCATTCGGATTACTAGCAATAGGATGAGGTCGCCGGAGCTATCCTTGTGTGGAGCAGGCGCTACACTCTCAAGATCATCATCTACTGCTCGGTCGGGATCGGGATCCATTACTATAAATAAACACATTTGCAAATTTCAAAAATCACCACACTATCAAATAATCACATAAAATGGCATGTATAGCTGACCAACGCATTACGTAGTCCTAGAATCGACTAAACCGTGGCTCTGATACAAAAATTGTAACCCTGTACCCGAGACCATTACCGGAGTCGAACACGAGGTGCTAACCGACTTAATTCATTTACTTTTACAGTTCATTTTAAAAGTTTCCAGGCAATGGGTAACTGTGTCACTGTCACCTTAAAATATATCTTGATTCTAAAACTCGAAATCAGTTTCGTAATTTTTCCCTGAAACTAGATCATATTTCCATCTAAATAACTTTTCTAGATTTTTGGTTGCCATTAGTACAGTTTATTATTATATTCTCCCCTGATACAGGTGTGACTATGCTGATGTTCATGAATTACTATTTGATATCTCCCTGTACAGGCTTCAATACTGATGTCGTTTTTTCTATAGAAACTAGACTCAAAAGGAATCTATGCATTCATGGCATGATTTCTAATTATCTCTGGTTAATTTATAATGAATTTCCAAAGTCGGAACAGGGAATCCAGAAACCGTTCTGGCCCTGTCTCACGAAAACCTGATATCTCATAACATACTGTTCATATGATCGTTTCATTACTTTCCTATGAAAATAGATTCATCAAGGTTCGTTTACATATTTATGCATATTTAATTCATTCTTACTATTTTAGTTTTTCCAATCTACATCACTGTGCTGTCAGCATCTGCTTAGTGACTTTACTATTTCATTTTCATGATTCACTAGCCCTTTTAGCATAAATAGCACAAATTATGATAGTGATTAACCATTCCAGGCAATCCTTTAAGCATATCCACACTCTCATAACCATATCCATACAAATGATTATAACATTATGCTCAAATATATAGCATTTTCGCATGGCTATCCAAATATACAATCCAAAGGGTCCATGACCCACAACAAAAGGGTAGTCCTATACATGCATTTCAAAGTTCAACCAAAAGTATACCAAAAGGAGCTTTGATAGTGTGGGCGACTTCGACTTCAAAATCCCGGTTCCGATAGCTGAAGACCAAAATCTATAAACAGAGAATCAAAGAAACGGAAGTAAGCATTAAATGCTTAGTAAGTTTTGAGCAAAGAATTTAGACCAACCAAGTATAGCATTCATGTAGCTAAACAGATAATTTCATATGCAAAATTTTCAATATCATACTTTACTTCACATTACCAAACCCTTATATTCAACACAAAATCAAC